>NC_133900.1:14338184-14964434 GCF_964199755.1 Larus michahellis
GCTCTCTTGCCTCAACAGGGAGTATGTTAATATGATCCTTCAGAAAGTTTTTGCAAATACATCCTCCACATCCCTAACTATATAATTATATAATTAAAATGTATAAGCATTGAAAATTCTTCTAAATAGGTATATAAATCATAAAGGATCTCCTTAGACTGGAGTATTAGACTAGATAGAAAGCTCAGAAATGAATTGCTACTAGCGCATGATATATTGCAACAATTATAAATTGTTCTTTTTATTAACTAAATGTCAGTAATGGTACTGGGAGTAGTGCACCTCATACTTAAATTTAAATGATTTTAATATACTTGTAAACTGTATTTGTGGCTAGTAGACAAGCTAGACAAAACAGGGGAGAAAAAAAGAGTAAGGTGCATAAGGAGAAGACCAAGAACTGAGGCGCAGAGACAGAAAATTCTGAGGCAGTTCAGGCTAACTCCAGTAGCTGCTGTTCAGTAGTAGCCAGGCACAGATACCCAAAAAAACCCATAAAGGAACCACGGCATTTTTCCAGAAGTAGATTTCCCTGGGAAATATGTCACTCTGGCCAAAGTGAAAATGCACTGCTACTCTTTACCTCAACGGGGTAAACATGCTCATGAATAGCAGTATTTTTATGTGACTACAGCTGCACTTTTAACTCTCTGGATAAAGACCTGAATTTGGGGAGCTAAAGGTTATGACTTCAAATCCCAGTTTCCACTTGCAGATGCATGTATACATTTGGCTGGAAACAATGCTGTCTGTATGTATACAGCCATTGGATCATTGCAGCAGCACAAGACAATTAGCCTTTGTGACACTCCATCGTCCTGTGAAATAATTTTATGAATACTTCAGGGGATGTTGTCAGAAGGACAGTGCTGAGAACTGTAGGACACAAAGGGTAAGGCTAGCAAAATAACCACCTTTGCCACAGGTTTCCAAACACTTCTGTGTTTACAGACACCTGAACTTCTCTACATGTCTTTGGTCTCTCTTGGGAAATACAAAGGATAACAATTAACCTTTACTTATTACAAACCACAAAAAGAAACAGGAGAGTCTCTAAGGTAGCATGCCTCATTTGAGCTTTCTACTCGAGTCTGCAATGATAGACACGTCATGAAGTCAAGATAGGTAGAACTGAGCCTGCTAATTGCAATGTATTTTTATAGGTCCAATTTTGCTTTCAAAGGCAATGATACACAGTAGTATTCAGCTTTGACCATCAGTGTAGGAATCAGGCTGATATAAGATAAATCTCTGGTCATTCTTCAGTAATTCCATTTCACAGGAAGCTATTCTGTGAAATAACAAAAGACCGCAGGCAGTGGTTCTATTTTACCACCAAAATGTGGGCTTTTTTTTACATTTTCTATTTCCATCCCTCCCAGAAAGTCTAAATGAATCTCTCTTAAGAAATACTGAATTTTGGAAACTTTTTTTTTTTTTAATTTGCCAGCTGCAAATTAAACAGACCTCTTGTCTGTCTGTTGTTTGTTTGGGGTTTTTTTTTGCCTTGCCCTTTTTGGAAGGAAAAAGGTGTACATGAGGAAAACTTTTTATTTTCTGTTTAACGTGACTTGAAAGTTGAAAAAAAGAACATGTTGTTAGCTTCTAGTTTTAAAATTTGTGTTTTGCGTTTCTGTCATATGAAAGCATGAGATTTTTTTTTTTTATCCTCATTGCTCTGTGTTTTGCTTGGTTGGTTTTTTCACTTTTTCCTCCACTGGAGAAGTATGAAAAGGCTGTTTTTCTGAATAAAAACAAGTGCAAGTAAAGGAAAGTACCACTTTTTTCTTCAATTGTCCCTCCTGCCCAATTTTGAAATATAAAAGAAAGTTTTAATTTTACAGAAAGTTTTCAGGAAATTATAGTGATTTCTCTTCTGCTCCATTCACTGTGCTTTCCTTCCCTTTTCAATGTTTTTCCCTGAAGACTCTATATGTGACTTTGCATATTGTTAGGAGGTGAAATTAACGTAGAGATGAAGTGTTAGACATGTGGGAGGCTTAACAGGGGGTAATACATGAGAGTAGAAAGAGAAGAAAAGAAAATCATTGAGGGCAAGAGCTAAAGATATAATTGTTTTGTTACTGCTTGACATGTCTTGGAAAGAAATGGAGACAAAAAACGCAGGATAAAATGAAAGGAAAATTTATGCTAAATCCAAAAAGAGTATTTTTTATAAATAGACACTCCCTAGTGTAAAAAGTATGCCTTTTCCTGCAGGAGGCTATGAGATGGCCATTGGGCACTGGCCAGCCCCATGCCAGCTGCACCCAGCCCCCCTAGCATCTAACAGAAGTCAAACATTAGGCAGGGTTGGAACTGCAGAGCCCAACTTTTGAATTAATTCACTTCACATCTGCTTGTACAGGGATCCTATCAACTATCCCCTGCAGCATCGTGGCCTTTCAGACCACCTCTGAGAGGGCCAAGCTCTCAGCTGCAGCTCTTGCTGTCTGCCACTGCGGCTGTGGTTCTGTCCCGCCAGGCCGGCTTGCTCCTCTCCTCCCCAGGGTTTAGGCATCTCCAGCTTCACAGTGTTGACCTGGCTATTGCTTACTGCCTTAACTGCATATTCCTTGAGCAGCTTTGTTTCTTGATGTTGCTTAAGCAGACAGTGACGTCTAATCCTGGCCCAAATTTCCAACACCTTGAGATTAATTACTTTTCACAGGGAAGTATTACTGCTACCTCTTCAGCTTTTAAAATTTTACTTAAGCAAAGGCAAACCTATAGGTCTTGTATGCAGCATGCATGCCACAATCTAACCATGAACTAAAAAGAAGACGTTGTTAAAAGCCTAGTATTGTACAAGTTTTGATAATGAATTATGTACAGAGACAAGCAAGGTAATTATTCTATTTGACAGTCCTGTGCAAGCCTCATTTGCAAGGTTTAGTTCAGTTGTGGGCACCAGGTTTGAAAATTACCTCAGTATGTTGGAAAGAGTTCAGTAGACAGCAACAAAAATACCAAAAAGTTGAAAAATGAGGCCTATGAAGAGAGGCAAAGAAATTTTGGCATGATCCAGTTAGAAAAAACAAAGCTAAAGGGAGACATAATAACTAAAAAAAAAAAAACAAACAACTAAAAAGGGATGTTGTAAGGAAAAAAGTGACAAGTGAAGAAGAACAGGACAAGTCCAGTCTATACTGTGGATTTAGGTGAAATGTTGCTGGTATGTTAAGGCTTGCTCCATCTGAAGTTGTGTCAGAGAAAACCAGGTAGAAGGTTGGATGTTGGGGTAAGGACTTTATGGTGGAAGACAGTCACCTTCTGTTTTTCAACTCGAGCTGGCAAAAGAGAGCACCAGGGGTTCAGCTTGGGGGGCAGGAGGAGAACAACACTCATGCCATGGGGTTTTTGGGCTGGGACCCCAAAGTTGTCCCTAATCATAAAAATCTAATTACCTATTTTTCCTTCTCCTGCATCCGCAGGAGACTGAGGCAGTTTACACCAGAGCTGGCAGGTAGAATTTGCCTCTGGCCCCACTTTACCTTTGTAGACTAGAAGAGGTTGTCAGGGGAGTGAGAAAATGTATGTCTTAGGTATGGTTGAGGTGAGATTTAGTATCTCTCTACTATGAAGAGTTTAGGAGTAATGAAATCAACTATGTTCCTTGCAGAAAAATGGAAGTAGCCTACTGACAATCCTGTGTCACAGTATTGATTCTGTTCTGATATTTTCAGTGCTTTGAAGCTGCTATGGTCTGTTGGTTCATTAAGTTACATTTACAGGTTGTCCCTAAACACTGGCTTTTACATAGTCTGCATTTTAACACTCTTTTAGTGCATATCGATATGTTCTGTCCTCTGTGCAAACCACAGTCAAAGAAATCCCATTTCTGCAATGGCTAATGAGGTACCAGAGTGGTAAAATAAACAGAAGAAGGAATTACACAGTGTCAGGAAGCTCGACCAAAGAAATGTCACCTTCAGAGAAGCAGCAACTGAGAAATGACCTTTCACTTTATTACAGTGTGCCAAATTTGGCTGGATTTAGACAAGAACCTACAATTACTGAATATTTAAAAGTGTATACTCTTATTCATGAGGAATCTGAATAGAGTTGGGGGAGCTTATATCATAGAAGCATATATTATGAAAGATGTGTTTGACACACTGACAAGTACCATGACTGAAATTACAGTTGAATTATGCAATTAGATTTTATTAACTATACATGTTATTAAGGATTTTTCATTACAGAGGAAGGGATGTCAGGGTCCTGGTGATTGTACTGACCTCTTGTGCCACTGGGAAAGATGTAGAGAGGCTTCCAAAAGAGCAATATAGTTCCTATTTAATCTTTAAATAAGAAAAAAGGTCAAGGAACCATTGCTGCTATTTTATTACTCTCAAGTCTTCACCAAGAAGGCATCTCATTTTAACGTGCATTGTCTTAAATTTATACATACTAGTAAAATATAAATCACTGAAACATTACATACTTTAGAATGAACTTTGCAGTGTATTTATAGCAGAACTTACAAAGCGTAGTATGTGCATGTATATGAATCCTCAAAATTATGTAACTAACCTCTGGAGGTTTCTTACTTTAATTCACTTCATTTCTGATACAAAAGCAAAAAAGAGAAAAGAAAACCCTTCAACAGATTGCTTAAGATCTCTGTAAAGATGTCATATTCACACAGATAGGCATTTATCATGCCAAACGAAGAAAAAAAAGGTGGCAATTTATATTTAGAATGCAGTTTTATTTTTAAAATAAATTAATAATTAAAGATAAGTAAATGAAGGTGAGCATGCAGAAAACAGTTGGCTCAAGACAGGTAGGGGGAAAAAAAGACAAATAAGATTGCAAGCACTGGTGTAATTACAGGGTTTTCCTCTCTCCTCCTTGAAGTCCATTAGTTATGCTGCAACTTTGGCAAGAAGCCTTATTGTTCCTTATAATTTTTACTTCCCTTCCAAACTGGGAGTGACCCTTTCAGAGTAGGTGCAGCCCAGTTCTTCAAATGGCAGATTGCTCAACAGCAACCTTACCAGACCTGGTCCTTTATCACCAATTTGATCTGGCTCATTTAAGTAGGTAGAGCAGTACAACCTTACCCTTCTTCAGCATCCCCTTCTGCAACACACAGAAAGCTATATTAAAAGCATGTTCAATTAGATTCTGGAATTAAACCTTCAGGATTTAGGAAGTGCCAGTACCAATGCTGCAACACAACCTTATCTCAGTCCCTTGGGAATATATGCCTTATGATAATCTTCAATTATACAACTGTTATTTTTTGCAGTGGGATGCAGCAAAGGAACACCGATATTTCAGTGGAAACTCAAGTTCAACTCTGGGCAGTGGTCAGCAGCGTACCAAAGTGCACACAGGTACTCTTGCCTATCTTTAACACATTTCAACCCCTGCTCGTCTCACCCTCTGTAAGTTGTCCCTGTCCCAGTCTTGTCACTTTTCCATTCATGGCCTGCTTTCCTTTTCTTTTTGCTTAAGCTTAACTCCTGCGGCTTTTCATCCTCATCCCAATCTCTTTATCAAGCCAGACCTAGTTTGTCTTCTGGGTCTCCTTTATGAGTCTGCCCCTGACATTCACTCACTTGCTTTTCATATCCGGGCTTATTTCTCCCAGTTCATTTGCCATCTTTCTTTGGATGTAGTTTTTGTTCTGTGTTTTAATTAGACAGATTTCTCTCCTCTACTGCATGGATTTCTAGAAGTCACTGATGTGACCAGGACCCTGCTTTCACTCCTAGTGTCCAGCAGGCTGAGAGTGGCCATGATAAAGAATGTCCTTTTGATCTGCCTTGGGTCTTGGGGCTGCACTGTGATCATATATTCCACAATATGAATTTTCTGGTTAGCCCTCTAAGTTCAAGCATGCAATGAGGTTGGAATTTTCTGAGGGTTTAGTTGTTTAAGTTCAAACAGTTCTCCCTTGCAAATAACAGTTTTCTGTTCCACAGCCTGGGGATATAGAATATTTCAAAACAGAAGTCTCAAACCTATTTTGTAATATATTTTTTGCAAGTCTCATTCTCAGAAAGAGCTGAACGAGGCAGTCATCTGACATGGAAAATTTCAGCTCAATCACTTAACATTTGATCAAGTTATAAAAAGCTGAATATAAAATAATATTGCAGAAACCAATGAAAGGTGCCATTCTGGATTTGGTCTTGAATGTACACAACACTTCATTCAAGAAATAATAGTAAGTTAGCTGCAGCCACAGTATAATGAAACTTAAAATTATAGTGGGAGAGAGTAAGCAAAATAAATTCAGTACGCAGATTTTCAGTTTAAGGACAGGGAACTACATAAAAATGAGGAGCATTCTCAAGAAAAAAAAAACTTATAAGGAGCAGTCTGAAAAGCAAGAAACCTAAAAACACCCTAAAGGCTGTTAAAAGTTACTGTGTTAGAAGCCTAGGTAAAAATCGTGCCACAATTCAAAAAGAAAACAGAGCAGTCCAAAAATGAGCTGCTGCATGGCTCAATGTGAACATGATGTAGTCCATTGAAAGAAAAAAGAAGGCTTTTAGGAAATGGACAGGTTGTCAAATGAGAACAGGAAAGCCCATAAAAATGACGGGTCAATTTCAAACAAGAAATTAAGACAGCTAAAAAGAATTTGAAGAGACCCTTGCAAAGACTGCAGAAGCTGATAGTAGAGAATTCTGTAAATACACCAAAAGCAGGAAGCCAGCTGAGGATTAGTGGGAGCACACAATGGTCAAGGTATAGATGGGGCTGCAGCAGGTGAAGGAAGCTTAATGAGCTCTTGAGTTGTTTTTTACAGCAGAAGCTGTCTGATTCCCAATTCTGATGCATTCTTTGTGGCACATAAGTCAGAAAAAAAATAGATCAATTTTAAGTAAATACACAGGATGTATTGGTTCAAATAGACAAGTCAGATGTCAGTAAGTCACCAGGACTGGATAATATCCACCCAAAAGTCCTGAAGGAACTCAAATATGAAATTGCAGAACTGCTGGTCATAATGTGTAATATCATAACAAAGAGCCACAGTGCTGGAGGGTGGGTGCATGGACAGCTACAAAATTGCCAACTTCCATCTTCCTAAAGGGCTCTGGATGGGATCTTGAAAACTACAAACCAGTGAGCCTTACTGTCATTCCTAGCATAATGGTAGAGTACCATCTCTAATAATAATAAGGAATAAGATCAGTGAGCACATGGATAAAGTTTGCCTGTTGAGAAGGAGTCAGGGTGGCTTCTGTAATGGGAAATCCTGCCTCACTAAACTGAAGTTCTTTGATGGTGACAATAAGAACATGGACATAATATATTTGGATTTTCAAAATGCCTTTGCCAAGGTTCCAGAGAAAGGAATGGAATGGGATAGTTCCAGTTGGAAAGGGACCTGCATCATCTAGTCCAGCTGTGTAAGGTTATTAAAGAAAGTAAATTGCATTAAGGCTGGAGAAGAGGTCCTTGTATGGACTGAACACTGGACAAAGGATGGGAAGGAAAGAGTAAGGATTAATCGGCTTTCTCAGGATGGAGAAGAGTCAGCAATAAGGTCCCCCAGGAACTGGTCCTGGGACCAGTTGCATTCAGTATCTTCATCAAAGATATGGAGAGGGAATGAACAGTCAAATCTTCAGGTTTGCAGGTTATATTAACGTATTTTGCGTCATAGGTTTTAGTGTAGATAAATGTGATCTAATGAAAAATAATCTAATCCCTGCCTAAGTGATGTTGAATTCAGAACTGAGGTGCTGAACTCCAGAACTCAGGAAAGAGATCTTGGAGTCATTGCTGTCACTTCTCTGAAATCTTAAGCTCAAGGTGCTGTGGCAGAAAAAAATAACCCAACAAAACAAACCAAGCCAAAAAAACCCAAAGTACGGAGTACAAAACAGAGATTACATTTTGTCACCATACAAAACTGTGATGCACCCACGTATTCAGTAGTGTGTGCAGTTCTTGTTTCCATATCTCAAGAAGGGTGCAGTGGAATTAAAGAAGATACAGAGAAGGTCAGTCAAAAAGCTTGTGATGATGGAGCAACAGCCTTGTGAGGAGGGACTAAAAAAGCTGATATTCTTCAGTTTGGAGAGACGGGTGAGGGGAGATGTGGAAAAGGTTCATAAAATCACAGATGTGATGGATTATCTAAATCTTACTACCATCAGAAAGCTCAGAAAGGAATTAGGTAACTTCATGGACGGGATGTCTGTAAAATGATACTAGAATGACTAGGTGGGAAGGTAACCTCTAAAATTGCTACAACAACAGTGGGTGCTGGAGAAGTACAAGGGGAAGCATTGCCAATAGTTACCAAATTCACATGCTCTCCCTAAATAGCTTTTCCTCTTGTTATCCCTGCTGGTGTCTCCATTATAGGCCAGGCATTAGCCAAACCTCCTCAAAACTTCCCAGGGGGAAAGATCTAAGGGAAAAGTGAATAAAGGAGAAAAAACCCAAAACTGTTTGAGGATGCAAAACCAACTCATGGCACAACAGCTAAAAAAGGGAAGGGGTATGAGAGTCAGAGTATCAATAAATATATGTATAGGAAAGTGGAGGGAAACAGAGGAAAGCACCCAGGTGGGTCTGCTGCTCCCTGTAGAGCTCCAGGGATTAAAAAAAAAAAAAAAAAAAAAGAAACAGTTGCCAGAACTCCCCCTCCTCCCCATTCTTTTTCCTGCTGTCAGAGACACAATGTCAGGCTGGATGGATCATTGGTCTTACCCCAGAGGGTGTTTCTTCTGTTTGAATGTTTTTTTATTGGAGGCACTCTCAGCCATCCTAGAATTCAAGAGAAAGAGTTTTGACAGGTTGTACAGAGACTTACTGTATAATTTGTTTCTGTGTTAAAAAAGACTTTAAAGCACAGTCTCAGTTTCCAACTGAAACAAAAGTATAGGGTATTGGAGAGAAGACAAGCGATACATGGAAGTAACTGCTAAGGGAAATTCTTAGGATGGGTATAAGAATGTAAAGCTGTATCTCACATAAATCAGTGCTTTTTAATCCTTTTTGCTTTCCAGTGTAGGTGTATGGCAAATTTAACCTACTTAGAATAAGTTTGCTTCTTTGAATTTTCTTTTGCAGATCCCTTAGTTCTCTCTGAGTTCTGCAGACCACAAGTTGATAACCACTACAGAAAATATATCATCTTGGAAGTTACCTATTTCTAGATATTTTTTTTTGCAAAGTAAGAGCAAATCTGCTTGGAGACTGACCAGATTATAATACCAATGATCACACTGTAGTAGTAGTTCTTTTGTAGAGCTGAGTAATTGTACAATGCATAGCTGACTTTGGGACTTAAGTTTTTAGGCAGAAGCTCATCTGTTTAGAAAAGCAGAGGGAAGGCTCCAGATATCACATATGATCTCCCACCATGGTGCATCTGTTCAGCTCAGACTTGCAAGGCACTGGGTTGTCGTCATTTGTGAAAGTGGGTCACAAACCAAAACAAAATCCTAGATGGTGAGGCTTACGTGTCAGGAAGTAGTTTTGTATTTTTTGTTTCTCCAGGGCCTAATAAGGATAACTGTGCTTATCCTTCTTTGTGATTCCTAGGTGCTGCCATACTGAAATAATGAATGCATCTGTTTCCCTTTCTCTGATACCAATCACACACCACATTGTGAAACAGATCTTCAGCTACAATAAATCAACACAGGTCTGTTAAGTGAGAATTTGGTGCTGTATTTTGTATGTGAGAAATAAAGGAATTTGATTTTTAAAAAAAAAAGAAAAAGAAAAAAAACAACCCTGTATCTTTTGCTATCTAACAATTATGAAAATATTTCTGGTAAAATAACAGAAGATTGCTGGAGAGCATTTGGCAAAGAGAAGAATTAGATATTAATTTGACTCTAAAGCTAAATTTTACGAAGACATGCCACATTATTTTACAGCACCCAATTTCCCCTGACTGTAGGCCTGATTGTGACAATGATTGATTGCCCCATGTAGGCCTGATTGTGACAATACTAACAAATAGTCCCAGCATGTATCAGTCCTATTAAAAGAGAAAGAGAGATCCAGTTAGGCTATTTTTTTGTCTTAATACCACTTATCACTTTATAATTTTGAAATTAAAACTTTTTAAGAGAAACAATACCACACTGCTAGAATAAAGCTTTCCAAAACTTCATGATCCTGATTCCCATCTGCCTCACCCCTTCTGTAGTCTTTTTGGCCCTGCAAAACTTCATAATGTTAATCTGGTAGAACATTATACCTTCTTTGTATAAATGTTAGTGTCCCCACCAAGAGAAGATGGTAAAATCAGGTCCAGTGGGCCCACTTGCTTCTATTATACATTGAAAAGCTTGTGTGTGTACACTTATAACTGAGACAGTAAAAGTTTTGGATACTGAAGTCAACATTGTAAATTGAGGGGGCAATTCTGCCTCTTTTTCTATCTTAGCCACTCCAATTCTTCTCTTAGCTCATTTGTTTCCTTTCTTTCCGTTGCTTTTATTTTCATTCTCTGTGGTTATTTTTCTCTTCCCTTTTCTTTCTCCATAGCTATCCTGTTCTTAATATTTCAGTTTAGTGTTATTTTGAAAATGGCCAATATACTCACTACTACATCTCAAATCCATTTCATTTAGGACCCAACTGTGATCACCACTGAAATTGAGCACTCCCTTGCCTTGTGAGGGCTAAGGAATACAGCACAACTCTTCATAACTTAAGGTATTGTAATCTGGACCTTTGTGTTTAATTATTTTTCAGATTAATTAATTAATTGTTATTTTTGTGAGGAATTTTATGGACACAAAATGGGTAAAACATGAAGGATGACTGCTTCAGAGGACTAATTGTTCACAGCCCTCACCTTTGTTTCATATATCAGCATGCACCCTTTGTAATTAAATATGTGAAATTCTTTTGAAATAACATGGGCCAGGGAGTATATCCCTGAACTGCCTACCCAGATAAACATCCCAATAAATGAGATAACCTGGGACTTCTGGAATTGAGAGTCCAGCTACTGACAGGGCTGCTACTATTTGGCTTCCTGAACCCTTTTTCAGAGTATGTATTCTTTTATTTGACTCACCCCAAAGAGCACCTTGGTTTTACGTAAGCTTGAATGCAATTCATTGGCTTGAGGCAGGCTGGCACACAGGGGCTGGCACAGAACTGGCCAGTCTGTGCCTCTTGAGCTGCATGTGGCTCTCTAACACTTTAAGTACAACTCCTGTCCTGGCTGGCACGGGGGCTGTGGCATAATCCCTGCACTCAGGAGCAGTGAGTCAGTGAGAGCATCCGAGGCCAACATTAGTGGATTTCCCTGGCCTCTACCTGTTTGTCTAGCTGAGCCCCATTCCTCGAACGAACACTGCAAGGCCGTATCATCACCGCCCTCTCTGAACTGTTCCCATATCCTCATTGCTCCAGAACAGGATAGGCATCTTGAGGCTTTCAACACAATGAGGTTTTTGATGAGGCATTTGAAGGGCTGAGGAGATCAGACATTCTGGTAAAAGACTGTGAAATAGTCTGATAGGTTATATTTTTAAATTTTATCTTTTCCTTAACCACAGTAAATTTTTCCAAGCCATATGATCCTCAAATTACCAATACAAATGGGAATACAATTAATAGTGGTGCCATATCTTTATAGGGAGCCTCACATTTTTGTGCCAGGAAGGCATACCTTTTGTTCTATTAAACTGAGCAAAAGTCTTCTCCTGGGCCTCATCTTCTCTGTATGGTGCCATCTTTTCAGGAATACATCATCATCAGAGTGCTTTATCCTAGTAATGTATTACACTAATACATCTGTTGCTTTAATGATATATTAGTGTAATACCTTATCAGAGTGATGCATACCAATGATCTATTACTCAAAAGGTGGTGCCATTCAGGAATGGAAGAATTCATGGACATATTCAGTATAATTATACAGATAAAAGCCAACATACATTACACTGGAAGCTGCTTTCATGGAACCAAGAACACCAGTATTATGCTAGCCTGTTCGGTGCCATTTTCGAGTGCTATTGCACTAGATTTGTAATGCTGAGGTTGTTACATCTCTTTTAAACCTTTTAAATATACTAAGAGCAACTACCATTAACCTTGGGTCACTGTGAAGCAGACTGTATCCAGTTACATTATTTTTACTATATAGTAGTACAGTACTTACTTACCCGTAACCATATGAAACCAAGTAACATTAACCTCCAGATAGTCTGAAGAACATATCATATCTCATTATAATAATCTGGGTTTCATCCTTTGCTTGACTTTAATTATTGTCCATTCTCAAACATTTTTGATTACATGACAGTTGAACTTCAGCCTGTCATTAACTATAGGCCTCTTTAATCTCAACCTTCATTTTCTTTACCATTACATTGTTTTTCATTACTTTCGCCACTGAAAAACAGAAGTCGTCAGTCTGATTTACATTGTTTTCTGTAGTATGTTAATTAAACATTTCAAAACACCATCCAGAGATTATGGCAAAAAACAAGTTCTACTTTCTATTTTCTAAACTTTCACTGTAAAGCAGGATAAAAAACATAAACCAATGATACAAAAAACCTCAGAGCTTTTTCTCCTCTGCCTTAACTTCCAAGCTACAGAGAAAGAGAATCAGAACCACATTTTGGCTTGTGGTAGTTTAACTGAGGTATAAAGTATTCATTAGCTCATTTACATTTCCTTTAAATACGCTTTACACCAAAGTGTGAAGAGTGTTGCTTAGAACACTAAGGCCTCCAACTTGTTTCATTTCATCAGAGCGGGGGAAGGTGTGTAGACACCTCTAGAATTTATGCCAAATAATCCAACACAAAACAATTAGTAACTTACATACTCATACAAATGAGGGAGAGGAGGACAGGCAAAGTATTTATAGTATGTAAATAATGGACTTTTTTTTCCCTCTTCTGTTATATTCGGTTTCATTGCTAGTGACAAGTATCATTTTAATTTGCAGAGAGGGTTGCTAAAGCAACTTTCAGGAGTGTATTTAGTCATATGGTAAACTGAATTCACAGAAACTGTAAATAGGGATACAGTATGATGGATGTGGAACATCCTACTCTACATTCCTACACTTCCAAGGTCACTCATCTGACCTGTGACCTTCCAGTTTGGAAAATGCTGATGCAGATCTTTCTTCTGCCCCACAGGCGGATGAAGGACCAGAAGCTGTCTTTGTAAGAGTCTGATGCAAGAAGTAAACTGCTCTCATCAGTAGAGCAAGACTGAGTAGAATAGCTCATGTAAGTGTTATGGAACGGCTAAAGCAGAAGGTGGCGTAACAGGTTACAGTAGCGGGTGAGGTCTGTGGCTGTGCAAACGAGGTGGCAAGATACAGATCAGTGCATAACTTCTGGGGCAGCAAGTGGCAGTGGCACTGGCGGGGGCCTTTATGTTGGAAGCTGTGCCTTGGCTCGTTAAGCATCAAGATCTGAGAGGAGGCTGCTATAGCTGAGTGAAACACTTCAGGTGTAGTTTTTTTCTTTTTATACTATAATCTCATTTATAATCTGGGAATTCATGGGTGGGGCTATGCTACTTGATCTCTGTCAGAGGTGGAAACAGCCTGCTAGTACAGCAACGCAGGAAGTATGGCTGCAGTGAGAAGAGGGTCCTTCAGCAAGAAATGCTGACAGATTTACTCTGATCAAGAAACCTGCAAGTTACCTAATTGCATCTTGAGAGGTGGAGGGGGAAAGGCATCCTCTTTTTCTGGCCTGAGAAACCCTAAACCTCAGTAGGACTGACCGCCAGGGCCCGGCTAGAAATCAATATTTTATCTGAAAGTATAATTGCTCAAGTCACTGTACTAGGATATCTGCAACACTTCCTGCTCTTCTTGTCTGAGGAAACTAGTTGTTCCACTATTTAGTAGGATTCATCAGTTCTGAAAATCTACTGTATTTGGCAGATGGAGTTTCTGTAGTGTTGGCCTCCTGGTTGTGGTGGGTCTAGTATGTTCCTTGTAGGAGTCTGATCTATGACAGAAGCCTTCCAAAGCATTATTAGCAAACACAGTAACTGTTAATTCTGATAAACTGCAGGTGAGCAAATAGACCTTTGTGTAACTTCCATTGTGTGCTGAGCACTTGAAAGGGACAGATTTGGTATGGGAAGAGAGACCTGCAGGTGGGCTTCTGATACTGTTTCTCTTCTTGTGTACATACTTACAGAGCTTATGCAATAACATACACATTAACAGCTCATGATACGTAATATATGTAGGGTCACAACAGTCTAGTAAGGTATGGGGTGCGTTAGTCTTTTTTTAAGAGATCGGGGTCTGCATGGAGAAAGAGAACAGAGTGAAATACTTAATAGTGTACAGCAGCCTAGAGGACTGCAGGCAAAGTGTTACCCAGCACGGCTTTAATGGCCATTCAGTCATAGGCAGCCCTTGTTATCTGCTTTAGATGTGCAGTTTGTGGGGTCTTTGGGAACACATCTGAATGACGAGTGACTTTGGGCTTTTGTTTTTCTGAGTTAATTTTAGCAGCATCTGGTGTCCAATCTTGTTCACTGTGTGCTACACAAATGCTTTTGCTAGTGTGGTGCAGAAAAGGAGAAATGATAGACAAGGTGGGTGGCAATTGCTTACATTTGCTCCTACTGTACTGCCACTGAATGTCAAACCCTGCTATGTTACCAGGCTGTGTCAGATTATGTGTGATGGCCTAGGACACAGCACTCCTGTTAGTTAAGTGGCATTCCTTTTAGTTAAATGAATGATGGAATGACAATTGATTTTTAAGAGTTGGAGTTTGCCTTTAAGCTAGGTTTAGCTACCTACAAATGTGATGGTTTTGGCTGAACCAGTCGTCCAGTTCCCTCTGTAGTCCATGGAGAGAACAAGGCTTCTCCAGAGAAATTCATCCTGCCTTCCACAGGATGGAGAACAATTGCCAACTGGTAGCACTTAACTCTCTCTTTTGACAACAGGTAACCTAGAAATCTAGGTTACGTTAAATGACTAAGTCTCTCTATCATAGTGAAGACTGGCAGAATTTGCATTTGCTATCTACTGCCTAAAACTCCTCAAGGCTGGTATCTTCCATTCATTTCAAAAAGCTTTGAAATAAAACCTGACACTATGTGTCTGAAACTCTGTCAACAACAAAGTGGCTAGATTAGCTGGAATTGATTTGAGAAGGGAGAACTGTGAGGTGACACACAACTTCTGCCAGTTTACCTGCCTTCCTCTGGTACAGGCTGCTATCTACACAGCACAGACCCCAGAAAAGGCTTAGTGTATCACCCTATGTTTTGTGTTTGTTAAAATAGAAAAAAAAAAAAAAAAGGCCCTAAAACAATAAGATTGCAAATCTGAACTGGAAAACGGTAAAGCAGAAAGTGAAATTGACAGAACAGAAGCAGGAGGACGGGGTGCCAAGGCATCAGGAGTGGGTCAGCAACCACTTAATCTGGATCAGGAACAACTAGCTGAGTTTGCCTGACTGTGTGTTAACAACTGGACTGCAAAATGCAGTGGCTAAGGTGAAGGCATATGATTAATTCTGCTGACTCTGTTATGAGAAAACTGACTTCTGGCAAAGGGGTGAAAAGAGCACTCGGGGGCAGTAAAGTGGCTCAAGCCTTGGAACATGCTTTGGTTCATGAGAGCTAGAATCATTAGCCTCTATGAGCAAAACCCCACCTAAGAGCAGATCCTTGAGGATTTTGTCATTGATTGAACTGGGACCAGGATTTCATTGTAATTACTAATTATGGCAAATGTGCAACAGTTGTGCTTCTCCTTAGAGCTGAACTGTTTGATTCTGGGTTTTTTTTTTTGCCAGTGATAAGAGCTGGTTGCTTCACTTTCCCAGCTTTTCAGCATGGGAAGGAGGGCTCATAAATCCCTGTGCTACTTGCTTTTAAAATGTGTGACTTAAAAAGTAGTATTTGGCTGATGAGGATGGTTGCGTGGAAGGAGCATTCAAGCAAATTAATGGTGAGTTCTGCATTACTTTCCTCTTCAGCCCCTCAGGCACTGCTTGCTGACCTAAGTGCATTAAATAACTGCATAAAATATTTGTGGATTACCTCTCAGGTACAGTAGAAACACCTAATATAAAAAAAGGGACTTACAGCAGAAAAGGTTCTTTCTGTAAAGTGCTAGTACTATGTCAGCGGTAATACAGGCATTCTCATCTCATGTTGACACGATAGTAATTTCTGTTTATAGATACTTCTTTGGGGTACCTTTTTTTTTCTTTTTGCAGAGTAGCTCTCTTCTGCTTCTAGTCTAGCTGGTCTCCAGAGAGCTGTGACAGTCGGTAAAAGATATATGAGCCTAGAAAACAAGTTCACAGAACTGGTGGCTTCATAAGTACAACTGAAAAGAAACCGTTAAAATTTGAGGCCATGCCTACTAAGAAGTCTGAGGAAAAGCTGGTTTTTATTCAGAAAAAAACCACCATTTGGGAAAAGCGTGTGGAGGATTTTTGTCTTATCAGAAGTCAGTTTTCTCTAGCAGCGTTAGCTGACCAACTGAATACCCCAAACCAAGTTATACACGTACTGGTGTCTGGGCCCATCCTCCAAAGCAGAACAGGAACATACTTGGTAGGATTTCAACATCAGGATTTGACCCACAGGCTCCTGGAAAAAAAAAAAAAAAAGTAAATAAAAATGCTGAGGTGTTCCACAAAAGGAGAGGAAAAAATACTTTGATCAGCTGCACCTGTAACTCTTGGTAACTGGCTAAGCAGCCTGATTGCCACCTGAGTTATGTTAGAATGACAGCTGGTATGCGTTATCTTCTGGCCTGCCTGGTTTCCTTCAGAAAGAAACTCTGCTGCAGAGACGCTGGTGACCAGGAGAACTTCCCTGCAGTGAAGATGCAGTCTGAGACAGACTGACAGGAAGGTAGCTGAAGACTAACAGCACAATCCTGTTATTTTATCTCCTTGGTGTTTTTCTTATATCTTTACAGGAGGCTTCCACCTAACACCCAGGAAAGGTTATTACTATTTCTCATCTACAGAAATAAACTATAGAAAGTGGTAGTGGGGCAGATACAATGACTTGCTCCACATTTGTATCTGCACAGGCTGTTCAGGGGCTAATGTTCAACAGCTGTTCCAAAAAAAACACCCCCACCCCAAAAAAAAACAACCCTAAACCCCCAAACCTACCCAGCCTCTGCCCCCAACCTAAGCCTTACCTACATCTAAGACTACAATTAGGGCAAAAAAGCCTCAGCTGCTATTTAGCTCTGAAAGCACCTAAACTTAGCTTTCATTGTTAAAGGTTTTCCAGATTCAAAGTGAGACTGAACCGTAGTACGCAGTTTGACCAGTTTAGCCTGATCTGAATGAAGAACACGTCAGTGGTAAGTGATTGGGCTGCTCAGCAAAGGTATTGGTTGCTACTCTTTTCTTCCAGATCAAAGGAGCAGAGGAGGAGGGAAGAAGCTAAAAGAAGAGTTGATGACATAGTCTTTCATACTGCAGACCACTGGTTAGTGAACTCCAGGATACAGGTGAGCCAAGTTAAGTTTCTTTTTTAAAGGACCTGTTTCCAGCCCATAACTTGCACTTTATAAAGTGTGCCTATATTACTTGATATTTGGCTATGTAGGATGGGCAAACTTGTTGAGGAAAATGCATAAACAGCTAGTAAGATTAAAATCCATTTTCTACTAGCCCTAGGCAGCTTCTCAGTGTGTGTGCTGGTCACAAATGTGGTTCTGAGGTGCCTACGGTTATGAGCTATGTAGGGACCTCAGCAACCTAACACAATTCTGGACTCTGCCCTAGAGGTAAGACTACAAAAAGATACTTTTTTTAAACCAATTTTTCTGTCTTTATGCATTGTGTAATGCTTTTTCTCACATTCAAACATGACAGCATCGGTAATGCTATTGCTATGACCAACTTCATAAAATTAAATGAACAAGTAGAAGGTGCAGGCCTGAGGAAATCCCTCTTTTCAGTAGTAAAAGTAGCAATTTTCTAGATGCTCAGTAAATGGTCATCAAAAAGATAATAAAAATGGTAGAACTAAAAAAGGTTAGTAATGATAACTGAAAAGTTGTCTCTTGACTCCAGGATAGGTTGGCACATTCAGAGTGACTCCTTCATTTTCAGTATGTGTCCTCCAATTCAGAACTTTAAAAACCCACTGGTTTAGGATTATACTGACTGTTGCAGACTATTGAGTTACAATGGCATAATGAGGTAGCTGACTGTGTGCTCTTATCTCTAGTACATTTGAAGTGAAACAAAGGTATTTTAGTCTAACACATTGTACTTGCCATTTTAACAGTCTAAGAGGGTGTGCAAGAGCAGTTAGGGAAGCTCAGCTGATGAGCAGTAATTTATTAAACCACAGTAACTTACCATGTGGTATTATCTACAGCCTAAATTTTGTGTCTAATTCTTTCTCTGATGCTGCTCTTGAATGTGTGTGTTTTAGCAGCAGTTGCTCTCTGTGCTTTCATGGTGGCTAGTAACATTTGTGAATACCTTGTGAAGAAAGGTCTGGGCTAGAAACTGCAGTACCAGAAAACTTTTTTGGTGGTCGAGCGGTTAACAGCATTAGCATTTACACATTTGACTGGTCTGAGATTAATGGGTGAAATTCATAACCCCTCTAGAGTCTCATTTGCATCTTCCGTGTTAATTCAGCTCTTCTGCGTTAATAATGAGTAGTTCCACAGCTAAACCCACATGAAAATGGCCCAAGTGGAAGCTACCACTCAAGTCCAGTGGCAGATCTTATATGATATTGGACTGGGGAAGCTGGTGAGGTGGAGAGCTGTGGAGTATGTGGGGAGACTTTAAAAGTGCAGGTGGACGTGCTATTCTACTGTGTCATTTTCTTTAAAACATTACTACTCATGTTGTAGCTTTAATTAAGGAAAAAGTTGGTTGCTAAACAGAGCATCTTTGAGTGCATGGTGAAGCACAAATTGAACCACACAAACTACTAACCAGCTTAGGTTATTTTTAAGATGGCATTGATGAATTCTTCTGAGCTGTTCTCCCCCCCACCCCCAATTCTTGTGTTACTCTAAAGCTGACATTACTATGGTTTCCCTAACGTGGTAGCTGAAGGCCTGCCTGAAATCTTGCTTTAATCATCTGATTTTTAGTGATTCAGCATACCTAAGTAGCAGAAATAGTAATGTAACAGACTGCTACATGTGTTTCCAGGGGACTACGGGTCTTTTAATGGCACCTTTTTTAACACAAAGGAAATTAAACATTTCCTTTGCATGGAGCGTGTTTCCATCAAAACCGCGTTAAGAATCCCTCTGTAAGAACTGGAGATGAAAACCGAAGCAAAGACAGCTGAAGTTAGGGCCGGAATCGCCCCAATAGCCTCTAATATCGCAACACAATGGGGCACATCCCTAACTCACTTCCAAAAAATGCTGCCTATTGTGCATGCTGATGAGGTGATTTACTACCCCCTCCGCTTATCACCTAGACGTCCCCGTTCAAACGCAGTGCCGGGAGGGGACGCACAGCGATGCGTACGGCGCCCGGGGGCCGGCCTGCGCTCCGGATCGACACCCATCGGCACCGCTCCCTCCCCACCCCCGCAGACCGGAGCCGGCTGCGGGGCCCCGGGGCCGGGTCAGGGCTGAGGGGGGCCGCCAGCGCCCCGGTGCGGCCCGGCGGGCCCCGCCGAGCATGCCCAGAGCGCGTCCCGCCGGCCGGTGGGGCCGGGGAGTGGAGAGGGGCGCCCGCTGCCGCCCCGCTCTTAAAGGCAAAGGCAGGAGCCCCCCGGGGTGTGCTAGAAAGACTCCCCGCAAACCGGGGGAGAGAGACCCGCAGAGCCCAAGGAAGGCTTTGGAACAGTCGGTGCTGCTACAGGCGCGCTCTCTTTTCTCACCTGATGGCAGTTTTCTTCTGTTCAAATGTATTAGAAAGGTGTGGTGGGTTTCAAAAGGTAGCTGTGTCTTGGGCTGGTTGAATGGTGAGCTTGTCCTTGCTTAGTAAGATGTAAAAATCACTTAAATTCGTGCAGGATTTTTATTCTTGCACCCATAAATAAGTCACTATCTTATCTTCACTATTCTTAACCTTATCACTAGGAAACAAGTATTGGCCTGTAACCTAATCTTTCTGCGTTTGTGACTTTGTCATCCTCTGTATATTGACACAGCCTTTTCCCTCAGCAGACTTTCTCCCTTTTGTGAGAAGGATTTTGAATGCAGTAGTTAGGATGTTGCCTGTCTCAAAGGACAGGTGAGCAAGGCCTGAAGAGTTGCCTGACTCTTGGACGTGGGCCAAGAAAGAAGCTCGAAGCATCTGATAGCATAGTTGCCTCAGCCTGGGTTCTGACGAGATATAGTCCCTTAGGAAAGAGCTCTAAAAGCTAAGGCCTTTAAGGTTTCTTTAATTATTTCTTTTTTCCCCTCAGGATCCTAACTATGTGGCAAAAATCACGTTATCACTTTGTATATAAGATGGCTTTACCATGTCAGTAGGTTGTACAAGGAGCAGCTAAAAAGAATAAGATGCTCAGTAGTATGGGAAGCCTCGTTGGGGAAGGTGTCACTGAGATAATGGGAGACTTTAATGGGGCCTAGAGATGAGCAATTTGTTAGAGAAGGTCATTTGAAAAGTATAGGCAGCCTGTTTTGAAAGACACTGGACAGAGAAGTCTTCATACCACAAGAAGCTGTTGAAGGCACAGCAATTTGGAGATTGGGAAGAGTTTGGTAAGGATGGTTGATTTTTGGCAACAAATTAAGCTAGAAGCTTTGAATCAGATAGGATGGTTGAACAGAGGAAGAATATAAAATTTAGGTGTTCTTACAGGTTAGAAGAATGTTCTGGGTTCTGAATGGGATCATGGGATGAAGGGGAGGGATGTGCCTCAGTCATAAGGACAAAATGGGAGAAACAGGGAGGAGTAAAGAACTGGATGAGGTAATTTGGGGAAGAGAGATGGCCTCTAAGCTTAAAAGGTTTATCAGTTAGATATTCTCTCTTATTATATTATGGGGTGACAAATTCAGTCAGCTGAAATGTTTGAGATGTAAAGCAAGAAAGTGTTAAGACTTCCCTTGCATCCTAAAATGTTCTCATCTTTTTAGCATCTTCCAGCGTTTTCTTGGTGTGGTTTGTGAGTGATGTTTTAATTTTGGTTTTGTTTTTTTTTGTTGTGTATTTTGGAACCTGTAGTATCTAGCTCCAGCTAACTTGTTGGACCTTATTCTTTTTAATGATATACAGACACTGAGAGCATAAAGCAGGACCTTTGGTAAAAGACCATCTGTTGTGAAGATCTCCAACAATGTCAGCAATGGAGGATGATAGTGTTCATATTTATATATTCTCCACTGAAGAGTGTGATGAGCTCTCAACATTTTTAAGAAATTGATTAAAAGCTATGGAAGGGAGGGAAGTAGGTGGGGGTCAGACTTGACCCTGCTTCCTTGATTAGTATACCCTGTTGTGCAGCAGAAGTAATTATGTCTCTGTGATATCACAGCTGTGGGGACTGGTGGGCTGTATGAATGATATAAACCTGATAAGCCCTGAACAGGAGAGTTCCTGACATATTTTCTGCATTACTCTTCTCCACTGAACAGACTTTCTTTTTTTACACTAGAAGATCAGAAAGACATTCCACACTGCTGCTTCCTATCTCAGCTCCACTGAGGTAGCTTCTACAATGCTTTTTTCTCTTGGAAAGCTGTACTTGAGTACCTTCTTGGCCCTCTTCCCAATTGTTTTGCTACTCAGCTGATTATTTAAAAGCCACTGATTTCACTTTTTTTGACCATGTAAATGAGACAATCCCAGTACCTCTCTCCTGAGTTGACTTGATACAGCTCTTGCAGGGTTCATGAGACAGCCAGAATGTTTTGTTTCTGATGGCCACTGGTTTTGCCACTTTGGAGTAGAGGCCACCTAACTTAATGGTTATTGAGACCAAGAAGGCTTACCTGTTTTCTCATTAGTTGCCATTTAATACATTAGAATAAATAAAACCTCCCAAGTATAATAAAGATTTTCAAGAAAACTCAACAAAAACATCTTAAATTTGATAGGCCTTGCACAAGTCAGCTGCCTTGCTGGACCTCTTTTCTAATAGTCATTCACTTTGATTTTTTCCTTTTATCCTCTGCTTGCTGACCTTCACAAGACTAAGTGGGAGATCCATACCTTCTCTGGCCAGGCAGGGAATATTTACTCTTAAGGCTTCTGCCAGCTTCCATTGATTTGGCCCGTGCAAAATCTGCCCCGTGTACAAAATATGGGAAAAGTATTCCTCCCTTTGCCTTAAGAACACTTCTGCTTCTCTCTTCCCCACTTTCTTCTTTGCTACAAAAATGTGGGGGGTTTTGTGGGACGTATACAAAGGGATAAACAGATTCACTCAAATGCCTTCTAGTATATTCTTCCATTTTCAGAGCCTCAATTCTTCATTCATACAGTTGCTTTTCAAGCATACAGAGAGGCAAACCCCCTGCCCCACAACTCCTTCATTTTGTTTGCTTGTTCCTCCAGTTGGGGGAAAAGAGGTGTGCGAGAGCTTGTTGCATGGGACCGATACTCCCTCTGCAGGCAAGAAGAGCATGCTACTCTTTGCCAAGAGCCACCATGACCTCTCTGCAGCGTTGAGTGCCTTAGGTCTTGAATAACGCTGATGGAATCAACGGGTGTTTCTTAGTGTACAGTGGTATCTGTCTCAAAATCTCAATGAGAATAAGAGTAACACGAAGTCAAATTATATGGGTACCTCGTGAATTTTACTTCCATGAAATAGGAAACTTTAGGGCAAGCAGCCAACGTATATGAGGGGGTATATGAGTAAGCCGTATGCTTACTGGTAAAAGACAATTGTACAAAGGAAGCATGCATGCAGGTTAGCAAGAAAAGCAATTAAATCCTGTGGCCACATCATTTACACATCAGGTGTGTGTTGGTGATAATGGTTTGCTGGAAACAACAGCCTTAAAATTCTACATCTAGTTTTGTTATTGAACTACCGTGTGCTGCTGTTGGAGGCAGAGTCCATATCCCCAACTGAAAAGTGGAGGTAATGATCCTTTGCAAATGTCTAAGAAAAGCCTAAGTCTAAGAAAAAAGACAGCAAACTTTCAGTGCATGCATTTTGTTGGGGTTAAAAATACAGTCACTCTTCCACCTGCTCTTTAGTTATCTTATAGCTTCATTTAGTTTGTAAAATCCTCAGGGTAGGAACCATATTGAGGAAAGAAGAGTGAGGGACTAAAACACCAACCATGGCTTTGGAATGATTAGTGAGTGCTTTCTGTTAGGAAGTAGCTCATAAACCAGTAGGAATTTTAAAAATAAGTATTTGGAGGTTAAAGAATTCTGGATATTGGAAGGGTGTTTTCGGTGAAGAGTCTTAGTAGCTAAAAAAGCAGAATGGAATATTTGTATTCTGTAGACTACTCCCATAAAAACAGACATGGATATCACATGTAGGAAACAGTAAATGCTCATGTTACAATACTTTCACAGGACCATTAGGTTGGGAGGGTCCTCTTGAGATCATCTAGTCCAACCTCACCGCTCAAACAGGATCAGCTACAGGGGATTGTTCAGGCAACCTCTCTAGGCAACCTGTGCCAGTGTTTGACCATCCTAAAAGCAAAAAAAAAACCTGTTTTCTTGTGCTCAGATGGAATTTTCTAGTGGTTTTTTTGTGTTTTGGGTTTTTGATTGGTTTGTTTTTAATTTGTGCCCATTGCCTCTTATTCTGTCAGTGGGCACTGTTGAGAATTGTCTGGCTCCTTCAACTTCATTCCTGCCTATCAGACATTTATACAAATGGATAAGATCCCCCCAAGCCTTTTAGCTTCCAGGCTAGACAGTCTCAGCTCTTTCAGCCTCTCCTTATATGACAGATGCTTCAGTCCCTTAATTGTCTTTCTGGCCAGATCTTTCTTGTACTAGGGAGCCCTGAACGAGACGCAGCACTCCAGATGCAGCTTCACCAGTGCTGAGTAGAGGTGTAGGATCACCTCCCTAGACCTGCTGGCAGCAGTGTTCCTAATGTTGGCTGCCTTGGCTGTGAGGGTGCATTGCTGGCTTGTGGTCAGCTTCTTGTCTACCAGGATCCCAAGGTCCTTCTTGGCAAAGCTGCTTTCCAGCTGGTAGGCCCCCAGGATGTGCTGATGCATGGAGTTAATCCTCCCTAGATGCAGGACTTTGCATTTTGCGCTTCATGAGATTCCTCTCAGCCCACTTCTCCAGCCTGTCAAGGTAGTACTTCTGAAAGATGGCACAACCACCTGGTGTATCAGCCACTCCTTCCAGTTTTATGTCATCTGCAAACTTGTTGAAGGTGCACTCAGCTTTCTTGTTGAGGGTGCATTCCTCAGGTTTGGTTTTTTTTTTTGTGGAAATGCAAGCTGCTTCCTTCCAGGCATTACCTCTTCTCCTTTCTTCCTACTCAAGAAGTTTTCTGCTGCTCTGTGTGATTTTTTTTCACTATTGTTAGTCTACTTCTTATGGACAAATAACTTGCAACTTACTGTAAACTACAAACTTGAAAACACTGGGTGGCCTTAGTGCTGCTGAAATGTAGGGACTAGAAACAGTATTTTCATCAAACTGTGCCAGCAGGGGTTGAGGAGACAAGACTTTATTCCTAGTATCTTAAAAGACAAATAACCTCTTCCTCTGTGCTGTTTGTATGATGGGGAAGTGCCAATGCAAGAAGATATTCCCTACAGGAGGGGACTGGCCACATGACTTTATGCTCAGCAGGCAGTGGTGACAGCAGGCTGACTTGCAGCCCAAACCCTTCTGCCTGCCAGTAGGTGAGGGCTGATTCCTGAGGACATACAGCATGGTGAAGCATAGCTGAATGCCATGTGAAATTCATCACACCAGGCAGGTGAAGTCTGCTAGAAGCTTAATCTCCACAGACTCCTCCTTCCCTTACCTTAATGTGTTTCTTTTCCATAGGAATGCCAGATCTCAGAAACACCATGTTTTCTTGTCTCCCAATTGCCCTTCTAGTCTATCTCGCCCTTCTCTAAGCTGTTAAGGTATTGCAAAGAGGGCACAGTTGGCATCAGTACCACAAACATCCACTTCTGTGCCTGCCTTCCTCCTGCTGTATTTCCGGTAAGGTGCTATGTGAGAGAGAGAGATGAGTTTGGTAAATGCACAGTCCTATATGGTAGATGAGCTCCTTGGGATCTTGCCAGTTCTTGGGGTCCAAAGCAGTCTCAGTATTACTCTAGTGTTTTAACAGAAAACTAGCTAGTGAATTGAGAAACCAGAATTGATTTCCCTGAGGAATTTGCCACCTTGCAGGTGCAGCAGAAACTCTGCCTCTCAACGTATGTGTAACAAGGTGTTTAAGAACTTAGACACACTTTCATTTAGCAAACAGCTGTGGCTTAAAATGCTATTGCCTTGCTACTTAACTAAGCTGCAAGACTTCACACTGAAGCAGATAAGGAGGCCAAATGCATTCTGTTTTGCCAGTTTGGGGTGGAAACAGTTAGCTTCTCCAGGAGGATGGTAAAGTCTTAAACCAGGGCAGGTGTTTGCTAATGAGCATGTGCCTAAACTTTCAATTAGCCAGTGACTAACAAATGTTAAGTGGAAGCAAAATGACAGAGGGAGTGCTCTGCATCTCACTCTGATTTAACTTAAACCATTCTTAGGATGGGGTAAAGCTATTGATTTGAATGCATTTAAATGGAGAATGGAAAATGGTGCAAAAAGATCAGGATTGGAGCAGATATTTATCACTTTCATTTTTTTATTTCCACATTTGTAACTGTAATAGCCCTGAGCTAAGTGTTTCAGTCCCCAGTTGACTAAACAAATTCTTCTCATCAGTTCAGAAGTTGCTTAGTATTTTATGTTGTAAAATATTAATTTGTTTTTTCTATATTTAATCTGTACTGGGTAAGATGTTGCTGGTTCAGGTCGGGGGGAGAAATTCTGCATTTCAACTATCTGTAGACTTAAGTCTAATAGTCCTAGGCTCAAGTGAGGTTTTTAGCAAAATATGTGTACAGAAAAGGGGTGTGAAAAAGGTAGGTATAGTGAATTATGGAATTGAAAAGCCAACTACACTTATGGTAAGATAAGAACCACAAGACCTCCTTGATAAACCTGAAGAGGCATCCCATAGTATCCAAGTAGCAACAGAAAGATGTGGACACTAACGTAACCCCTCTCCAGTCCTATAGGCAATGTATTTTTGGCCTGCAAAGTCTAGCATTATGTATCAGCATGAGTTTAAGGCTAGCCTCTTTAAGAATTTATTTATTTATTTTTAATTGCAATTAGAAGCTACATCACCTTTCCTAGGTAGTGTGCTATACTAACATCTGAAAAATATAAACACCACGGTTCTTCTGAAGTATAACATGTTAAATCTGCATGGCAACTAGAAGCACCTTGTGTTGAAACTATTATAAAATTGTTATGGCTAGTTTGTTTGCCAGGATTTGGATGAGATTCTGAGAAAACCAGTTGTGGTTTAGCTAAGAGATGCAGGATATATTGCATTCCTCCTTCCTGATGCCTCTCCATTCTGAGGCTGTGAGATTGTAGTGGAATCCTCATGAACTTGGTCTTGAACGTTCACAATTCAATATGCTCTCTGTTCACAGGCATGGCATAGGCAGCTAAAGAGTTGGGAGACCACTGCCAGTGATTTCAAGGGTTGCAAAAAGAGTTTTCGTCTAGGTTGCTGTAATAGTTCACTGACTGTGGCTCTTTGATTTTAAGAAGGAAGAGGTTACAAACTTTGGGAAAGGAGAACTTGGTTGCCTCTTACAAAAGCTAAAGCCTGTCTGTCGTTTAGGATCCACGGCTTATGCAACTCCACCTCCCACTCTGTAATTGTCTGTTATCTGTCCCAAGGTAATAATCATCAGATAGTAATGACTTCTGATCATTTTTATTGGCCTTTGTGAAACTGGGTGGTGGCCTCACCAGTCACTAATTTGTCATTAATTATTATTATTATTACAAATCCATTACTTAATGTTATTTGTTTACCGAGCACTTGCAAACATGGATGATGGTATCCATGAGTTGTCATCCTATGGATTTGTTCATCCCTTGTGTCTGCCTCTCAAATGCTTTAGAGCAAAGAGAAGTTTGTAATTAAATCTTGTTTGCAGGATTGATTCATAGTTACTGCTGAGCGTAGAAATATTGACATCAATTAAAATAGGAAAGAGGAGGACTTTAGCCCATTGAGGATATCCCTTCAAGAGGTGTGGGAGAGAGGGTAATTTCAATGAAAAGCCATTTGCCTCATATTAGATATTGAAAATACAGAGGCTATGGGCAAATATCTCCTATGTGCAATAGGAAATTAATCTGAAGATAGGAGGACCATTAAAGAGAGCCTGTGGGGCCTGAATAACTTTAGTCTGCCTGCTCAGGGACTCACAGCTGACATGGCCATCACTTTGGTAGGCTGTACGTTAAACAGAGGTGGCCTAATACCACAGTTTGGTTTAGGGCCCAAGAACTGGTTAAAATGGTCCCATTTTTCCACTCAGTACACTTAAAAAAAATAATAAAAATCTGATCCTGGGAACAGAACTCTTTAAAGTTTCAAAGAATAAAGCAAGGGTGTCAGCTAATTTTTAAGTTTCTGTTTAGCAACCTTCTCAAGTGTTTGTTACATTACATAAAGATAGTTTGGATGCTAGACACCCTGCAAAGGTTTTAAGAATGTTACATCATTTATTACTGTGTAAAATCTTATTTACTCAATTTGTTTCATTTTTCTCATGTGTAAGTGAAGAAAATATTTACTTTGTTCAAAAGTGGTTTCTGAGGCTGAACTTAATTCATATGTGTAACTAGGTTTGGTGTTTGGAAGGTGCCATATGATCATTACTTATTAATAGCAGGACCTGCAGAAGCAATGCATTATTTATATTATGTTATCTGTGGAAGACTTGCAACTATTTTCTTGTGTTTGGACTAGAAATGTTCAAAAGTATGGTCAGCTGACTTTCATTCTTTTTCCTACTATACCACCAAACATGTAGCGGAAGATTGTTTTTAAAATGGCATTATGTCCTTAGTCATCTTCCTTAAGCCAATGTATAGAAGAAAGTAAAGTTAGGACTGATGTGTCTTTGATTTCAATGTGATGGCTGGATACGACCTATTGACTAGGACAATATGTGCAGCAATGCAATTAGCCAGGATAGGTATGAAGAACCAAGTTGTTCCTATATAATTTCCAGGCACGGGATTAGAAACTCTTCAAAACTAGAGTATATAAAGTTTCTCCCTGATAATTTGTTCAACCATTGGGATTTCTTTCACTGCAAAACAGGCTTAAAGCTTGGCCCACAAAACTCTTAGGCAAACTGTTGGGATGTCTGTCGAAGCCAAGGTCACCCTCAGAGAGATTTAGTGCTGCTCTATTGCTTGCCAGTCCCCATGGCCCTTTCAAAGAGCTGTGTTCCCGTAGCATCTTTGCTGCAGCCACCTCAACTCCCCTAAAGGGGGTTTCAAATGATGGAGGGGGAAAAAAACCCACACAGCATATTGTAAATTAATGCTGACAATGTCAACGTTAATTTATGCCAGAAATGCATGAGGAATAAAGGGTGGAAAGAGTGATGATGCAGAATGCAGTATTTTCTACATCCTCTTCTCTTAGAGCACCTGAAGAAGGGCTGCCACAGCAGCGGTGGATCGTAGCAGAGAGCCGGTACTCTTTCCATTTCCGAAATGGCTACTTTGCGGCCTCCTGCACAGATAGGAGCTTTTGGACGTGCAGAAAGCCTCTGCTCACAAAGCTGGCCTAGCTCAACACAATTGCCATTAGAGTGTATTTAAAAAATATTTAAGAAGGGTTTAGCACTGCAACTCTTATTAGTTAAAAAAGTTCTGTTGCTAGTTCCAGGCACATCAGAATTGAGGTTTGTGAGCAATAGTAAAGAATGCCCCTGATGTATTTGGTTATCATCACTAATGCTCTACAAGTCTCTAAAACCAGCATAATCTGTAAAACTGAAGGAAAAGACAGGACCTAAGTATTCTGAGGGAATTCTGACTCTGGTACTCTTTATCATGAGTAAGTGTAAGATAGCTGTTTGGTTCATCTCCACCCCCAAAAATCTCCACCCTGTTTCTATCAGTTACACACTTTGGTTTTTACTTCTGGATTAAAAATAAGTAAATCTCTCCATGAAAATGGAGTATTTTAGCTGTATTGTGAGATGATAAACCAGTTGAAGTCAGGAGTCTATTTTGTTTCAGTAGAAGTATATTCTGTGCATGTGGTTTTAAAACTTGGGTTTGCACGTGCGTGCTAGTGAATGTGAGATTCTCATATATATAATCTTTTAAATCTTATTTGGTTTTTTTCTGTAGAAAAGAGAATCGTGACTGTAAAATGGATATAATATTATTTTAAACCATTCTAACTTGAGGTGGTTAAGAGTGTAAGTTGATTGTTTAAAAGATTTAGGTTGCAAATCTGCTGTTTTGTGTTTTCCTAGACAGTTTATTTAAAAAAAAAAAAAAAGTATTTTGAAGTTAGGGTAAATAATGATGTGATAAAATGATGAGTCAGGTTGTCAAAAGCAAAAAACTTCTAACGGGTATACATGCTAGAATAATGCATTTTTTTTAAAATTTTGCAACATCTGACTCATGATTTCGATTATGTATTCTGCTAAGTTCAAAGTTTCCTTACACAAAGAGAGAGCTATATGAAACAACCGTGCTTCAAACCATTGTACTTCAATTGTAGTAACAGGTTTTAGAGTTTAAATCATTAACAACCTCTGTGTGAACTTTTATCCAAATGACTGCAAGTCACAAAGGGAGCACTTCTCTTTCACGAAGTACCATTTGTGCTTTAGTGAGACCAAATCCCTCTTCTATTTTTTTTTCCCCCACCTTCATGTCTGTCTTTGAAGAAAGATGTGTGATTTGTGAAGTAATGAAAGTATGTATCAGTTAATGAAAACTGCTATCCTGGTTTCATAATGCACGCTGGAATTGCTTCAGGGTAAAGCTTCATATACCTGCATTACAGCAGGAAAAAAAAAAAAGTAAATTTCAGAAGTCCAGATTGCTGTGTGCACTGTAGGAGTATCATGTAGCAGTTAAATCAGCCATTAGGGGTGACCTAATCGTGATTTCCTCCCCCCCCCCACGACACACACGCACTTCTCAAGGAGTTGTGATTTTCATGGTGCTTGCATTCTTTTCACTTTTTAAAACCTACACTGGAAACTGTAGGGATACTGATACTGGAACAGCATATCCACATGCTAACTTGTCCACCTTCCTTTCTTGCTTATTTTGTACAGTTAATTTGGCGAGGAGGGAGTTGTATCTAACCCCCCCATACTGAAGTTCAGTTCCTCCGGCCCCAGTGCTTTGTGGACGAACCGCAGAACACACCTATGGGGTTTAGCTTTGCACTACTACAGTTTGTCTTTCCTAACGCAGGAAGGCAAAACGTCTCAATTTAAAAAAAGGTGGTTGGTATTATTTTCTTTCCCACCAGAAATAAGGGAGTTGCCGTGCGAATGGGATACCCACAGATCCCCCCCCTTTTTTTTAATTTTTTTTAATTTTTTTTTTTTTTTTTTTTTTTTTTTTTTTAGAGATCGAATTAGGAGCGGGCGCAGGAGCGGGGCAGCGCATCCTCCGCCTGAGCCCCGCCGGCGCGCAGCGCCGCGCCGCGCCCGGAGCGCCGCGGGGGGAGCGGGGGCACCTTCCCCTCTGCTCTGCCCGGCCGCGCGTGTCCGTGTCTCTGTGTGTGTGTGTGCACGCGTGTGCCCGCCCGCCGGGCTGTGCGTGTGTGTGTGTGTGTGTCTGTGTGTGTGTCCCTGCCTGCCTCTCGCCGCCTGCCCGCCCGCGGGCGAGCCGTGAGCGCCGCCGCCGCTGCCCTTTGATCCCGCCGTTAGTGTTAGTTAGGGGCCGGGAGGCGAGCGGGGCGCAGCCCTCGCCACCGCCGCGCCAGCCCTCGCCCCGGCACGGCGCCCCGCTCGCCCGCCGGGAAACACATCCCCGGCCGCTGAGGGATACTGCGACCGGGGACAAGCCAGGTGCACGACCGGGTTGGGGGGGGTGGGGGGGGGGGGAGAGGAAAAAGAAAGAGAGAGGGGGAGAGGGAGCCCTTCGCGGTGGCTCCGGGAAAACCGGCTTCAGCCCCATTTCCCCCAGCGAAGAGGGAAAACCCGCCCCGGTTAGCAGCTCCCCCGGGGGCCCCGGCTTTGTGCCTGTCTGTGCCCCCCCCCTCCCGATCTTATTTGATCTCCCGTTAAACCAAGGAGGAGAATGTGAAAAAAGGGGGAAAATGCCCAGGAGGAAGCAGGAGCAGCCCAAGCGCCTCTCTTCACGTAAGTGCCCCCTCTTTTTGCCATTTTCTCCTTCCTCCTCTCCCCGTCTCCTTCCCCTCTGCAGCCGCCTCCGTCGTTTCGTGCATTAGTTTAGGGTTACAGAGGTGAAACTGACAAAGACACAGCCTGGGTTATTCCTCTTTTAGGTCTGAGCTAAGGCAGCCATGTTGGTGATGAACAGCCTTGTGCCCTTTTAATTTTTCCTCTCTCTCTCCTTTCCCCCCTTCTTTCTTCGCGTCTCTCGCCCTTTCCTCCCTCTCCCTCCCCTCGCCCGTGATTGTGCATTTGTGCTGGGGTGGGGGTGTGTGTGTGTGGGTTTCTCTTTGGGGCCGGAGGGAGGGGGGGTCTGTTTTATTGGGGTGGGGAGGGGGGCTAGCACCGGAGGGGAGGGCGGCGAGAGGGGAAGCGGCTGCTGGCGTCTTGTGCGGAACCAGCCGAGAGGTCCGTCCCCGGCTAAAGGTTGCGGCGGGGCTGGGCGGCCCGGGAGCGGGGGGGAGGCGGGCAGCGGCCGTGGCGGGGGCCGGCGCGGCGGCGGCGGGGGCACCCCACACCGACCCCACCGCCACCCCGCAGGGGGCCCGGGCCGCCGGCGGCGGCGGGGGAGGGGGGCGGCGGGGAGGCAGACCGTGGCAGGCGAGGTCCCTGCAGAGCAGGGAGAGGCGTCGGCGGGCTCGGGGCTCCTCCTGGCCGCAGTGAAATGAAGGGTCAGGCGAGACTCGGGCTTCGGCGGCGCTGCCCCAGACGAGAGCAGCAGAGCACAGGGCTAAAGTGCATCCCGATCCTCCGCCTGCGGGCACCCCCTGCGCACGCACACACAGGCACACACATCCCCGGCACGGCTCACCCTGCCCTGCTCCTTCTCGCTCCCTGCTTTCCACCCTCCCTGCCTATTTTCTCCCCTCTTCGCAAAACAGTTAACTTTTCTCCCGCTCGCTCTCCCCCCTCCCCTTGTATTAAGCGCTCGGCAGCTATTGAGAGAGAGGCGGAGGGGAAGGGAAGGGACCTAAAAATACCCTGCCCCTGCTTGGCCCCAGGGTTGGTTTAAGGCGAACGGGGGGTGGATGGAGGGGTCATCTGTCTGTCTCCGGCACATATGCTGGGAGCGTGCCTGCAGCCCCTCCGCGCCGGGCTCGGGGCAGGGCGAGAGCTGAGCCGCCGGTGCCGGAGCCGGGCTCGGTCACCGGGAGTTCACCGGGGCGGCCCCGGCCCCTGCCCGGGGGGCGCCGCCGCTGCGGGCGGAGCGCGGCCCGTCCCCGTCCGCCCCCCACCCCCATCCGCTATGCGGGCGAAGGCGCTGGGGCAGCGCTCCCTCCCCTATTCCCCCCACGACCTTCCAGCACCGGCGCACGGGTCGGGGATGGGGGGGGGCGGCGGGATGGGGGCGGGGGGGCGGCACTTGCAGCCCTGCGAATATTTCTCTCTGCTTTTCCTTTCCGCCGGAGTCGAGTCAAGGGCTTGAGTTGCGGGGGGGGGTTCGCTTGGGGTTTTTTTGGTGTGTTTCCCCCACACACACTCCCTTCCCCTCCTCTCGCCGTTTGCCCCCTGCACAGCCCTTTCGCCGTCCGCCCGCTAGAGGAGCCGAGCCGGCCGCCCCGGCGCTAATTCCCCGGGCAGAGCGGCGGCCGGGGCGGCTGGCTCGGGGGAGGCGGCGGCAGCGGGAGCGCGGCGCCCGCCTCTGCAGCGCCCGGCGCGGCGGGCGGGGGCAGGGGCCAAGCCCGGGCGCGCAGGGCCTTTGCGTGGCCGTGGAGGGGCGTTTGGGGAGCGGGGCGAGCGCCGCCGCCCCGGTTTGGCAGAAGCCTTGCGGGAGCGGGGAGGCGAAGAGGGGCTCTCGGGGCGGGAGGCGGCCGTGGCGGCGGGGCGGGCGCTGCGGCCGGCCCGGCGGCTGACCTTGCCCTCGCCCCCGCCCCGGTGCGGCTGCCCTCCGCCTGCCTCTCGGGCTGACATCAAACCTGGGCTCCATTTTAGCTCGCTCGGGCGTGCCGCTCCCCGGCGCGGCGGCGGGGGCTCGGCTCCGGCGCCGGGCTCCGCTCTGCCCCTGCCTCGGGGCTGCGCCTGAGGCTCCCCGCGGCCCCGACCTCCTGACCGACCGCGCCGGGGGAAGTCACGGCTTTTTCTGGGCCAAGGAACAATTGCCTTCATTGTGCAAATCGAGTTGTGCGTGTGTTATTTGTGTTTAGGTTTGGGTGGTTGGTTTTTTTTTAATTTTTTGAAATTTTTTTTTTTAATGCACGGCCTAATTTACAATTCTCTCAAATTAATTTTTTACTTCAATTCATGGGAGGTTTTTTTTCCTGATGTGTGAAACACACACACGCTGTACGTCCCACACTAATGCTACTTTTTGATGGGATTTATTTATTTTTATTTCTTTTACAACTAGATTGCATTGGATTAAAAGCTATTATTTGGCAATAATAATAATATATTAGATAATTCAGGAAGAATTGTAGGAAGAAGTCCTGCAGGTTCAGAAAATGCCTTGGAATCCATTGCATTCAGTGTGCAAATTCTATAAATAGTGATTATTATTAATATTTTTTTAGCAACATGTTGCTTTAATGTAAAATACATTTTTTATTCTACAATTCCTGCTGGTTTTAACAATATATTTCTTAGAGGAACAGTGTGTGTATTTCATTTTGAAGTACTAATGATGGCAGAAGAATATAAAGTGCACCATGCACATCTAGAAAGAAGATGGCTAATACTGTATTCAACCTTAGCTCTGCCCCGTTGTGGGTATCGCGCTATGATTCGCTCTGAAGTTGTGTTACAGGTTGCTGCTGGTGCATGAATGCTCTCCAGTGCACTTAAATGGTGTAGCATCTTCCCTGAACTTCTCTGTGATATTTTGGGTTCTGTTGCAATTGTTGGGGAAATAAATAGTAAGATGTTGGTACACAGAATAATTTACCAATGTTACAATGTAACTGAGTAAATGTAACTTAGTCTGGCAAGTCCTGTGGACTCTAGTATACCTTAGGTAGGAAGCTTCGTTCTCTGGATCTCTAGGCCTTAATTAATTTCTGTACCCTAAAAGGCACCTAAAGAACCCTGTCATGCTGTTTGAAGTGACAGCATACAGCTGCTGCTCACCTGGACCCTGTTTTTATACTTTTGTCCATTGACTTCATTGGACAGCCCTTGTGTAAATTTAGAAGGAATTTCACAAGAGAAGACTGTGCTGCCAAAACACATGCTATGGTGGAGAAGTTCTCTGTAGAAGAGCTTGCTAGAAGTATCAGCCTGTTGCAACAATTTAATTTAATTTAAAGGGAGTTGCTAGATACTGATGCTTCAGTTGTTGAAGGAAAAAAAAAAAAGGATTTATATTATTAGATGCAACAATACTGTGTTTTGGTGGCATCTGATTAAAAGGGCAGAGTTAAGGTTGAGCTTCCAGTCATTGGAGTTGTTTACAGCATAATTTAGTTTGGAAGGGTCCTTTGGAGGTCGTCTGGCCTAGCCCCCTGAGGTTTTCAGGGTTCAATCAGGTGGATGGGCCCTTTGAGACTCTGATATTAACATTTATTGTTAAGTGGAGTTTCAGTGTGTGAGGAAGTCATTTTTTTGGGGAACTGTTTAGTCACAGATCCCAGCAGAATGTCTTCACTTGCACTCTGTGAAATACTAGAGAAAATGCATCCTTTTTAATTTGAGATACAAGTGAATGAGGAAAGGACTTTAGGAGTTCCTGGATAGACAATGGCTCTTTCACATGCAAACTAAATACTATGGCAGTGTAGACTCAGTTTACAATGGACAGAGTTAGGTCCGTAAGTTAAAATTTTCCCAGTGCACACGTGTCTTATGATTACTTTTGGATGTGACTAACTCAGACAAGTCAATTCATTTTCACTGGAATGTTTAAAGGAATTTTGCTCAGTCCTTTGTGTGTGTGTGTGTTAGGGTTTCCCCCCCATCCCCTTCCTTCAGATACTTCAACGCTTAGATATTTTTTCTCATCTATTCAATTAGCATCAGAATCTTTAAAAATGTGCGTATAAACACAATTTTACTCTGTTTTCCTTCTCCTTGTTGCCTTACTTTCCAGTCTACCTCACACTATTCTTTTCTGAGAATTCCTGAACGTCTGTTTCCTCTGAAGTGCACAAATGTGGCTTCGAAGAGTTCAGTCTGAAAAGTAAAAGTTTTGGAAAGTTTTGAGGCACTCAAGTAAATATTTAAGATCTAGACCACTACATTGCCTTAAGTGTAGCAATCGATACTCCTTGGGGTTTGATTCTGTCTCAGAGGCTTGTAAGCAATGCAGTTTGTGAATGAACGCCACAATACCATTTGTACAAAGCTTGTATTTGTTATAGAGCATCAGGCAGAATTAGATGCTTCTTTGAGAAGTTTGAACTACTACTACTTTCTGAGGAATGTGTTTAATGTAGGGCAAACTGCAGTGGTGTTTTCTGTGGGATTTATTTTGTTAAAGAAGGAGATGCAGGATTGATACAATATTGGTTTTGATATCAAAAGCTAGATATGTGATAATGGGAGGGCATAACTCTTCTTGCTTTCCTGGTCAGTTTAAGTGCTAAATGTTCCAGATCCTGTGTTGAAGTGTTCAGCTGTTTCTGTATAGTAAAAAAACCCAAACTCTTAAACTCTGTGAAGCTTTTTATTATATTGTTTTTTATTGCTGGATTGTATCATCAGAGTGTAAAGAAAATACTGTCGAACAAGTAAATTAACAGTGATTTAGAGCTTCCTTCTTTTTTATTTCAGGAACTTGCTTCATTTGATACTTTCTGATAGCAGGAGAGGATGTGTTGGATGGGTTTTCCAAAAGACTTCCCGATGTCAGAAAAACCTTTACTATCATTCTGCATTTGAGAGTTGCCTCCAAGACAAAAGGCTTTTGCCAGGAACAGGAATCTTTCTCTTTTAATAGAGTTTATTACCTTACTAGCAGACATTGCATGTACAAGGGGAAGCTTTTAACGTATTTTCTATTTACTATTTTTAACCTCCTGCTGCAGGGATCATGATATAGCTCATTGTCAACAAGAGGATCCATGTAGGGAAAATTATTATTCTTAGTATGATTAGGCTAATAATTTCATTGCTATCATCATGGTTGTCCTGGTGGTACTCTAATGCACCTCTCAAATGAACAGCAGCCTTTTCATGGATGGAGTAGCATCCACATTACTCCACCCGAAAACACTGTTCTTTTGTCCCTCTTGTGATAGTGAAGTCATCATAGACTTTTCAGAAATACCTTCTCCCTTTATGGGTATTATTTCTGACATGGAAAGTCTCTGTCTCTTTAAATCTGTATGCTAATTCTTTTTATATTTTTTTTTCATTATACAAACCGAGTCACTTGTATAAAATCATTCAATGATCAACGTCTAAAGCCATTCAACAGTAGGCTATGTCTTAGTGTTATCTGAATATGAAAATATGTATAAATTGGACTACAAAAGAGTCAGCGTCATGCACATCAAGCTATTGAAGTCTTTAGGACCTTATGAATTAGATTTTAGAGGGGGCGGGGGTGCAAAAGATTATAGAACAAAACCACAAACTTTGTAGTTGGCCAAACAGGAAAAACTGCAGGTAGAGCAGTGGAATGGGAAATGTAAGAACACGCAGACAGAAGCATTTTTACTTTTAATTTTTAAAACGGATGGAGAAAGAGTGTGACTTAATCTTTGTAACAGAGTGATTGTTGTCTTCTTCATATGTAAGAAGGCAGGAGTAGGAGGAATTAAGTTTAGAAAAAAAAGAAGAGCCAGGAGGAGCTGGCTGTTCAAAGTGAAGTATTAGTAATTTCCTATAATTTAATCAGACCAGATCCCAGAGCAAGATAATGAGAGCATGACCTACAAAAGAGGACTTTTTGGAAGTTAAAAGGGTTTGTAACGTGAAGCATGTGATTTGTCATGAAGCACCGTATAGAGGACTTTTTTTTTCTTTCACATTGCAAAGAAATCATAATATAGACATTAGTTCAGATGGTTAGGGAGAGCTAATATTTCTTATGCCTGGAATCCTTTTACTGTTACAGCTGTTAAGCTACTCTGGAGTCGTGCTTGAAGAGTGTATCTTCTAAATAATATTTTGTCCTGGTTTCTAGTATACCATGTTTTTGTTGCCTAGTTTGCCATTCATGGTACATGATTTGTATCATTTTAGGTTTACATATACAAAACCCTTCAGGAGGCTAGAGTATCACGTGTTTTACAAAAATAATACTATGCAAAAAGTCTGGACTATAAAGTAGCTAGCAGTATGTAATAGAATCCAGTTTTCAAGGGTGCGAGGAGAATACTCTTCCTCTCCTGCCCCCCAAAGTAAAACTTTTAATTTTTATTCCACTTTAGAAAAAATGTTTTCTGTGAAGAATAATAAATGATATTGGGCTGAAGGAAAAAAAAAACCAACCTCAAAAAGGTGGATAATATCCCTTTTCCCAAGGATTTTTTTTTTTATTTGGCTAAATAATAAAACTCAGACTTGACCAATACTTCATTTGAAAGAATGCATGCTGCGGGGTGCAGTCAGCATTGATTCTGCATGTATACACTGCACTGTGGCTACTTCAATGAAGGATTCAGCAACATGTATCCATAAGCTCACATGAGAGCTTGTTTTTTAGTTTTTCTTTTTTACAGACTAACTTAAGGTCACGGTTATGGAAGCATTATTCTCCCAAAGACAACTTTTCTTTTCCTCACGTACCTTCATTTACAGGCTGGTATCCTCTTTGGTCTAGACTCCAAATATTTCGAATGCTTAGTCTGAACCTGCTGGTGTAGTAGTTAGCTCTATTCCTTAAAGTTGCTCCTGCCTTTCAAGGGATTTCCTGCTTGTGGTGTAATTACACTGAGTAGTAGAATCCCAAGTTAAGTCTAACACTAAGACAAGCCTGTTGCATTTTGCAGGTTAAGAATTTGCACAGACTTGATTAATTCATGAGTTCAATTAATTTGGAATCATGAAAGAGTTATGGGGGATTTTTTTGAGAAACGTCCAGTAAGGAGAGAAAAACTGGTCTGCATAAGTAGTTGTTTCGTTCTTTTCGGTACTTAGGCGGTAGGGATGGAAGCTGGGGGGAAAGAATGACTAGTGCTGATAGTCCAGTAGACCAAGAGAGAGACATTTTTATGCAACTGATGATTTAGCTGCTGTTTAGATTAAATTGTGTTATAAATGAAAGGGTTACTGGGTGGTAGAGGTCTTGTAATGAATAGTTTAATCAGCAGTTTTCGAAAGCAAAATTAGGTTCCAAACATCTGCACTGTTTTGTTTCTTTTATATGGGATGCTCTCTCACTAGGGTAGAAATAAAATTTTTGAAGCACCTCAAAGCAAGATACTGTCATCATCCCTTTGAATTCTGCATGGTCCTGCCTCTAGGGATTCCCTTCCTGAAGAAGGGTTTATAGCTCTGCTGGCCCTCATGTGGGGTTTGCTGTTTGTATGTCTTTTCCTCTATTGTGGGGCTTTCTATGCAGGTACAAAGAAGTCTTAAGTTTTATCTGAAAGTTTCTGTAAGGGAGAAGATTTGGCACAAGCTTAGTTTAAAATTACAACTTCCTATTTTAAGTTAATGTTCTGGACTTGTCCTGGATCTTGGTGCCTCTTTAGAATTTGTAAGATGCTTTATCAGGGCAAAAACGAGAATTCTGGTGAATCCTTAAAAATAAACGGCAAGGAACTTTTAGAAAGATGCATTAAAAGAATCGATGGCTTTAAAAAGAGTGTATTTAGCTTAATGAGTGATCCCCACGTGTGATTTTGTTAATGAACACAAATTCTTTGTGAGTTACTTCTAAACTTCACTCTGACTTGTGTAGTAGTACAAATAATTACTCATTAAAAAAAAACCTCAAAAATTAAAATAAGAATAGATCTTCCACAGCTAGATGATCATGCAGTGAAAAGCAGGTAAGGAACAGAGAGGGTGGCAGGCGGGTGGATTTAGATAGCAGCTGGTGGTGTAGCTGTTTGTGTTTGCTTGCTTTCCTGAAGCACAGCCAGAGTTTCTCCCCTTGTAGACCACTGTGCCAAATCTAGACCTGGCAACTAGTGACTGAGGACCCATTTCTTTATCTGTGTTTGGAGCAGAACTTCTTATCTACCTCTGTATTTCTAGCACTTTGAGCCCATGAAGAGCCCTTCTTAGGCACCAGTGTAAGTATAACGGCCTAGAGCTGCTGTAATTTCTGCTGCCCCCAGTCTCTCACCCTGCTCCTTGTTCTGGAAAGGAAGGGCTGACATAATCCTTTTGTCAATTCTGCGTTGCCAAAGGGAGTTTTTTGCACAGCGAATAACTCTGAAGGGGGCTCTTCTGCCCACCTTGAGGTACTTTTACATTGCCCATAAGGTCTAAATAGACTTCACCATAATTGTTTATATTGTCTTCCTGCACAGTGCTGCGCCACATTGAGATAACAAAGCAAGCTCTAAATAAGCTACCTTGTGTACGGGAAGCAGTTATCACAGCAGTCTACCCAGGTTAATTCAGCTATAATACTTGTGGGTATACTCAAGCTGGCTCAGATATCACTACATAGCACTGCGTTATTTAGTATAGACATAGTCTCATGAGAATCAGAGTTGTTGTCTTTGAAGGCATTTACTGGCCTGCATAAAAATCGTTGGTAAAGCCCACAGACTTTTCATCCAAGAAAAGCACTTTGAAAAAACAAAATCAAATCCCGCTGCCATTGGCACACTTGTTTGTTTGTTCAGCAGAAAAGACAGCAATGGAATGGACATGAACGTGAAACTTCCCCTTCGCTTCTAGTTATTCCTCTGCATCTGAATTTTAGGTGGATTTTTAGGCAGAGTGTAGAAATGGGTTGCTGCCATTTATGCTCTGTCTGTGCCCTAAGTAGCCATAGCATTAGTTTCTTGTACCAGGAGCTTGGCACAGAATCCTAAATCTCTTTAAAATAAGATAAGGTTTGAGGAATGTCCTCTTTTTATTCAGTGCTTGCACATTAATTGTGTGACCTCTGACTTTTCTTAAGGTTGAAAGCTGAGGCAGTGCCTTAAACAGTGTGTCTAGGTTTGAGGAGTGCCTATTCCACATGGAAAGGTCTGCTTCTGTGTGTTCACCTACCACTACGAGTAGCTTCCTAATCCTTTCTTATTTGGCTTTGCTTGTTAACCCCAAGCAATCCTCTCAGGGACAGAGAAAGCAGCTGTCTTTGGTAGCAAACACAGCACGACAAAACAAACACTTCTTGAAGCTTTCCTTAGATACGTTACCATAATATCATCCTTGTGGGAGGAATTAGAAACAGAGAGAATATAATTTACCGTGTTTTAATCTGACTTTGGGAGAGAGGAAAAAATTAAATTATAGGGAACTAGATTCCTGTGACACTTACAAGAAGGAATAATTTCAGTATCTGAAACCTAACCCTTTTGTTTCTGAACCAGTCGGAAAGCTAACATGCATAAAGCACCTCAGGTGAGTAAGGGGACATAGTAAAATGGTAAATCAGGAGAACATTATTTACCAAAAATAGAGCAGGAGAAGCTGCATATAGCAAAAATAAACAGAAACTAGTCAAAACCAAAGGAGCTCTTTGTTAAAGCAGGTTCGCTGGTCTGATGTCGCCTGCTATGGTTGAATATTGCCATGCATACAGTTTGTGAGCTCCTCCTTTCACTTTGTGACCCCTCGATAGAGGTTGTAAACACAATAGGGATAATTAGAGGCACTGTAGCAGCTTGATCTGAGGCTTCACATGTTTTGTTTATTGCAGCCTACATGTTAGGGTGACATAGGGATTTCTAGTTGATTTTGTTGTTTCTTTTACTTTATTGATCACTGGAACAACCTTCATTAATGTGTTCTAAAGCAACAATTCTATATATTTTAACAGTATTTTTCTAAGAGTCAATGTTTTGAGTGGTTAGTGTGGGGTTTTCTCTTTCTGTATTTCAATAAAAGGGAAAGAAAGTTCACAGTATTTGCTGTCACTAACTTTCCAACTTCAATATTTGGAATAATTTAAGATGAATTCACTGAGTTCCACTTAAACATTAAATCCTAGTTTAAAAATAATGTTATTATCAGCAATGGGTGAGCTTTGCAGTCTTCCTCTGATGTCCCTGGTGCTGCTAGGGTGATGCCAATGTTCTGGAAGTTGCCTTGGCCTTCCCAAACAGGGATTCTCATTGCATGGGGATGTTCCTAGGAGAGAAATAATGCTGTTGTTTTGTACATCTTCATATCATTGCAACTTAGAATAGACTGTGAATCAGAGGTGGAAAGGGTCAGAGATGAAGCCGCAGCTGGAACGCACTCAGATCTACTTACTGCTAGTTAACAGCCATTTCCAGCTGCTGTTGATAAGCCAAGTCTCCAGGCTGAGTCTAGGTTAGAAAACACAAGGGAGAATCAGAGTGCTGTAAAGGCTCATGCTGTGTTCCTCCTTTGCCAAATACTCACATGTCACACAGGAGAGAACCTGGCCCTCTGCGTAAACTGAACATAAGTGTCTGGATTATTGAATATGTAGTGGCAGTGATTCTTCTGAATTGAGTGGAATGAATTGCTTTTGCCAGAATGCCACTGGGGCTGTTGGGAAGTTGAGATGTCTTATTCGTGCTCAGAGAAGGAAATAATGAGCTGACCAAAAAAGTCAAAGTAAGCATAGGTCAGAATGTACAACAGTACATCATAATATCAAGGCAGGCAAATGCAACCACTTCTTTGACAGTTTTTCAAACTCCAGTATGTCCTTTACGTGACGAGCAGCCAGCCAGCCTCCTGCAGCAATAAAGAGACAGGGAGAGAGGCTGTGTTCTTCTTCCTTCCTTAGAAGCTAGCTGGGTTAACTTTGTGCTCAGGAGATGAAAACCTCCCTTTGGCAAGCAAGAATTTTTCTCTTGCTATTTTACTGGTGCTGTGAGTTATAACTGTTCCTTGGAATGGTTTTTGGGTCCAAGAGGTCTAGACTGCAATGACAGAGCTGTTGGGGTTGTATGGTGTTTGTGGGGATGTTTGGAGGCTCAGCAGGATGGTTTACAGATGTGAAATCTCGAACTTCCTTGAGTTCTAGTTTTTTCTTTTTTCCTGCAGCTCAACAGGAAGTTCTCTTCAGAGGCTCTTCACACCTATTGCAAGAGCTTCACAGACAACTTTTTTTCCCCAGCTTTAATCCTTGTGTAGCACTACTACACTGATGAGGACTAGTTTTCTTCCTTTTTCTCCAAAACCACTTGTGATATAATCACTGCTTTTATCACTGGTAATTCTTCTCATTTTTCCTCTTTTGCCAGTCAATATTTACGGTAAGTTTTCTAGACCCGCTGAAGAAGACTGGTCAGAAAAGGTAGGAACATAGAGAAATATTATTTTTAATTTTGGTTATATCACTACTTTATCAGTGTCACTCCCTGAAGACTACTGGCAGATTCAGAAGTTAATAGAATGAGAAATTACTTTGAACTGGTTCAAGAGAAGACACAGCATGCCTTTAATCCATTGGAGGGAGGAGGAAAAGTCAAGGCTGCCATTTGTATTATACCCGACATTGTTGGCCTGGCTTGGAAAATTAGAGCCAGTAGTCATGGAGAAAGCAGATCAGAAATACCATGTTCTTCTGTAGGACCTCTGTTTCCTTTTTCAGCTGAGTGTCTCCTGGACTTCTGTTTTCTATGGTAGTGATTAGACATGAGAAAGTGCTCCCAAGGATTACCTGGTGCATGAGAGACACAAGAAAATATTGTTTCTTTCTTCTTTGTTGTTTTTGTATAGTGCATAGGAGTACAAGCCAGGGAGTCAGCCTGCTGTCCTAGGCACGTGTAACCCAACAAAAAGATAGTTTCAGCCTGAAAGAGAGAGCCTGTATTCTAATGAGATGTCCTGTAGGAAAGATGCATTTGACAGTTTCTCAGGGAAACCAAGGTAACAATGGTTGAGGTTGTGCATCTGTAGAGCAGTTGTCCCTTGGAGGAACAGAGGTAAGCGGGAAAAAGATGTAGCACATACTCCTTGAAATGACTAGATACGTTCTGGATGTTGCTGTATTTTTTTACAGTGCTGCTGAAACCTTCTAAAGAGCTTTCCTCAAGTACTGAAGCTACATTGGGCTTGCATTAGTCTGTTCCTGTACAGACTCTGTTGGGAGTTCTCCACTTCTCAATTCCAAAATTTGACTATGCCTTTGAAGAGATACAGGAAACCGGATATATCTATTGCACAGTCCTTTGTATTTAACAACTTCTGCGTGTAGAGGTAGAAGGATGATATATCATTATCAGCTTCTGTGTCATTACTCAGGTATTTTCTGGTCTCCTTTTCTGGAAAGCTCTTTCTATTACCAGTGAGAGAGAAAGTAGGAAAAGGGAAATTTTGCCTGAGAATATGAGCACCTACCTTGCCGTAGATTTAATATTCCGTTTTGAGCCCAAACCAGCTGAAGGCAAGGATGATGGCCTTCTGTGGTTTTCCCATACTTTCCTGGCACCTGTGAGGACTGGGCTGTTCTTTAGATTCCCACCAGGGGCATTAAAGCATCTCTCTGCCTTGGAGGTGAAGTCAGTAACTGCAGTGCTTCAGTAGTATTTGCTTGTCTTTACCTTCCTCTGTATGTTAATGTTTTCTTTCTATTTTATAGGAGCGGGGGGAATGTGTGGCTTGGGGAGGAAGGTGGTTTGGACTTGCTAGGAGGAGTTGATGGGAGACTGGGAACTTCATGCCCTGTGTATATGCTCAGCCATGCAGGGGGTATCGATGGAAAGGCAGCAGGTGCTCTTGCTGTGGCATTCCGAAGGGCTGGGGGAGTATTGAGGGCTGTGCACAGAGCAAGAGTAAACGTGGAGACAGTGGCCTTAAATAATGACAGCAAGGGAGATTTATTTTCTGGAGCTATCACTTTGGTGCTTAGAAACCTTTTTTAAATAAGCCTGTTGTAATCTTGTTTATAGTAATTAAGGATTTGCTAGTTATTGAAATAGTTGGTTTTGGCAATGTACAGATCGTCTTCTCATAGGTACTGGTAACATAAGTATGAAAACATTTACACAAGAATAAAAGTCAAGGAAGCAGGTAATTGACCGTTTTATCAACCTTAGCAGACAATTTTTTCTGATATGTCGTGGTAGCTATGGTAAATTTACTCTGGATTGCTTAAGGGCACGATCCTATATGGTGTGTACAACACATGAGGGCAACTCCTTGAAATGAATGGGTGAAGGAGCAGGTTATCAGCCAGTGTGGTTTTGGTGCCTTGATTAGCCTTTTGGTCAGCGGTTTGTCCCCTAGGAAAGTTTGGACTTGCCCTGTGCAGCACAGCTCAGAGCATAGGTGATTGATGGCTTTTTTCCTGGAGCTTTTAGATCAATTTTAGTCTTTCAGGTAATGTGAGAACTTTTTGTAAAGTTCTGGATGTTCCTAGGCCATAATGCTAAATTGCAATTGTGGTCAGGGATGATCAGGGAGTTATTTATTTTCATTGCAAATTATTTATATGCAACAAAGTGGCATGTTTGAACACTTTTCTCACTTTAGTCAGCCCCTTTTGCCAGCTGACTTGACGCTTGCAACTTCTCATCTGCTTCCTTTCCAACTGTAAGGGTGACTAAAATCATGTTGCTGTGGTGACCCTGTCAGTTTTAAATGACTAGCCACACTAAAATTAGTTGCACGTATTGAGGGTAAATCAGTGTTACGATAATCTATAGTATAAACAGATCACTTTATTCTTGGCTGCTGTGAATTGTGAGGAACATGTGAAGATTCTTGTGCCTACTTTTTACGGTTGGATTGTGACTGTGCTGAGGCTTGCAGTGCATTTCAGGCAATGAAGATGCATTTTGTTACCGTAAAGAGTTGAGACAGCTATCACTGCAGCCAGTTCTGGGGAGGTGGCAGGTCAGGTGCAGGCCTTAATTAAGATGAATTATTAGCTGATGAAGGCACTGAGTAAGAGCAAGCCATTTATAGATGTAACTCAAAAACAGAGAACATAGGGTATGCAAAATAGAGTGGACCACCAACTTTATTTGTTACCAAGTCAAATGAAGGTTAGAAAGCAAAGCTTTCCTGCCTTTTTTGGCACCTAGATTGTACAAACTGTGATATAAGAAACTGTACTATTCATGCTTAGTGCCTTACTTCAGTTTTGCTATGGAGGTTTCTTTTCTTGGGAAGTGCTCGCTCCATAAAAGTGATACCATTAAGGTTGCTTCTCCCAGTTTTCTTCTGGTGTTTGCCAGCGCCTTGTGGATACCACTGGCAGCCAAGAAGAATATAGTCATTTTAAAATGCCTCAAGCCACCCAGTCAGCAGATAATTTCTCTAAACCATGTCTTATGCTTAGTCTTTGTCTTGGAGACAGATCATCACCACACAAAAAAGCATTGTAGGGTATGTAGAAAGAAATTCTTCTGGTCTTACTTGAGCTGTTCAAAGCAGAGCCGTACCTCTCTGAAAATGGATAAATTTCCTTTATTTCTGAGCCTCTTATTCCAGTCATAGGTCAAGTTTTTGTCTAGTTCCATAATCATTCACATTTGCCCATCTCCTTTCTTGAAATCCATCGCCTTCTAAGGGATGAAAGGTAAAAAGAACTGAGGTTGCTATTGTGTTTTGCTTTGTTTTGTTTTGTTTTTTTTTTTTTTAGAAGTCTTAATAACATAGTATGATCTTTCCATTTTCTCAAGGAGAATTGGCCAATTGAATGGATCTTGTCTTCCATAACATCTAAACAGAACTGTACGATGATAGATTGAAAGTGCTGAGTTACTTCATTGCTTGAGCTCACAGTGGTTGTCTACTCTGACAGTAGTTTTCCTTCCTTTCTCTCTCTTTTACTTTTGTCAGTCAGGGATAATTGCAGCCTGAGATCTTGTCAGAAAAAAAAATAATTAATCTGTATTTTGATGTCTTCTACCTCAAATATACAATAGAAGACTATGACGTAGAATCGAACTACTATGAAGCAAGTAGCCAGTTGGAAATGAGTAACTGAGCCTCTGGCTTGGAGACAGACTATGTTTAAGATAAAGCAGTTTTGTGTTTCTGCGTAGAATTTCCTAGTACAGACACTAGTTCTGTGTTCTGTAAGTAACTTTTCAAAGAAGATTTCATTAATGACCTGCCAAAGGAATAAAATCTCGTCTCATTCATGGAGTTAATTGTCATTCAAGGATGGCTTTAAAATATTACGGATTCCTATATTGGCCATTTGGCATTCATGTGATTGATTATCTCCCACAACAATTTGATCTAGAGTGGAAACTAAATTCCCTCATTTAGAGATCTTCTGGTTGTAGCCAGCTTTTCCAAATGGTTTGCTAGAATTGTTTGGGGTTTCATTTCTAATGAAGGCCTGTGATGGAAAATCTTAAAATATTTCCCCTCCTTTATGAAGTGGGCTGAGATTATAAGACTTGACTCTCTATGCTAAGGATAATAGAAGTCTTGAGAATAATGTTGAACCCCTTTTGTTTTGGAGATGCCAGCGTCTCTGTTATCTTTTGGTATGTGATACTTTCTCACTGCAACAGCCTGTTCGCCATAGACATCTATCTAGAGCAAAACAAATGAACAAGCAAAGTGAATTTTGGCTAACTAGGAATAATTTTAAAGAGTTTTAAAACTTCCTTATAAGTAAGAAAAGGTAGAATTTCTAATCCCTGTACTGAACTTAATATAAAAGTAAGCCCACAATGATAAATGTGCGCTGATGTAAATGATACACTACCGCTCTAGGTGTAGGGAATCTCTAGATAGACTTGCATGTGGGCCACTTGAACCATCAAAGATTGTTAAAACTGATTCCCATTTCAAATAGAGCTGTGGGAATAACAGTTGATCTCCTGCATAATTGGTTTGTCCTCAAATTTATAATTCTCTATTAGAGTCTTAATCTGATATCATAGCTGGTTTTAAAAAAGCTAGGGAAGCCTGAAATTCCTGATAAGGGGCTTGAATCTGACTCAGAAGTTGCTGCCTAAAAAGCGTTTGGTTTTTTAGCAAATGGTTTATCATATTCTCTGTTTTCATCAGGTAAAAGAGGTATATTCCTTTGATATGCTAATGTACAGACTTCAGCTTTTCAGTTGGCCACATTCCTTTGGTGTATAAATTAGTCTGATCACTATCTTGTGCTTTATGAAAGGTGTGCCCAAACTCAACTATAGGTTATTGTAGGATGTTCACGAGGGCCTGTGGAAGAAACTTTCAATAAGGCTGGCTGTGGTATTTTGCTCAGTCTCCATAAAAGTGTTACAAGAAGAGCATCGGTACCATAAAATATCTCTTGTAAGGAACATGATTTTCTGTTGTTATATTGACACTTTATGTGCTTTATGAATCTGTCTTGGGGGTACTAGCCAGCTTTTGCAGCATAAGCTGACTTCAGAAATATTTGTTTCTTTTGAAAACCTCAATCATAAAAATCAACTGTCTTTGTCTACCTTCTCTCCAGGAATTCTAGGTATTGGTCAAGTCAGCTGATGAAGTCTTGTGTAGGATATTCTTTTGTGGCGTACGTCTTAAGAAAAGGTCCTCTAAGGCCACGTGTGTTCCATTCATACACACACCTCAAGTACTTCAGCTCACCGAGCCTCAAATAGTGGCAAAATCCAGCTAGAACAAAGTAATTCTAAATTGTACTGAGAAAATATTATACATATATTATTATACACATATTCTCTATATATGTACATATATATGTAGCATTGTCTTATAATGTAATATGTATGTATAACATACTGGTCTGCCCACCGACTTTTCAGGGTTGCTGATTACTGGGCCTCACTGTTAAGAAATTATTTCTGGGTCTTGAGGACTTTTCTTCCCTCAGGAAGACGCTGCCAACCAATTCTAGAGAACAGTTTTTTAAATTAATGTCAAAAGAGTCTATGGTGGCCAACCCAGCTGCCCATGTCCCACATAAGGCTTCTAAAGCAGCCTGCATGATACTGACTGCTGTGGCCATCCTGACTGCACGGGCAGGCTCTTCCCTGAGAGGTATAGTGCATTGTTGAGGTTTGGGATGGGAGGGAGAATCCTCTGGTGTTTTTCATTGACAAGATGTCGTATGCTTTGCACCCCAAAAAACTTCAGGAGATAGGTAGCTCAGATTGTTGACTCCTTCTCCTGTTTCCCCATTCCCGACTCCTTCACATCAGTTTTGTTCTGATTTTTTGGAAGAGTGAGTAGTTTTCTGCCAGACTAGTGAGTTGAAATTGGCTCACCAAGCAGTCAAACAACAGAGCAAATGTAAAGGAGGGCACAGGACCACCAATTCCATCTGTCTTGAGCTTTTGTCACCTTAAGAGTGTCTTCTAGCTGCACTCTAAGGCAATGCCTGTTCATTTGGTGCTTAAAATCTGAGTGCCACCGGAAGCAACACTCGTCAAACAATGATCCCACAGCTACTATAACATCTTGCCTAGAACAGAAGAATAGTTAATCTTTCTTGGATGCAAGATGTCAAACATCCATTGTACCAGGAGTTATCTTTTGAAGAACTTGGTCTGGGAGAGACCAGACTTCTTGTCACTATAAGGTCCTATGTTGTGGTCTGTCAATAGCCCTGAGAACCTACATTAGTGACAGCTCAGCTCAAGAGAAACCATGTATTTTTGTCCTTTTCCATGGATACTTAGCTAGTAAAAGAAGGATCTTTTTGGCAGGTAATGAAACCCACTTGACACATTTATTCTGGGGCTTGTGGCTGAAAATAAAAGGTCGCTGCCTCTGTTTCCCATCTAACCACAAAATTCTTCTCCTTTGAGGGAAAGGAAATAAAGGCAATTTTGTGTTGTCTGTGATGAGCTTTTTCAGTAATCTATCCTGCTTCCCTTCTTCCTTACAAGAGTCCATCACACCTAGATTCTGCCTTTGAGAGGAAACTGAGGTGCTGTACATGCATTTTGACCTTCAGTGGTTGTCTAGCAGTTGGCAAACCTGAATGCATGGTACTTCCGCAGATTAACAGTTGTTTGTGTATATGGGCTATGCATCTTGGAGAGTTACAGTTACTGCAAGATAATTAACTTTCTCTAATCTTGTTTGTCTTGGAGCCCTTTTTAAAAAAAGCAGTACTAGAGAAATTCTTAGGTGAATATTCTGGGGTTTTCTTGTAGGTGGATTTTTTCAAAGTCAGTTTAAGTTAGGGATAAAAGTAGAGGATATATGCCTTGTCTTTTAACGCCGTGCCTTTCTTTTCCCCTATCCTCCTTCCCTCCAGTTAGGAAAATCATTATTTTAGAATATGTGGAGATGAAACAGAGAGTCCTACCTAGGGCTTCTTTTCCTGTCTAATTGTGTGAGTATTTTCACACATCTTAAACACAGGGGAGAAGGACAGAACAGAAGAGCTTTGGCTTTTTGGCAGTTCCTTCTTGCAGCTGTGCTGCTCTCTCTAGGTCAGCCTGCAGTAGAGAAATTTGGTTCAAGCACCAGCAACGCTGCTAAACCATTTTGTGATGAGGTCAAGAGTTGAATAATCATCCCGTTGATAAGTGAGCGAGCCAGAAATTCCATTCAAAGAGGACAGTGACTCTCTGTGCTGCTTACCTATTATAGGTCACAGAAATCGTGAAGAGAAAATGGGGGACCGAGGGCACTCTAGCGCATCACTGTTTATGTAACACTGACTCTTAAGTTTTATTTGCTGCTGTTGATATAATAAAAGGAGTTAAGGCAGGCCTTTGTGTCTTTATTAAAATCATGATTTTCTTGCAAGCATCCCTGTGGGAAAATCAACATAGCTGCTGCTCTGGATGTATAGTCTAATCAGATGTGGCTGTAAGTGCTTTTTAGAGGTGGAGCCTGTGGGGTGTTGGTGCACAGTGTGCCTGGCTTCTCTGAGGCAGCTCTACAGCACACGCATCCATGTGGGCTGGTGGGTGTGGGAACCCACAGAGGTCGTTCAGCCCAAAGGAATGACATTCACTCTCTTTTATTTTATTTATTTGAAATGCTTAAAAAACAGCCTGAATACAAAAAGGGTAGTTTGTAGTCAGCTAGATTGAGCAATTTATATAGGATACCACAGAACAGACTTACCAGGTATGACTGCCACTTTTAGCCTGTGTATGCTGCTTTCTATAGTACCTGGTTGTGAAATCAGCAAGGGTTTATGTGAAACTGACACCCAGAGACAATGGGAATTAGAAAGTGATGTGATATTAGCAAGTGATCTCTTGTAATTAGTTTTACCATTGCTAAAATGATGCACTTACACAGTATACATAGTTTACCTAAAGGTATCTACTTATATTCAGGCCTTATCTCCTTCATTCTTTTCTTCATGCCCTGTATGATCTGGTCCGCACTAAATTCTGATGTGGCACTTTTGTGGCTGACAGTTCTCACTGAATGTGCCATTTGCAGTTAGGACTTCAAGTTCCTCTCCTCTGATTTCATCCTGGAGCTTCTCCAGTATGGCTTCTGCTTTCCTTGTTCCACTAAAACTGTTTTGCCCAGGGTGGCTAGCAACCAGTCTCTGTCAAGTTTCAAGGCTTCCATGCCAGTGGTACTTACTGGGTTTGTCTGAAGGAAGTGAGCATCCTTCTGTATTCCAGTTCTAAAGGGCATAAGTTGGCCGACTGTTGCAGAGCTAAGATGGAGACATTGTGGGCCTGTGTTCTCTTCTTGAACGTGCAGCAGTTGTGTGATGGGGAACTCATCTTATTTGGATATGATGCTGATGGTAACCTGGGTTACAACACCTCTGAATAGAGGGTATTCTGAAATGGGCTGCCAGAAGAGCGAATTTTGGCCTGTGGCCTGATCCCCAATCCTCATTTGAGGGTTCTAATAAAACAGAAAGGAGGGAGCAGGACATGGGAAGCCGTCCTGGAGGCCAAATATGAGCACACCATTTTTCTGTCTCACTTCTTCCTATTAAAATGCCTTAATTAAACTATTTAAATGCCTTTGCAGTTGTCCATGCTTTGTCAGTTGGCAGCTGCTGCTTCTCTTCATTCACTCCCCTTTTCACGCTATGCTTGATAAAAGTCACACGAGGCTAAGTTCTTGGTTGCTCAGGTGTTCTCTGCCTTATTTTTTGATGCATCTGCCTATTTACTTGGCCCTAAACTGATTGCTCATTTCAGTCGGTCTGTGTTTCCTCAGAACTCCTTATGGATGGCTTACTGATTCATTTAAGTTTAATGCGTCCTTTTAAATTCTTTAGGTATCTTTGCAGACCTCCTCAGTTCCCCAGTGTAAACCTATCACTTAATCCTAGCTCTTTCAGTAGGTCTAAGTATAGTGTTTAGTATAAGAAAATACAGAGAATGGTTTGTGATAGGCATTAGAGATAGAAGAAGATAAATTTTTGGGGCAACAAATTAGGAAGATTACCTGGGTGCCAAATAGCCAACAAATGCAATTGTAGCTTTATTTAGACTGACACAAACTTCAATGATCATATCTGAAATCCTCATATAGATCAAGATAATAAAAGTGAGGTTTGGCTCTCTTGTCCCTTTAGATCCTGGTCCTGTAGATGCCCAGATTTTACCTGAAAAGTAACTGCTGAAGTTAGGGCGATCGTACCTAATTTATCTCCTCAGCAATTTTCCTGTGCACATTTCTTTGAAATTATTTGACTTCTACCTACTTTTATATTTGTTGTAATTTTCATTCTGTAATCCCATAATTACGATTTCCATATGTTTCATATCACTGTAGCATATGGATTTGCAATGTTAATTCTGTATTGAAGTTCTTTAATTTACTCATTGCACTGAATGATTAAAGTGAAATTTTGTCCCTCTCAGCATGAAAATTCATTCTCTTTGGAGTGGGTCCCTTAGCTGTAGCCTCTTCTCAGATAATCTCTGGAGGTCCAAATGGAGTTCTTTCAATCATGTTTTCACTGCCCATGTCTGTTGCTCAGTGCCACAACCTGGACACTCTTCCCTTTTCTGCGTGCTGCACAGACTGTTTCTTGATCTAGCCTTCTACTTTCATATTTCTCCACTCCAAGTCCTACCAAGTGGAACTGTGGATCATCTCACACTTGACCACTTTCAGGAATGGCATGTGGACATTACGTTGGGTACACTTCAAGTTTCCAACATTTGAATTGGGTGGCTCAGTATATAAATCAACAAACATGTTTGTCTTACTCAGTTTTCAGATATAAGCAGTTTGGGCAAGTTAATATTTACATTTCTATTGTTATCAGGGTCAAATTCTAATCACCACTCTAAAAGGGCAGATGCTCATAAAGTGATAAAATATACTTTGCAATCAGTAAGATTTGTCTGTCAAACTGATCTCTTGAAGAGGAAATAGAACTTCTCCGTATTTGAAAACAAGCAGATGAGTGGGCGAGCGAGGGAAACTGGCGCTTCTTCAGACAGTGCTTCTGCACACATTTGGGGCTTTGCCAGAGATTGTTTGATATTGGGCTACATCAGTGGCAGCAGTTGCCCGACAGTACTTTGGTGCTTTTTGTCATTGCTGATAGGAGTGGGAAATACTTGTGTGAGGCTCCTGGGTGCTGAGTGATGGAGTAGTCCTGAAGCATACAGGACACCTGTACCTTCTGCTCGCCTCTGCCAGTGGCAAATGGTTTGGGAAGCCGTTTGCCCTCCAGAACTGCCGTGAAAATTGGGGAAGAGAGAAGCATTGACAGGTCTTGACTCTTGAGTCATGTTGAGAAGAGGCAATCTGATGAGTGGTTACTTAGTAAAAGTTGGTGAGATTAGCCAGGTCTTGTTCCAAATGAAGTCAGTGAGAGTTTGCCTCTAGTTCTGAAGTCACCTTTTCATGCTTTGCAACTTCCATGTTTAGCGTTTCAGGCTGCAACAGAAGTGAAATGCCAATAGCTTAATGTTCATAAGTAATTCTATAATAACAAAATATGGTATGTTTATGGAGAGAAGAAATTTAAATGTGGTATTATATTTCTGTTCCTCGCTTTCAAGGAATTCTCACTGGAGCTCCTTAGTTGGGTTGCAAGAGAAGGGAAAAATATGTCATGCAGAGCTTCTGCCACAGATGTGAAACAGCTGAAGGTCCTAGACAGACACAATAGAGGTTAGCTCCTGTTTCAGACAAACCTGGTCTGGGTGTCCCATGAACCCTCCGAGTTGAGAGGGAAGGTTTTATTTCATTTGAAATCATAGGAAAATTGGTGTATTGGGATGATTTCTCCTGGAGTTCTCAAACTCACAGGCTCACAAGTCAATGTGATTAAAACCTACCCTGAAGGCCTTGAATGGCAACTTTGCTTAGAAATGAAATTGCCAGGCTTCACTGTTACGCTTCTAAACCAATTCACTACTGTTTAAAAGGAGGCTTGACTGAGCTCATGATAAGACACTGATGCTGGCTTTTTCAGCATTAACCTTACAGCCTTAAAATACAGTGGACTTGATACTGCAGCAACTGAGGGAATTACTGAGAAGAGGAAAATTAGAACTGTGTCAGCAGTTAGAGGTCTGGTTTCTGGGTACAGAAAGAAGCTGCGCTGGTGGGAAAAAAAATCCAGCTGGCTTTTGGGAGAGAGATGCTACAAAGGAAATAAATTTGCCTTTTGTTATGGAGACCACTTGGAGATTTGAGTGCTTGAGCGGTTACAGGTAGATTAGCAACAGGAGGGGGAGCTCTCACTGCGTTACCTAAAGAGGAGGGAAATTCTGGACTTGGTAGCGAGCTTTTAAATGAAGAGTACTGCTCTCCTGCTGCTCCCCGTCAATAAAATGTTGGTGGCTGCTCTTCATATAGGCAAGACCAATGGAGAATGCGCATGTCTGCAAAAAGCAAAACAATTCATGTCCTGTTCCTCTCTATTGCTATTGCTACCTCATTTTCTTTGGTTCCAAGCATAGTGTAGTTGTGTTACTGTCAAAGCAAGCTGTATTGCAGCTATGCCATAGCAGATGTAGTTCCTTTCCCCCATCCTTACAATCAGCTTCAAATACCAGTGTCCTGTTCCTCAGCTACTGTGAGTGTTCCTTGAAACGTCAGCTTTAGAGAGGAGGGACAGACAGTGCAAATACATGCGGGACATTACTTCTAAGGTTAGAGCAAAAACTGGTGCAGGTGAGAATGAACAATTAATTCCCAGTGCAAGCAGGATGAACAAGATTGAGAGACTTGTAAAACAGTGTTATTTAACTGGTGTTTTAAAGGCTGGTTGCAACTAGGAAACCAATTAAGAAATTGAGGTACGCGGCAAGGAAGAGAGAAATTTGGGGGTTTAGTAAGCTGGAGATTTCTCTAAAACAGAAACATGCTTGCTCTTTTAACCATTTACGCTTGAATATCTCTCAGACTGTAATTTTTGAATTACTTGCTGAGTGAAGGGAAATGCATTTCTCCCTCCCTATTTATGGATGGGCAGCAGAGACACAGAGAGAGTAGGGTTTGCAGAGGATAAGAGGAGTTGTTTGAACACAGACAGATGTAAGCAGACATATGGATGTAAGTTGTAGGTTGCAGGCTAGCTTTGGCTCAGAAGCTGTGTAGTGGTGTCAACTCTAGGCTGTGTCCCAGAGGATGTGCCCTGCTCTTGGTGTATTGGTTCAGGCACAGTGCCAGTAAGACGCTTTTTTGGCTTCCAGTCCAGAACTTGCTTGTGTCTGGGATGAGTGGACGGATCTCTCATCTGAGTGCACCCAACTGTACAGGCACGCCCCAAGTTACTTTTCAGTGTTCACAGGGTGAAAAGGGAATGCATTGAGTTCTCCTTTAACCTGCATAAGTGCTGGCTCAACTGATTAGCATCTATTTTCTCTGTTTGAATGTGTATGGTATTGGCCTTTATGTGCATGTTATTGTTGATCTTGCTGTGTCTGTGATGTTAACTTGGATAATACAAAATAATTTTAGGTAAGTGCTTTGGGTTTTGCTTGTCTTTTGTTTGTTTTCAATAGGAAAGATGCTAGCCCTCTTCTGCTTGAATTACTAATCTAAGGTAACTGAGTGGTTTTATTGTGGGGTCTTAAAACATTGGTGATTTTTTTTTCCAGAGGCTTTTGAGTAAAGGAATTTACTGTGAGAGACTGTTCCTCATATTCTGTATAACATTAAAAAAATATATCTGTTTTCAGAGTGTATGTTGGTATCTCTACACTCATGATACATTTGGCTGGGTTTTTCCTCCTTAAGTTCATTGAATCAAAGCAATAATATAAATCTAAGTTTTTATTCATCAACTTCTCTCCAAGTTTTGTAATTTGCTGGAATTAAATAGGGAATCTGGGAATAATACATGGTCATAGATACAGTACATATCATGTAGGCTTATTTCCAGAATGTCAGTGGAGGGTTATATTAAATCCTTTTGTTTTGCTGTAGGATGATTACAAAGATTCTTTTGTTGCTTGGGACATTGAGTCTAAAAGCAAGAAATGTGAGAGGTATCTGGCAGGAGAAGATAACATGAATTTAATTCTAGCATTGCTGTTGTTCTTAACTATGTTCTGATTGGCCAGCATGATCTGCAAAAAAAAGTCTTGGTCATGTCTGTATGACTTTGAATACCTATCGGGAAAAAGAGCAATCCAGGGTCATGGTGCTTTAAACACTGTCAGTTAAGTCTCAGGAGAGACTAGATGTGTTGCAGTTACCAGAGAGGAGAAAATGTAACTGACTGCATTGAGACCAACACTTTTTTTTTTTTTACTTTTTTTTTCAGCTAAACAAAGTTCAGTTTAGAATGGTCTTTAAAACTTTTACATTAATGAAGAGTGACAAGCAAATGATGAGCAAATAGTGTCTATATAAGAAAAAAACACCCCAAACATTAGATTTTGTGTATGATATTCCTGTCCCAAATAGTTGGAGAGATGAGAGCTTTAGCCTGCATTTGTGTATTAGTCGTTTCATCTATTCATGAATTAATTGTGTATTATCAGTACAAATTTTATTTTATTTTAGATGGGGGTCACTGCAGGATTGGCCTGAGATTTAAAGTCACTGGAGGAAAGTACTTTGAGTAGCTATGCACCTGATCTGCTTTTGAAGGCATGCCTATGCTAGCTGTATAAAGACACAAGTATCCAGTAATTTCTGGGTTGATTAAATCCCTGCTTTATACCACAGAGTTGATAATATTTTGCAGGATGTACAGACTATACCAATACTGAAGTATTTGCAGTATATGAATATATATTATGTATATTTTGAATATATATTATGTATATATGTATTGTTGCGGTTTTAGACATTTTAGGTAGGCTGACTGGCTTGTCATGATTGTCTTCAAAGAAAGACTTTCTCATTTTCAGAAAACTTTTTTTCCTGGTCACTCACTCCAGGCTGATGCCAAGTCTCTGCACTTTAGAGGGATGTTAGGTGACTGTTCAGGAGGGTCATGCAGAGGCCAGGCGTACTTCATGCTAAGCAGTTACTTTACACAGATTTGGGAATAATACTGTTCTTCATTCCACACAGATGGTACCAGACAGGAAGAAGTGGAAGGTGAACTCAGTGAAGAAGAACGCTGGTTTGGAAATTCTTCAGAAACTCCTTCAGAAGCATCATATGGAGAAGTCCAGGAGAACTTTAAGTTGTCTCTTGAGGACAGAATTCAAGAGCAGTCCACTTCCCCGGATACTTCTTTGGGAAGTGCAACTCCTAGCAGCAACACAGTGGAGCTGGGTTCTGTTGAAAATGAGGCACTAAGAGACACATTACAGAGCAAAGAGCACCTTTCTCCTGATGTGTCATCTCTGTGTGAAGAAGAACCTCCTGGTCCAAATAAGCCACTGAGTAGTAACCTGAGGCGGCTACTGGAGGCTGGCTCCCTCAAGCTGGATGCTGCTGTTACAGTCAATGGCAGAGTCGAGTCCCCTGTAAATCTTGGCTCAAATCTCTCCTTCTCTCCACCTGCTCATCATGCTCAGCAGCTAAGTGTCCTTGCCAGAAAGCTTGCTGAGAAACAGGAACAAAGTGACCAATACAATGCAAGTAGTCACTTTATATGGAATCAAGGTAAGTGGCTGCCAAACTCAACCACCACCTGTGGTTTGTCCCCTGATTCAGCTATCCTGAAACTGAAAGCTGCAGCCAATGCTGTTCTGCAGGACAAATCGCTTTCAAGGACTGAAGACACTATAAGATTCGAATCCTTTTCCTCACCTTTTAGTTCTCAGTCAGCCAGCTCCACGTTAGCAGCTTTATCTAAGAAAGTGAGTGAAAGAAGCATGACTCCCGGGCAGGAGCACCCGCCTCCAGCTAGTTCTTTCCTCTCTCTGGCTTCCATGACCTCTTCAGCTGCCCTTCTCAAGGAAGTTGCTGCAAGGGCTGCTGGCACCCTGTTGGCTGAGAAGAAGAAATCACTGGTTGCTGAGGATCCCCTGCAGCTTTCAGAGATGAAGCAAGAGAAAGCAACTCCACCGCAGTCTTTGGAATTATTGTTACTGCCAGTCCCTAAGGGAAGAGCATCCAAACCCACTAGTACAGGTATGGATACAGTTTGAGCCACTAAGTAGAATGTATTTGTTTTGCTATAGGCTTATAGAACGTCTCTTCAATGGGTCTGGATTTGGTTTGATTCTATGTATTACAAGCGTAAGAAGCAGGTACTTTAGGAAAACAATGGAAAAACATTTTAAAATACCACTTGAAGATCAAACTGTCACAAATGTTTCCATATTTGAAAGCTATGAGTGTACAGATCAGTACTTTTTTTTTAATTATTATTCCATACAATGATATTTTCCCCTCTTACCAAGTTTAGAATAAGGCCACAAAAATATTTAATGAAGAAGATCAAAGAATCCCTGTTAGGGAGCTCATGGTATCAGTGAGCATGTACAAAACTAGTGCTTTTGAAATACTGGACAAGGGAGAATTCTCCCTCCTGCTGTCTCTGTCACAAATGGACTTTTGTATAATCGCTTACTACCCTGTCCTAATTTACCAGTGTGTATTATTATGTTGCCACTTTTCATTAAATTTTTTTTGCAGGAGTTCAGTATTTTCAATCCTTTGTCATTTAAAAAAAAAAAAAAGGTGAACTGCATTTCTCTGATTTGCTCAACAAGAACCATTTCACGTTTCTGATTTCCCTCCACCAGTTCCAGCTGTTGGCGGTCAAGGAATCAGGCTTATAGGGAGTAAGAAGAAACAGTCTTGGTAACAAAAGCTTTCAAGAACTGGCAAGCCATGCAGGGAAATTTAAATGATTCATCTTCAAAATAAGGAAAAATAAGATTCCTTTCATCTCTTTCTATAAAAAGTTCACATCATGGATTTATATTTCTGGTAGAACGTACAGCTTCAGGTGTCGTCAGTGTTGTCCCTGGAGTGACGTTCTGCTGCAGAGGAGAGGGAAGCATGTCAGCTGTCTTCCACAAGATGCACAAAGTGGTTCAGTATATTAGAGCTTCATCAGGCTAAGTTTTATCAGGAGTACTAGCTCGACTGAAGGAGCTGGCGGAAGTGCTCGCCAGGCCACTTTGCATGATTTATGAGCAGTCCTGGATAACCGAGGAGGTCCCAGCTGACTGGAGGTTGGCAAATGTGACACCCATCCACAAGAAGGGCCGGAAGGAGGATCCAGGGAACTACAGGTCAGTCAGTCTGACCTCGGTGCCTGGGAAGGTCATGGAACAGATCATCCTCAGTGCCATTACACGGCACATGCAGGAGAACAGGGTGATCAGGCCCAGTCAGCATGGGTTTGTGAAAGGCAGGTCATGCCTGTCAAACCCGATCTCCTTCTATGATAAGGTGACCCACTTAGTGGATGAGGGAAAGGCTGTGGATGTTGTCTACCTGGATTTTTGCAAAGCTTTTGACATCATTTCCCACAGCATTCTCTTGGAGAAACTGGCTGCTCGTGGCCTAGACAGGTGTACTCTTCACTGGCTGGGTAAAAAAACTGGCTGGGTGGCTGTGCGCAGAGAGTGGTGGTAAATGGAGTTAAATCCAGTTGGTGTCTGGTCACAAATGGTGTCCCCCAGGGCTCGGTGCTGGTGCCGGTTCTCTTTAATATCTTTATCAATGATCTGGATGAGGGGATCGAATGCACCCTCAGTAAGTTCGCTTACTCACTAAACTAGGCAGGTGTGTTGATCTGCTTTACGGTAGGTTGGCTCTGCAGAGGGATCTGGACAGGCTGGACCAATGGGCTGAGACCAATGGTATGAGGTTCAACAAGGCCAAGTGCCGGGTCCTCCCCTTGGCCCTATGCAGCGCTACAGGATTGGGGCGGAGTGGCTTGAAAGCAGCCCGGCAGAAAAGGACCTGGGGGTGTTGGTGGACATCCGGCTGAATATGAGCCAGCAGTGTGCCCAGGTGGCCAAGAAGGCCAACAGCATCCTAGCCTGTATGAGGAATAGTGTGGTGAGCCAGACTAGGGAAGTGATCACCCCCCGCTGTACTCGGCACTGGTGAGGCCCCACCTCGAGTACTGCGTTCAGTTTTGGGCCCCTCACTACAAGAAGGACATTGAGGTGTTGGAGCGTGTCCAGAGAAGGGCTACAAAGCTGGTGAGGGGTCTGGAGGACAAACCTTATGAAGAACGACTGAGGGAGCTGGGGTTGTTTAGCCTGGAGAAGAGGAGGCTGAGGGGAGACCTTATCACCCTCTACAACTACCTGAAAGGAGGTTGTAGGGAGATGGGGGCTGACCTCTTCTCCCTGGTGACAAGTGATAGGACAAGAGGAAATGGGTTCAAGTTACGTCAGGGGCGGTTTAGATTGGATGTTAGGAAACATTTTTTCACTGAAAGGGTTATTAAACATTGGAATAGGCTGCCCAGGGAGGTGGTGGATTCACCATCCCTGGAGGTGTTTAAAAAAAGGGTAGATGGGGCACTTAGGGACATGGTTTAGAAGTGGTTTTTGTCAGGGTAGGCTAAAGGTTGGACTCGATGATCTTAAAGGTCCCTTCCAACCTCAGCAATTCTATGATTCTATGACTGTACAGGCGTAGCAAGCCAGTGTACAGACATGAAGCTTGACATGGACGTTGTATAATTGCACTGCTGTCTTTCTGACCTAGCCTTTTTGTTTAGGGATATTATGAGGTCTGGTCTGTCCCTGTGCAGCCCTTGGTGAAAATTCATAGCATAGAAGCTGTTGGATGGAGAGCAATGCTCATTCCTCCCTTGGAAGAGGAGGGGGAAGGATGCAATGAGGTGCAGCCGGTACCAGTTTTTTGCTCTGAGTTACATGTGTTCTGCAAATGCTTTGCTGGTGTGTTTTGCCAAGGCAATTAAAGTGGCAAACTTCTTGGCATGGGTCTAGCCTAAGGTTTTCATTAGTTTAGATTAAGTCCTTTTTGGAGTAACATAAGATAAACCAAGAAAGGGTCCTTCTGTGTGGGAATAGGAGTACCCACACTGGTTACAGCAGTGTGGCTGTGGGCATTAATTTTATGTAACTTTCCCCGTGAAGTCTGGCCTTCGTATAAGAAAGACAGCAATGCGTAGAAAAGGAGTAAGGTTAAAATTTATTTGAAGTTTTTAGTTTATTTCCTGCTGGAGAAAAAGTTGTTCACATCATAAGTTTTTACTGGGGAAGAGTAAATGGTTGTAGTAAAATCCAGGTTCTGTGTTTGACCAACAAACTGTGGGTTTTGTCTGTGCAGTTAATGCTAGGGGAGTGCTCTGTACCAGCGCACAATGTGCTGGTAGTACCGGCACTTTATAAACTAGCTCTGATGCAGCAAATTCTAGCAACTGTTCTCTTTGCTGAAGGCCCAAGCATACTGTGCTGCTAGAAGATAACAGTGGGGGCTGACTACCTCAGGTCCTTGGTAACCAAGGAACAACTATTTATTCTTTATAATATATGGGACTAGTATCCCAAGAGGAAGGGTGTTTCCTTTCATTTCATACTCACTGGGCCAATGCCAGTTGGCATCCAAGCAAACTTTATAGTGCACTGTTCATAACAAAAGTTCTTTAATTCCACTTTCTGATATGCTATTACATTTTTCCTTTCTAAATAATTAACTGACTGAAAATAAAAAGCAAGCTGTTAGTTAGCGTATCTGGGTGTTGATTATGGACAGCCAGACTCCTTGATTCCTTCAGCCATGGAGAAATACAGCTTGCAAAAAGAGGTCGCTGTTTAGTGACCTCTGATTGAAGACCTCACTTCTGTAAAAGTTGAATAGGGCAGCTGAGTGTGTATATTTGCCATGAAAATAAATGTCGCACGTTCCTGATTCCTTTTGCACTTACAACCTTATAGCACTAAAAGCAAAAAATGGTATTTCATTTTATAATGTGTTATCTTTTTGTGTGTGTCTGATTGCTCCTTGAGACATGGTGGGTTTTTTTGTCTTGTTCCCGGCAAGAGACATCTTTTCCCAGTAGGCATAGCTTGGGAGGTGGGTTTGTTTCCCCTCATACTTTGAACATTTGAGGCACTGGTGAGTTTGCTTTGTTGTTAGGAATCTGATTCACTTACCCACCAGTAACATCTAGATTTGGTTATGAGATCAATACTCAGTGAGATTAATTAGATGTCGACAAGTAAGGAACAGCAAAGACGGAGGCTATTTGAAGAGGAATATGTTAATAACAAGAGTATGCCTGCTGCTCTTTTGTCCACCATGTTGAGCTATTTGCTCAGAATTATTACACGCAAGAAGCTGAAGCCCAGGTTTGCCAGAGCATAGTCACTTCTCAAACTGCACGTCACATTTGGTGGACCTAGTCATTACTTGCATAGTTTATAGCAAAGTGGTACAGAGGAGACTAACTTTTCTATCAAGCTGTCAATATTGCCAATTCTATAAAATGCTCATGTATTTGGGGTGAAATTTAAAAGGAAGTCTGGAATCTCTGTTAAAGTTATGATGTTTTTTTTGAAAGAGTGTCAGTGGCAGACCCTACTTTTATTGACTGAATGCTTGTTTGGTGTAACTTTTTGCCTGCAATGCTTGCAATTTCGTTCCTGAAGCTTCTTTGGGAAGTGCTAGCTGATCTCGCTGGAGTCACTCCTTCCAACTAATTTGACGCCATATGACATGAAATAAACATCAATGTAAATGAAGGAAAGCTGAAGACCGCGATTTTTTTTTTTTTTTTCTTGTGCTAAGGTTTATGTAGTGTATAGTAAAGAGCTACGATGGTTCAGCTTTGGGAAGCATTGATGTAATTCCTGTGTGCTATTAATTGTCATTATTATTGGTGAAGTCACATGCATTCAGTCCAGTTCTTTGCATATTTTGTAATGTGCTAAATTACTATTGAGCCATTTTGCTTGCAGATTTATTTTTAATGGGGTGGAAAACAGGTAATAGCTTGTTACATATTTCTTTTCTGTATCCTTTGTGGTGATAACCAGAGGCTGGAGAAAAGATGATAGAAAGAAGAGAAATGATAGGTAAAAATGCTACCAATATGTTTTTTTTCTGTGGTTTGTCTTTCTGCTGCCTTTTGTGAAGAAGTAAGTAAAGATATTTAAAAACTGAAACACAAGCAATTATAGGATTGGCTTTGGTTTACTCTTTAGAGGTGCAGAGAGGGGAACAATTTGATAATATGTTGAGTGTGATAACAATGTTTCACAAGGAGAATTTCTGAACTTGCAGAAGTGCATATTTTGACAATGCGTCCTTTTTTGTACTTATGTAATGGCTACCTAATCATTTTGTTTCCTGCCTAATAGCAAGGATTATATACTATCATATGACAAATCTTTCTGGAGTTTTTTATCACTTAGTTCCTCTTCAAGAGAATTTGATGTTTGCTATATCCTTATCAGTAGGAAATAACTGATAGTAATGAGATTAAATATTCTGAAATGTCAAATAGCAGGATGCACATTGTTGAGCTCTGGATATTTGAAAGTAGTCTGTCTTTTACGGTGAAGAAAAAGGCTTCCAATTCCACAGTAATACTAGGCCTTTCTTTATAATAAGCAAAGGAAATAATGGTGAGAGGATGAATGGATGGTCAGTTGTGTAAAGCCAGTAGCAGGAATTTCTCTTTCCTTCAACCTTGAGATGGTTCCACTCTCAGTAGACTAACCATATTTGCCTGATAAATGCCACCAAATCCTTTTCTTAGGTGAATTGGGCAGTAAAGCAGATTGCAAACATTTAGGAAGGGAGTAGATCTAAAGCCCTGGCAAGTAGAGGAGCAGAAGGAAACCCATGACCTGAAGACACCTGATTGCTGAAGTTGCAGCGGCATCTGCTTGAGCCATAACTAAACAAGTTCAACATCAGGGGTTCTCAAGTCATTCACTTTGGGGGTTAAATGTATCTGATATGCAACACCAGCATGCTTTTCAGTTAAGTTGTGGATTGTTCTATGCTTTATATCCTGCTCCCCTGCTGGCTAACCATCAGATATGGAAATGGATCATTTTTTAACAGTTAAGCATATTTTTCATACGCTAGTACAGCCAGCCTTTGATAGGAAATGAAGCTGCAAAGTGATGATTATGAGAGACATCCATCTCAGTTCAGTTAAATTATAAGGAACATTAGGACCAGGTGAGATAAAGTACCATCCCCTACTGATTAGCCAAAGGATGTTTGGGACATTAACCTTTATAAATTATGGTGACCTTCTTAGAGGGAGAATAACTAGATTAAGGGGAAAAGGGATATGCAAGGGGGAGGAACTGAAATTTCTGGTACATGTTGTTGTTTAACTGATGTGTCTCTTTGCAGATGAAATTCTAGCATTGAAAAATGGTATCTTGAGTATGTTTACAAGGGGAAAGTATTCAACAAGTGGCTGTAAGGGATCCTCTCTTTTTCTTCCCCCTTCTGCTAAGCCTCAGAAGAAGAAGGAGGAAAACCTTTCCAGTGTCCGATCTGTGGTTTGGTTATCAAGAGGAAGAGTTACTGGAAACGGCACATGGTGATTCATACAGGTTTGAAAAGTCATCAGTGTCCGCTTTGTCCGTTTCGCTGTGCACGCAAGGACAATCTCAAATCACACATGAAGGTAAGAGAAGTGTTTACTGACAATCAAAACACTTGAATAATCAATCAAACCTATTTCATTTGCATTTGCAAGAAGAAAATTTCCCTAGCTGTACTACTAATGATGCCTTTATTTAAAAAAAGGGACCATAAAAAGAGAGAGAAATAGCTTTTTTTCCTCCTTTGCTTGCCCTTCCATTTTATGCAATGTGGAAACTGCTTTCGGTTATGTCAACTTGGTGCAGCACAAGCTGTCTGTGACGGATTTAGTTCTGGACCTGGAACCACCAGAAGCAGGGATGTTAGCTGAGATGTGACGCTATGCAAACACAGCAGTGCAGCTTTTCAGGATGCCAGCTAGTTTCTCTGTGTGCCATTGCATCACACTAAGTGGTCATAGCAGCTTGGGCAGCACTAGCAGCGGATCTCCCCATTACATTCTTATAGACAGGCCTGCAGTTTTAACTTTTTTCTCACTGTAGTTTTTAACTGCAGCCATTTCAGGAGTGAAGGATCCAAACCAAAATGAATGACAGATTACACTAATGTTTGGTTTTCAAATGTTTCCATTAAGCTTAAAGTGTGTTTTTAACTCAGCCTAAGTTTTAGGCTCGAACTGAAGATGACATTTGAAGGAAGCAAGACCTGTGTTGATATGGAAAAATATAAAAAACCTCTCTGTCTGCTTAGCTGAAGTCCTACGTGGTTGCAGTGTACAAAGTGCCTGGTCTTGCAAGCTGTAGACTATGCTTGGTGAAGTAAAAATGATACATGTCCCATGGATCTATACCCAGCCCATGGATGAAGAAGCTGAGGTGCAAAGTTTCCCTTGTTAATGCAGTTGAATTTTATAAAACAGTGAAATGTTTTATTATAGTTAGTATTTTGTCTGTTTTAGACAAATGTGAGTAACAGAGTACCAGGCTGGTGTGGAGAGGGACAGAAATGCGTGTTCAGGTTTTATATATGCTATTGCAGAATCTGAGATCTCAAGACAGGAGACTAACCTTGCTTACACCCAAGTAACTATTTGCTTCAGTGTAAATGGTTCTGATTATTCCACTGATCACAACAGCAGATCTTGCTGTATTTCAGGTCTTTCTAGGCCTGAAATCATCCCACTAAAATCTGAAGGCTCATCCCTTAACTCTTCTACTGTGGATGAATGCTCTGTTCCCAGGCATCCTTGATGTATTGTGCTAATCCTTATCAGGTGTAAGTAGATTTGGTGTTTATGGCTCTTTCTTTTAGGACTTGGTGTTCAGTGTTGACTGGAGGGCTCAGATGGCTGTCCTGAGTAGAAGATTAGTAAAAAGAATGGCAACACAGCATGATAAGAAAGGGGTTTTTTTGTGTTCAGTTGTTGACAGCCTGCACAGAAACATGCATCACCTAAAAGCTTGCTACTCCCTGGCAAAGACCTTTTGTTGTCCCCTGCTTTGGAAAGGACATCCTTATTATTCCCTGCACAAATTCTTGTTCTTTGGGTTTTTTGCCTTTTTGGAATTATTATTTGCATGTTGAGGGCCTGTCCCTTCCTTTTTGGCATGTTGGTTTCCATAGGTGGTCACAGGTAGTATGATGGAGAAAATTAGGGACTTTTTCACTGTCTCTGTGTGCTCTTTTCTGCTCCCTACTTAACATAAATTCCTTCATTAACTGAGCCCATGTCACCTTAAAACAGACCCTTTGTACAAACATGTAACATGTAGTGTTAATTATTTAGTAATATAGTAACTGTTACCAAGTAATTCTCAGTTAGACATCATTGAAGTCAGTCAGGCCCAGAACTGCTTGATGCAATGTAAGAGATTACAGTCTCCTTCAGCTTTACTATGGATATAAGATGCAGTCTAGTCATGCCGGTCATGAGGGACCCAGTGGTCTTTGTTGGTAAAACTGCTCCCTCTTGAAGATGCAGGCAATTGTCTTACAAAACTAGGTGGCCTGTGTTTGGTCTTTTGCCCTTGTTGTAGTTTTATGGATAAATGTAAAGAATCACAAGTACAAGAATCTGAAAGATAATATTTTACCTTAATTCCAATGGGTTTAATACACTTTTTTCAATTGAGTAGGCCATTTGTAAAAATACTTTCTATCACAGCAAAATTGAGGCAGGTGAATGAAGTAGGGGCGTGTTAGTCACGTGTTCAACAGTGTCAGTTATAATTTGAATTCCCTTTGACAAAAGTATAAATTTAGGACAAGATTAAAAATAAAAAAAAATCAGATTTCTTTTCTCATTATAAAAAAAGTACTTATTTTAAATCTGTATGTAAATAAGTATGAGGTTATTATAACTGAGACACATATAAGCCAACAGTGTTGAAATTGGAATGAATGCACATCAGAAATGGTACAGCACAGCTGGGAGCTACTTAGGATGCAGCGTTCTGGTCATGCCAGCCGGATGTTTCAGTTCTCTTCATTGTCCTAGGATCCTTTGGGAGCTACCTGTCCTTATCTCTTTCCTGGCAGGCAACCCATGAAGGTAGTGCTGCCTCTAGCTCTCCATCCCTCTCTCCCTCCCCATGAGTCAACTGTGGCTGCAGGTGAAGACGCATTTTTTTTCAAAACCAAAAAGGCTACTCAAAATTAGGGTACTAGGCTGGTGTTTGTCATTCATCGTAAGCCAATTTTTATTCTAGGATGCTATCACAAGCCAAGCTTTTTTCCTTTATGCTGCTCTCTCATTTTCAGGTTTTATGGTCTACTGATAAGGATGACAGGCAAAACCTGTTTGAGGTGTTTTGTCCGGCTGCAGTCCTCAAAAACTAATAGTGTTGTCTTTGTTTTCTCCTAGGCAGCATAGCCCCAAGCTGAAGCACCTCCTCTTTTTCCTGGGTTCTTATAGGCATTTTCCATTGAAACTGGTCATTTAGGGATTTAGTTTCTAGGAGTGGTTTGTGTGTGTCTCCATATGGACCTTCTTTATTTTGTGTATCTTTACGTTGATGAATAATAACTATATAATATAAATACTGTGTAATTTTATGGTAATTATAACATGTCAAACTGTTGGCCCAGAATACAACATTGCCAACATTTTTGGTGTCATGTCCCCTGCTAGAGAAAATACTAACAGAGAGCTGGATTGATTCCAGCCCTGACCGTATTCAGATCTACACGTGCTACCCACCATGTTGATGAAGCGTTCTTCCAATAAGGGCACTTTGCCAGGACCAACTCACAACTGGAGGCGAGGAAGTGAAAGGCAAGGAGGGAAGCAGAAGGAAAGTTTCCACACAGACACACAATGAACAAGGGGGGCTGAGTAGACTGCCTTTTAAGGCACACAGCGTTATCTCTAATTGTTCTGTGGCATTTAGATTCCATAGTGATAGGCACCTTAGAAAAATCCTAAAATAGGCACAGTACAGAATTTTATTAGTCTGTTTTGGAGACAAATTAGAGTACATGCACAACCACAAGTTTTGGCCCTTATTTCCAGGAATCTGGAGGTAGCGTCACAGGACTTGATTCTGGTATCGTAGTGTGGTTTCTAGGGGTGCTGAGAAAACTGGAAATGAATCTGGGCAAAATGAATGGGTAATTGAGAGGTGTCTTGTCCAAGCAGGCAGCAAGGGTTGTGTTTCAGTCCTTCTCTCTGTTTATCTATGTTGTTTCGTGCTTGAGAGAGAGCGAGAATCTTATGTACTGCTATTGCAGAAGGCAACAGAAAGGGGTGGTGTAATTCAGCAAGATGTATTCAGGCTTTTCTGTTTTTCCTGGTAGGGAAGTAGGGATTAAATTTACCTCAGAGCAATACCACAAGCATCAGTCAGACTTTGGCCAATTGGTGCCTTTGGATCATGCACATATCTTCCTCAGCAATTGGTGGACGGATAGGCTGTGAGATCATACAGATATGTTCCAAGAAAGCAACAGGATATTAGCCTGAGCGCTTGGAAGGGGGGATGAGGAAGAGGAGCATATGGCCAAAAATAATATCTATAAATGTTCCTTGTGCTGCTATATAGACATAAGGCAGAAGCGGGTGAGCCAGCTTTTCTAGCAGTGGAGAAGGTTGGCATTGTGAACACGTCCTGAAGCATGATGGTATGAAGAAAATGAGGAAAGGGAAGATTAAGCTTAACAGAAAAGTAAGACGCAATGGCAGGCAGGTCATGTGGTGCTCAACCACAGGATCTTCCTGCTTCTGTTGCTCATGAAGAGGGACCATGTAGTGAGATCTCAGATTAATATTCTTGTGTAATATGAAGAGGGTTATAATCAGCCTCCTGATTAGGGAGAGGCTATTAATTACAAGATAGTGGGAATAAGGAAAGGCCCTGAAGAATGTAGCCAGGTGCTCACTATCCCTTAGTCATTTGCTTTTCCCTCTTTATTCCTCAGCTAGTCAGACAACTGAATAAGCATTCCTAATCCATTTTAGTGAAGTATAGGACAGGTTATTTTAAAGCATCTTCACCATACTGGGAGAAGGACGTTGGCTATGTTTTATGGGAGGGTTTTTTGTTTAGTTTGGTTTAAGCTAACCTTAAAGAGCCCCAGGAGGCGCCTGTGATTCCATTACCTCCCCTCAGCCAAGGGGAGGTAACGCAAACTTGCACAGCTTTTCAACAAGTGAAATCCATGCCCTGAGTCTCAGACAGGTACCAAAATGACTTCAAATATCTGCCTTTTAATCTTGTCACTTTTTGCATATGAGACAAGGGTAAGACAGGAAATGCATTGATACCTTAAACCTTAAAGGAAAAAAAAGAAAATATATATATTTTTTGGAACACCTAGTCCAGTCCAGCCCAGCCTTGCAGAGAGGCTTTTTTTTTCCTTTGCTTTCAAGCAAAGCAAGGAAATAGTTTCAAAAAGAAAATACTGTATAAATAATGTATGTGTCCTGAGGGGAAGGATCATATCAAAACTAGCACTGTAGCACTAAACTTTTGAAAGTGCAATATTTTAAAAAAACTCGTCAGAAAAGAGCATGAAATGAAAAAGCAGAGGGCACACGATAGATGCAAAATGGAGGCCTCTCAAGTGTACTCAAATGCAGATGCAGAAGGTGGCATTTTACAAAAGAGATTAAAAAAAAAAATTTAAAAAAAAATCCCAAACAGACAGGAAAACTCAGTGGGTAGGCAGGTATGGCTGAATGGCCAGGTTATAGTAGTTGTTGACTGCAGTAGTTGCTTAAACAGATGCCCCTTGTGGAAATGTTAATCCATTTGAAAGTTGGTGAGAAAAAGAAAACCTATAGCAGTCAAAGAAAAAAAAGCAATAATTAGATCACAGAAAGTAAGTAAAGACTGAGTAGCCAGAAGCAAATATAGCAGTGAATGGATTCAGCACCACAACCCCTTTATGGTCTGATTTTGCTTGGGGATGAAAGTTCTCAGAAAAAATACCTCTTCTGATTCTGAGTGTTTAAAAAATAACAACTAAAAAACCCTCTTAAGTCCCACAAATGAAAGGTGAATGCCAGTCCTTCTCTTCTTGTGCCTCATAACCAGAAGGTTGGGTCTGTGCAAAGTGTTACCCCAACTTTAAGGAAGGGGAAAAGACACGATCTACCTCACCAGTGCTATAAAATTGCAGGACGTGCCTGTGTCACTGTTTCCCTCACCCCTACTCCCCGTTGTACCCTGTTAGGTGGGGTCACGTGTACCTGTAACTGTGGTACACCCCTACGGGCCAGCGTGTACTTCTCGTGACTTAAATTGGCTGGTAAATCAGCAGGGATGTTGCTTTTAAGTATGAAAAGATGATTCAAGAAACTGCTTATGATACCACAAATGTTAGTATGTCAACAAAAAATGTAATAGAAAAAATACAATTATGTGATATATAGAGACATGTGGTTTCTGTAAAAGAAAATCGCATGTTCTTCTAGTAAGATGTTTTGAGCATGTCAGGAAATTATGGACTTAAGAATCAGTTGAAATTTATTTGGTCTTTAAAAAAGCCTTTGGCAAAGCTTCTCACTGAGAAGCTGCCAAATAAATTAAGCAATGTGATGTACTATGGCAAATTAGAAATTCACCAAGAGACAGTAAAACAAAGGGTAGGAAGGAATTAGCAATTTTTAAAGCATGACAAAAGGCTAACAGAGGGTTGTTCCATTAAAAAGAGTGGAATTGTGCGTATTTTAGCAAATGTGATCAGCACAAAATGATGACTGTGGCTAAGAGAATTGTAGACAATACAACCTTATGTGCATGAATCAAGATTAGGAAAGGCAAAGCTTGAAAAGGAATAAAAAGAGGCTGGCTGACAGACAAACAAGGGCGCAAATGAAGTTATTGTTGACAAATACAAGGTACTGCACCTTGGAAACAAGAGTCTAATCATGCACCTAGCTGTCTGATATAATGAACTGTAACTACTCAGGGAAAGTATCTGAGTATCGTTGTAGACAGTTCAATGAAAACCTTCTCTTGGCATGAGCAGCAGTGGTTAAAAAGTACATTAGGTATTTCGATGTCTGTAGAATAAAACAGAAATAACACTGAAAATTTTACAACGCTATTATTAACATGGTATTCTGCCACTTATGATACTCACTTCTGGTCACTGCATCAAAAAGAAGTATCAGAAATAGAAGGTATTTTAAAAGCTGGTAATGAAAATAATTAGCAGGTTGGCAAGAACTCCTTTGAAGAAAGAAGCTGAAAAGAATGAGACTGCCAGGTATAGAAAGGAGGTGTGATCAAAATAATGCCATGAGATAGAGAAGATAAATTGAACGGCTTCTGTTTTTCTTTCTTGTAATGTGAGAAAGAGGAGGCAGCAAGAGAAACTGAAAGAAACAGATTGAAAAAAAAATAAATTGACCAGTAGATAATTTGTACCCAAGTCCTCAAACTAGACCTAAAGTTTGTAAGGAGTGTATAGTTACGTTGAAAGTTATTGCATACGTTGTATCAAGCACACACTGAAAAAACTACAGAGCAACTAAATATCATTTGAGACTGGGAAGACTGTAGGGTTAAAATAAAGATGATACAGGTACTTTGCACAGTCAAGGAGAATATCCATGCTTAAATGAAATAAACTCAGAAGGTAGGACTCTTAACTGTTTCTGACATAAGTCAAACAGTAGTTTTACGGGATTTTGAAAGAACTATTCTCTATGAGCAGGTTGTGCACTATAGTTTGTTGCAGCGTAATTCAGAGAGATCCAAATCTGGCAGCAGCTGGGCTCAGAGTGGGATTTTGGAGAAAACCTGTCAGCTGCGCTCTTGTCTCCTCCCACCTGTGGTTCTTGGAGCAACAGCCTAGTTGAGTCTAAAGAGGACATCTGATGGTTTGGGTAGCATTAGCACAGCGTAAGAGCCGTTCCCCGTCTCGTGGAGGGAGAAGGCAGCTTTTTGGACTGTAACATTGCATGACCTGGATCTCCCCTGTGGCTTTCTGTGTAGCTCTACAGGGTTTTTTGTTTCTTACTCTGCAGCAAGTAGTCGCTGCCTTGTGCTTTCTCTACGAATAGCACAGAATGGCAATTCTTGACTCTTTTAGCTGCTGTCGAATGAGAAAATAAGGGATAGTTTTGCCTTTAGAAGGACTTTAATTCTTAGCTTCTATTTCTAATAGTGTTAAATTTTATGGGTTTTTTTGAGAATTAAAAAAAAGTAAAGTCTTATGGTGGGACTGGACCCTGGACGTTGGGAGCTAAATATTTGGCTTGATGTTGTTTCATGTGGGGTTTTTTTGTAGATCTAAAATTCTTCCCTTCAAAATGCTAAATATTGGGGTTTGCATTCTGTCATTCTTTGCCTGCAAGTTATAAACATTACTTTATGAGAAATCCATTGGTGATGCTGCTATTGTCTTTGAGCAGGAGAAAATTCTAAATCAGATTAATCAGTCCCCCCTATTCTCATTCGTTCTTAAAAGATATTGCAGGGGTGGCATGCCATGCTCCTGGGAAGAGAAGGTGGGCTCCCACACACTTTGCCACCCAACTGCAGCAGTGACAGCCTTCAGAAGGCATCGTATTGATGATTGTGATAAGGGGCCTCTAGAAGAAGTGGTTAAATGTGTAGGCAGGGAAATGTTGATTGAAGGAGATCCTGGAGAGAAACCCTGGCACATAGAATCTCAGTGGGTGTAAGAGATAAAGTTGCCATGGTGAGAGTGCTTGCTACCATTAGTACATCTCGGTGCTCTTCCTGAAGAAGAGTGCTTACACACTGCTCTGCTCACAGACTATCCTGTTTCCAGTAGGGTATACAGCCAATCTGGTTGGCATTTCTGTTGTAACCTGTTAATATTTAGAACTTACTGTGCTGTTATTCTTCTGCAAGGTTGTTGCTTTAAAACTGTCTTAGGTTAGCATTAGCTTCTAATTTTTTTTTGTTGTCAGGTGCAATTTTAAGATTTGAATGTGAATGTCATGTTTATATGATACTGAGAATGTCATTCTGTAAAGTGGCTGGCCAAGAGAAATTCTCTCTTGCTATCTGTTTGTTTAGTACCTAATCTCTGAAGCACTTGAAGAACTACTGAATGAAAAGTTATGCAGCACTGATGGAATGTGTCTTCACTGAATGTAAAAAAGGGCTAAAAGAGGGATGTCTCCCAGCATCATGTTTTAGCAGACCTGAATTCTGGTCCTGTGTATGTAGAGCTGGGAATGCTGGATATAATCTTCTGACTGAATTCCTCTTAGAAAATGAATCGGGCCCAATCTACAACCCCCTCTACTCTGCCCGGGTGAGGCCACATCTGGAGTACTGTGTCCAATTCTGGGCTCCCCAGTTCAAGAAAGACAAGGAACTACTGGCAAGAGTCCAGCGAAGGGCAATGAAGATGATCGAGGGACTGGAGTATCTCTCTTATGAGGAAAGGCTGACAGACCTGGGTCTGTTTAGCCTGGAGAAGAGAACACTGAGAGGGGACCTCATCAATGCTTATAAACACCTAAAGGGCAGGTGTCAAGAGGATGGGTGGTGCCCAGTGACAGGATAAGGGGCAACGGGCACAAACTGGAACACAGGAAATTCTATCTGAACATAAGAAAAACTTCTTTACTTTGAGGGTGGCAGAGCCCTGGCACAGGCTGCCCAGAGAGGTGGTGGAGTCTCCTTCTCTTGAGATATTCAAAACTCGCCTGGACATGTTCCTGTGCAACCTGCTCTAAGGTGACCTTGTCTGGCAGGGGGGTTGGACTAGATGATCTCCAGAGGTCCCTTCCAACCCCTGCCATTCTGTGATTCTGTGAAACTCCAACCTGAATTTTGACAGAGCTGTTTTGGAAAATGCTAGTGTTACCCCAGAGCTCTGCGGCATCTGCACCAGGACTCTTGGGATCTAGATCGCAGCTCTGCAGGAAACTGGAAAGTGCTTGAAAGCCTTAGTTAAAGCTAGATTTTCCAGGCATCCTGGTGTAGAGCTGAGCTTTGAGTAGAGCTGGAGCTCTCAGGGCTTTTGGACTCGCAGGCTACAGCAGTGAGCCTTGAATCCCTGGCACAGCTGGCTGCTTCTGAGACAAACCCAGGGAGCGGGGAGTAGAGTGCCACTCAGTAGGGTAGGGGAATCACACCTTGTTTGCCAAGAGTTCATCAAACCGCTCCATGTTTCAGGTGAAATATTTTGCGTTCAACAAATTGCCATTTTCCAACAAAAATCTGTCTCACTGAAATGTTTCCAACCAACTCAAGTCACAACTGAAAATGAACGTGTGGAGCTCAGTCTGGTGCCAGTTTGTCCTGATCACATGTTCATCAATTAGTAAGGAAAAAATGTATGTATTTGCCAGTCTGTCTGCAGGGAGTAGCCTGGAATGCTACTGTCAGGATTTAAAATCCATTTCTGAAGCTATAGGGAAGAAAACTTTCAATATACCTGCCACTATTATGCTGGGCTCAATTATTCCTTCCATTTCATGATTACTGTGTTAAACAAGAATAATTATATGTATACAGATTGTATAATTATATATGTATAATTATATGTATATAGATTGTATTAATGAGTGTGGCTGTTCAAATAATATATAAACCATTACATACGGATGAATGGATAGAGTTCTCTTTAAAAGGTAATCAGGTTTGGGCCTGAGAATACCAGGCATTGTAGTCGTACTGGAGCATGCAGTCTCTATGAGAAAGAGCCTGCAGTCAAAATATGAGGACAGTAAGATTAACTGTGATCATTAATTGACTGATAAAATAGAATAAATGGCAAACACCATCTCTCATGTTTGTATTTTATCATAACAGAGCTGTTTATTTTCTGGTAGAATTGATTTACAACAAACTGCTTCAGTAGCGCCTTGGTATTGCCAGGTGCTGTGTTTTTACTCTAGTGATACATGAATCGATGATGGACGTTGTTATGCAGGTTGGTGTTTTGTTGGGTTGCTCTGGACAATTGTTATTTATGAGGTTGCACAGAATGATCATCCTTAACATGTAATAGATAGGGGTTGGTTTATTTGTTTGTTTTTTAATCAAGAAAGCTACTGCTTATAGCTTGGAAGTCTCTTCATGCACTGACAGGTCATCAGGGTCCAGTTGTAAGGACTGTTTGATCCAAAGCAGACTTTGTCATTTCCATGCTGCAGAAACAGATGTTCCTGATTTTTTTTTTTTAACTTGAGTCTGATGTTGATGTTCTTTGACTTATGTGTGAAAGAATCCTACTGTTCTTTGTGTCTGACCTCTTTCCAAGTGCTGGGAATGAGTTCACTCACTAGTTAACTTTTCTTTTTTTAAAAAATGGTGTGAGTAGTGTAGAGTTGAGATTTCTATAATGCTAGTAAACTGTAGTAAACTGTTTTGCTTAATACATGCTTTTATCTTTCACCTCTTGATCCAGGTTCATCAGCACCAAGACAGGGGCGAGACCTTTCAATGCCAGCTATGCCCTTTTACCTCCTCCCGCCACTTCAGCCTGAAACTCCATATGCGTTGCCATCAACATTTCCTCAGGACAGAATCCAAAGTGAAGGAGGAAATACCAGAAACTGAGGTGAAGGGGTCACCACAGCTAAATAGTGACTCCTGCCCGGGACCACAGAGGGAAGGAGGTGGACCTGACCTTACGGGATCAGCATCTGTATCTAAAACACCTGATGTGGCTGGGCAGCCTAGTGGAGGTATTCCACCTTTACTAGTGAAAGAAGAGCCCAAAGATGACAATGGCATCTCAGCTGCACCTTTTGCTCTTAGCACTGTTGACAGAGCCCCCAACAACACAAAGGTGAAAGACTCCTCTGACTTTGTGGCCAATACAGCATCAGCGCTATTCAGCCAAGACATCTCTGTCAAGATGGCATCAGATTTTCTTATGAAGCTGTCAGGTAATTGAGCAGCAAGCGGCAGCATCAGCTGCTCCTTTATGGGCTAAGAAACACTTTGCCTTGGGTTTTCTAGGTCATGGAATTGCAGGGAGAAAAACACTGTAACTTCTTAACTTATAATTTGTTCCTTTTGATAAGGAGAGTGTGTGATGGATGGAAGAGGGGAAATGGTGAGAGGAGAGAGGGATTTTGCTGTTTAATTAATGAGATTGGGAGTGAGACTTTTTATCTAGACGTTCATGTTCATTGACAATTACCTTGGCATATCTCATTTGGTGTGTTTTTCAGGCACGCTGAATACCTGTAGCTCTGGTTTGAAATCACTGAGGATCACAAGTGCCCAGCATTTTACAAAATTCATCTCTTAAGTTCTCTGCCTTTGCCTATCTGTTAAATAGGACCAATAAAGTATTGGTCACCTTCCTTTCAGAGTAATATTTGAGGTCTAACTAGTAAATACATGTGAAGTGTGAATGTTACTGCATTTCTTGATTATTAACAATTAAAAAAGGTAGTCCTAGAGATCATGAACAGCTTTTCAATTTTTTTTACTACTTTAATTGAAATCCATATCTGATGGGTGTGTTTCCACATGCAAAGCATGTGTTTCTTGTGTTTTCTTTCACTGTCAGATTGTTGCTGTAAGAATGATACTCATATGTGAGACTCTGAAGTGGAGGATGTGTTTAGGATGAATCTATTATATTTCATGTGCTCTTTTATTGATTTGACCAAATACTTCAGAATTGTGGACATGCTGGAGGGGTATTCTATACTAAATGTTTTCAAAATCAGCCTTTAATTTTTAAAGAGAAAGAAGTCAGGAAAAATGTCACTGAAGAAACTTCTGTTTTGCAAGGAGGTGGCAGTCCCTATGGGAAGTTTTAGACTTTGGAAATAGAGGATAACCTTTTCAATAGAGAATAATTGGTCACCTTTTTCCTTTAAATGTAATATAAGTTGTATTTTAGCAAATTTTATTGTCGGGTAAACTAAGGAATTAGCTCTGTCCTACTGCCATTGCCTTGATGAAACCACTATCATTTATTTTGGAAAGGCTTGCTGTCCTCATCTGCACAGACCTTTATACCTCTGGGATTGCAATTCTGTGGGGAATCGAGTAGAATGGGTAAACATAAGAAATAAAGCCTGAGGCTTCATGGAGCCAACCAGGAAAATGGAAAAGAGCTGAGGACAAGCAGGAGGTGAAACGGGCTGTCGTAAATGGTTTGCTGTGTGGATTGGAAGCCACAGAAACCTCCCCTTTAAAAAAAAACAAAACAAAACCAAACAACAACTGTTGATATAATTTATTATTATGAATAATAAAATATCAGCGAGGATGTTTCTGTTTTGGTTTGCTTGTACATTTTTTTAGTTGAGTTTTGAATTTGGACTCTATATGAAATCCATTTTCTTATGTTGTCTGACAGTCGTCCCATATACGTTGTTGTTCCAATGTCTATCTTAAATTTGGGTTGCGGTGCTCTAAGTGGCTCTACACATCAACCGTACTGACCAGTGGATGGTTGTGCTTATGATGGCTGCATGTAGCAAGAATGAGAGCAGAAAGGAGAAGGGGGAAAGACCTGAAAGCTGAGAAAACATAGAATGTTTTGATGTGTTTTTTTTCATGTAGCAGTTGATAGGGAGCTGTTTACAGTTTGGCAGACAGTCATGTTTTCAATGTCTGGTCTATTGGCATCAGAAAAAGGATACAAATGTACATTATTCATGCAAAAGGCCTATGCAGTTATTTTATGGTGACTTACTGAAGGTCTTGAAACCTGACTTGTATGCACTGTTACCTAGCAACATGTTATAAAGTCACTGGGGGAGTGAGATGTATCTGCAATTTTGTATGTGTGCATATTTGGATTAAAATGTACTGCCAGTCACCAAGTTTATTACACCAGAAGAGCAATGTTAAAAGGAAAGGAATTTCTTTTCTCCTGAGATTTATATTGTGTTATATACATTTAGCTCATGCTTTCCTCCATACAGTGTGCACAAATGTAGAGCAGAAGTAATTCTTTTAGCAAGTTGGCTAAGTATGAGCTGCATTTTTTTGACTGCTTGCTGCGCTGAACCAAGTTCCTTTGAGTGATTTCTTTATTACGACACTCTCGTTAGGCCCATCAGAACTTCAATTATTGGCCTTACCTTTTCAATGATATAAATCTTTTGACATCTCAAATTGTATATGCCAGTTGTAACAGCCAACACAGATTTGTCGAGACCAAATTATGTCAAAACAATCTAATTTTCTTCTCTGACAGGCCTTGTGGCTAAGAAAGAAGCAGTAGATAGATATATAGACTTTTAGAATTTGGCATTTATTCTTATTGAATATTGATGGTTTAAATGAACACTTATTTTTGCTTGCCAATGTTTATTGCTCCTCTTCTTGGTTGGTGTTGGTTTGTATGTGCCTAGTTTCATAGGAGACCTCAGGGCCTGTTGGTTTTAATTTCTGGGCAGTTTCAGCCTCTTCTTTTTCCAACCGCGTGACTCAGAGGAGTGCTTGTCTCCCTCCAGACCTAAGAGTTACAGTTTCCAGAAGTTTAACTGGTGTGCCTAGGGTGAAAGATGGTACAAAGTTGGTGCTTATTAACTATTATGAATTTTTAAATCGAGTCTTAATAGGCATGTATATAATCCTGGCTCTCAGTATTATTTCTGATTGTGCGATGCAGTACCTTTCTAGTCTAGCTGAAGTGGATATCAGATGGTTGGAAAACAGTACATTGAAAGTAGTTCACAGTGAAAAGAGATCTGTAAAAAATGTGCAGCTGTTCAATATAAACAGTTGCACAAATGCAAAACCAGGAACAACAAGCTAGGTAACAGTTCTGTGGGAAAGGAACAGGAGTTAACAACATCATACTGGTGCTAAAAAGGCCGTCATTGTACTGGGATGTACACAGAGAGAAATAGCCTCAAAGAAGGGGAAACAGTCCTCCTCTTCTCAGTCTTGCTGATGTCCAGGGTTATGGCACTATAGTTTATGAAGACCGCAGACAGTTGGAAAGACTTCAAAGGAGAGCAGCAGAAATGACTGGAGGTTTAGAAAACATGTCTAGTGATGGATAAAAGGGAGTGAGGTTGTGAAGCCTATAGAGAAGACTAAGAAGAGTCATTAATAAGGCTTCAATTAATTAAAAAGTTTTTGTGGGGAGAAGAAAATAATCTGTTGGTCATTCATTGTAATTAGGACAAAAAACAATAGGTTTATATTGTTGTGGGGTTTAAGTTGGCAGGAAAATCTTTCAAAAAGTTGAGGTAGGTAAACCTCTGTGATAGCTTGGCTGGAGACATTGTGGCATCTCTACCACTGCAGAATTTTAAAAACAGGTTAGATAACTACCTGTCAGATATGGTTGATCACATATTAGGCAGTAGGATGGACTAGATCCTGTGTATCTTGGTCAGCGAAATATAGGACATCTGAAGCAGTTGCAAGACATTTCAGCTGAACAAAAGCAAACAGCAAGCTGCAGGGAAGCAAAGTGGAGAAAAAACTTACAGACGTTCAAAGTTAGATCTCATTTCGAGTGGGCCAGAAGTGAACTGTGATGACAAACTGAAGGAGGGTAGATTTAGATTGGATATTAGGAAGAAATTTTTTACTGTAATGGTGGTGAGGCACTGGAACAGGTTGCCCAGAGAAGCTGTGGATGCCCCATCCCTGGATGTGTTCAAGGCCAGGCTGGATGGGGCTTTGAGCAACCTGGTCTAGTGGGAGGTGTCCTTGCACATGGCAGGGGGTTGGAACTAGATAATCTTTAAGGTCCCTTCCAACCCGAAGCATTCTGTGATTCTATGACACTGCTCAAAATGGCCTCTGAATTTTTTTCTGAAAGACTTAGGAGAGCTTTAGACTTACAGAGATAGATTTAAAGAAAATACTGGTGTGGGTGACCTTTTTGAGATCTCGTCAGCCCTAATTCTGTGCCATTGCTTGCCAGAAACATTTTTAGTTACATGTGTTATGACATTAGGCATAACAAAAATCACCAAATGTAAATCTAAAAATAAGAACAAATCTTGAAATTTTTTCCAGATTCCATTCTCTAGGTCCTAGTTTAGGGTAGGAGATGCTTTTAAATTCACAAGAAATTTAAAAGAGTTCTCTGAAATTTTATTTAAATTTGGAAAGGATTATTGTTTGTAAAGACAACTAGCAGATGAGTCTTAACATATAAGCTGAAGAATATTTAAGCATGGGCATGCTTTTAGCTTCAAATGTTCCCCGTCTTATTTCAGTAGGACTGCTTGTATGCTTGAAGTTGCCCAACTACTTTGCTGGATCACTGTTTTGCCAGAATGTTTTCTTCCCCTAGTCCGTTAATTCCACATTGAAACTTTGTAACTGCATTCATATCTTAATTTGCAGTGTATTTTCTTTTCCTGTTTCAAAGGTTTCAGCAGCAGACATTATACAACACATCTCTCTAAATACTTTTGTCCTTCTACCCACTTCTAAGGCTTGTTGTCTTTTGTAATAAAAACCGGCTTTCACAGTGATCCAAATTACAATGGCCAATGTACTCTAGTGAAGTTATTACTATGCCTGTGTTATATGCTGCAGTTACTTTTCATAACACTCAAAAATAAATGAATCCCATCAAAATGAATGGGATTCTTGCTCTATTGATCTCAAAGGAATTCTGTGTGGAAACAGTAATTGTGAAGCATACTTCATTGCTGGCCTCTCTCCCCCACCTCTCTGTGTTCACCAAGTGCATTAATCTAGAAAGCATGTCTCTTCATCTTGTGGCGGTGTATATTATCAAGTGTGCCCTGCTTCTGCAGTTCTTTTTATGTTCCCCAAGTTACTCGCGTGGAAAAACTTTAAAATAGAGAGGAGGAAGGAGAGAGAACGTGCTGAGGGTCTGGGGCTGGCCATGTTAAACAAATGAGAAACTATGTTTTCTCCCAGTTTAAGTCATACCTGCTGTCACCATCGTGTGAGGAGTCAGATATTTATTTTGGAAAACAATGCCATCATGGGATTTTGGTGACTGTCCAAAGCACTTGGACTTTGCATTCGTGTTTTATTAGCTGATTCCATTAATGGAATAATGAAATAGGAAATCACCAGACAGCTACATACAAAATATTAATTGATAAGCTAAGTAATCACTTAGATTTTTTTGTTCTGTTTGGCTCTTGAAAATTACAGCATTCCTTAAAGGTAACACAGGTAATTTGAAACGTTTTAGCATTTGCCATTGACAGTACTGAACTGACTGCCTTGAACTCTTCAAACAGCTATTTTTAATAAAATAAAAGCATGTCCAATTAAATTGTCATAATTGATGTATTTGTGTAGCAAGTTCCAAAGAAAAGACCATGCTGCCTATATTTAGGATTCGTAGTTTATGCCAGAATGTAAAATTTCAATTAGAATATGTAAGCACACAGGACTGGCAATTATGGAGCCACATCCTTAATTTAAAAATACTGTGAATTCCATAATGCTGCTGTCAGTGTAAATACCCCTGATGTCATCAAGCTCTCTCTTTGAAGTGTCTCTCCAGATTCACATTTTCATAATTTCCATATAGACCTTTAATTTAAAATAAAACCAAAAAAGGGCGATAGCATGGCTAATTAAAACTTGGGCAAATAAAAGCCTGTATTAATCTTTGCCATTGATATATCACCACCCTTATAATCTCTTTTCAGCAATTGCTAGTCTTACATCCACAATTTCCTGACATCCTTAAAATCATACCCATCATGTTTTACACCTTGAAGAAATATGTAGAATTTAGCAAGATAAAGCAGTGTAGGCTCTGTTCTAATCCAGTCATTTAAAATGCAGGATAACAAACTGCTTTTTTGTGAACTCAGCCCAATATAACTTAAAAGAAGACATGAATATAATTCTGGACCAGCTCTGTGCTTATAATGGGGTTTTAATATCTACACAAACTCTTATACTTGGAGTATAAGACTAGACTAGACTGATGGCTCTTTTGCTTCCCTGATTACACCGTTATTCTGGGCAGAAGTCCTAGCTCACGAGCCTTACTGTCACATCTGTCCAAAAAGGGAATTGAAGACATTGTTAGTTCAATCATCTCTGATTGTTTGGTTTGGTTTTTGTTTTCTTAAACAAATACAAAAGTCTGTCTGGTGGCGTTTCTCTCCTTCTCTGTTTCTGTTCCTTTGTAGAGAGAAGAAATTTTCATACTGCAAACAATTCTTTCCTATCAGCACCAAATTTCTCTTTGCTCCTTCACTCTCCTTCCCCTCTTTTCTCCAGCTTTCCCCGAATTTTACCTATTCTGCTGTTATTTTGATTTTTACCGGGAAAGGAGAAGGTAGTCTTGGCAGATATTACGACCTTGTTTAGCAGGTGGGACCTTGGCTGTATAGCAGACATCTTGGGGCATGGTGGGATATGTGGTCCTATAGGTCCCATAGCAATTTGTCTAATTCCTCCATTCCACTTGGACTAGAACATTGTGAAATTTTGAGGGACAGTAGCAGGACTGATCATTCTCCAGTGCTGTGTCTCGTTTTGCTTGACTACAGCTCCTTAAATGCAAAGCAGCTTTAGAGAGGATCGGGATAGTTAGCTGGCCTTTTCTTAACCTCTGCTTACACATTTTTAACATACTGAAGCAAGATGGTTTGGAAGACCTAATGTTTTAAGTGGTCTCTAGGAGCCCAGAGATGGCAAGTCTTCGCATTATCATCCTTCTCATGATTGTCTATTCTGACGTTCCGCTGCTTTGATAAAAAAGAAATGTTTTAATGCTGAGCACCCTTGAGTCACAAGTAGCTTTTTCATTGATAGTTCCCGTCCTCTTCCTTGGAGTCCTATAGGTTAGTTCATTTGGCTGAGGGCAGAGTAGAGGGCTCTGAAAATGAGATGTAATTGAGTTAGCACTCCCAGGAGGGTTAAGTGACATGAGGTGCTCTGGGACAGATGATTACTCCAGGGCAGAAGACACTAAAAAGAAATGAGAGACCACCTAGACTGTCCTGCCAGAAGAACAGTATTTCTCCTTTTGGGATACTTACAGTGTAGACACCCTTTACATCTAATAAGTTGAACATAATTTATCAGCCCAATTAGATTTTAGTCTGGAGATTCTCCAACAGGTTCCAATTGCATAGATTTTTCTTGCAAAGCAATTATCTCACCAGTGGCGTCTTTCTGCAGTGTTTGTACCCCTTACTCAGTTCTTGAATGTCATCAAATACAAGCAATAGTCTCCGTGCAGAATGCCGACACATACCTGCACATTTCAATTACTACTCCAAAAAAAGTAGAAGACTTAAGTCATACCATTTATTGAGCATAGCTGCCTTCAGGATAATGATGTCCAGTGTCGGGGAAATGTGTCTTCCAAATACTGCGGAACTGATCTGTCAAAAGTCCTTCGTTTGTTTTAACCACTGCAGCTCACAACTAACCAGCTGGAGTGGAAGGCTTCCTGTGTCATTCAGATGCTCTAGCTCCAGTAAGACCTGGATAAAACACTCTCCTTTCTTCCTTAGGTATAAGTCATGCCATAGTTCTCTTGCCATGGTGGCTCTGAGGAGAATCACAGGAGATTTTCTTGCAAGATCTCAAGGAGACCAGTTCAATTTGCAGTGCTTTTTGGAATGTGGCCTCACTTTCCCCTTTTCCCTCAGCCATGACTGGCCTGGTCTCTCTCATCTTTGTAGCTGTAGTAAGGCATCACTTGTAAAATAATATGGTGGTGCAGTGGTGTTCTGTGGTGTTTTCATCACAGTTCTTGTCAACCCAGACTCTGTAGATCCTTTTTCTCATGGCCGCTTTTGTGGCAGCGTTTTTGTTGTGGATTCTTTTTTCTTTTTCATGTTCTTTGCTCAGACAGATGGAACGGTGACCAACTCCTTGCTGATTGTGACTTGTAACATTGAGTTTGGCTTGAAGGAATCAGTCCATTTTTCTTCTTTCAATTATAAACATTTTGAGCATTTAGAAATCCCCATAAGTGGACTGATGCAGTTAGCAGCTTCTATCAGAGTGTTTCAGATTAGTGGCAGATGCCCAAAGCTTTTCTTGTGGCCTTTGGCAGTTTGAGGAAAGTGTTATAATTTTCATCGTCTACTTTTGCCAAATGGATCAAATGATTCCAGTTTCCAGGAAGATAAAAATCAGCAGTCTGGAATCTTCTTTGATCTGGTTTCTTTTTTTTTTTTTTTTTTTTGGATATGGAATGGAATGGAAGAAATGGAGAATTATCTACTCTGCTTGAAAGACTGCTGTCTGTTGGTTGCATTTGCTGGGTGGCTTTTTTTTTTTTCTTGCTCTGTATTTCAAAATTAAATTGCTGGGTGTTTTGGATTCAGTCTGCAGGCAACACATCCTTTAGTCCATTCTCATTGCAGTTCAGAATGAGTATGAATATAAGTTAAATATGAATTAAGTATATGTATGTGTATCTATTTTTGTACGTAGATAGAAGATGTTATTCCGTCTAGGGAGTAATAATTTTGTAGCTCAAATATACTTTAATAGACTTCAACATTGTCTTTTTAATCCTTGTCTAGTTCTAATTTTTAGAAGATTCCTCAGTCACACAGTTTTTTAAAAACTGGTCTCAGTCAACTTTTACTTCCCTTATTTGCAGGTTTTTTTTTTCTTACATCTGTTTATTATTCTCCCTAATATGATTAGTGGATGCATCATAGTTGCTTTTTCCCATGTGTTAGCAATTTTGCCCATAATTGTGGTGAATCGAAGATGGGACAGAGGCAAGAGTGGTGGGGATTTTTGTTGGTTTGGGGGTGCCTTGTGTTTTGGTTTTGGGGTGCTTTGTGTTTTGATTTTGTGTTAGTTTTTTTCTGTCTAGTTTTAATGTATGGATCTGATAGACTGGACAACTTCCCCCTTTTTTTATTTGTCCTTCTATTTAGGCTTCATTTACATTGGAATCTGCTTTAGTACATTTCAAGAAAGAGTAAAAGCCCCATTAATTGAAGCAATTCAGTTGAAAGCAACCCAACAGTTGTCTGATTTTATTTGTCTTTGTTTTCTAGGGGAAGAAAAATAAGGTAAATAACTCTTCTATTTTTGTGATTTGTCTACAATTAAAATGTTTGATTTTTGGAAAGTGTGTCGGTTCAAGGAATGTCGGTTAATTAAAGAAATATAACCCTGCTTCTTTCCTAATTTATTAATTCTACTTCTGTCCAAAGCCAAGCAGCTAGAATAGGCAGAACCAGCAACATAGGTAAGAACAATAGAGAGTTTCTTTTTCCCTTCATGTAATACTGCCAAGTGGGCCATGTTTTATATTCCTCATTGGTGATGTCTTTTAGACACACAGGGACAAACTGAGTATACAGATCTCATGAAGTGCTTTTTTAGATTATGGCTAATGTTGTGCTGGTAGACTTGTTGTTGGCATAATTTTAGCATTGTTAGCCCAAATGGTGGCTCAGAAGTGTGAGGGAGCAGTGGCTTATAGCAGCATGTGCTGTCGCAGTAGGAGAGATGATGTGTGTGGAAGGGAGAAAAGGGGAAAGTGAGACATGGGAAAGGAGGGAATCTTGAAGGATGCCCTGTTCAAGTCATTCTGGGTGTGTCACTATCATGAAACTATGTAAACTCAGATGTGCCTACACCTATAGGTGTGACCTTTTTGGTTCTCTGAGCTATTAGAACTTGGCATCATCTTAGTAGAGTTTGAGAATACAGTGGGATGAAAAGAACAGAGGTACCTATTGTTACTACCATTGGTTTGGGTCAAATTGGCTGCTGAGTTTTGGTGTGGTAATAAGAGGGTTTAATAAATGCTAATTTCTTCCAAAATCACCCCCTTTGATCCTCCTTCTTGTGGCAAGGAAATCCATAAGGCATCTGCCACTGCATACTGTAGCACCTGACTGAAAAAAATCCCTAGTTTAAGGCTGTGATATTATACGAATTCTGTTTCAGTGATTCTACTTGTGTATGGATGTTTTTACATGGCTTTTAACCTGCCTTGTAATGGACCATGCTATATGGTTGCAAACTTACACTGATCTATGTATGTGAGTTTAATATCACCTCTGTATTTTAAATGGTAAAAGCGTATGCTGACCTGGTCTATAGTGCTCCCTCTACCTTGTCTGTTTTCTGCCCTGGTTCACGGGCAGATACGTAGCTGGCTTCACAGGTTAATGATTGTTCTCAGTGGGTCATCGTTACCTCTTCACTCAGACTCATGTTTCCTTTATTTTCTGGGACAGTTGGAATTAATACCTTGTTGAAATGAATAAATTCAAAAGATTTTTTCCTCCAGGTTCTCTGAAAGTTCAGGCAGAATGCTCTCTATCCGTTGCACTCAGCTCCTGGTGGAGGTATTTTTCATATCAGTAGCAGCTAGAGTGGCATGTTTTAAAAGAGAAGAAATAGGCCCCTTTTTTTTTTTTTTTGGTGACCATTCATCACCCCGGGTCAAATCCCAGAATAGACTGAGCTGGACAGATTTGCTGAGAGACAGGCTGAGAGAGTTGGGGTTGTTCGGCCTGGAGAAGAGAAGACTCCGGGGAGACCTTATAGCGGCCTTCCAGTACCTAAAAGGGGCCTACAGGAAAGGTGGGGAGGGACTCTTTATCAGGGAGTGGAGCGATAGGACAAGGGGTAATGACTTCAGACTGAAAGAAGGGAATTAGACCTTGGGAAGAAATTCATTACTGTGAGGGTGGTGAGCCACTGGAGGCCTAGAGAAGTTGTGGAAGCCCCATCCCTGGAGGTGTTCAAGGCCAGGCTGGATGGGGCTTTGAGCAGCCTGGTCTAGTGGGAGGTGTCCCTGCCCAGGGCAGGGGGTTGGAACTAGGTGATCTTTAAGGTCCCTTCCAACCCAAACTATTTTATGATTCTATGAGATGTAGGCCTGGATAAAGAAGATAGATGGATTTTTTTATTTACTTTTTTTTATAAGTACCTTGGTAAGGTTAAGATTGGTTTCAGTGCCTTAACCTGTATTTTGGTGAATTAAAACGTGCTTTAATGTTTCATGTTTCTGCTTTTGCTCCCCTCCCCTTTTTTTTTCAAGGAAAAAATAATTCCTAATATGGGTAAAAGTACTTATAGGTCATATTAAAAATTACATATATTAGTTAATTTAATTTCTGAAGTAGTGAATAGCACCAGTGTGTACGTACATGCTGCTTATGTGTACACTGTTTAGACCACTTGCTTTAATCTTGTTCTTTGGTAATGGCTTGCCAACCAATAAGAAAGGAGAAAAATCAAACAACTCCAGAATATAAACTGTTGTGTTGCAGGGTAATGTAGTAGCTTATTAAAAAAAAAAAAACACAAAAACCAAAACCAACAAAACAAAAAACACACACACACAAAAAAACCCCCACACAATAAAAACCCAAAAAACCCAAACCACCACCAAAAGACACACCACAAATAAAACAGAAAAATGGACTGTGTTGAAATGAACAAAGCTCAAAGTACTAAGTGGAAGTGTCTGTTTGCGATAATGATGGCAATTATACCCCATATTTGAGTGTTGAGGTCTCTGGGAGATGGTGAGCGCTTCACAGTCAGATGCAGGAATTCAGATTCTCTAGGAGTCAGTTTTTGGGGGAACTGCTGAGAAGGAGAGTACCTGAGGAAATAAGCCAGGAAAATGAGGAGCCAGAGAGTAGGCAAGAAACAGTGAAGTGGGGGAGAAAGTAGACCAAGGGCTTAAGCAGGTGAATGCTGCCAGTAATGGGTTTGTAAAACAAACAGCTTTCTGCAGCAGGCAGTGCATGTTGGCTTCTAATGCCTTGCCGTAGCCTGTGAAAGGGGTGGTGGGGTACATCCTTCTTACATGGTCCGAGTGAGATTTGACAGAGCTCATCTGCTGTGTCGGGCAGATGAGCTGGTGGGCAGGGGATTGTCATGTGGAAAGAGGAAAATATGTAGGAGAGGTAATGAGGTAAATGGAGAGAGAGCCTAGAAAGGTAACAAAAAGGGGGTGATGCTCTATCTTTCATACTTGTGGAGACAGAGGTTTAGAGAGGTGAGGATGATGTGAACTCATCAAAGTTTGTGGCACTGAACAAGTCATCTGCTGTGTGTTACTGGGAAGTTAAACTGAAATTTTGAACAAGAAAAAGCCACTAAGAGACAGGGGAGTAAGTATCTCTTAATGGTCAAACATAAAGTATTATAAGAGCCGTTGAAAAACAGTGCAACTTCTTTAGCCTTCTGTTTGTCCTGCAGTCTGCCTGTGAATGGGTAAGGAAGTATTGTTTAAGAGGCATTCTTGGGTTTATCCCTTCAACCAAATGCAGTGCAAAGGATCTACTGCTGTCATGGGGTATTGGAAAGACTGTTCAAGAACGTCATTCAGTGTGTAGATTTTAAGCAGCCCCAAAGTCTGTGTATCCTTCTTGAGACTGTGCAGCTGCTTACATGGAGGATTTAAAATGATTGTTTTAAACTTGCTCTCTTTCTTTTTTTATGGATGTAGAACATGGAACAGTGCTCTAATAGAATCTTCCAGTGCAGAGCTGTCTTCTGAAAATCCCTCTGTTCTCTTTCTTAACAAATACTAACTTTTAGTACCTAAGAATTTGCTGTTCTTTTCCCTTTCACTCCTCTCTTAGGTTTCTTATCTTTCTACTCTTCATCTCTTCCCTCTTTTCCACACTCTAAGAACTCAATATGTAGTACCCATGGGCTTTGCCAAATTTGCCTTTATGTGAAATGATGTTTTAAACTTCCATCAAGTCTATAGAACACCGACAAACCAGTGACATGGGGAATGTTTTTAGGAGGAGCAGTAAGAGAAGGATAGTTTCTTGAGCTCTGGTACATGCAGTTTTTGTGTTTCGGAACTGTCCTTTTCTACAGAAGATGCAGAAGTTTGTTTACCTCTTGAAGCATCTTTGACACGCTTGACATGTGTTTGACATGCTTGCTTCCAGTACCTGCTGTAGCATTTCTCAGGTTATGGTTTCTTCCTGTTACTAGCTGCTCTATGACTATATACTACATACCTCATTAAGCCTCACTTCTTTCCTTCTCTTGACAGCTGCAAATCAAAAAGAGCCATTGACTCCTAAATTTAAAGTGAAAGAGGAGCCTAAGGATGAAGAAGCTGCAAGTTCAGCCTTGTCTCAGTCCAGCTATGTGTTCAGCCAGGAATCCGAAGCTTCAGCTCCAAACATCCCTGAGGAGAAACTCAAGCCACAGGATGTGCAGGCAAATGTGATGAGGCAGGACATGTCAGTCAAGGCAGCATCTGAGCTCCTCATGAAGCTCTCAGGTAGTTATTTAATTTAATAATATCCAACTTAATTTTTTTTTGTGTATGCTAGGAGGGTTACCTTGCAGAAGGAATGTTTAGCTATAGTAGCAAGTGAAGAAACAATTGAAAAGGTCTGTCTACACAGGTTCATATACATCTCGGTTTGGTCTGTCACCATAGTATCTAATTATCAGTGCTCTGGTTTGCAGATTAATGACTGTGGGATAAGTGAAAAGAAATGATGCCTTAAAGCTTTTAGATATTGTCATTTTTAAAATGTACCAATTTATTCACACGTGTCACTTCATTAACATCTTAAGAATGTGTGTCCGTACTGAACCTGATATGGCCTTATAAATGATGACTTTTAAAGCCTTCTAGTTTTTGTAACAGTATCTTGAGCTCAAAATTATAAGATACACTGTTAAAAAAATAATGTAAACTGAGCTAGCTTTCTGCCGTTAGGGAGACCACTTGAACTTGCCTACATTGCTTAGTGATACGTCCTTCTGCCAGGCAAGTAGACAGTATGCATATGTGTACACACATGTACTCCTGCAGCTGGAGGGAGTCAAATAAAAATTTATGTTCTGCTAATCATGCTTTATCTAACTGTCAGAATCAAGGTTTAACTTTAAGGGAAAGTAAAAGGATTGAATTCTCCCTGCTGGCAACAGGTTAAGTGAATGATGAAAAGGCTTTGAACTTCTAATAGACTTCAACTTTTAAGACTGAGATGTGAAAGTCAGTCTGAGAGGCTGGGTTCCGTACTTCCGCACCTAAACTGGATCAGTTAGTTTTTAAGTCTTCTCCAAAACTGGACAAGAATTGTTTTTTTAAGTATGCCAAAGTCATGCAAGAGGTGCCAGTTTAAACGCTTACAAGTTTAGTAACTTCTGAGATCCCTGACAAACCTATCTGAAATTATTTGGCTTGAATGGGTGCTGTCAATATTGAATTTGAGCTCAAATTTGTACCTGCAAGACTTTAACGGTCTAGGATCTCCCCCATAAATTCTAACATGTAATTAATTCACCCTCTTCATAGCTGCACACTTCAATTTGCAGAAGAATTTAAATCATTGATTTGCAAGCCTTCTGTGTTAATTGTCCAAGAAGTGCTTCCTAGGTACAAAAGTTGATCGGAGCAGAAGTTTCCCAATTTTTCACAGACTCCCGAATACTAAACATTTGGTTATTAATATAGTGCACTGTTGCTGCTGGTAACTGGTTTGATTATAGTGTTCTGGTAGCAGAACTTTACAGCCTGATGAATGTTAACCTGTGACTTTATTTTTCTTGCTGCATATAAATTTATATAACTGTTTTCATAAAGAAAGAGCTCCGTAACTTAATGATTTCTCAAGTGCTTCAGAAACACTAGCATTCTTGATTGTGAATCTTGAATTCAGCACTAGCAGTCTATGTTTAAATAGTTTTATTACGGACTGATATATTAAAATGTTTGTGCCTTAAATATCTGTTTATATGAGTGAAATCTGACACATATAAAATCTCGGTCAAGTCTTCAGTCACTTCTGTTGGGAACTCCTAGTCATTAAAGGTTGTAGTAAGAAATAAACTAGTTTAACATTTCTCTTCTGATCTCCTAGTGATTGAGCAGTTTTTGCTGATAGTGGTCTTTTTGGTTAATCCATAGATTGGAAGGTAAGGAATTACTCTAGGATTTACTCTGTCGGTATTGCTGCAGTTGGTATTCCTGAATCAGCCAGTGGGTGGGGTTATACCAAGTTTTCACATACACTTGTTTTCAACTTGCACTTTTCTGAATTACCATCTAAGGCAGAAACTATACAGGAGGAAAACACTAAAATACAGTTTAATGTAGGACAAATATAAGAGGAATATCTAAGATCAATAGGACTTTAGTGTTTGTTTAACATTTACTTTATCTGGTGGAATACTCAGATCAATATTGACTTCCTAGCTTATGTTAGGCAATTCTGCACTGTGTTTTAGAACTTAAATAATTAATCCACTTCTTCAGAATAAAGCGAAAACAAGAACAAACTTCCTTCTTTTTCCTGCTACTGGAAGGAGGAAAAAAAAATATGGAAAGGAATGAGTATGTCTGGATGCTCTACTGTCTGTGGGAAATCTTCAGTCAAGTTGTCCTTATTAGATTTGATATAATATATAATTGGGTTTAAGTCAGCTGCTTCCAGAGTCTATACATTCTTGGTGAAGACTGAATGGATTACATCCTTGTCTTGTTATTTTCACTTTCTTCTGTGTAATACTGATTACCAAAACCTGCACTGCATACAAATTCAGCAAGGCATTTCCAACATAACAGTATTTTGCTGTCTGCATTCCTGAGGTATATTTTTCTGTTATCCCCTGAGCAATAATATTGCTGAGTGTTGCAGCCTCATGGGAGCCTTTTGGGATTTAGGCATGGACCTCGCTGTCTCCTTTCATGTGAAGGATACACTGGTTTATATTTTTCACTGGGAAATCTCTTTTCCCAAACAGAGATGCTGTGTTGCTAGCTCTTAGCTGAGCTTCTACAGTGTAGTGGAAGGCCTTTCCAGCTCTGGAGTCTAGTATGGGCTCATGCATACTGCAAATCACCAGCCCTTATAATGGAGGGACTTGTCCGCCACTCAGAAACTACTCTTAAGGTAGGGAAAGTTAGAAGAATACGCATATTTTACTGCAGTAGAACATTAACAGAACACTTACTAGTTATCATTGTAGAAGCAGATGTACAGAAACAAGAGAAAATCACATGCAGTGTCTATTTTAGTTCTACTACACAAGGCTCTCTCTTTTTTCATTAAGCTAAAAAGCTGTAAGGACACCTGCATGCTTCTAGCAGCACACAACCAGTGTTTAAGATCAGGCCTTTACCCTGTCTATTACTTTGGTGAAGGTGGACCTTATCTGGAGATGCTGTGCCCTTTCGTATCAGTTTTTTCTCCATTGTGTTCCACTTGGATTCAGATCTTCTACTTCACAGTTCACAAACTTGATACCTAGTCACTTGATACCTACTCACCCTTCTTCCAAAGGATTATTCAAGCTAAGAAGGCTAATGTCACTTGGGCATGTCTAGGCAGAATGCATTTCCATACATATAGTTACAACAGAAGTTCCTAACAACTGATCTTCTATTTAAAAATAAATGAAACGCCCATTTGGAAGAAATGGTCTTTGGGGGTTAACAGGCAAAGTTCAAGCCTCAGTGCAGACTTTCAACCTACATTTTACGGAAGAACGTAAAATGACTACCATGATTTATACGAATGTACAAAGGTGAGCTGTAGATTCTGTCCACTACTAACTCTTGACTGAGACTACATCCAATGGCAAGCAAACAGATTTGAGGAGACAGTGGAGTGGGGCAAATCGCTCTCATCCCGGTTTGGAAGGGTGCCATCCCTGCAAGATTTTAAATTCCTATTAAATGTTGCACAAAAGCACTTAGAAGAAATGGAACTAACGTATTTCAAATGCGCCTGAACTGGTTTTCTACATTCTTACCAGTTCTCTTTCATGGAAAAGCTAATTTATTTCTCAAAATGTGTAATTAAGTGGTGCACCCAGTGATCCCTGGTCAGTTTTATACACTCAGTCTTGCAAATTGAAAGGTAGGTTTCAGAGGAGACTGAAATTTAAAATAAATGTTTACATTTACATGCTCATGTTTGAGTCTAAAACCTCATTTTCTGTTGAAATAGTCATGCTGCTAATATATTTTGGGCATGTATTATCTTTCAGAAGCATACAGTGTTTTGCCTTCTTGTCCAAAAATGAGTGCATAGCTGGAGGTGTATAAAATCTATTCCAGTTACTGGCATTTTATAAGTAATGTTTTACCCTGGTGCCTTGAACTATGACATTAGTATGTCCCCGTCTTTCCTAGAAATGTTGTCTGAATCACATTTGCCTTTAATTCAGCTATATCTTATTTGTGAAATGTAGTCATTTTGCATTTCAGTAGTAATTCAGGTTGTTTTCCTCCTCTCTCTCTCTTTTCAGTGGATCAATTCCCCATGTATTGCACATATCCTTGTTATCACTAGCAAATGCATGACCTTTGTGCTACTCAGTTCCTTTGGATTTTTTGTACTTCGGTCTTTGGGTCATGCAGTGCTTCTTGTAATACACCAATTCCCCAGTACCAACCATGTGTCATAATTTTGGGTTATCAGCAGATGCAATTAGTGCATACTTACTTTTTGTGCAAGGACATGAAGTAAAATGTTGCATGCAATTGATTCCAAAGGCATTCTTAATCAACTCCATTTATTATCACCTAATTATATGACAATTCCTCTTTCAGCACAACTGGTTATTCAACACAACTGGGTGTTTGGTGGTGGGGTTTTTTTTCCTTTTATTAAGGATTAAGTCTTTATTACTTGAAAATGCTTATGCTAATTTCCTATTTCGTGCCTTGCAGGGGTTTTCTTGACACTATATCTTACATTTAACTGAAACCAAACGGATTGGAACTTCTATTTAAAAAGAGGAAGAAAAAGAAAAGAGAATGATAGTGCAATTCTAGTATAAAATGAAGGCCAGAACACCTCAATGCGACTCCCATACCAAAAAGGGCACATCATGCGTTAGGGCACAGTGAGGTGAAGGACCGTCTGAGGTTTTTAAATTAGCTCATACCAAAACCAGCCCAGTGACAACAGCACAGACTTCCAGAGGATCTAAATAACGGTATCATTTAAAAAAGTTTACTAACTAGGAGTGCTATCTGTGTGTGTGGCTGCACAGCTGGTGTCAGATTTACCTCATTTTAAGGCTTGGATGACTTTATGCTTGGCTGTCACCAGCAACGTGAATTGACAACAAAAATGAGCCCGTGGCTAGTAAGCTATTATTCTTATCAGTCCCCAAATCTTTCCAGGTTTAATGGGTTGCATTGGCAGTCTTTTGGTTTATTGTTACTATGGTGAAGAAAAAGTACATTACTACATTCTTTGGGTGAGGTGGGGGACAGAGAAACTAACCTTCCTATATATTTCTTTGTCATAACTTTGCGGACTGTTCTGGGAAGCGCTTGCATGGAGCTAGGCTGCTGTCTTTGGAGATAGCTGTTGTCAGGACCTCGTAAGAGTCTCTGTGCCTAGATTGCACGGGAACTGTCAAGAGTGCTTTCATCCCTGCTCAGAGAGCCTTGATAATGGGCAAAGGAGTGAAAATATAGGGAAGTCTTTTGTTCCTTGGTCTCAAATTGCTCATTAGAAAGCTCTGGGCAGCAGCAGGTGCTTCTCTAGAAGCTCAGAAAAGTAAGCAGGGAAGTGTATGATCCAAAATAAGACTTTCTCTTGATGGGAACGAGGGAGATGGCAAGGCATGGCAAGTCACATTGCTGGATTAAATCCCACTACTAGCCAAGTGTTTTTTATTGGATTTTTTGTTTATTTTGTGTTTTGTTTTTGTTTTTTCTTTAACCAACAGAAATGTGAAATTGATTGTGAATGGTTAGAGTGAAACTGTGTTTTAATTACAGTATAGAAAAAGATGGGATTTTCTAGATAACGAGATTTATTATTACAATGTGTCAGGTTCCAGATTCTTTTCAAGATTTTGAGACTCTCCTGCCAATGCTGTATAACACGAAGTTCGTATCAGGTCACGGTACGTTCATTCAGTTTAATAAGCTTTTCCATGACATCTGCATAACAACATAATCCCAAAAGAACTCAACTAGTAATGGATTCTTAGCTATTGATGGGGTTTGCCACATTTCATGATGACTTTAATGTCTAAACTCAAAAGCAGGAAAAATGTGAAAAAATACTGCCCATTCACAGGAGGAGTATAGGGTTGGAAGTATGGAAGTCTGCAAAGTCTAAGTTTCCCTCCTGCTGTAATTCTTTTTAAAAAAAAAAACAACAAAACCACCACAAAATGACAAATATCGTGGAAAAATAAGTACCTTGTAACAGACTCTAGCTTTTAATTCAGTCGATGCTGTACTGTACCTTTAAGTCATTGCAATTCATCTTCTTCCTTTTTTCCATGTCAGGGTAATCTCGACATTTAATGAAAACCATGTTAATTTAAAAGATTAGATAATTTGGAATAACAAGAAATCATAATGCCTGTGGTTCAAATGTCCTTCTTTTGGTGTTCTGGACTTTTATGTTTTTATTTTTATTTTCTTTTTTTAAGAATTGTCACTAAAGAGTTTAACAAACCCCCTGATCCTTTGCTTTACTGCTGTTCCTTGATGATGTTCGGCCAGGTGGGAGTGGCCACAAAGCTCTGGAAAGTGGGCATGTAAATTTTTTTCAAAGTGTCAGGGAATTGTGGATGCACAGTATTTGCAGAAGGGCCTCTTGCAGTCCCCCTTGCCTTTGGAATGTCAGCTTGTAAAGACAGGAGAACTGGAGCCAGGCTCTCTGCAAAGGTACATCTTGCTGCAGAAATGCTAGGCTAGAATTTTCTGGAACTAGGAGAATCGCATGGATTGGAATATGTTGTAAAATAACAATTCACTGCACATGTACACTTTTTATCAAATTCTTTCTTGATCTATGTTTTGAGGGGTTGGCTGTGTTCTGCAGGTAGGATCTTTCAGGTAAGTACAGTAATTCTACCATTTGAATGGAGGGAGCAGCAAATGTGTGTCACAACTCAAATTAGTCTATTGCTTTAATTTGCTCCTTTTTTTTGTTGTTGTTGTTGGCTTGCGTTTTTGTGTAACTCAGCCTGTAGTTGCAAAATTCTATAACATGGGAGTTCAGAGGTTTCACTTTAACAAATATGAGCTGCTTTATGATATATTTTTTTAACGCAGCATCCTGTACGTTGATTCAAGGCACACTGACATTGTCTTATATAAAACAGCAGTTTGAAAAAATACTAGCAAAATAAAGCAGCAAGCACAGCGCCCTAGGGAACGTCAGATGTTACTTGTTGTGTCTCTGTAGCAGAACCTTCAGGGCTCGCCAACTGTTCCCTACCTCTGAGGTTGTATTTAAGCTGTTTTAGGGCATGTTTATTTCTAGCAAATCAGAACAATTAGCATAACAAAATGCCTGATTCTCCATACTGAAAGCTTTTGAAGTCGGTACAAGTTGACCCACTAGTTACCCCTGTCTACTTGATTGTGAAAACTAGTACGTGAATCCAATTTATAAGACATATGGGAAAGGCTTTCTTTTCTAAGTTGATTCATAAAGTTGATTTGCAAAGCTGATGGGCATTTCAGCAAATACGAGCAACTTAGAGTTGTAGTTGCAGGATGAAGTTTTAAATAAAATGGTGGGAAGAAGCATGAATGATTTAAGAAGGATTCATTTGATTTCAGCAATGGAAAGTCATTGTACAGCACTGTATCAGCAAAAGCAATATTTAGTACATGACTTGTGTGTTTTATTAAATCTGTGCACTTGATTTTGACTTTGATCTCAAATAAAGTGAAAAGCAGACTGTGCCACATTTAGAAGAGCGTGTTCAGTGTGTCCCATCTAGAGCAGGTGAGTGCTGTGTAGAATCATAGAATAGTTTGTGTTGGAAGGGACCTTTAAAAGGTGATCTAGTCCATCCCCCCTGCAATGAGCAGGGACATCTTCAACTAGATCAGGTTGCTCAGAGCCCTGTCCAACCTGACCTTGAATGTTTCCAGAGATGGCGCATCTATCACCTCTCTGGGCAACCTGTTCCAGTGTTTCACCACCCTTGTAAAAAATTTCTTCCTTCTATCTAGTCTAAATCTACCCTCTTTTAGTTTAAAACCATTACCCCTTGTCCTATCGCAACAGGCTCTGCTAAAAAGTTTGTCCCCATCTTTCTTATAAGCCCCTTTAAGTACTGAAAGGTTGCTATAAGGTCTCCCCAGAGCCTTCTCTTCTCCAGGCTGAACAACCTCAACTCTCTCAGCCTGTCCTGGTGCGAGAGGTGCTCCAGCCCTCTGATCATCTTTGTGGCCCTTCTCTGAACCCAGTCCAACAGGTCCATGTCTTTCCTGTGCTGAGGGCTCCAGAGCTGGGCAGGGTGCTCCAGGTGGGGTCTCAGTAGAGTGGAGGAGAGGGGCAGAATCACCTCCCTCGACCTCCTGGCCGTGCTTCTTTAGATGCAGCTCACGGTGTGGTTGGCCTTCTAGACTGCGGGTGCAGGTTGTCAGCTCATGTCTGGATTTTCATCCACCAGTACTGCAAGTCCTTCTCAGCAGGGCTAATTGCAATCCCTTTATCCCCCAGCCTGTATTGATACTGGGGTTGGTCTGACCAAGGTGCAGGACCTTGCATTTGGCCTCATTGAATGTCATGAGGTTCACACAGGCCCACTTCTCAAGCTTGTCTAGGTCCTTGTGCATTTGACCCCACTGTCTGTGTCATTGATGAAGATATTGAACAGCACTGACTGCTGAGGGACGCCACTCATCACCAGTGTCCATCTGGACATTGAGCAGTATACCCTCTGGATGCGACCATCCAACCAATTCCTCATCCACCAACCAGTCCATCCATCAAATCCATATCTCTCCAATTTAGAGAGAAGGATGTAGTGGGGGACTGCGTCAAAGGCCTTAGAGAGATCCAGATAGGCAACATCTGGACGTGTTCCCTTTTCCACTAATGTAGTCATGCCCTGAGCATGAACTTGCCTCCATTCACTCCTTTCCTTTAAGCTACCGCCTTCAGCCTGGTGGGGGGAGGATACACAATGCCATTGATCTTGAGTTTTTTCCAGTGGCTTTTTCTGTCTCAGGGAGGGCAGAGCTTTGTTCCACCAGTCTATCTCTTTCTCAGATTCCGTGATACTCCTTGTCCTTTCTGCTTCCTGCATGTGGAATACTGTACCAGCTTTGGGCTCCCCAGTTCAAAAGGGCTGTTGAGAATTAGTAGACGGTCTAGAGGAAGGCAGCAGACCTGATTAAGGGTCTAGCGCTCCTGACCTACAAGGAGGCATTGGGGGAACTGGGCCTGTTCAGTCTGGCAAAGGGGGACTAAAGGCAGATCTGATTGCAGCCTGCAACTACTTGAAGGAAACTTAGAAAAGCAGTGGAATCAAACTCTTCTCTGTAGTGACAGATGGTAAAAGATGAGGCAACAGCTACCAGCTGCAGCTTGGAAGGTTCGGAGTGGACATGACGAAAAGTTTCTAGTGCAGCAGTAGAACAAGAGTTACCCAAGGATGCTGTAGCTTTCCCTTGCTTGGAGGTTTTGAAAATGCTGCTAGATAAACCTGCAGCTGATCTGATCTAATGCCGATGATTCATGGAATAATTTAGTTTGGAAAGGACTTCCAGGGTTCATCTAATCCAAACTCTTGCTCAAAGCAGGTGCAACAAGACCAGGCTGGTGAGGGTCTTTTTAAGTTTTGAATATGTCCAAGGATGGAGAACCCAGCCTCTCTCAGCAATGTGTGCCAGTATTTCACCATCCTGACAGTGAGGTTTTTTCTGTATATATAAACAGAATTTCCCATGTTCCAACTTGTCTGTCTACTCTTAACACTATCACTGTGCATTTATGAGAGAAGCCTGACTCTACCTTCTCTATGCCTTCCTTTTATACCTTGGGGAATTGTCAACAGCAATAAAATGTCCCCTTAGTGTTGTTTTCTTAAGGCTGAACAAACCCATTTCTCTCAGCTGTTCTCCTCTTGCAGCAGCCCCCTAGCTATCTTGGTATCCTTCTACTGAACATGCTCCAGGATATCAGTGCCCGTCCTGTACTTGGGGAGTCCCAAAGCGGTGCACAGTACTCTAAATGCAGTCTTATAAGCGCGGAATAGAGGATAAGAATCTCCTCTCTCTACCTGAGGACTACAGGTTTGATAATACGGCCCAGAGGATGGTTGGCTTTGGTTGCCACAAGGACACATTGCTGACTTGTGCACAACTTGCATTGGATCGTGGTAGTCTCAATTTTGTGAGAGAAGTAGCTTGACCAAACTTTTTCTAAAACTTGGCAATCTCTGTCCTGGGCTGTAGAGAGGTGTTATCTAAAATTAAAATTCAGAGGCACTCTTACTGCTACGCCTTCTTGAGGTGACACTGTCAGGCCTTCAGGGATGAATGCTGTACCCTGAGCTTTTAGGTAGCGCAAGTTCTATGTTTCTGTTGTGCTTGGGTTTTTTAGCAAGTACCACTACTTTGCAATTCCTTGCACTTGTGAATGCCAGAGAACTTGAAAGCTGTGGAAGAAATTACTTCCTCCTGGAACAGGCCTGTCCAATACTGCATTTTTCATATCTGATGTGGAAAATTGTCTCACTTGATGTGAACTGGATGAAGTTCATTGAGGCTTTTATAGATCAGCTGGTTAAAAGTCATACTGCTCTGTAAAGAATCACCATCTCTGTGGCTTGATGATAGTACATCCATATATGCAGTAATTTTCTCTTACTTTGTTAAGCTGTTTCTGTATCACAAAATTAACACCAGAAAAAGGTGTATTATGTGATGTAGTTCAGCTTCTGCCAGATGAGCAATTTTTACTGCTGTGCTGTTGTTCTGAGCTTCATCCAGGTTAGTTTTGAATGAATAGCAGACCATGTTTAGAAGATCACAGTCTGGATAATTTAAAGCTACTTGAGTCTTTATCCCCTGTTGATTTTTTTTTGCTAAGAATTAGATGTCTGTACTGTTACAAAAATCTGGCATGAAGAAAATGACTCTCATATACTAACTTTGTATTCTGATACATTGCAGTTTATTTAACTAGCCCATCTACTCAAGGAGAAATGCAGAAGTGGAAAAAAGCCAAAGCTATCATGATTTTAATTATTTGAACCAGGAGACCTTTCAGTGTACCAGTCCTTGACTTGAAAAACTTTAGCTGTACTATGACCATGTGAGATACCTATGTAAGGAAATAAGGGGTATCACCTTACTCCATAAATGAACTGTCTGTAGCACAGAAGGGAAAATAATCTTCAAGAAGTTACAGTTTGACGGCCTGTACGTGAGATGGGTATGGGCATAACCTTAATTACATTCTTTTGCCAGCACAAGATCTAGCACAGCTGGCTTGTATGCTTGTGATTGCTACTCATGGGACAGACTGAATGTGTTTCCTTTTTGTTAGTTCTTGCAAAATTATCATAGAGACCCTCCTTCGGTCTTCTGTGTGTGTTTGCTTTTAGGAATCAGAGTATGACAGGATTCACATTTGGCAGGGACATTCTGTTAGATCAAAAGGGTGCAGCTGGGAAGATAAAGGTCAAAGGAAATGATCAAATATGTAAATTTAGTTAGGGCAATTTGAGTGCTAGCTGATTGTGAGGGAGAGAAGGTCATCGGTGTTGCGTGACTCTTGCCTTAGTTGGGGTCGTATCAGTTTGTCTGATTCAAAAGCATTTGCAGGACAGGGAATTAAACTGTGTGGAGCAGGAACAGAAATAGAAAGAATATTTTAAAAGTGGAGAGAGCAGCAAAGGTCAGCCTGACTCTGCACCTAAATTTGGCAGCTGGGTGCAAAGCTCAGTCTGTCAGACATCTGAAGAACTCATTTGTTTGCGGAGTTACCTGAGCTTTTGATTGACAGTGTTACCTGATGCGTTCCTTTGCTGTTCTGTGTTTGCTTTCAGTGCACAGAATGCTATTTTTACACTTTTCAACACAGATGCAATGTTCTGTGGCTTTATAATAAGAGGCTAATGGAAGCTTTAACTTAGAAAAAAAATAAAAAAATCTGCTTAACAGGACAAAAAGGGCATTATATGATATTTCTAACTTGTCTTCAGTTGAGAATTCACTATGAAAATTTCCAAAGTTTGAAATGTATCTGGTGGATCGTAGATGGTAAAGATTTTTATCAATGTTTATATATTTCTTTTAAAGGTCAAGAAATGTCATAAGAAAAGATTGAGAGCACTTCATGTAAATCATTCCTGGAACATATCCAAGTGGCTTTTATCTCCTGGCTTTGATTTTTTTTTTTTCATTTTTTTTTTTTTTTAAGAGCTGTAGGCAGCAAAGCCACTTTTTCTCCACTTAAGAAAAACAAGAATGTGGGGAAAGGGAGAAACCAAGAAATGAAAAAGGACTTGGTGACACACATCAGTTTAATTTTAGGTGAATGCATATGCCTTCATGCTAAAGGGATTCTGTTTGTCTTTGGCCAGAGACTACAAGATGACACCAACCAGTCAACTAGCTTGAGGATTTTATCAGGGATGACCAAACCATGTTTTGTGCCTCTGAGATTCATTGTGCTGTTTGAGACATTCACACTTGGCATAAAATCAGTGAGGCTGACACAAAATCCTATGTGAGTTAGAGGAAAACAGAGAGAACAGCAAAAGATTAATATATCAAGTGAAGTGAGTGGATTTCCCCACCACCACCCCCCCTTTTCTTCTCTCTGACCCAAAGTTAATAGAAGAAGCTGATTGTGTTTGGGCTTTTTCTTATGAACTGGTATTCATTTATTTATTTTTAATATCAGAGCCTTCTAAGTAGTAAAATTTGGCAGATGACAAGGGAACTTCCATGTGAGGAAACTCATTGTGCCGACTGTCTCCACCAGTGACCAGATGCTATCAGGATGCAGCCCCTGTCTGCACCAGTTAACATGCTGGCCCACAGCCATAGATCTAATCATGTCCCCCTAGTCTGGAGAAGGGCCAGACTGCTCTCTCAGGTCCTAATCCACTCGGCATCTAAACTCTCTGCTTCTCTGGCTCCGTGTGCTGCAGTGTGCCTGTCCCTACCCTCTGCCACAGCCTCTTTTGCTGGGTGCTGGGGCTGCCTTTTCCTCCTTTGGCTCGTGAAGTCTGAGCAATTCAAACTCACATGTTCCCTTGACTCCAGCAGTGGAGACTACATAGGCAAAAATTTAGGGCATGTGCTAATCATGAGTAGATTTTCTTTAAGCAGATTTTCTTTAAGGTTTCCAGTATCCTGGCTAGTACCAGAAGTACACGTAAAGGTTTAGGCAAAATTAGTAAATCCCACGTACATTTTTTTTTTTGTTGGAATTATTCCTTACCTGGATGGTCCTTCTGGTATTGAACTGTGTTCATGCATTTATTTATTTTCTTGATTCTCCCAAGTGTATTGCCTGTCTTAGGCTGCCTGTTTCCAGAGTTTCTGGTCAGCATCCAGCCAGCTGAGGCAATGCCTAATTGGGCAGTTCTGCCATGATACCAACGTCCTTTCAGGAGCACTCTGAATAAAAATCATTAAAAAAACTCATCATCTTCCTCTGAAACTATATTGAGAATAAATTCTACAGGTCTTCAACTTCTCCTTTCACAACAGAAAGTCTGAATCAAAACGGCTGTATAGGTATTTGGGGTGTGGTAGGCAAATTACCTTGGAGCCTTGATTTTGAGATTTCAGAGCTTTTACTCTGAAGAAAAAGATGATCGCTTACCTTACAGCCAAACCCAGAGCATTCAGCAACACCCAGGGAATCTCAGGTGTAGAAAGGGAACTACAAATCAGTTTCTAGACTGTGATTTTGTTGGCTGGACCTAGGACACCGGAGAGGAAGGCAAACAGGGAAGGATATGGGCTTATAAGGATACCGGTCATTAAAGTTATTGGATCTTGTAATGTATGAGGGAATATCTATGCTTGTTACAGAATCAGTCTTCACAAAAGCATGGGCCCCAGAATACTCCTGTCATCTTGAAAGCATATGCAGATAAAACAAACCAGTTCTTCACATAGTTGGGATTTTGCATAAAAGTGAAAGAGAGCAGAAGAGGAGCAGATAAGGTTTCCTCCTCCACCCCTATCCCCATACCAATACTTCTGAGTGTCTGTGCTGGTACTTCTGCTGATAAAGGGTAATTTAGAATTTGTAAGAGGTCTTCAGTGCCCACCTTTGGAGAGCTGGTGTGTAGCTGCAACTTCATTTAATAAATAAAAACAAAGCTTCACTAACTGGTGTGTGATCACCCAGTATTCCTAGAAAGTGATATAACTCTCATATTTACAAATATGCAACTGTTTTCTGCTCTCTAGTTTGAAAAATTGTTTTCAAGAGATTGCTTCTATTTATATAACCCCCAGAAGAATACTGTAGCAGTCAGCTGCTTGCTTCTCTTACCATTTGCAGTGATACCGTATACAAATTATAACTTTGTGATTGTGATTCCTGCCTTAAGTGCTCTGAAAAATTGTAGCCTAATTAAATAATTGTGTTGGTTGTTTATTTTTTTTAAATACATGCAGCTGAGAGTTACAAGGAAACCCAGATGGTAAAGATAAAGGAAGAACCAATGGAAGTTGACATTCATGATTCGCAGGCCTCAGTGTCACCCAGCCAACCCAGCCAAAATGTTGGCTACAGCACTTTATTAGGGCGAGACATTAGTGAACACATACAGAAGGCACCAGAAGGTCGTGTGCTCCCAGAAAGAAACCTATTCAGCCAAGATATATCAGTGAAGATGGCCTCCGAGCTGCTCTTCCAGTTATCAGGTAAAAGCAGTGGAAATATTAAAGAACAAAAAGAGATTGTGCATAGCCATTAAGGTGCTATGAAAGATTGCCATGAGAGATTGCTAAGGCTGAAAAATAATAGGAGTTACAGCCCTTCTACCCTCACATTTGGAATGCAAAAGCCATGCCAAATGTCCCCCATAGTTAGCATATGCTTTAGAGCACTGTGACAGTCAGGTCAGGTTCACAATATTTGAACTGAATTGGAAAAGCCGGAGTTCAGCTCCTGTATTTTTGAAAGCTAATTAAATAATTTGTGACAACTGGTTGATCCAGGCCTTGGAGTACAGGGGAACCTATAGATGGCAGTTACTGGCATAAGTGGCCGGTGACTGCAGCATGCAGCACTCCTGGGACTGCACTGTCAATTTCTCTTGACAAAGAAGGTGAACCTCAGCTACTACATAAAGGCATTACATGAATGCTTGTATTGCACACTGCATGCAGCACTAACACTGAAATATGAAGCTGAAAAAATTTGTTGGGTGTTAGTTTAAATAAAGTCGTGCCCATTCTCTAATCATGCTGTAACCATTTACCCTAAATTACTCTGGATTATGCTGTTATCAGAAAGCGTTAAAATAGTTTTGCTCAATAAAACTTGATAGGGAAAATATGACATATGCTAATCACAAAAAAACCCATGTATGTTCCTCTGCAGAAAAGGTGAGCAAAGAGCACAACCACAATAAAGATAACACCATCAGAACTACAGCCAGGTAAGTACAGTCCATGATTATCTGCGAAGCTGTAGTGTAAATGGCATTGCCTTATTTTGCCTTGTGAACTCAAATATGTCTGTCTCCTGCAAATGTGACCTGATACTACAAGTGTAAGATATTTTCATGAGTAATGTAACCTACATCTGAAAAATGACACCTATAGATCTGATTGCTTAGAGTTCATGAGAAAAAAGGCCTTTGGGCCAAAATGACTGTTCTCCTCTGATCAAGTATTCACACATCATTTTAAATTTTTTTTTCTATTTTTTCCTGCAAAACCTGAAACTTAAAAGAAACTGCATTGTACATGCAGTGCTTGAGGGAAGAACAGACTGTCAACTGGATTTTAAGACGTGGACCAATGTAAGAAGGGGTGGTTTTGATGCAGTCTTCTGTCAAACTTGGATTTCTGTAATAAAATTTCAGTTTAGTATTTCTATCATCTCAGTGCCTTCTAGAGACAATTTTTTAAAAGTGAGACTGTAAGACAATGCTAATGAAACATTTGTTAAAGATTACAGTCACATTAATACAGTAAATGAAATTATCCAGGAATTAAAAACATGATCCAATTATAGCACGTGCTGTTAAAGAAATAGGCACTTTACAGTGTTGTGGCTGTGAACAAGCCCACGACTTGTTTACGTATACGTGAGCAGCAAAGTGAGGTGTCCCTATGCGAAAATTCAAAGCTCTTATTCATAAGTGATATCTAGAATTGGTAAAAACTTAGGAACCCATGGTGAGGAGTAGGCAGGAATTGGAAAGGGTACATTTCTTTCCTACCTGAAGGTTCCCTAATCAGTGTGGATGGGTTGGAGACTGAGCACTGAGACTGAAGTGGTGAAGAGTTCCTTCAAAGATAGAGTAAGACCTTCTGTGCCTCTGCAGCCCCTTCTACAGAAGTTCCCAGCATGCTCAGTGCCTGCTAACTAAGGCAACTTTGTCTATACAGAAATTGAAAGGCACTTCAGTTGCAGAAGAAAACATCTCTAAAATATGTTGTTCTTAAATTCCTAGGCATATCCCATTCATTCACAGTAAGTATAATAAATAAATAATTTGTTTTTAATAAACTGACCAGGTCAGTAATTGTACATTAGGGAGTTTCTTATTTTACGAGTTGAAAGATAATTAAATTGAGCTTTTAACTTTTGGCTACTGTGAATGCTTCCCATATATTTGCTAGTTTGGGAATTTGTGGGATATGCGGCCTGCATAGCCTTCCTGTGACTACTTAAAAAGCATAAGCCTGAGAGATACATATAGAGATAAATGCACGTATCATCCAACTACTCATTAACCATCCAGTGTGCATCACAGGGAGGGGGTGACAAATAGTCAGTTGAAAATAGATTTGAATGTCTCATGATGTTACCAGCAGGACTGGTATGAGAATTCAGAGCTACTTTTGGATCTATCAAAGATAATTCAAACTGGAAAGGTTGAGGACAGTTCAAAGTTAACTTCCCCTTCTTCTGGCTGCCAACTTTTAGGAGGTAGCACAGTTGGCTGTTGTCAAACTTGTACTGAGTTTTACTGAGAAATTCTGATAATTGCTGCTACCCATCAGGGCATGGACGCTGAGTGCCTGATTCAGTTCTTCCGGGTGTTTTTCATATCTTACCTATCTAGAAGAAGACATGAATGAGAAGAGTTGCTTAAGGGAAAGTGAGTCAGTCTACTAAATCCTGCCGAGTTCAAACAGATTAACTTGAAAGACCTTGCCAAAAAAACCCCACCCAAAACCAACCAAACAGCTGGAAGTCTTTACTGGTAAGGGTATGACACCTTCCCAAAAATAGAATGTGATGGAGCAGCCAATGGAGGATAGAGGCACTCAGACTGCGTTAAGAAAACGTGGAGTGTTGCAGTTTGGCTCACCAACCTAATCTAGAGTAATGACAAAAAAGCATTTGAATCAGCTGCAGAGAGCCAAGGTGAAGCCAGTGTTGTCCACCCGTGAGTAGCTGGGGAGCAGAGAGATTAAGCTGTGTCATTGGTGAGAGTCTTGAATCAGCAAAGCCCAGCAAGATGGAGTACGCAAGCACTTTTTGCTCTCTTATCCTTATTAACATTTCTAACTGTTGCCTATCTGTTGCTATTATTCCTGTGAGTATTCCTGGACTTTGTGAGCATATACTTCCATATGACTTTGCTTAAGCAGCCAAAACTGGCAAGGATTCCTACAATTCAATGGCTGAGTGAGATGGTAGAGCCTGCCATCTGTGATATGAAGACAGAAAGTGGAGAAGCAAATGATCTGGAAGTGAGTACGCCAGCATAAGATGCCAAGATAAGTTTCTTTCATCTAGAGAACTCTGTAGCCATAAAACTGGAAAACTGCTGCCAGAAAAAAAAAAAAATCCTAAAGCTTAATCTTCATCAGAGGGGACTTTGCACAGTGATTGAGAACAATTTGTGTAGTTTCCTACTATCAAGCAGGAGCTCCTCCCTCCATACTTTACACTGGGAATTGGAGGACATATCTGCTGAAATAAAAATAATAATGGGGCCAACACTGAAGAGACTCAGCTGCCATTCTAGAGGAAGGCAGAAAAGAGGTATCCAAGGATGGTTCTGTAACTCACTGGAGGCCGCTGGTGGAGAGGGAAATCCTTGGCCCACAACACGATGCAGTCTTCAGCAGCAACCGGCTCATGATACATGGCCTAGCCTGAAATAGATAAGCTCTGCATCATCCATTTTGCTTAGAACCAGCAATGACCCAGTAACTGAATCTAAGGCACAAGCAGGCAGGCCAACGTGGAAACCTGAGCGGATTACAAGATTTTGAAGAGTTACAACAGTAATAAAACTTTTTTCATTGGTGTTTTTCTTTCAAATCATTATTAAGCCAGTGAGAAGAATGTTGCAATAAATGATGCCATATTTTTATACAGCCTCAGTCTGTTTTATATTATGTCACCCCCAAGTGGGAGTGTGAGTCTTGGAAAAAGTTAAGTTTTGCACATGTGGGCTGGAGCTGTTTTGTTTTATCCTGAGCACTTGTTTTCTTGAGTATTATGCTTAGTTCAGACAATCTGCATATACTGAACTGTTCAGGTTTGGGGCAGCTTCATGCCTTACCCTTCAGCACAACCTAATGTTGGCGGTGTTTATGGTTTTGTTCAAACTTTTGTAGAAATACCAAAATATCCCATTAGCTGTCACATACGGAACAGCACAAAATGAATAATGGCCCAAAAACTTACTGAGAAAGTAAATAACACAATTGCCAAAAGTGTTACATGATCAAGTTAACTAGTTATCAAACAAGTTTCCCAAAGGCAGAAGAGATCTGACTAAGAATACAAGTGACTCAGTGGAGAACACCTTGTTCACTCTCTGCAGCAAAACTATAAGGGAAAACTTATGCAAGTACCATTCTTTACGTTGACACCTTGGGTTGGTTGGTGCTGCTGGCACATATTTCTGGGTCTGGACTACCCACTTGCAATGCTTCGTGAGACCTCATGCTACTTTCTTTATCCTGCAAAGGTTGTTGGATTTTATTACTGAGTAAGAACAGGCTGCAGAAATGAGCTGGCCTCCTGTCCTGCACCTTTAAAACATCTACTATACAGCAGCCTGCTAAGGATTCTCAATATGAGAGAGATAAGATTTAACATAATTCTCATTTTGCTTAGAAGAAATTGGTAATTTGCATGCGGATGGAATACACTGACTTAGAAAACAGCTTTCCAAGAAAGACCGTCCTTTCCCACTTTGAATTTTCTGATGTATCTCTTACTGATGTCTCTCTGTACTGTAGACAAGGAATTCTTGTTTCTGTTAGGATCTTTGAGAAGAAAACAAAAAATACAGAAATGCCAATTCACTATTAAAATTGAGTTTTTACTGCCTGTTAATTAAAACCAAAGCATGCTGTGCTTTTTGGAGTCAAGTAGCTGATAATTTCTGTACTTAATACTCTTTGAGAAGTAACCATTCACTTAGCTTATATGAATTGTTTCATGCTTTAAAAATCAAACTCATGGAGTTAATTTCATTCATGGAATACCACGCCAAAAGAGAACTATTCAGCATCTTAACCTAAAATTTGAAAAATTTTGTTTTAAAAATAATTACTCTATGCCTTGGATTATGAAATAGTAATATTTTCCACCTTTCCTGATTGCCCTCTCCAGATATGACAGTAGAATACAAATTTTTGAAGCATTAATTTTAATGATCCATATTGTATTGTGAATAGTTCAAATCTGAGATACTGAAATATAGTTAAAAGCCTTTTATGAGCACTTCAGTTTTCACTCTGAGATGCAATTTTACTAAAGCGTGCCTCTTCTCCACACCTTGACTTATGGTCTGCATATCTTTCAGCATGAATTCTGTAAATGAAACGGGGCTTTTAACAAGATGGTATTTGTTATAATATTAAGATGTTAGCGTCAAAAATCATATTTACTTCTTCCATTACCTGCTGTTTTGTTTACAAAAAGATGTTTTATTTTTTCCCATAGCCCTTTCTTTTCTGAGGACACATTTAGACAATCACCGTTCACTTCCAACTCAAAAGATCTCCTGCCTAATGAAACTACTCTTCATGGAAGGACATCTGCACCAGGTCAGATACCTTTTTCTTTCATTGCTTCTGGATAATGGTCTTTTTAAAATTTTCTTACTGTAAACTCCAGCACCTGACCAATGCTCTTAAAATGTAGTTTGCATTGTCAAAAGGCAACTCTCTCTTCATCACAAGTACTTATTATTAAGAAGAAAAAGGAAAAAGTTAATTATTGCTGAATCATTTGTGTTAATAGTTTTTAAACTACTATTTCCATTAACTGTACAAGAGTCTATAACAGATTAAACTCCGCAGTATTAACAGAGATGGGGTTTTTGTGTGTGTGTCTCCCATATGTAAAGGAACTTTTCTGATGTCAGATTACTGTCTGCTATTCTCCTGTTACTGGCTGTTTCCATCTCCATGTCTCAGAGTACAGATGAAATGTTTGTAGTGCATGGTATCAGAGTGGCTGAGCTTGGCAATACAATTTTCCTGCCTTTAACAGTAATTTAGAAACCTTTTTGGAAGGATGGAGAGTTCTTAAAACGTGCTGAAAGGCCTCGGTATCCATGGGTACGTTCCCACTGATCTTCTGAACTAGTTGACAGGCATTTTATGTCCAGGTGTAGCTTGGGATGTATTCTGCATTAAAATGGAAAATACAGGCATATAACAATACTATTCAAGGTGGCACTGAACACACACAAAAACTTGATACGTGCCTTTACCGTCCTGTTGAAAAATAACTCGTTTGCTAGTTCACTGCTATCTGTTCTTAAATTAATAGCTCTTGGGTTCTAAAGGTCAGTAATTACACAGCCAGCCATAGGGGGGGTTATTCACCTTTTCTTAGCAATCAATAAAGTTTTGGGCACGTTACTGCTAATTTTCAGCTATAGACTGTCATTTAATTTACAACTTAACAGACCCTTCATTTTTTTTAATGCTTGAATAGTCATTTGACAGCTTGTGAAGTGGCAGATGAGGTTAAGAGCTAGATGTTGTCTAAGGGTAAATATGCATAGCAGGAAGAAGAAGAAAATTTGTAGCATAAGGACAAGGGTCTTCAGGCTAGCCTCAGCTGCACTTTTGCGAGGAAGCAGTGGATTTTGTAACTTAGGGTGAGGAGAACCAGATCAGGCGTGGTGCTTTTAAGTATTAAAATGTAAACCAGGTTAGCGCTTCAATCCTGGCTTTTGACCTTGGCATAACATGGAATATGCATATGCCCAGATGAAAGACGAGAACTCTTAGACTCCTCAGGCAGTGCTCGATACCTCAGAGGACATAGCCTCTAGCAGCAATGCTCTTACATCATACCAAGATGAATGTATAAGAATTTTAATGCTCTGTAAGACTTAATTTTAAGTGAGGCAGCTAAAACTGTGGATGGGTTTGGTGACACGTTTAATCTTCTGCTTAAAAGATGTAAAATAGCTAGTTGGTTAGGACATCCTGGAGTGTTAGAATGGCTTCTGAGGAACTGGGTTTTGTATGTTTATGCTGCCCCATATTCTGCCTTATAGAATATAACTATTACCTTGATAGGTCTGTGTATTATAATACATATTGCTCTGTGATTATAAGACTCTGATATGTAATAGCAGCATGTATACTGAAAATCAAAAATGACAGTTTCTGCTTCATTTTTATTTTTGGAACAACCCTATCATTCCAAATATGTTGATTTTTCTCAACTTCATAATAAATTCTTGGACCTGAAGTGCAGCTTCACAGCAGCACCAGGAATATGATTTACATTTTTAATCAATTACAAATGTGGTCTTCGTGTAAAAGAACAGCAGAATACCCACAGGTAGATTTCCTACTAGTTTCAGCCTTGCAAGAAGAAATAGTCTATATAGTGCTACGGATAGCTCAGAAGAAGCTTTATCCCTGCAGAGAGCAGCATAAAGAAAGGAACAGTAACAAACCATTGTAAAGGCCAACAGGATGTAACAGAAAATGCTGTGGAAATGTGTATGTGGTGTCTCGTGTATAAATGGTGTGTATGTCTTCACTTGAGATTTGGCTTGGGTTGCTTCATCCCTGAAACAGGATAGTAAGAAGTAGAAAAGAACAGCTTAAGAAAATTACAGGAAATTCCCAGTCCTGTGTCATCTTCAAGTCATCAACTAAAATCCAAGAGGATTAACTGCTAATGGCCAAGAGTATTCATTAAGCAGTGCCCATATTCAAAAATGCGACTGTGTGCCACTGTCACCCCAGCTAGCAGAGTCTGATGAACAAGTGTGGGGTCTGAGCTGCTGCTCTGTCCTGGCTCTCTGCAACCTGGCTTGACTCAGGCAGGCAGAGTGGCATGAGGAAGCCTTCACTGCCAGTTGGTCTAGGTGGCCTTGGTGGAACCACACGTACATAGTGCTTCTTTCCAAGAGAGCACCAATATGGGTGGTTGTATCCCCAGACTCCTGCCAACTTTCTGTCTGCAGACTTCTTGGCACCCTAGCTGCAGAGGAATTGGGAAAAGTGACAGGAACACAGGACAGTAAGATATCTCATGTGTCAAATTCAATTCTTTTCTATAATAGGTAACAGCATTATGTAATCTTATTCGTTATCAAGATCCATCTTAAAACTCTCGTCCTTATTATTTGTATGAGGACACTGTTTCAGAAGCTCACCCCTCCGAAGGGCTGGGACCACTCTCTTTTCAGCCTGAATTTATTCACAGCAAGTTCTACTTTTGTTGTTTCACCAATGCTGTCCTTCAACTTTGATAATAATTCTCCCTTGTGATGTTCGCCATCTGATGTGCCATCTTACATCCCCCTAATCCTGTCTTCATTTTCAAAAAGTAAGCCAGCCAATGTCTTTTAGTCTCTTTTAGTATAATAGGGTTTCCATTTCCTGACGGACATCATGGACTTTTTCTGCCTCTGTTTAGGGAAATTAATTTCTGCAAATACGAGTAATCAGAAGTATATATGCTATTTTACAGAAGGTCTTACCAATGACTTTTTCAGCGGCATGCAATCTTCTATATGTATATTGGAAATGCCTCTCCTGATTAATCACAGTCTGTAACTACAACATGCTGATGACTGAATTCATTTGCTAATCAAATAGTAACATGTTTTTCTTTTCCTTTACAATTTCAGCTGATGATTTCAGCATGCAACAGAAATTCTTGTTCCTGCTTTCTATGACCTCGTAATTTGAATTGTTACTCTAGCTCTCAAGATTATTTCTTTAATACTCTGAAATTTCTGCATATTGATGATATTGCTTTCATTAATGCAATGCTGGGATTTTTTGTATTGAAGCTGTTAAAGAGAGTGTCCCTGCCCATGGCAGGGGGTTGGAACTAGATGACCTTTAAGGTCCCTTCCAACCTAAACCATTCTATGATTCTATGATTTTTAAGTACGCTTGGTCCGAAGTTCAGTCCTTGAGATTTCCGCTTAGTGGCCTCTTCAGCACAAACCACTTCTCTTCATAGCCAGTTTATAAGAAAATTGCAAGATCAGGTATATAAGAGGAAAAGCACTCTTTGTAGTGCATTGAGTATAGAAGATCCCCAAGGAGTATGAAATAATTAGAAAGATGTATTAAAAGATGTGTGAGAACAGTGCACTGATCTCAGGGTATTTACTGGGGGGAAAAAAAAAACCCAAAATAAATAACAACATAGCAATGGCTTTGCCCTGAAATAAAGGTGAAGTAATCCTGATCAGAGCGGTATCACAGGCAGGAGAAGTGATTCTCATGCAACAGCTTTTAAGTCTGGTACCCAAGGAAATGACAATGAAATCTCCAACAGCTGTCAGAAAGGTATTCGGCAGCCCCACAGAAGTCATGGTAACTCCCTGATAATCTTAATATTCTGAGAAGGGAAAAAAGTAATTTCCTATAGTACATGGTTCAAAAGTATTGGATAGATTTGGGGAACTAATTCCCTTGCTTTTTAAGGTATTCTGTATGTTAATAACCATACCAGGTTAGTTGTAGTTACATTACACTTTTCTGTATTACTATTACTGTCCAAATAAGCTCTTTTTTTACTCAAAAATTGAGATAAAATAAAATACTATTGATGTCTACATCACTCAAACACACTTTGCTCAAAAATTACCATAGTATCGAAGTCATATCTAATATAAAGTCATACCCAAAACAATTCAGTAATTTCAGCTTTCCCCTATAAGAATAGCAAAATTACCTTTTTTGGCCTAGCAAAAGGTAGGGAGAAGAAATGAAAATTTTAATTTCAAACAGTCACTTAAAAGGGCATTTTTATCTTCTGTTTTATAAGACTCTTCTTTTGACAGAATAGAATTTAGTTTTATGTCAGAATACATAGTTCAGTCCGGATTGCTGGATAAATTAAAAAGTTGATCTAATGCTGGCGTTCCTGACCCTTAGCCAATCTTTAATGTGTTTTAATAGTTTTCCATGATCACACTGACTCATTCTGTAAATCAAACCTGCCTTCGTGAAATCCAGAAGAGTGATATTCACTATTCCTTTTCCGGTCAGTTCATTAATATTGGCGAAGACTCCAGCCATGGGGTTTTGGGAATATTTTTTTCTCCATGTATGTATGCATGCGTGTAGTATAATAATATTTTATTATTTTCTCTCCTGTTCACCAAGGACCTGGTATTCTCCTTCATTTACATTGACAGTGCCAAATATTGAAACAATCTCATCTGTAGAGGATTACATTTAAAAAAAAAAAATCCATCTTTTTGTGAAAATTTACTAGTTCTTGCGAAACTGTAATTTTGATTGTGGTAAGTGAATTTCACGTGGCTAAAATAGACTTTTGGAACTGGAGGATGTAGGTTCTGGGGGGCTGTAGTCCATGAATAGCCCTGGCTTTTTTAATTTTGTCTATTGGTGCCAGAGCTAAATTTACTGGTGTATTTGATTTCAGTGAAATAAAGCCAATAACGCTTCTGTCCTCAAGCACCTTTTTGAAAATGCATCACAGCCTCTTCTGTCACTGTGTCTCCATGCTCTTCACTGACCTGTAAGATGACAGGCCATGCCTCCTCTTCAGAAATGTCCAGAAGCCATACTGAATCAGTAGCATGATACTTAGTTCTGTAGAAAATTGGAAACATAGTGCAAAAATTTTGGATTTTGGTTCTTTCAGTTGTATTTTTATTGATGATGTAATTAGTGGCATTATGCCATATTTATGTTTATTGAACTAAGGTAAATGCAACTAATTGAAATAAGTGCAACAAAGATTCCCGTATGTTTGGAACTACAGGACTCTTCAGGAGATGTACACGTTTCTCCTGTTACTGTTCATACTCACATCCTCCTCCTCCTACTTTTCTCTAAAGCAGTAATTCCACTGTAACTTGTATATACTTAAAGGGGAAAATCTGCCTGCTTCCTCGGCCTCATCTTTGCACGTTATCCAACACAGCAGTACTAACATTTGTGTGGCCACATTGCAAGCCAGATCAAGGGAAGTAGAGAACTAGTCTCCTTTTTTTTTTTTTCCTAATAGTTTGTGGGAATGTTAGGATGTGAGCAGGGTGAAGACAAGGCCATATCATTTGGCCATGTGGAATTTCAGCATTTGTGTGAGATTGACGTGGCTGTGACCACATTTAATCTTGTTTACTTTCTTCTGTGACTCTAGTTAAAAAATACCTCCTGAGGGTTTAGAATTTTAACTTGAGTGTGATAAATAATCAAGCTGTTCATGTTGCACAGATGCCACATTGTTTTGTATGAAGTATTTCCAAGTGTCTTCCTTTCTAATCCCTTTTTAAAGACACTTTAAGGTCAATATACCTCTTGATGTTGTAATTTTGTGTGGCTTAAAGCATCTAGAAAGTAGATAGCAAGAGGTCTTTTCGTCCAACCTGCAGACTTGCTAATTTGTATATACTATTTTCCAGCAGTATTTGTGCTTGATGCTGGTCTCCTGTGCTCTGCAGCAAACTAAACTTCTGCTGTATGCAACCATCTACAGCAACCAGCTCTGAATTTTGGGTCATCACTAGGTTAGTTTAAAAAGTCAGGACTTTAATACATTGAATATGAGGTTAGAGTGAATACGACGATAGTTTCTGTTTCTTCAAAGTTGCCAGTGACAGTTTTCCTTCTTGATCTCTTTTATCCTGCTGCCAGAGACTTCCTACTTTTAACTTATCTCACGTTGTCCCTGAGACCGCTGTAACTGTGCTGCAGAAATGAAGGGACACCTTGAGGGTTTGATTTCTGTGTAGGGGACTGTTGGCACTTCTGTCACCCTGGAAAATGTCCTTAGGCCTATAGGAGACTGGGAAATGCACAAGCCCTGAGGATTTCTGCTAAAGTGATCAGCGATGAAATGCTGGCATTTAAATTGCCCTTGTATAGCTTCTCAGCTATGTACCCATGGAGTTAATTAGAACTATTCACACCTTCTTACCGTGGTTGTTTGCTTACACCTGCCAAAAAGCCTCTAACTTCAAATCGTGGGTAATCCTCTGTTTACTTTAGGAATACTTTCTTCACAGTCCTAAATGCTAGAATTTGTAAAGGAAAGCTAGGGGTTAAGAGCACAATTACAAGCAATCGATTTCTAATTCATTCAGGACAGCAGAACCTGTAGATTATTATTTTTGAGAATCACAGAATGGTTGAGGTAGGGAGTCTAGTTCTACCCGCTTCCCTAGAGCAGTCAGCCTGTTACTCAAGACTGTGTCCAGTCAGGTTTTGCATATCTCCAGGGATGGAGACTCTCTGGGCCACCTGTGCCAATGTTTGACCATGCTCAGGAAAAAAAAAAAAAAAAAAAAAAGAAAAGAAAAGAGAGAAGTGTTTTCTTATGTTTAAATGGAATTTCCTGTGTTTCAATTTGTGCCCTTACCTCTTCGCCACTGGTCATCACTGAGAAGGGCCTGGCTTCATCTTCCTGTTCCGCCCTATTAGGTATTTCTACAGACTGGGAAGATCCCACCAAGCCTTCTCTTCTCCAGGTTGAACAGTCCTAGCTCTCTCAGGCTCTCCTTGTATGACAGATGCTCCAATCTCTTAATCCTGTTTGCTGGACTCCAGACTTCTTTGAAAGTCTAAAAGAATATTTCAAGATCCTGGCGGCGGTTTCTGTCCCTGTGATGGAACAGCAATTTTTATTGCCAGTATAGTTGCAGAGGGAGTGCATGTGCACGTGAATTGACTTATATAGTGCATTTTTTTTCCCCCTGCTTTATCCCATTATTAGTGCTTATGGTCATTTTATTTGCTTTCAGTTTTGGTCTGAGTTATGAGCTCTGCCCACCCAGGACATTAGATATCCCCTTCGGTTTCTTGATGATGAGAGTGCCTGACCCCTGTTGGCTTCCTGGCAGGATGGAAAAGCATAGAGTGGCACTTAATTCACTACGCGAGGCGTGCTCCATCAGGCACTCAGACCTGTTGTTCATTTCTATCTCAGTCTTTCTGTGAAATGTGCTTGTTGTGAAAGTGGTGCTGGAGGTAGATGCCACACTGTTGTTGTTGCTGCCTGCAAAACACAATGGTAGGTACTCACCAAGCCTTGCAAAGCCTGATTCTCTCGGTATGCAAAAGCACCCATTTAATTTTATTCCTCTTCCGGTGCCTGTCTGGGGTAAGTTTCAATCAGATACTCTTCTTTTTGTGTATGTGTATGCATGTGTGTGCATGTGTATGTTTGTGTAAAAATCCATGCAGATGCATGAAAAAGAATACAGGAGAGATCCCTCTGACAAATCCAACCTGTATGACAGCTCCAGAGATGGTAGGAAATTTTTTGTGACACGAGCGGCAAGTTGATTTGAGTAACTGATTTTAGTTTGTTATCTCCAACATGCATTTTACTTTCTTTCTTCACACAAAAAAAAAATGTCTTTCGGGTGCACATTGACTGGTCTATGCTCTCTGTCTTTGCACACTCTAAGAAGGCTGAGGGACTGTCAGCCATCATGGTTGCTCTCTGAAGCCTGACAGCAAGAGAGATAGCTGGCAAGTTGTGGAAAGTGATTCTAGGAAGGTGAGATAGTTGGACTGCTATAGAAGTGGGCTGTGCTTGGCATAGTTCTCCAAAGCAAGACAGATTTTGCAGAATTTGTTCAACATAATTCAGTGCTAAACTGTGTGACAGTAGCTCTGGCTCTAGCTTGTTTTTTATATATCGCATCCTGTCTTCAGATTCCCATGGTCGTCTGCCTGGGTGCAGCCTTCTTTTGCTAGGCACCCAGCTGCCTTGACAACCGCTTTGCACTGCAGTCATCGAGCAGAGGGTTCCAAATTTCTGGTTCATTTAATGGGATCATAACCAACGTGGCTGCAACCGATTACAGCATTACATTTCCCTTGCAGCTTTTTCTGGGTCTGCTGTCAAGCAGGTTTGCGTCTAGTGCATGTGTGTTGCAGATCTGTGACACTGTAATAGTGACTATGTCCTGAGCAGCCACACAGTCTTCATAACTAACAAAGTCCCTTTCAGAACTGAAAAAATCATTACGCAGAACAGACCATTTCAAATCAGCACATCGCCTCTTGCTCAAATATGCACGGTGTGTTCTTTGGCTAAAATAGAGGACGAGTGAAGTGTGCAGCATCTACATCGTTGTACATGTTTAAATTTTTCTCAACAATCAGTATTTATTGGCCATTCCCACAGGAACTAAGGGGAATGTGATCGGATCCGTCTGAGGAACACGGGAAACTCCTGGTGAATCGGGCAGTGCCTCTCTCAGTACAACACATGCTAAACAGCAAGACTTTGCATGAATTGTTGTGGGCATACAGAGTTCACTTCTTTTCCTTGTGAAGTCACTGCACTAATTATTTTGCCAATTATTTGCAGGACCTTCAAGATGAAAGGTGTTAATTAAAATAGACAAACAGAAAGATACACGTTCAGGTCCATGTCTTGAAAAGCACTTGACATCTATCTGAAAATTTGTGATCCTTGTTTTATTATGGGCTGCCTTTATACAGGGTAACTTTTTTTACCCTCTAATATTGTGCAGTCTTCTCATACAGGCAAAAATATTTATTTTTATTTCATTTCGCTTTTATGTTTGTTCCTCCTAAAGCAGTGTCAACCTCACGGTAAGGGACAGAAGAACAAAGTAATTTTGCTCGGAACAAATACCTTCTGGCTTTATTCAGAATAAACCCAAACTAGACCCCATTCATTACACCCATCAAACCAAAAGCTCTTAAGAAACGCTAGCAACATCAAATCCAAAGCAAAAAGGCCAAAGGTAACTGTTTCATCCCCCATGGGAAAATAAAACTTAGCAATTGGGGTTTTTTATCCTTTCAAACAGGGCAGGTTTTGGCATTTCTTATCACTTTTTGATAGATTTTCTAACTCAAAAAGTTATTCAACAGCAAGTGATTTTTTAAAAAAGAAAAATAATTGTTGCTATCAATGTCTTTAAATAAATATGTAACACAAGTGGAGTGCAAATTTGAGAAGGGCTTCCTGAGCAGGTACACTCATCCGAAGTGCAGAATGAGAAATGTGGGATTTTGCATACCTTGTCTTTTGCTGGCAAGCGAATTCAGGACAACATAAGGCTGTCTGGCAAGTTCTTAGGACCTGTATTTGATATAGGTGACAGAAGGAAACTTGGTGAAGAATGACCATGAAGTGTTTCTGGGGAAAGGAAGAAGGGAAAACAACAAAGTAACAGCAATTGGCTTCAGGAAGGACAACTGTAACCAAGTTGGAGATTTGTATGGAAAGAAGCCTAACAGTAGTTCTTGGCAGGTCCTTAAAGAAACTTGACCTCTTGAGTGAGACTTTTGGCGCTGCCTCCTGTAACATGCTCATAGTGAGCAGGGAAACCAAGAGTAGGTACAACTATAATTAAGTCGCTAAGTGTAGCTGTCAAACCCCAGGGACCACATGCAGTTCTGGAAGGGTCTGTGCTTGCTCTGGTATTAACCAGTCCTTTTATTAATGTCGTGGATGATGGACAAGAAAGCGTGTTTATGAAATGTCCTGATGACACCATGCGTGGAGGTGCCATAAGCACTTCAGGGGACAGAATTAGATGAGGAATTGAAGAAACAGCCTGGAAAATAGTATCCAATTCAGTGAGGACAAAATTCTGTGCCTGGGGGAATGATGAATGCCCAGGCAGTGCAACTTAAGGGAAGGATCTGGATTAGTCTTGGTCAGACACTGGATGTAGAGCTGACATTGTATGCATTGCAGAAAGGGCAAACATCCGGCTGAGAAGTCAGGAATGTGGTCTGTAAGGCACATGTGGTAATTCTCCTTTACAGCTGGAGCCCTGAATTTTGCGCTCTGTAATCCAAGAACAATGTGGAGGACAGCAGTGGTCAGAGGCTTAGAAAAGACGAGCTGTGCGTAAAGGTTGGAGAAGTTGTGTTTATTTAGTCTGGAGAAAAAAAGAGGGGAGACGTGGTAATGGTATTCAAATATGTAAAATGACAGCTTTGAGAGAAAAAGGATAAACCTTGCCTATCTTCATGTGAGCAGAATAAGGAATAACAGGTGCAAAAGACAGTAGAGATTTAAATTAAACACCAAGTAAAACTTTCTATCAGTAGGAGTGGTTTTGCGCTGACACAACTGTCACAGGAGGCTGTGGAAGCTCTGTCACGGGAGGGTTTTTATACAAATAAATTAGACAAGCACACATGTTTGGTGTGTGGCCGGTGTGCCTCCAGGTGAGGGAGAGACAAGGTGGCCTCCTCAGGTCCCTTCCAGCTCTAATTCTGTGATATAAATTCAGTAGCAACGCTATAATGACGATTAAGTATCTTGAAAGAGACTTGACAGATGAGGCTTTTGGTTTCTAAATACTCAGCATGCTGTGTTCTAGACTCTGCATCTTATTCAAACCCATCTAAAGTTTCATATCCTCCTTTGTCTTTCTTAATATGGGAATCTTTTTTAAAAGTGAACATCAGCATTGAGTCAGACTGTTTCCTGAATATGAAACTTTTCCAAATACAAGCTCAACATGAAATAGAAAGACAGGTTTTAAAATGACTTTTCTCACTTTGCAAAAGGAATTGGAACACATCATTCCCGACACTTCCTTTTAGAGTTACCTTGGGACTCTCCAGTCCTCACCTATCTTATCTGGTACAAGGTTGTTTTCTGTGATATTTGTCTGCCTAAGAGTAAATTAAATGCAAAATTCATCAGGCTATTTGGACAGATATATATATAGAGATATATATAAAGACCATTGTTTAAAGATGATCTAAGCAAAGCTGCAGAGAAGGTTTTTTTCTTCTACAGCATGATTTCAGTCAGGGTACAAACCTGCCCTACTGGTTGCTGGCTGATTTAGTTGAGTTTGGGGCAGTCACGGTGCTGACTAGTGCCCTGCAAATGCAACCCGAGCAGAAGGCAGACGGGAGAGTAGTGCAGAAGGAAGGAGAGGATGGTTCGCAGGTAGCTGCGTGTGCTTGTGCTAAGAGTGAGAGCAAGGAGAGAGGTAAAGCTCTTAACAGAGTGAGTGAAGGACTTCAAGGAAACGGCAGATTCACTGTTTATCACTTGGGGAATCTGCAATAAAAGCAGTAAGAACTATGTAATTTTTTTTCCACAGCAGCAACCACGTACTTTGAAGGGTGGTGCCTTCCTCTGCCAGCTTACTGAAACATGGAAAGGTGGATCTGGTCGAATGTTCGCAGTTACTTTCATCTGGGTTTGACTCTTTTGTGTCAATCCAGTCAGCTCAGGAAGAGAGACTCACTCTGCATTTGGGGCTTTATTTTGCATTCCCCCACTGAGGGTTCTGGTCACCAGCTTACAGTTTCTCTTCTGCTTCACTAGAAAGGATGCAGAAGGCTGAAAATTAAAATGTAGTCTAAAGGCCAGTTTGTCTTCATTTATATCTGAATTCTGGATGGGGAGTACTAGTGTTAGCCCCTGCAAAGTGCCCTAGATCTGTTTTTACCTTCTCTCTATGAAAGAAAAGACGATATTTCATGTGGGCTTGCAAGTAGAAATTGGCACACTGACAAAACAAAAGAAAAAAAAGGAGAATTTGTGCATGCACTGTCCTAAACGTGCACAAATCTCTCCGATTTTTAAAAGTGTTTCTTAGGAAGTCTGTCTTAAGCAGAATTCTAGGAAATAAATTAAAAGAGTAGAAATCTATTGGCATTATGGAAATTAATTAATTATGGTTTAAAGATAACCGTAGGAGCAAATTATACTTCCATAAGTTCATATGAATTCAATGTCGTAGCACCCAAAATAAATGTTACAAGCAGTGTAAATGGCTGAGCAAAATGCGAGGGACACCTGCTTGGGAGTGAATTAGAGAAAGCTTATGTAAATTCAGTATAGCACATCTTACACCTACCATAGAGATATTTTCAGGAAGATATTCTAGAATTATGTTGAAATAAAATATACCGTGCAAAGGTAACAGACAGAACATTATCAGTTTTTTCTCTGACAATATATGCAGAATTTAACTTTTATTTACAATAGCTATTATTTCTAAACAAGTAAAAAAAGTAAAGTTATGATGATGGAGCTTTTTGCTACCAAAAGGACTGATTGTTCTCTCGGCCAACAATGATCAGGTAAGCTTTTAAAAACGCTTTTGGGGGAGCGGATTTGTTAGTGCTTCCTATCCCTTTCTTGCAATGTCTGAACTCCCTCAGTGAAAAAAATAAACCAGTTTCCATCTGTGCCATATTGCCTTATTTCATCTCTAGTCATGAAATCAAAGTGACCTCCTTCCCTGTGATAACTGTGAATGATTGAGGAACTCCTGGAGCCTGTGCAACGAGCTACAGGGACTCTTCCATGACTACTACTTTTTGGCCAATAAATTCACAGCTCAGGGCTTTACCTTGCATATATCAGGAATTTTACATTGTTCCGTTCTTTCTTATTGTATTACCACGAAGGCAATCCTGTTTATGCTTTATGCCAAAGCTGTACAGTGGATAATACAAGCTGCAGCTCCAGCCACCTTGCACAGAATTTACAGCGACCGATTTAAGTTTTGAACTGGGGATTTTCTCTCTTGGTTGTTTCTTACGTTTTGAGCTTCATACAGATATTAAAAGCAAATCTCAAAGCTTTATAATGCAGATGAAGGTTATCATAAGCCTCACTGTTTACTCAGAAGTCTTCTGTTGTGTAGGTGAAGTTAAAATAGTTGTTAGTTTTGATGCAAAGGTAGAAGGTGGGGAGTGGCCTTGTGTTTTGAAGTCACTGTGTCCCTACCATGTCTTTGCCCTGACTCAGATTTTATTTTTCCCACCCTGCTTCTGACTGTCCATTTTTGAGCAACGGGCTCCGTCTTAGCAGTGAAGTGGGCTTCACTGTTTTCCCATGTGCCTCTGTGTTCATCTTTTATATGTTTCTATTCTTTTTGCAAACCCTGAGATCCTTATCACTTCTCAGTGACCTTTTCAAGTGTTGTTGCCCATCATTGCACATTTGGAGTACTTCTGTGCACAATACTAATGTTTCTTTTTATGGGTCAGGCAAGCCCTTTATTGAAATATTTCCAGCTTTCATGGTTGGTGTTTTTAGAAAGAGCAACTTTAAGCATCATGCTACTGATACATAAAATCACTTGCGTTCTATTTCCTTCCATATCAAGGATTTAAAATTATCATAAATTATCATCATTACTGCTTTTTACCATACTCCATAGTAATGTTAGATATTTGCAAACGCATTTGAGGAAAAAAAAAAAAAAGAGCATTAGTTGGTAAAGTTTATTTAGCAAGGAGACTGCTGCCTCTCTGTAGTTGTTCTGTCATTCAGACTATCTCATTATGTGCAGTTTTTTTCAGGACTTATAAACCAAAAAGTATGTCCCCCTCACAAGTGGAACTTGGGTTCTTTTATTTGCACAATAATTTTGTGTTAATTTTTATTTCTTATTATTAGAGTATTATTAAATCCATCCGAATAACTTCTGATACCTGACGCAGGCTGTGACTGAGAGCGTGGCTACATAGACCCTTCCTGCGTTCGTGCTGCAAACATGCTGCCTCGGGCACAGGGCTCTGCTGCCAGCGCTAGATGCCTCCCAGGCTGGCGCAAGCTCATCTCCGGCCGGCCCACAACACACACAAGGGGTCTTGGGTTTGTCTGAACAGATGCCCCTGAATTGGTATGAGGGAGGCATTAAAAAAACCACCACAACAAAGGAGTCAGGCAAACCAGCTCGCAATTTCAGCTGAAGCTTGAATTTAAAAAAAAAAAAAAAAAAGAAGTTTTCTTACTTCTTTTTTTTTTTTTTTTTTTGTGGGGAATACAGAAAATTTTTATGCCAAAAAAGCAGTTGCTTATCTCTGGCTGAGTCTGGCTGAGTCTGCTCACAGTAAAAGATACACCCTAAAATAAGACCAGACAGGTTGTTGTGATGCTGGCGGTGACAAATGAAGGCTGTGGGACTGATCAGGATCACAGATACCTTAGATAAGTTGCAAGACATATCGTACTCGGGAACTACAGTACCTGGCAGGATTCCACTGTTTATTTTAACTGACTTACTAGAAATAAGAATTCTGGTGCTACAAATAAAACCTTTGTGAAAGTAAGTTGGGAAGGGAGTAAGATATATAGTATTTGGAGCGCTGCAATTTCATATAGTCAATATATTTTTGAGCTTGTGAGCCTTTTGCGGGCTTTTGGCAAACAAGCTTGCAGCAGAACCTTAATTACATATTTCACAAAAGGAGTTCTCAATTTTTAAATACAGTGTGCTTGCCAGAGGTGACAGATGAACACCTAAGTGGAAGGCTCCAAAGCAATAAAATGCATCTTTGATGATGGGGACACTGCATAAAGTAGGAAGACATTATAATAACAGAGATGAATGCAGACAGAAGAAGGAAAGAAAATTTCTTTGACCAAATAAATGTTTTTAAAGCAGTGTTTGCATGATTGCCTGACCTGAATACCTTGTTTCTGAATAAATCATTTCTTGAACTTTTTGTCTCTTAGACATAACAAAATAGAAATAAACTTAAAAATGGAACGAGCTTTTGTGACATTCATATACAGCTGCATACAGTATATTTCCTTCTTGGGTATTTTAAAGATCGCAAAGGACAGGCTAGCAGCAATCCACTTCAGGCTGGTAGTAACCAGAAGTTATCTCATGACTGTTTAACATCCTAAATCTTTCAGAGCAAAGTGAGGTGCCTTGCTGTGGGACATCTGCACTACTGGTAGTGTTCATCCTCTTGCCACGAGCTCATAAAATCCTGGTCACCTTGCCCAGCACTGTCTCTTGGTCAGTTTATTCGTTTTCTGATTTGGTGCAATATTTTAGATGCGCTCTCCCATGGGAGCTTCCTTCTGCATCTCGTATTCTTCACATCAAGTTTTATCCCCTGGAGTATGAGGAGGGAGATACTGCACGCTTCTTTCCTCTTTTCTTGTATCAGCTATCATCTGCCTTTTCCCAGTTCACCTCCTGTTCGGAGTTTGGCCACCTCTCCCTCTGAGCTCTCCGCCTCACCCTGGCTGGCTGTTCTGTCACCAGATCCTCTAGACATCCAACTTGTTTTCTTCATCGTATTTGGCCTGCAAGCAGGATTGACTGAAAATAGTCCAACCACCACTCTCTATTTTCTCCCTTCACGGGATTTCTGTTCATTTCATTTTCAAAATTACATACCTGCTTTCTTCTCGACCATCTGTGTGGTGTCAAACTGTCTGAATAACCCAGAGTATAAATATGACATACACTGAATGTGTAGAATGGAGAGGGAATAAATTTTGACCTTCCTTGTTAAGATTCATCAGCACCTCTCACTTCCACCTCTTTAAGGAATAATTATTGCAAAGAACAATCCATTTAATTTCTATCTGTAGGATTCCATGCGACCATAAGGATCTGCCCTTCTGGATTTTATTGCTTCCAAGGTCTATGGAGGTGTGAAGATGGAACAGAGAAGTGAGTTATAGGATGTGAGAGCAGACAGTAAACCAGCAAAGGTTATAAACATGAATTTATCTTCTTTGACACTTCAGCATACTTTTTTGTTTGTTGTCTTAGTTTTGTCTTTTCCAGTTCAATAGTGGTTTCATTCTTCCTGTTATTAGTATAAAGATATAAAGGTAGGCATGGTATTAACAACAGATTAAGGCATAGTGTAGTATAAAACACTGTGAAGCAGTAATTGAAAAATACGTAAGCTAAGTAAAAGAAAATAAGTAATCAAAGTACCACATGCCAGAGTCCAAAGCCAGTCCCTGGGGAACTTTTTGTGCGTGACAGCTACTAGCAGTCACAAGGCTGATTTGGTGACTCCAGACAGTTAATTATGTATTCAGGCCACACTTTGTTCTCTTCTTCAGTTACGGCTTCAACTAGATACGGCTCTTTCAGCATTTCTTGAGAAAAGCCAGGCTAAAGGCTTTTCAGAAGGGGCGGTTAATGCACTCTCCAGGTTGATGTTACCAGTTTGAGGATAAAAGAGGAAAAATTCATCGCTAAAAGTGAAAACTGAAAATGCATACATGTAAAGAATTATGCCCAACAGCTTAGGAAAGGAGTAAATAGTAACTCTCTCAAGCTGCTGGGCTTTGTTTGCCAGAAATTAATCTGTTTGGAGAGGCGGGAGGAGGGACAGAACAGTATTTCTGCAGTTGATGTCCAGTTTATCCTCACCTCAGGGAAAATACAGATGGTGACGGTCCCGGCAGTTTCTAACCTCATCTTGGATGATCAGCTTTACACAGCTACTCATTACGAAGCCGACTTGGGGTTAGTAGGGAAATGATACCAGGTGGCGCAGAAGGGCAGGAAGGGTGTCCATAAAGATGTATTTCACTAAATTTCATTGAGAATTAAGTTTTAGCTTTACATTAAATTTTTAGCTCTTAAGACTTCTATGCAAAACGATTTCAAAAGAATTTTATTACTAGCCTGTAATATACTGAGTCTTAATCTTTCTATTACTTTTTAATGATGTACTGGAGAACTTGGAGGCCTTCCATTTTACGAAGCATATTTTGTTTTAAACTCCAAAACCCATATAGAAATGCAGTCTATTACTTAATAATTTCAATGTTATTCTATCATGTATGCTTTTCTAACATAGAAGTTCTGGAATTTGCTGTGGAGTATTCATTTAAAGCAGAAATCTCTATCAAGGACTTTTTTTTTTTCTTTTCTTTAGCATAGAGATGTCATGGTGAAAGATGGATTTCTGTGGGACATCTCTCACAATGGTGATTTATTATTTAACATTAGCTGGTCTCAGTCCATCTTCTTCCTGGCCACTGCGTAAGGTATTCTTAAAGGATAACCACGCTAGTGGTAGAGTGCTTTGGGATACACGGAGAACGCTGTGCACAAACCGGTATTACGGTCTCAGAGTCACTGGACTTGTACTCACTTCACAGAAAACATCATTCCCCGGCATTAATTAGAGACAGAGCCCAAGGATTGCATGTGGATGTTGACTCACCTGATTCTTCAGGTCACTGGCGAGGTCAGTTGCTGGGTATGTTTTGGGAAGATTTCTGGACCACTGTATGGACACAGAGCTCCAGTTTCCAGGCTGCAGACAAAGCTGCCCAGAGGGTAAGGTGGTGGGTGGAAGTAGGTGGTTTCCCTTGGAGCGGAGAAATCTTCCACAAAGTGCTGAGGCTCCGGTTGCAGCAGAGACCAACTCCGGTTTGCCACAAACAAGCTAGAGAAGCTTGCTGAATAGAAAAAGCACTTTGCTACAGAGCAAAGATTCAGTGGAAAGAGAAGAAAGAAGCACTGTAGTTAGGACTCCAGGAAGAAATCTTTAAAGTAAATAGAGGTACTTTCAAAACACCTCCAGTATCCTCTTTTGCATCAATGAAAAATGTGCAGCTGCTTTGTAAAGGACTAGCTTTCACCAGCTCGAGATCATCAGAAAGCTGATATTTTTCCAGCTTCCCATGAGCTTCCCAGAACTGACAGCTATAAATCCACCATAGGGAAGAGGATATTATATTTCTTCTTCTGAAAAGATAAAAGGGGGATGATGACTAATGCTGAAGTGAATTGTTAAGAGACTTATTTACTTAATTGAGCCTGTTTGTTTGGTATGTGTCCCAATTAAATCATTTTTGTTGTGACCATATTGAAGCAACCTACACCCTTGTGACCTTCGCTTATAATTATTACCATATTCCTCTTTTGAAGCACTGTTTTGATTATGTACTCAAAAAGCTCTGCTAAAATATCTGTAGCATTAGTACAGAGTCAGACTTTTCCATTGTTTTGAACTTAAGGATAGTAACAAAAAGAATCATTCTTTATTGAAGTTCTTGGAGGTTATGGGTCACTTACAGCCCTTAGGGGCTGGAGGGGGGGTGTCTTCCTTTTTAATTTCACAAAATGACTATTTTGAATAGGCAGAACTTGTTCTCTGACTAGAAATTCTTTTAAGAAAAATGTGTTGTTGGGTGGTAGCACTCAGAGGCACCTCGAAATTCCTCTGGTGTGCTGAATATTGTAGGTGTTACAGGGTCAGAGGAGAAAGTAACATCAGCTGAAAAGGGGCTGGCAAGTATGACCAGCCCTAAACTTACTGAGATCGCTATGTGGAATCTCTGCCCCAAATGAGGCATTGTTTTTATTATTGCTTGAATTAACGACAGTGTTTGACAGCTCTTTGCCTAAACCCTGGTGGAGCTGTCTGGACACCTATCTGTGAAGGAGAGACTCTTTCAGACATGGCAGTCAAATTTGCAGCGGTAGGTGACTCTGTCAGTGAGGGGTTTCCTGTACAAGGGAGGTATTTGTTCCTCAGTGCTTCATTGGATTAAGATTTTGCTGGTTTGTGCCAACCTCCGCCATAGTAATTTACACTCAATAAGACGTTTTTGTACTCCTGTCCTCAGCTCCTCTCCTCCTGTTTACCTGAAAATCCCAGCCAAAAGGTTTTCCTCCATCACGGCATGCACACATGCACCGGTGGAGCTAGTTTTTGGCAGCAATCCCCCAGGCAGTGTCGGTTTAGAGAAAGGTGCTCTGCATGTTGCATCTTTCATTCCAGTGGAAATAGAAGGTCTTTTACCAGAATTAAGTCTTAAACCAAGCCCCCTCACCACTGCCTATTGTCTTTGGAAAGCTGCTAAGTACCCTTGTGGTTTTGTGCACCCCTTACAACAGCGGTCCCTTCTCCTCTTTACACAAGGCTTGCTGATATTGTTGCGCTTGAGCTAAGTAATATCACTGCTACCCCCAGTCTCTGTCGGCTCTCTGCTCCCTTCTGTCCAGATCAAAACCGGCCATGCTTTTAACTTCTTGAAGCACGGCGTACCTTTTTTTCACTTCCTCATTCCCAGTCCTTTTCTCTCTGCTTCCTTACAGAGTGCCTTCATGTCTGTGTTTTATGCTCTGTGGAGTTTCTTTTTTGTATGGCAGAGTCTCTCTGTTCTTGAAACAATTAAAAACACTTCTTTAAAGATAATGGCTCACTCTGGGTCTCAGTTTTTCAATGGATGACCTTCAAAGTTGCTGGGGATTTTGATGGCTGAGGACAGCAGGTGCTAGGTAGAGCGTACCCCAGATGCCACCCACTCACTGGAGTGCTGTGTCCTCTTGGTTTAACTGTTTGCCTGAGCAATCTTCTGTTCTCCTTCAATGTAAGACTGCTCATGTAGCAAAAAATCCTGCGTCGGTAGAAAAGAAAAGGTTTGGAAATCTTTCTTCAGCTGTGAATAATAATCCAGTGTAAAACAGACCACCATTTCAGACCAGGCCGCCTTCAAGCACCAGGCAAAGGTGGGCGATTGAAAAAGCCAAAGGAGTGGTCTCTCCACAAAAACAGAGTTAGAGTTTAATGCTTTGCCCTGCTCACTCTTGACTTTCTCTCTATACGTAATCTGGTTTAACTCTTTGAATATGTCTATGTCTATAACCCTTCGACTAAGTGTTCTGCTTTAGAGTACGTATGAAAGATGCTGTATGAAATAGTAATTCCCTTTCCATTGCTGGGAGTTCCCTTTTTACATGAACTCATGTGCCAGATCACACAGCATGCAGCCGAGGTGTTGCATTTTATATGACACCTACAGGACTCTACTGAATGAAACCTGCAAGTCTTCAGAGTTCTGAAAATATTACTTTCTGTTTATGTATTCTTTGGCATAGAAACAGAAAAGCTGGGGCTGGAGGTGGGAAATGGATTGCCATCTTGGAAATTTAACGACCAGCTCTTTCCCTGTGACGTGTGTGGAAAAGTGTTTGGTCGACAGCAGACTCTGTCCCGGCATCTCTCGCTACACACAGGTAAGCCGATGCGTCGTGCTTGGCTGTTAGAGCACTGAGGGAATCTGTGTGTTCGTCGTGGTTTGTTTAAGTGGAGGGGGAAAAAGGTACGCAGAAGAGCGTGCGAGCCATCCTCAGCTCCTTGCACTTAGAGCAGAGCCAAGCGCAGAAACAGGAGAGAATGTCAGAGCGGTATTCAGAGAACGAACTAACGTTTTATTTCTTTAAAGCCTACTTGTAATTTATCTTTACAAAACGTGTAAATTCAAGTTTGTCCAGGTTCCAGTAGACCAGCCTGTAGATACCAGCTGGTTAACCAAGCCTGTTAATGGAGTTCTGAAAAGGCCCAGCCTTTCTTACAGTCGTCTGATGAGCTTTTTGAATGTCACTGAAGAGTAAAAGCTTTGGCCCTGGTGTTTCCGATCCGGTGAAACTGAAAGGATTTAATATCTGTCATTCATCTTTGCTCTCATGATCCAGTTCTGAGAGGAACGGCGGCTGTTCTACCCCATACCAACTTTCTTAAAGTGAATCAGCTTCCAATCAACTGAGACTGACCGAGTTTTTATATGGAAGATGCACCTTGTCAGCCTGCCGAGAGGCACTGCACTTGAAAGCAAGAATTTCTGATGCAGTGCAGAAAAATACTGTTGGTATAATGCCAGTTTATGTTGTACCATCTAGTAGAGCCATGCTGAAAAGGTTCAAACGCTCTGTTCTGTGGCATCATGGGGTTTTCTTAGTCCTAAGCTGCTCTCTTGAATACCTTTCCCCTAACACTTGTAGCATTATATTTCAAATTTAGAGCAGCAGCTCCTCAAAGGGAAAGGTTGTAAAAGCCGATGTAATGTTTGGTTATTTTAATCAACTCTTTACAAAAGAAAGCCCGGCACATACAAAAAAAAAGTGCTGCCAGGATTTAGAAATGTTTAATTTAAAACAAAATCATTTTTATTTTAAATTGTTTAAGTTGTGAAGCATCAGAAACTCACGAGGAATTTGTTTAATTTCTTCAACTGTTCTTTGAGTGAGCTTTCTTCGTTAGTGTTCTGAACTGGCCTAATGATACAGCGTTCCCTTTCCTCCCCACCCTCAGATTTTAATACAAAATCATCAACCAGCAACTCTCTACAAGTGATCACATGGGCAACCTCAAGAATAACTGGACCCAAAAATCAAATAAAAGATGCTAGGTAAAGGAAGTAGTTGTAGATTATTGACCCGTTTCTCTACTGGCTCTGCTGCAGTTCTCACAGCAGCTGTTGCCCCAGTTTTCCAGTTTGTAAAGTTTTGCATGATCTGACTACAAATGGTAGAGCAAGTTAAAAAAACTAGCCCTGAACAACTTCCAAATTAGTTGGTGGTTGGTTTTTTTCTGAGTAATTGCTGTGAACTCCTATAAGTTTCAAAAATGTCGAGCTTCCAAAGTACCTCGTTCTGAAAGCTGCTCGGAGAAACCCAAAGGAATGCATACTTGGTTATTGGCGGCTTTAAAAATAGCTTGCTTTGAAATGACGTACACATGTAAGGTTTTCTGTTTCTTTTTCAGAAGAGAGAAAATACAAATGCCACTTGTGCCCCTACGCTGCTAAGTGCCGTGCTAATCTGAACCAGCACCTGACCGTCCATTCTGTGAAGCTGGTGAGTACAGACACTGAGGACATTGTCAGCGCTGTCACTTCTGAAGGCAGCGATGGAAAGAAGCACCCTTATTACTACAGGTGAGGACCCAGACAAGGGCTGTGCACCAGACGCTGGAATCTGAATGTCTTATCTGCCTGCCAAGGACGTGCTGCAGGGCCACCCTTCTGGTGTTGCAGGGTGGAACTGCGATGAAAGTATTTGCCTTGCCCACATCTGACTCTAGGTTAAGCAGCAAAACCCAGCCGGCTGCCTCATGCTGTTTGACTTGGCTGTCCATCGGGAAAGACTCTGGGGTTTGGTGTGGGGTTGGTTTTTTGGCCTTTTTTTTTTTTTTAAATGACTTTGTGAGGCAGATGGGCTCCTAGAAGTCTCTTTAACTAACTTTTTATGCAGTGTTCGTTTTAAGTTTTGTGTTTGGAAACATCCCATCGCGTACACGGATTCATGGCAAATGTAAAGCCTTGTGCTTCCAGTTGCCTCTGACAGCTCCACTGTCAGAGGAGACAGGCAAATCTATAAAATCAAATAGGAAAGCGTAATAAGAATTGTTATATTGATGTACACATTTCCACCATTTGCTGGAGGTATATGCACTCACTGACCAACATGATGAAAGAAAGAAAACCTTTAGGAGAATTTGCCTGAAGAATTAAAGGGAATTACCCAGATAAACTGGATATTTGGACATTCTCTGTGTTGTATGCACTGTTGTGCCCTCTGCAAACTGTGATATGCAATCTAGTGGCCAAGCAGATTACCAAATCACTCTTACTTTTAGTCAAAGTGCCAAGAGCAGATTTAATTACAAAATCATAGAACTAAGAAATAAATGAGACCTGCTGGATTAGATTATCTAGTCCATCCCCCTGGGAAAGCAAAATAGTGCCCTAGAGCGTACACCTTTTTAAATGTTTTTGCTTTGTTTTAAATGTTAATGGCCTAATCAAAGCAAGAGGAGGACTCTGCAAAGAAAGTTAAATTAAAGGGTCCTTTCCATTGCCTCTCAATATCACTCTGTTTATGCATTGGCTGTGAAATCTGTATCCCTGCTAATTATTTGCATAGCTGATGACTGCTGCTTTCCAGTCAAGCATAAGAAATGTTTGAACCCAATTTTACTTGCTTACGCTGAAACTGCCAGGCAGTTTTGCACAAGATCCCAGTTTGGCATGGGAACCATTCCAGGGCTTGAAAATAACTCCTGGAGTGTGCAGCAAGCTCTCCGTTTGTCAGTGTATCAGCCATACTAAACATCTTGGCAAAGCTGCAATGCCTCTTATTGCCCAAAGGAATCAGCTAGGTGATGCGCAGCATCTGGAATCTGTAGTTTTTAATTAACTTTATGATTATTTAGCATCATTATAGCATGTACAGGATTGTTGCATTGTGCCTGCTCTTAATCACGTTGGCATGGCCATCAGTTCAAAGGCAGTTCAGCAGACAAAAGAATTTCGCAGTGAACATTCAACAGTGAGGAAGAAAGAAATCTGTGCAGCGAGCTTTTTTCCTTGCAAATTCAGGGAAAGGCAACATGCTTCTGCTTGTGGTTTGTTTTTTAATGTTTCTTACTCTTGAATTCCCTTCTGCCTGCAGCTGTCACGTGTGTGGGTTTGAGACGGAGATGAATGTCCAGTTTGTCAGTCATATGTCCCTCCATGTGGACAAAGAGCAGTGGATGTTCTCTATTTGCTGCACAGCATGCGATTTTGTCACTATGGAAGAGGCAGATATGAAGGCTCATGTCAACAGCAAGCACACAGGTGATGATCCCTCTCTCCCAGCTGCAGTGATCTCTCTCTTCCTTGCTTTTTAGGTGCAACCTTCACACTTCCCATTAGCACTCTGCTTTCACTGAAACGCTTGCTAATTAAGGCCTGATCTCTCAAAGTTCAAGTGAATTGGATTCCAGCCAGGCAAATAATCTGGTAGTGCAGATCAATTTTCAAGCTTAGTGAAATAAATGAAGCACTACTTAGCCCTCCTTCTTCCTATTCCCCTTATCCCCCAAATCCCTTCTCCTGTTGAAGTCAGCGTACTTTGTTTTTCTGACTGGTTTACTGTTTTATCAAAATCCTGGTTTGACTTCAGTGACGATAAGGTGACTTTGAGTGCTAATTGTGCATACCTGGCTGAAAGTTTGAAATACGCAATACGTTGAGCTTCGCTCTTCAGTGTGTTTGGCTCCGCAGTCTCTCAGTTTGGAATTTCACGCTGATGTTTAGTTGACACTGTGATCCAGCAATACCGTAAATGTAACTTTATATTAAACAACAGAACAAGTCGTGTGTTCTCTCCCCGGTCCTGTTCACTTAATAGCCAAAGATAAGAGCAATAGCAGTTTTCAAACAAGCTCCATATGCTTAGTCCAACTAATGAAGTCTGGCATAATTTAAGAAGAAGAAAAATTAGAATTTTTTTAATTAATTTCTCTTCTCTTTTGCTGCCACAAACTACTAACAATTGTGTTGACAATACTGAACCTGAATTGCATCCAGCACAACTCTTCCCATTGCTAAATTGCTTTTCCTGTCCTACCAGGAATAAAATTGGGAAAACAGGGAGGGGTGGAGGAGGAGAAGAAGAATGCAGTTGTTTGTGCTCACAGATACATAAGTTAAATGTAACTACAAAAATACAAACCACTGGAAAGCTCCCTAGGGATTTTACGCCAGCATAGCTCTCAGCACTACTCCCTGCTGTCTGAGGTGTTTGCATCCAACTCTACTTCATATACAGGAAGTCAAGGCAAATGATAAACGCCACTCATAGCCACGTGAAAAGCTTGCATCAGAGCTCAAAACTGAGCTATACTCTACTGTTATCATCCTATCGTGGCTAAAAGGTTGGAGCTGCTGCTTTTCTTTTAAAGAAAGACAAAAAACCCCCTTGTTCTTCCCTCGCCCTGTCAAACCGAGCCATTCAGCTGGCGATTCAGCCAAATGCTTACACATATGGCAAATACAGAGAGTAAAAAATAGAATGGATTTTCTGGGTCACTTGACTCCGGTCCCTTCTCCTGTGATGTTACCAACTCATAAAAGGCCTGTTTGTAAGGATGCTGGCATACGTCTTCAAACAAGTATAATTGTTTTAAACCGACTACTTCTACAGACAGGCAGCTGCAGATTTTCCTGCATTAAAGAATAGGGATGTTTTTAGTATTTCCAGTGTGTGTCTTCCTGATAATCAGAATACACATACATTGTTCTTGTGCCAGAACTGTCCTTTATCTGAAACAGCAGTTCACCTCCTGCTCCCTCCACCTTTCTTCCCTTCTTCCACAGTATTTATTCCCTTAGTATATTTATGGAGAACAACCCTCTCCCCTCTAAATGTACATTGAGCCTTTTCTTATATGAAACACTGTTTTCTCACTGTACCAATCCCTCATTACATATGTTCTTGTTGGAACCCCTGCTCTCGACATATGCAATCACAGCTGTACATGGGGAAACGAAATAAGTAGTGGTGGCAGTGTAAAACAGCAGCAGCTACTGGGAATAGCTCACACAATAACATCCTGTGATCAGATTGCTTGAAGGCTCCCCCACACTGATTGCTCATATTCATCCCATGTTCTGCACAAATTCTTCTTTTGTTTTCCTTGACTGTTTCCAACTTAAGCACTCCTCATTTGTAGCAAAAATTCTTGTTACTGGCCCTTCAGGTCATAACCTTGTACTCGGTACGATTAAATTTCATTCCATTTCTATTACTCTGGTCCCCAAGGTCAGTGCATCTTTCTATATGATATCCCCGTCATCCTCCCTGTTGACAGCTCGGGTCATCAGATTTCATTAGTGCATTCCTACATTTTTATCTTAAAGGTGCCCCTCATCAGTTTAAAGCTAGATGTTTGCAGAGCCCTTGATCGGGGAACTTTATCATATGAAGTTTTAGTAAAGTCTCTTTTTAACACAGCTCGGATTAAACCAACACATAGGCGGGAGGTAATAATTTGCCCATCCTTGCCTCGTTGGCTCACAGCAGTTCTCATACGAGAACTCTCGCTCTCGCTCATTTCTAGCGTGTGATAGGGTTTGGGATTTGAACTTCATACATTTATTGCACAGATAAGGAAACTCTGACGGGCTTCGGGTTTAGATCCAGTTAAATAATGTTTTTTTAAATTCATTATCTTCGAGGTCTTAATAAAAACAGATAAATCTCAAGACCATGCTGTTATCTCTTACCATCATTACTGAGGATGCTCCTCAGTACAATGAGTGAGATTATTCTCCTCTGCCCTTCCTCCCGGATTTAACCATTGGACCCACATAAATGGAAAGGTGGGGGAAGTTTAGCTGGGACCAGTAGGCACATTTGGTTTCCACACCCTAAACCTACAGAAGCTCTGTTTCCTTTCTAAGTGACAAGTTCTTCATTGGTTTTGAACTCTGAACTAATCAAAGTGTTTTCTTGGAATTTTTTCAGCTTTGTAATGAGGTAGAGTTGCATTCTTCTTCCCCCTGCCATTATAGACAGACTCAATTCTAGGATAAACTGAGAGATGTACTGTTGTAAACACTAATAAAAAGGTGCAAGTATGATCTTAAAAGATCCATTAATTTCAGACTTATTTATAAGCACGTTTGAATTAACTTTAAATATAAATATTTTTCCTGAAATTTAAAACAGGATCAATGAGATTCCATCTAATCTGCTATACTAGTTATTGCTCTTTATTCCTGTTTTTCAGCTGAAGAGAGGAAGACACCCAGTGAATCTAACAGTCCATCTTCATCTTCACTGTCAGCACTGAGCGACTCTGCCAACAGCAAAGAAGATGTGGATATAACCCCAAAAAACAAGGGTTCAAACAACCTGCTAGTAATTTCTGTAGTGCCTGGTAGTCAGACCTCAGTGAACACTGAAGAGAAGTCAGAGAAAGGTAAAACGCTGTTAAACAAATATGAACTGTCACCTTCTATGCAGTTGATCTGGCCATAACGTAAGGAATACATTTTCCTGTTTTATTTTTCAGGCTTTGAATGTGTTTTCTGTAACTTTGTCTGCAAAACAAAAAATATGTTTGAGCGCCATCTGCAAATCCACCTCATCACGCGGATGTTCGAGTGTGATGTGTGCCACAAGTTCATGAAGACACCTGAACAATTACTGGAGCACAAGAAATGCCACACTGTCCCCACCGGTGGGCTCAAGTAAGGAAAGCAAGTACACAAACTTTTACTGTGTTAAGCACCTCTAATACTGTGGGGATAGAACAAAAAGAAGTCGATTAGAAAGGGTCAATTAAATGTCTGATAATCTAGATTTGGAGCTTCCTTTTATTTAGATGACCCAAGCGCAGTCCTTTAGTGTAAGCTTGCATCATTACAGCAGATGAGTAACCCAGCAGCAGATGTAGCATCCGCTGGTCTGGGAGGCGTAACAAACTATGGTCCTTGTTCTTTTCAAGTCAAGTAGGAGACAGTATGTGACGGGGTCCCACAGAGAACGAGGCAGCACCACACAGAGGTATTGGCAAACGAAGAGGGTTTGTGTTTTTTTCAAGGCATCAGGGCAAAGGAGAGCACACAGCGCAGGCTCTGTTCTGCACCTGGCTCAAAGAAACTAAACCCCGAACAGTCTCTCCAGCTAGGTACGAAGTTATAACCTTAAAGGTTATAACCTTTGTCGATTGTAACGCAAAGTCAGTCCTCTCCAAGAGTTAATAACTTTGATGCTTTCTGCTTTGATTTGCATGGCCCAGAATGATCGCTATTGTATCAATTAACATGTAATGAGTAATACACTCCTTTAAGAAGAAAGCCCTTTGGTTTTGGCCGAGGTGGTGTCCTTTAAGGTCTGTTGGTGCAGAGCAGTGTTTCTAGAGAACAAGCTTGCCCTTGTGTCAAAGTTGGACCCCTGAGGGAAGGAGTGACTGCTGGGGCCATATGCTTGCTCTCTGTGGGCAGGCAATGTGACGTTATGCAAGATGCACATCCCTGGTCTCTGTTTGTACCAGCTGCTGCAGGAAAAGAGGCTGGAATCACTTGGAGCCCAGCTAGGGTTCAGCACGGGACTCCCCGCTTGTGTTGCCCTTGCTGAGCATACTGATGTTTTCAGTGCGCTGTAACTGGCACATGATGAGCACACTGCATGTCGCGTTACCATGAGGAGTAGCTCTGTCAGTTTGCGCCGCGGTTTTTGAAAACTGGTTCTGTTTGACAGGCACCGTCTGGTCTCCAGCTCAGTAGTCCCATGAACCGGGATCTGTGGTCACTTGAGATGTGATGACTGGATCTGGGAAGAAGACCAGATTGAGAAACAAGTAGTGTGCCAGAACAACGGGATGTCTGTCTTGGAGTTACAGACCAGTTGTCTAATGCACTTTGGGTTTAAGCTGCACGGAATCTGTTCTATTTACCAAGGAAAAACCTTGACCTATGACTCAGACCTTCCTGACAGAATGGGCTTCTATATAAGTTATTCCTGCCCAACTCAAGTAATAATTAGGTATCTTGAAAGCTGCACCTAAGAAAAAGCTCTGGTTTTTTTTTTTTTTTTTTTTGAAGGCATCCAGAAGAGCCTGAAGAGATCTAAGTAAATTGTGTTTTTCTGTGTCCTGTTTGCTGTGGGGGAAGAGAAAAAAACATGATTCCTCCAGCTCCAGGTCAAAATCTGAGATTCTGATCCAGAGAGCCCCCAGCCCAGGAGAGGTATGTGTGCATAGACAGCTGAGCCCTCTGTTGCAATAGAGTTAATCACGTTAGCAGCCTCAACGCCAGGCTCCCTCTCTGGATCAGAGTACTTGATGCGCAGCAGGAAAAAAGTCTGGATATCTTAGTATCCGTTTGTCTTCCTGTATCACGCACTGTGCTCAAAAGTCTCTCAGTTAGCAGGTAGACTAATATTAAACCTGTACGTGCAACAAGTTGTAGCAAGAGGAAACAGACATGGAGAGAGAGGATCTCTGCTTAGAAATGATCTGAAATGCTAGAACACGACTGGCAGACCTGCTGAAGAGTGAACGCAGATCAGCGGCAGGTAGAGATGTCTGTAAGACAGTAGCCAGGTGCCTTGGTTGTATCTTTTTATCTAGCCCTGCTCTTTTAGCTCACCGGTTAGATGTGGAAGGGAGCGTGCTTTATTTCATACAGCAGAGATCCCTGGCTGTCCTCGCCAACTTCCCCTCAGCTACATCAAGCAAAAGCGGGTATGTTTTGGGTTTGCTGGTGTCCGGGCTTGTTCAGCTCAGGCTTCCTTCCAAGCTTTCAAGATTCCCTCCTCCAGCCTTCTCTGTCCTTCCTGGTCCAGGAACCAGGGGTGAGGCCCTTTGCCACGTCCACCCCGGTCCGGATGCTTGCTGCTGTGAGTAAGCAGAGCCCACATCCTGTTCCTACACAGGAACAATTCCTGCCGTGGCAGAGGTGGCTGTAGGCAAACACTGCCAGACGCACGCCCTCCCCCTTGAGCCCGGCTAGCTCATCTCCCAGAAACAGGAATCCCTACAAGTCATCCTAACAGACGCTTTCAGCTGCTCCTAGCAGGATGCCCAGCAAGCTTATTGTTCAAGGTCACATAAAAGGAATTTCCTAAGCTTTTGCTGTACATGTGGTATTACAAGTCTATTCCATCTTTACTTAAACAGCTGCTTTCATACTCATCTGTAAACACTCACTTTAAACCACTTCTTAACGGAAAAAATGGCCAAAGTGACTTCGTGCAAACACTAGGAATGTCGTTACACAAAGTACCTGTGAATCAGTCACCCACTCTGCACCACCCGGCCTGCTTTGCAGAATCTTCCCCATCAAGGTAAGCCAGAAGATTAAAGGGATGCTCCTTCGGAGTGAATCAGTGTTTTCCTAGGAATGCGTGAGCTCTACTGCCATTAAATGGGCAAACCTCCTCTAAGTAGAGACGTGTCAAGGTGAACCAAGTGGTCGGAAGAAGCTTTACAGGGAGAACTAAGTGCCTTTTTCTGCTCTTTAGTAGGTCAGAGAGGGGTTGAGTGACAGGGTTAAACCAGGAATGCAGGTCTTCAAGCTGAGTGACTTCTCTTTTCTCTGTCCCTGCCTGTCCTTGCTGTGTTGCCAGGTGCCCATTCTGCATCTACTCCACTAACCGCCCCGCAGCGATGGAGTGCCACCTGAAGACTCACTACAAGATGGAGTACAAGTGCCGGATCTGCCAGACAGTGAAAGCAAATCAGCTGGAGCTGGAGATGCACATCCGAGAACACCGCCTTGGCAACCATTACAAGTGCGACCAGTGTGGCTACCTGTCCAAGACCGCCAACAAGCTGATTGAACATGTGCGTGTCCACACTGGTGAGCGCCCTTTTCACTGTGACCAGTGCAGCTACAGCTGCAAACGCAAAGACAATCTCAACTTGCACAAGAAACTGAAGCATGCTCCACGCCAGACTTTCAGCTGCGACGAGTGCCTGTTCAAGACCACCCACCCTTTTGTCTTCAGCCGCCACGTGAAGAAGCACCAGAACGGGGACTGCTCTGAAGAGGAGAAGAAGGGCCAGTATTCAACCTCCAAGGAAGCCAGTCCACTCCTACCAGTGAACAGCTCCAGAAACCTCCTGTCACCCCTCTCAGTTATGTCTGCCTCCCAGGCTCTGCAAACAGTGGCTATGTCAGCTGCACAGGGCAGCGGGGCACAGCCCAGCTTGGCAGTGAAAGCCTTGGCCATCAACGGCACTTCCCTCTGCTTCGATAAATACTGGAACTCAGAGTTTGCCCACCTTATTCCTTTAACAATGTTTTTCCCCAAAAACCACTACGATCTCACATTCCATCCACCCAGACCTCAGACTGCACCGGGAGGTGCCTCTTCACCTAAACACTCCTTCCTTGCCTACCTTGGACTAACAGAAAGGGCAGAAACTGTCTGAGGGCAGTTACATTCTGTACCAAAAATACCCCAACCAACCCAGCAGGTATACATTGCTGCAAAACGTAGACCGAAGAGGTAACGAACACTTGTACTATATCATTAGTAAGGTTTAGAAAATGGCTCTGTGTGTATACTTATTGCATTGACATGAAAGCTGCTTTATTAAATCTTCAAGAGGTGACCTACTGCATACTTCTACCTTCAGAGGCATGTTCCCAGTACTCTTATCTAAGAAACTATTTTGTCTTGTTAAGCTGAAAAAGAGTGTCCTTAATGGCAATCAGCACTTGTAAGATTACATATTGATGCATTTTATTTTTTGGGCTTTGTGTGCGTGCGGGTGCGTGAAAGAGAGGCTGCCTGTCGCGTGCCCGTGACATTGCTTTTGCACATCCCTTGTATTGGCTTATTTAATTATTATTCTTTTCTCCTTTTCACACACTCGCTCCCTCCCTTCCCTCCGTCTCCCCCTGAACTGCAGAGTTGTGGAAGGAGTAACGCTTGGTTCAGGGCGGATTGGTGTATTATTTCGGTGCTGTTTGCAGTTTCCTTTAGTTGTCTGATGCCTTGTACTCAGTTGTCAAGGTTTGAGGATTTGGGGTAGAACTGATGAGGAAAATGTTGCTTTCAGCACTGCAGGATGAGAGTATGACAACGAAAAGCTTGTAGATGTACACACACGCACATACGCAGTGTGTGCAGTCTACACACCCACACAGCAGGCCCAATTCTTAACTGCTACGCAGGTCTAACAAACACCTGCCTCTGGGCCATAGTGTACATCTTTTGTTTTAAAAGGGCATATAAATATTATATATATATTGTATTATGCAGTGGTTACCTTTTAGTTTGCAGGAACAACTTGTATAACTAGAATTCTATGGTGGAAAAAAAAAAAAATCCAACAAGGGGATTAAAAAAGGTATGGATAAATTCTGGGTATAAATACTCAGACTAAAAAAAAAAAGGCAGTTTTGCACAGTGCTTTAGTCTTGCACTAGTTTGTTTCTCACTAGCAAAAAAAAAAAAAAAAAAGTATCTGTGGGCTGAAGGTCAGACGACTGTTTATTTGCAAAGGTACCACTAACTTCATTGAAATATAAAGCTATAAAAAGATGCTGTTTGAACCATACAGTTCTGTTTTATACCCTCAGTATTTCAATTGTACTTGCAAATTCTGCAGTTCTATCGATACCCTCCATGTTATTAGTAATACTTTATTCCTTTTTGTTAATGGCGGATAGCGCATACACTGCTAGGAAGCTAACTTTATACTTATTTAACTCTCCTACTCGTGGTCATTAAAATGACATGTTATATGTAGCACTTTATTGCAGGAAGAAGCAACTGCGGATTGGTTGTATAACCGTTGTTAATCTCAAAATGCCAAGCGGGATCTTAAATTAAGAAAAGCTAACTGACTGTTAATTGATTTGTATTTCTTGGACACCTTACTATCCAGGAAGAAAGATCAGGATTAAAAATGTTCTGCATTAAAATTGGAAGCATAAAATATGGAATAATTCAAAATTATCATGTGACTTACAGGAATGCTTTTTTACTGGATTATTGTTTCCCATGGTGTCTCTTGGGTTCAGATCTCACTGTCTTTCATCAGGTATTAGAAATGTCTGCCCTAGCTTTTGTCAGAGTCCCCTCTCTGTCCCTTGGCCACGCCACTGTAGAAGGTGCCCTGAGTCACATCTACCATGCTGTCCACCCACCCTCGTGCTGCCCTGAAGGAACTTCTTCTGCAGGTTGTTGTGGGATGGGGGGGGACCTGACGGGCCAGTTGTAGCCGGCCCCTTGTTTATGACAGCACTAAAGCAACACCCCAGTTCAGGAAGGCATTTCTGGTCCACAAGGGCTCTTAGCCCTATGCACAACTAGAAACGTAACTCAATCTTCATTAGTTCTTAAATGAGGCTTGTGTAGAAATGCTTTTTTGACGCAAAACTTGCATCGTTTAACCTATTTGCAAGATTCCTACATTTATTTTGCACTGAGATGGCCAAACGTTCTCCACTGTCATGACCAACCTCTTTCTGTTGAGGGAGGACATCCCAATCTGTGCACTCCTGTTAACATACTGGAAGCTATTTACAAGGGGGAAATAACCAAAATAGTTGCAGGCTATCATTTGGAACTATTAATTAAAGGACAGAGACGTCCCACCATTTTGTTTACATTCCAGCAGGCAGGTTTGGGTTCTAACGAGCACGTGGCAGTTCTGTCTATGAAGGCAGTAAAGAAAAGCCATCTCTTCCAAAGTACAGCCCTTCCTAAACAACCTACCTAACTCAGGGCCCTGCTCGCCACGCTTTACTCCATCCCCCCACCCCGCCACCACCCCCCCGGAGTACAGACAAAACAGAAAATGCTGTATTAGTAACTACTCAGAGCATAAAAAAAGGTAGTATCTTGACAGGATGAAATATGCAATCTGCATCCAGAAATTATACCAGTTCTTGAAAATACATTCAACGCGTATATCTCTGACCCCACCGTAGAAGAGCAAACGCTTCCAAATCAAAAAGCTTATTTCTCCAATGGGCAAGTAAAGTACAGCTGTCTAGGAGGAAGAAGTAGGAACGTTAGTAGGACACTTTCTGTAAACCAAACGGCAGTTTAAATAGGGCTGGAACTTCCAAGAGTGAGCTGTCAGTGTGTGAACGCCACGTGTTCAACCACGTTCCCCTGTACCAGTATCTGACATAGTAACGTTTAACGTACCTGGGAAATTTGTTTAGCACTTTGGAAAGGATAAATTAATTCTTTCTGGCAAGTTATAGAAATTTTCTCTGTAAGGAAAAGTGTGTTAGGAGGTTTTTATTTTTTTAAGAAAAAAAAAATACGGTATTTATCAGAGTTCATGCATATTAAAATAATTGGTTTGCAGTTCAAGGCTAAAGAAAGGAATGTTTTCCAGAGGTTTCCCCTACCGACTAATGACCAACAGTTCTGATAAATTCCCCCCCACCATAAAGGTAATTTCATACTGGTTTTCACTATGCATTCTTTTAACGAAAGCTAGTGTGTTTTTCCATTTGGCAATTCAGTTAAAGTTCTCGGCACTTTTTTCTTTCTTCTGTCTTTTTTTTTTTTTAATTGTTGTATTATGTTCAAATATAATTCTGTCAAGATTTGTGTACATTAATAAAAATTTGTATTGTATAAAGCTTTTTGCATTATAAGGCTGTACAGGGTCATTTTGACAGTAACTGGTATATTCCTTTGCATCTTACGTTGCATTGCCAATTTCTAGTGTATCCAGTTTGGAAGTACAATATACTCTAATTAAAAAGGTTGGCTATATCCTTGTTTCTTTTTGGGTTTCCTTCCTCTCTTTTTTTCACCTTCAACAGATTGAGGCTTGAGTAGGAGGGAGGAGGAGAGGATTCTCCTACAAGACAAGAAGACACGAAGAAAAAAGGTAAGATGTTATCAGTGGTCGTAATTGAAAAGGAAAGCTCTGGTTATTACTACTGATGAAGAAATGCAGCAAATACTCCTCGGATGGGGACAGCACTTCCCTCTGTGGGCTCTGTACTTGTACCAACCCGCCAGGTCAATTCTGCCCGAGGGAGTGTGGATAACGCCTCTTCTGAGGAGTGTGCTCAGTCGGGAGGATGGAGCTCTCCGGCCCTCCCCTCCTCAGCCCTGCAGTTCAAAAATCGGATCCTTAAACTGTAGTTTGCTGAACCTGGCCTTGCTTGGGAATAGCCCCAGTCAAATCAGAACTCTGACCTTAAAGAGGAGCAATGCAGCGACTGAAGGAACATTGTACATTAAAAGATTGTGGTGGAAATCTGGAGGTTTTTTTATTGTAAAAATATCATGTATGCATTTTGTCAGCATTTTAGAAAAAGCTTTTTTTTTCCCCAAAGATTAATGAAGTAATTAACATGCACACAGGAGGCTAAAGGAGGAAACCCTAAGAACAAATTTCCAAGAAGCAAAGATATTATTTGACTCCACTGAACAAGAAAAGATACTAACTTCCTTTTAGGATGTTCAGAGTATTTAACCACTAACCAAGGAAAAAAAAATAAACCTGGGTATTCATTAGATTAAAAATTATCCTCAGATAAATTAATGTTAACATAAATACACGTGGATTGCCCTTTGCCCTCAGTTAGGGCAGTGTTAAGGTTTAATCAACTGAAGAATTCTTACTGTAATTTCTGCTGGGGTGTGGATACGAATCGTCAGGGCCTCCATCGGTACCTTGCTGGAGTGGGTGGTGCTGTAACAGCTCGTGTGTCGGATCCACCGCTCCCTTTGCTGGTGGCCAGTTAGTCAGGTGAAGGGAAGGCATCTTTGACATTAGGATGGTAAGACGTTCAAGAAGAGCTGGTCTTTCTCTCCCCGTCCACTGTATCTGTAACAGAAACTATAAAGTGTTACTCGATGTGGGGGCTATTTGTGCTCCGGTATAATTTTGAAAGCTATTGCAGAGATTGATCTACTAAGCCCTGATTATATCTTGATGGTTTTAAAACAGATCTCTGCTTGTGTAAATTGTTACAGTTCTTTTGTAAATTATTATAACCATTCATTTAATTGAGACGATGGTTTAAGATGTAGGTTCAAATGTTGAGTTAAAACAAGCAGAGAAGGTGCAGGGAGTGAGTCAGGGAGCACCTTGGCTGGCAAAGGAGAGGGGACAGGGCTGTCTGCACTATTTGATGGTGTCTCACTGTCTCCTGGGCAGGCTGAGCGGGACTGAGTGATCTGGCTGCGTCAGGAGGCAGCGAGCAGCTGACTGCAAGTCTTGTAGCAGCTCCAGCCCTTAAGCATTACTGTAAACTTTTGTTTAAAAGCTGGGGGTCAGTCGCAACCAAAACAGCAACCAAAATTTTTGCAATCGGCATTTCTACCTTTACCAAAACCCACACATCCGACAGAAGAACCCAATGTGGCCAAATAGGGGTATTGGTCTCATGATACATAACAACAAGACACTGTTCTTTGCAGCAGGTGGCTGTAACATGCCTGAAGACCTGCACAATTATAATCAATTAACTTTCCCAATATACATGTATTGTGATAGAAAACATCTCGGGTTGTGTATTGACCCTCTCAGGGCAGCAAGAACTGCCCTATTTTCATTCTGCATCTACATATATTTTTAATAAATAATTAAATTAAAAGTTGACATTTTTTCAAGCAGAGTTGGTTCTTAAAATCCTGTACCTGCCATAGTCATCATAAGCCCAGTAGAACAAGGCTTAAGACTTTGGAAAATAAACCCTAAAATTTCCTGCAACACTTGACTGTAGGGAGAGATTCTTTTGCAGGGGATGGCATCATTTACGCAGGGCCATGTTTTAAAATACATGTCGTGTTAAAAATATGTCAGTTGTGCACCTAACAGACAGACATCTGCATTATATCATCCACCATCATAGCTGCTGCTAATTGGCCTCCTTGTTGACAAGTCCCACCAGCAAGGTTAAGTACTGGCTGTAAAAGCAATCCAGCCTCCTGCCCGCGGGGTCAGAGGTCAGGCAGCCCGTGCAGGAGCCTGCTCAGCCTCTTCCCTGCAATATATTTCCTGAGACCTAATAAAACCCCAGCGCAATCACTCCTACCCCGAGGTCTGCCAACCACGACTGTGTCTGCGGAGCGGCACTAAGTGGTGTGTCACCCGCTCAGCGCAGAGGCATGCAAGGGAAGAGGCATCATCTTTTGTATCGAAGTGTTACAAACCATCAGTGAAGCACATAAAAATTCCAGAAGCAACAGCTGACCTTGGATGTGGGGCAGCCGAGGCCTGAGTGCCCAGCAGGAGCCCCTGGGAAAGGGACTGGGGGGCGTTTAGTGCCCCGAGCTCAATGTCCCCTGAAAGGTGAGCATCTTCAACACGCCTTGTCTTGACCAAACAAATCCACTTGCTGCTTTGTAAAATCTTGGCCTAAAAATCCTGGTGGGAGGGTGCAGGGAGCAGCCTGCTGCTGATTTCCCCCCAGGGTGCACACCGGCCGGAGTACGGCACTGCTGGCATCAAGCCAGGCAGGACAGCTCGGGCGTCACACGTGTCTTGGCAACCCTGGGCTGAGTTAACAGGTTACATCTGACCCAAAGACCAGAACTTGCCTTGGCTTGTGGGCTTGTGTACCTCTCGGGAACATACTGCTATGTATAACTAGGAAGCCATCCAGTCGCTCGCTACGAGGCAATCCATCAGAAATGCAGCTGTTGCCTTCCACATATGCACAACAGCTGTCTTTCACCAACCTGGCAGTGGCTGTATTTACATGCCTGACTCTCTTTAGTAAGTACCCACCATTTCAAAAAAGAAAAGGGGGGGGGGGAAAAGACAATTTAGAACTGGAGCTGAGGAGTGGGGGCAGGGGACACACACCAACTTGAAATGTTTCATTAATTAAGTTTTAAAAAAAAAAAACCAAAAACAAAAGAGAAAAAGCCAGACTCCCTCAAAAACCCCTAACAGCTGTGCAGCGGAAGAGCACAAAGTGATACTCAGGACCTTCTTTGCAGCTTTGCGAAGCCTCTGGGGCCTGGTTCTCTCCTTTAAGATGTGGGGAGGGCATTCCATGCTAGGAGGTTGTTTTGCTTTGTTTGGGTGGGTTTTTTTTTTAATTGTTCCATTTCCGTCCTCCTCAACCATGATTAAAATGCAATATATGGCGCAACGCTGAAAAAAAAAAAAAAAGCCAACACAAAACCAACAGTTTTTCCAATTTAGGCTATAGTTCATGAAAAAAGACTTTGAGGTCCTGTAGTATCCTCTGTTGTTTGCACGTGGTTCTGCTCTACTTTACTTTTCAAACCTCTACTTTCTAGCTCATACCTTTGTTTTTTTCCAGCACTTCTCAGAGAGCGTTTCACTGGAACTGCAAGCTTTGGATTGTTACTCTTCTGGGAAGGTGCCTGTTTAAATAAAGAATAGAAAAATGCTCTTTATCGCTGAGCCCTAGGCCTTCATGCCAACGTTCGCAGCACAGCCTAACATAGCCAAAACCAAAAATAGGCCTCCCTTTCAGGCTGGTCAAAAAATACCAAATACTTTCTTGATTCTTTCCCTGCTGTTTAAGGCTGGAACATTCATTCACACGCTAGACTGAAGAATTTGCTTTTAAACAGACTGAACAGGAAGCCAGTTGGGAGGGTCAAAGTTGTAAGTAACGTGCTCACGCATAGTTGAGTAGGACTTTAAGGCCTATTTATGCACAACTGCGTGAATGACTACAAATGTATTTTCCCTGTCTTGCTCTCACTGCCTCCTTAAGCATTTTGCCACAAATAACCACAGGAGCCTGGTCTAGCCCCTGCTCCTCTCTGCCCGAACACCCCCGAGAGCAGCACTGCCACTGCAATGGCCAATGCCGAATAATTTGCCAAAAAAATCAGAGCACAGGGCTGGAGAAGGCGCCGGCCTCGGGCACCTCTCACGCGGTGTAGTATCACACACACAGATGTTGTCTGGGTCCTGAGAGCAAGCGTTGCTTGAGGAGAAAGCAAGAAGTCATTTGGATTTCTTGTAGGACTAACTTTTCTAAAACTGTGTGGGTCAATTAATGCAGAATTTCTTGCTAGAACCAGCAAAATGAATTATGATAAACTACACATCTCTTGTATTTCTTATGTTGCAGGGATTAACACTTTCCTGATATCTAGACTTTCCAGTACACAGCGTACAACTGCATCCCGTTACAGTTAGAAGCAACAGTTGTTTTAGCAATAAAAACCACAGCGTCTTTTTTTCCTGAAAGTGAGAAAAAAAAAATTAAATAGCATGGGAATATAAGTAAAGCTAAATAGTTGCAGATAGAGGATGCTCCCTCCATCAGTGTGACTCTGAAATAATATGCATATATTGGTGGCTGTCACTCATCCCAGTGACACGTTGAAAATGTACCAGAATAGCTCTATTCACAGGTGTTATCTGAGCGATGCCCATTTGCACTTTGAATATTTAGTAAGCAAGCATTAAGACTTCATGTTTTTATACCTAGCTGCCTATTTTTAATGGGACTGCATACCTACAACTTAATGAAAAGATCTAAATATAATGTTAACGTGATTTTAAAATATGCACTGCATCTTTTAAGTTGACATTTCAATTAAAAATAAATAAGATCCAGTTATATGGTGATACTGTGGTAAGATTGCATTTTTACAAGTTTCATTCTTACTCAAAGTGACAGATTTCTGTAAGAAGAATCGTCCTCCAGCCACTGAAACCAGGAAAATATACTTAAGGCCGCACTTAATCACTTCCCGAAATTGGGATATCACATTCTATGAATAAATGCATTCTGTGGTAAACCCATTGTCATTTTCCTGTGGATAGCCTGTTAAAACTAATAATTGCATAATAAAATTTAATTCACATCCGATTTTTAACAGGAAAACAATGCCATGCGTGCTGTAAAAGGTTATTCTACACATCTACGTGTGTGTAACTACCATCTACCACTCTCGCAAGTACCGCCTTTACCTCGGTTGCAGCAGCTCTGCTGTACGGCAGGGAGCCTGTCAGTAGCCGCACAGGTCTGGCAGTCCTCAGCTGCGGGTGGATGGTCTCAGCACACTCGGTGGCCCCACACATCACCTACTGGCCCAACGCTCGCTGGGTGCTGAGCTCCAGCTGCTTCATGGGCACGTTGCAGTCATGGAAGCGTGTGTGCCTGGAAAGACGACACCCCCCCCCACCCCCGCCATGGCATTCCCAGTATCCTGACCCTGCTCAACTCATGTAACAAAGAATTTAACAGTAAAAAAAGAATCCACTCGTGTTTTCTTCTAAGCTCGATTTAATTTACTAAGGTCCCTTTGGTGCTGCCATAATAAATCACATCTGACCTCCTCCTAACGTGACTGCCTGAGGCATAAGTACTTATGATACAGAGGGAGGACTGACCTGTTGTCACTGGACCTGGGCTTTTCTTTAAACCTATTCCTATCTCCAGCACCATGCTGTTCCACAAACTACATGTAAAGTCACTACGTAAAAAAGTACTCTGTTTGCTCTGCAAAAATAGCTCCTGATTAGCCTTCCCCAAACTATTTTATAGCTGCTGCTGCAGGCCCTTGAGCTGGACAGTCCCACTCTGCTCTCGCCACAAACAGAGGCCACTTGGTACTTGTGATCCTCGCTGTTACCCTGCTCTGGCCCTCTCCGCTTCCATGAAAAGCTCATTCTGCTTACAGTTCACTTCCATATGTGGTAAAAGGGTTGACCCAGCTAGATTGGCCTATTAATTCCTCAATTCCAGCCAGTATCCTGCTCTCAGGGTAAATGCTACTGACTAACACTTCAGAAGAAAGAAGAATTAAAAAAAAAAAAAATTGGGATTGCTCAGAGTTTTCTTCCAGAGGAATGTTTTGCTGTCAGACAAGTTTTAAGAGACACAGGAATTTCCTGTGGAGCACAATTTGTGGTTCCTGACGATGAGCGCTACTGGACACGTTCTGACCGACTGCCTTTGGATCTGGTTCCCAAAATCCTTTACACAGAGAGGTTTTCCTGAGCACTCTTTAGAAACTGGATGGTTTCCATCAGGATTTTTGATTCTGTCACTGTAATAGCCAGTTCCTCAAATTCTGTATTTGGCAGCACAAGTCACGTGAGTCCTGTCATTAGTTTTTTTGTCACCTAATCAATAGGTTGTCAAGATCCAGGCTCCTAGTTTGGTGGTAGAGACTTCAAGAATCTTCCACATTTAGGGAGCCAAAACAAAATGGGTGGGGTGTTTTTTTTTGTATAGGTCAGAAAATTTGTTTCCCATGGGACTCTTTTAGCTTCCTGGGCTAGACTAACACAGGAACTGAGACACCTAGCTTTTACTTCTAATGACCAAATAAAAATAAAATAGATCACCAAAAACTGTCACTGGCAGCCAAAGAGAGGCCAGGACTGTGAAGTCTCTAATGTGAATGTTCCCCAGCTGCCAAAACCCTGCATGGTTCAAAGCTCGCTCTTGGCACTGCCAAACAACCAGGGACTGCCTTCTCCCAAGTCATCTGCCAATTCATGACAGGCCAAAAAGTCAGAGAAATCCCTTAGCTCTGCAGCTCTTTCTAGAAACCTCAAAAAGAAAGGTTATTTACCTCTAACTCCTCTGAGATCTGCTGTCTGTACGTATGTTGACACTGAATTTACTGTGCAAACACTGAAAGCCAGAGAACTTCCACCCCAACAGTATTCAGAGCAGAGCACATACCTTGCCTCCTCGTGCTCTGTTCTTGCAGAGGGTGGCCCACTTGGTGTGACAAGTTGCAGTGCCATAACAAATTCAAATCAATCATCTTGCTTCCACAGTAAGACAGACAAGCCCCTCAAATCTCCTCATCACAGGCCCAGTAATGCAAGGGGACTTTCTGAAGACTTCCTTCCTGTTAACAGAAAAGGAAAAGCATGTGCAACACCCCATAATGCAATTAATATTGTCAGTCAAGTGAAATCTGAAATCTTACACCATCCCAAAGAAGGATTCACCTTGAATTCTGATGGTAGCCTTGTTTCCCCTTGCCTTCCTGGCAATAAATAGGACAGCCAGCGAGGAAAGCTACCTTCGAGGAAAGACTCCCCTCCCACCTATTCAAAGGTCTTTGAAAGATCTCCCAAGAAGGTGGGAGAACACAGAGGAACCTCCCACCCACGGGCACGGGCCAGAGACAGCTGTTAAGTGCTCTGAAACTGCAGGGAAGAAAGTCTCCAGCAGGCAATCTGGGACACTGGGCAGAGACAGCCCAAGAGAGGGCAGGAGCCTGCCTGCGCACCACCCATGCACTCATACTGATATGTCTCCTGGTGTTGTTGATAACAAGCACGATTTCTCTTACTAACGGACAATCAAGCATGTGCCAGACCCATCCAGTCTTCAGGCCATTACAGGAAGGACCCGAGACTCAGGCGGTAACACCTGAGATTGGCAATAAAACTCTCCAGGAATGGAGAGGCAGAAGAGTTTGAGGTTCTAATCAAAGAGCTGTAAGAGCTCGAAACCAACACTTTTTCACCAGCAAGCTCAATATGGCTGTGCCCTGACAGAGCCTGCAGGTTATTTTGGACATGAGAGGTGTCAGAAAATAGATTAATGCAGCCTAACAAGGAAATGGGGAATGCATCCACCATGGTTCACAGGCTGGCCCTGAAGCAAAACAATGGGTATTTCTTAATTTATAAGGCATGGCAGTTAACCTTGAGGTACCTCCAGTTCAAAATATGGTTCTTTTTTCCTGTTTATGATCAAACAGTACAGCGCAATTCAAACCCCTCTCCTGGAAGGTGAACAGCAGACAGCCACACCAGCTGCTCAGGGCACCTGCTTCCAGTAATCTATCCTCTTCTTTGCACAAATAACATCAGAAGATGAACACCTTATTTAAGTAATTATCCAGCCTCATCCCCTGACTGCACATCTTATCTTGTCTGTGCTGCCACTATATCGTAGGTCCCCTCAACTATACGGGATTTCTTTTACTCAAAATATGAAATAATGCAAACACAGGAAATACCACAGCGAAGTGACATTTAAAAAAACAAAAACAAAAAAAAACCAAACCTTTAAAAGTAGTATTTTCTTTCTTTTTTTTTTTTTTTCCCCAGGAAGAAATTGCAGACAACCCATGTCAGCAGCCAAATTAAAACAAACAAGTCTTTCTGAAGAAAAGGTGCTCTTTCTAGAGAATCAGGCTCACTCATTAACTCCAGAGTTAATGGACTGCAGATTCTTCAGCTTTTGGGAAATACAATTTGACAATTTGTAGAGGAAGATTGATTTTTATTTATATATATAGATTTTTTTTTTTTCATATCTATAGATAAAGACTTCATACCATGACACCAGCCACTCTGATGCATGACAGAAGTTCAGTATCTTTTGAAGAGAAACGGTCAGGATTTGGGCTGATGGACCATGGTGTGGAACCTTTTCTAACTCCAACTGAAAAATGCATTTTCCTTTATCACATCTAACACTGGCGAAGACGGCTGCATCTGTCAGGTGCCAGGATTCCAACCTGCCCTCTCAGGCTAGAGAGAGGTCTGTCAGCCTTTGACAAATGAGTCAGAAGACAGCGATGCAAAGATACCCTGTGGAAGGAAATGAAAGGGAAGAGTTTTGCAAAAGTGGGATTTTGCTCTGAGTAATTAAAAATAGTGTGAATTTCACACCAGCTCAAGCAGCTTCCCATCTACGGACAGGAGCAAGGAAAAGGGGAAGAATACACAGTGCCATTCACTGCCAGAAAGACTGCAGAAATACACCTTCATGAGAATCTTGAAACATGAGCAGAAGGAAAACTTGAGGGATGGATAGTTTTAGCAAGGCCAAACCATGTAAACAAAAGATATCAAGGGAAAAATAAGGGGGGGAGGTGGAGGGATCCAAATGGATTTGAATCTGTTGAGGCTACAGAACCCAGGTTTCCTGACTAAGAGCAATGCCTTGAACTACTTAACCACAAACAGGCCTCTTGAAAAAAAGTTATGCCCTCAAAGTTATTTACCCAGCAGCTGGGAGTCCTGATCTTGCCGGCCCGGCATCTTCTCTCCTCCAGCTGCAAAACCTTTTATAACCTCAGTAGTTCTTACCCACCACAAAGCACTGAAAAAGCCCTGGTCAAAAACAAGTCAGAAACGCAGAACCCAGAAGGAAATGAGAACCGAAGTGATTGATTTAGGACTCTGCTCACCATTTTCTTTAGCACATTTTCCCTGGTTCTGAGGAGTCCAATACGCTTCTGAAGGAGCATGGAGCAGTTTGACATACTAAGAAGGGCGGAAAAAAAAAGATGGTAACAAGTGGTTGTTCCTTTTACCTTAGCTGTAAATCTGAGTACGACACACAGAGCACCGCATCAATTCCAAACAAGTGCAGGCAGATATACAGCATGCTGCTTGCCCTGACCAAGCCATAGAGCAGCAGAGAGAAAAATAAGGCTCTCCAGCAAGACATAAAAATACTCAAATCTGTTGTAAATAGGATTGCAGTTTTAAGGAGGTCTAAACTCTCCTAATGCCATAAAAACATTACTACTACCTAAACAGAGTAAGACTACCCACAGATCCCAAACAGCCCTACAGCAGATGCAGGTATCAGCTGGTAATGTGAGCATTTTTAAGGAGCAGTGTGGTGCAAGAAGGCTATTCACCAGGGTTAAAAATAAAAAAAATAAACTAATGCACACACCCCCCCCCCCCCCCCCCCCCCAAAAAGACAACATTCAAATCAGCTCAAATTGAATCTTTGATAGGGGCAACATGGTAGCTATATCTTGGTTCTTTTTTAGGGACAGATAAAGAGGTTCTGAGGAAGTACAACTATCCCCACCCGAACCATCCAGGAATATAAACCTTGCGGGAGGCAATCTCACCACCAGTGCCATGACTGCTTTGCTGTAAGTCCAGCAGATCTGGTGATGGATCACAAAATCTATGGGTTGTTTCATGTCATGCTTATTGTTAAAATACTATGTGTTTTGACAGGTTTGTAGGAGGAAAGTTGGGAACCGACAGCAACTCCCCAAGCTCCTGGAAAGGATTCACACCGAGAGGAACCACTAATCTGTCTGATGCCAGAAAACACAAACCACACAGACCTTGAAGCCTCCCTCTCTGCCAGAAGGACTCGAGCTTTGCAGTGCCCAAACGGCAAGTCCGGGAGCATGAACTGAGAGACTCTCTAAAGAGATCATTTCTCTTTTGTAGGATGTTTACTCGAGTCTCTGGAGTTCCCTAGTAGGGAAGGCAGAGATACTCAACGCTGAAATTATGTAGACAACAGCATTTACCATGAATCATTTGGCATCAACGACAAGTGATTTTTATTTTTTTTTCTCTCTCACTGAAAGTACACAGTTTTTCCTATGTGGGACTGTGTCTGGCTGACTTGATCACCAGGAAGAATGAAAGCAGGATGCCTGATCAAATACCAAAACATCACTCAAAAACACTGACTAATATTTACAGTTCAGTCTCTGATCAGTTATTTAACCAACTTCAGTTGTGAAAACTCAATTGCAGTTTAAAAAGAAAAACCAAAACCAAAAACCAACCAAAAAAACCCACCCTCAAAAAATCTGAACCCACTTGAAAAATAGTTAAAGAAAGAGATGAATTAGTAAAAAAAACCAACCCAAACAACAAAAAAAACCCACAACAGAAAAAAACGCCACCGAAAAACCCACACCTCAATTCAGTACAAACAACAAAATAGACAGAGGCAGGGAACAACTACATTGTTTTTTCAAAGCAATAACTATTATGACTGGTACCTCTGAGAATTAAACAGAGCGAGCTCTCCAGTGTTTTGACCTCCAGAAGGTCATGTTCACAAGTCAGTGACCGTAAGAGCCAAGCTGGCATTCCCAATGCCCACAACAATAGATCCAATTACTTCAACCAACAAGCATTAAAAAGCAAATGCAGCACACAAAGCTCCTATTGCTTCGTTAATTCAAATACATATATCTGCAGATATGAAGATGAGAGAACAGCACCCTTGCCGTTTCTGCATGCTGTACATGCTCTCCTTTCTTAACTTTCCTTATACATTTTGTTTTCCACTTTTTTTTTTCCCCTCCCTGGTGTTTGCCTGTTTGGAAACACTTCACCCAAACTCAAACCAAAACAGGGCTGAATAAATTGATTCGCTGTTTCTTTTGTCAACGTTGCTCTTCCCACCATTATTCACTGCAATTTTTCAAACTTGGCTAAGAAAAAAATACCACTTTGTTCTTTCAATTGCAGATGCATAGATCTGCAAATGCATAGCTCAGTAAATAAATAATCTCAAGCCTCATACTTACTACTCAGTGACTATTTTGAATTTGCTAAGTAACCTAGCAGTTCAAATAATTCATTTGGAGGAAAAATAAGAAACAGAAGCCTTCAGTAAGTACACTGCTGAAGCCAGTAAGTTCGAAGGGGATCAATAGCATTTTATAAAAGGCACATTTAAAAAAAAAATCTACAAAATCCATCAATACCTACCAGATACCCCAGCCCCAGGGATATTTGAGGAATGGCTGGGACCAAATCTCAATGAAAACCCCTTCACAACTATTCAGCGTCATCTCCTCTGTCCCTCTGGGTGGGGATGGGATTTGCCTTCCTCACAGAAAGGCCTAAAGACCATCACAAATCTGGCGCCTCTGTGGGCTCCCATGCTTGCACCTCAGCTCCTGCGCTGCCCAGATATGCTAGCACTGGCTCTGTCTCGCACAACACAGGGAAAATGCTGCCACCAGAACCCTCTGTCACCTCTGTCTTCTCCCCAGGCAGAGAAAGGTCTGCTCAACGGCTTCAAAGTGGCAGAGGAAAGCGCCCCAACTGCTGCCCACGGGCCCACCAACAGGAACCGATCGCAGTAGAGGACCTGTACTGAAAGGTGAGTTGAATATGCAGTTTAATGTGACTGTTAACGGGGAGGCTATTTATGCCTGCTTTGTAGATGTCCCTATTTTCTTTAAATAAAGTTGTGTTAGAAGAGCCAAAACAAAAATACCTATCAAGAATATAGTAGACAAAACTAACTGTGGAAGTGATACTGCCCCAGAAAAATGTGATGTAGCCAATTTTGCAGGGTTGCTAATTGTGTATCATTAAGGACATCACACAGTGACCTATTAATACATCTAGAGCCCTCTGTCGCCCTATTATCAATAACAAACGGGAACCTTCTGTACTATTTTGGGAAATGACCTTTCTCCACAGCATTGTAGTGTAGCACGAGCCAGGAGCCTCCCGAGCTGTAACTCCAGCTCCACCACTGACTTGCTGTGTGACGAGGAAAAGTCGCTTTAACCTCTCAGGGGCTGTTTCTTTTTCTGTAAAGTTGTAGTGACACTCGCCTACCTCTCAGCCTGGCGGAGTGCTTCGCTCAGTTCAGATCTTTGAGCAGAGCTTCGAGGATGCAAAATGCCAGGTCAGCACGACACACTGCTGCGGCTGCTTAAGGACTTTAACACGGTAGAAATTCAGCTGCAGCAGGAAGAACACATTGCACAGAGCTACAAGATTCCCTTTTCACAGGTGAGAAGTGATAGCCACTAGCTTTAGGCTGCAAGTCACCACCTAGTAACGTTTAACTTGTCAGTGATTTCAGCTACAGAGTTTCTCAACACACAGGAAAGAAAAGCTCGGTACTTGTTCCCACCTACATGCCAGCAGATTTTGGGGTAATGTTAACAACTCACATAATGGCAAAGGATACACCTAAAATAACAGCGTGCAGAGACCATAGGGTGAAAATTACTGGGACAAGCAGAACGCTCAGTGGATACTCAGTTTATGCAGTCTGGTACATTTCAAAGGTCAAAAAAAATAGTTGGGTTATAGGAAGTTACAGAGATTAAAAAAATAGAGCAGAGACTGTAACAACACCATCTCTTTCTCTCTCTCTAAATAAATAAAAGTCATGGCTACATGAAGTCATTCTGAAAACATGAATTATTTAATTTGCTTTGGTGGAATATTCCCAGGCTTAACCCCCTTCAAATTGTGGTAAAAGGTGGGAAACAATCTGATCCATTTACAAACTACGAGAACGTGCATAAGCCCACAAATAAACCTACAGAAAGGCTGTACTCCCAACTTAGAAAAATCCAATCCCTTAACTCTTTTCCAAGGGGCAGAGGTCAACATCTCACTTGATTTTCAACATCTCACTTCTCTCCTGCCTCACTACAAAAGAAAAGGCTAGATACTGATATGGTATTTGAGAGCTGTCTAATAACTGCTTTTCATAATTTCACCAACAGATTCCAAATAAAACTTACTTTGTCGCTTGAATCCCATCCCGCTGGAGGAAATTCCATTTCAATTCCTTTGTAATTGACAGCACAACTCAAATTCCTAAATCTGCATCCTCAGTTCTTCAGAAATAAAGAGACTTTCACAGCGTGGAAAATTTAACCTGAAAGCCACAACACCACACCCATATTTACGTGAGGAAGTTCACAGGGTGAACACTGTTCTTTCATCACGGTGATCCTCAAATGCCCTCAAGAACTCCTTAGCTATTATTTAAAAGCACTTTGTTTTACAGACAGATAGACAGCAATATATTTGACACAGATGTTTAAACATTACATGATTGAAGTTTTATAAGAATTAAATTATAGTAGTTATTGAAAACCATGTTTGAATTTAATATTTAATATGTCTCTACTGACAGATTGCATTTAGTGATCTAAATGCGATCTAGTGATTAACAGTGCCCAGAGACAGTTTATCCATGTTCTCCAGATTGAACTTTGGCAAAATTTTAGACCCAGGATATGGATCCATGGGTATACAGAAAACACAGGACAGGAATATGCATCACTTAGCAAGTGGTTGGGTATAACACTTAGGAAACAAAGGGGGGGGCAGCATTTTCTCTCCTGGGCAGAAAGCTTTGAGTTGTGTGGAACACCCTGACGTGAACATACAGGCCCAGATGGTCACTTTTGCTTCCACAACGTATTCACGCTACATTTTGGAATTAATTTTCTTTCACCCGACAACTTCATGAAAAAAAGTTTACATTTCATCAGCAGCCCAAGTTCAGTGGGTCAAGAAATTAGGCAAGCTGCTAAGAGAGCCTTTTACCAGTTTATTAAAGCATACCCTCAGCCGGGGCAACCGCATTTCTAAGGTATTTTGACCCCGTGGAGGAGCCGGGGACCTGGGAGGCGGAGGAGAGCAGGGAAGGGCTGAGCGCTGCTATACGGCACCATCTAAGGGCTGTCTATAGGTACTGCAACCGGAGGCAAGGACGGCAGCTGCCCCCAGCCAGCTCTCGGGCCCCCGGGCGCATTCACTGCACTCCCGGCGGCGGCGGCAGAACAAAACCTCCTAAGCAACTTTTTCTCTGTGAATCACTGTCACTCTTTCATCCAAAATCATCTAGCAAATGAAGTTACGGAGAAGTTGGCTGAGGAATAATATTCAGCATAAGGAGATTTACCTTTGTGGTTTGTAGCAATTTGTTTCTCTCCGTCGAAATTTCTTGGTATGCAAACAAGGTGGTTTATTACAAAAACTCTAGATTAAGCACAGGAAGAGAGAAAATTTTGTGTCCTTTAGATTTAGAAACTAAAAAACAAGAGTAGCCTTAATTCTATCCGGCTTGCGCAATATTTAAATCTCTATTTCAGTTTTTCAATGCAAATTTATTTTTCTTCGTAAGTTATACAAGTCTTGTTTGTAAAAATCTTTTCTTTTGGGGTGATTTTGTGATGCAAGCTACATAAGGAAATACCATACCAACCTGTGGATCCACTTAGTCCAGCCTCAATCTCAAGCAGCAGCCAATAAAGAAAAAAAAAATAAAAAGAAACCAAAACTATTCAAACTGTCCCACAGAAATGTCCTTGCACTTCACATGCTTACTAAGGGATACATGTTCAAAATGCTAGATGAGAGCTATCTGGACTAGATTCATTTACAGGATCTGTGCATGTCTCCAGAGCAACATTTCCTAAGATGAAAGAGCTGGCAGTGGACCAAACAAGATTATTTTAATTATTCCAGTTTCCCTCTAAAATTTCCTGTCTCATTGCATATGAAATTTACTAGCCCAGGAATGGAAAACTGACTCACCTAATGGGACAAAACTCAGGTGACCTGTATTCTAGGACCCCTATTCAATCACACTTAGCCACGTGCTCAAACGCCGTCCCTTTCCTGATGTCAGGGTATGGAGAAAGAGTAGCATTTCTGGTATGCGCAAGTGCACAGCAAGGAACTGTGTGTGGTGGGAACGGGTGTGTGGAGCAGAATCTGCAGCTACACTGAAAGCCACGTGCATCCTGCAAGACATGAAACCGGGCCTTCCCTATTTAACACATCATGATTCAGAACAAGTGATTAATCTTAGTACAGAAATAAAATATTCGGTGGCTTTTAGTTGTGCTAGTGCTGTCCAGCGGGCACGGTCTGCCCAGTTGCTGCAGATGTGGAAATGACAGCACTAAAGAGTCTCACTGTAAAGACACTTTCATTTATAAGGGAATGCCACATTCCGATGGATAGCTAAAAGGTAAGGTGAAGGATGCCAATATTTTAATTACCTAAAGTTTCAAACATTACTGTTCAAATCTACTCAGGTTCTATTGCCACTGCACACAGAAAGAACAAGTCAGGTATTCTGCATCACACCACTCAAACAACAAAAAAGTTTTTTGCTTTTACTGAAACTGTTTTCAAAAGCTTACTGATTTTGACTTAAGTTCCTCCTTCTCCTGTAAATCAAGTGAAGAATGTGACTCCAGCTACTTGTTTTGAATTCTGCAGGGATCAAATATTATCAGCTGTTGTTCACTGCAGACAGACAAATCATATTCACAGCTCACAAAAAAAAAAAAAAAATCCTGTTTCCGTAAACAAAATTTGCTCAGCAAGCAAAGGCATGGAAAGTCATTCCTCTTAGTCTCAGACAGCAGTCAGGATTTCCAAGTAGATCACTTTGTTAAGATTTGTGCATAAAAAATATTTGCAATGTAATTCACGTTCCAGTGTGCTGTTTATTTTACTTGATTGAGCTCTGCCAGCTACCATATGCTTACCATGCTTTTGACGTGACACATAGGACAGAAACCAGTTTCTCGTGTGGCTGTCTTTTCTGGAATGATTATCCAATCTCAATTGTGCGGTTACAGCAATATTAGTCCTCTCCATGAATTTTATGAGACTGCAGAGTTTCTCTTTGAACTTCAGATGAGAAGGGACACCAGAGGATAACAGGTTTGTGAAACACATGCTGACCTTTTAGTATGTTGACCTGTACTGCTGTTAACAGCTATCAACAAATCCTGAAGCGCTGATAGAGGGGAGAAGGCAGTAGTGGAGGTGAGAAGGAGGGAAAGGAGAAAACCAGCAGACAGACTGACAAGGCATTATTTTCCACCCAATGTCCACAAGCTTACCGATGTCTCAGGATCACGACATTTTTGGCAGAAAAAGTATACGAATACTTAGCTGTTTCTTACTTAGACCTAGAAGTAAAAGACAAGCATCTGAGTAACAGTAAAAGCTCCTAGTCTAAGCTTCTGACATCATAAGGCACATTACTTGTTGCGGTTTATGATGTCACTAAAGATCCCTTGTCTGGACTAACAATTTACAGTTCAGAAGTAAAGTGAAACAAGTAACTTACTCTTTGCACTTATTTTACAGGCTTTGCCAGATTTGATCGTATTTAAAAAAAAGGGGGGGAGGGGGGGAACTGTCGTTATATCTACATTCAGTGCAGACCGCTACTAAACATTTTCTTTTCAAACACATTTAATATTCCTTCTAATTCAGTTTGTGAAATCCCTCCTAGATAACCAGGAAATTCTTAGCATCCTAATTTTCCTTTCCTCTACGGATTATTTTGCCTACTCCAAAATACTGGGAAAGCTTCTCTAAGAATAATCCTTACTGTGATGGCTGAATTCTGTTTCTCCTGTCATGAGAGGACGGTCTGACATCACAGCCTGGGAACAAGCTCAGGTCCTTTTCCGCACAAACAGCAGGACACATCTTAGCACCGTTGGCTTGTCTCTAAACTTCCCATCCTCCACACCTGGCTACGATGGTGCCTGCTTTCTTCTAAGACTTGATGAGAGAAAGAAGACCAAAGGCCAAAGGTAACGAAGGGGTCAAGAAGAGACGGTTTGCCACAGGTGCTGCTAACAGACACTAAACAACAGTTTTGCACGACTTCAGAAATCCTTGTCTTCTGCTCGTGAGCTCTGTCCAAGCCTGGGTTCACCAAGGTCACAGGAAAATAAAAGGTTGCACTTTTGTTGATTAACGCTGCTAAGCAACAAGTCATAAGAACTAACATTACTCTTGTCTTCCGCTGGTTGCAATTAGAAAACTACAAGCAGGATCTTTGTGTCATAGATTCAGGGCTGACAGAAACCTTTAGCATCGTGACTTTGCAATGCTACGAGCCACACAATCAATGGGAGCATCTTCTCATTATACGTACATCACGCGTCCCCAGCCATTGCAGTTTGCCACAGTGCAGGTCAGCTCAGCCATCTGAAGTTGTAATAGTCTTTAGTTTATAATCTTTAGGTTATAACAGTCACTTTCAATAGAAGAAACAAAGCAAAAATATTGTTAATGCCTGACTGACCTTATGGATATTTCAGAAATTTAAAGAGCTGTATAACTAAACTAAAGCTTTCTTGCACTACTCTACCAGTGAAAGAGATCTAAACATAAGAGAAAATGAAGACATAGTAACTAACATACAGCAGGAACTCACTTTGCCATAGTATTTTAAGGAAAAACACAGGAATCTCATCATCCATTCTGAAAAGTGAAGCTGTTGACTTGTTACAAGTGAACGATCATTTATTCAAACTACAAGGATTTCTAGCTTTTCCTCACTTAGAACACAACTCTTCCAAAGTTCCACCTAGTTCCAAAGGACAAGTGTCTGCATTAGACTAGTGCCCCACAACATACAAATCCAAAAGGGAAACCTCACACAAGCAAACACTGTGGATCACAAGTTTCTGCAGCTTGCCAGTGAACTGTCCAAGATAATTCTTATGCTCCCATGGAAGAAAACAAGAGAAAAATAGACATTCTTCTTGCTGCTCCATAACGTACCTTCTCCATAGACTACCACGAATGTCAGCTCCTCTTTTTCTTGTTTGTTCACCAGCTGAACCATACCCTGGTATGGCAGCAGGGAACAGAATATGCCTACCGCACTTCCATTCTAAATACGTACTGTAATTGCTTATGAGGTTTTAGTTTTGAAATTTGTATTCTCAATCCACAAATTGTGTTAATGTTCTAATACAGGGTGGGTGGGTTATTTTTAAATAAACTGGAAGGAATATGACCACGGAGTATCAGAGCTAGGATTTGGAAGAGGAACCCCTGTTGTTAGTCAACCTGTGTACTGCTGATTGCCCAAATCATAAGTTCCAAGGGAATACACTGATTTTTCTTTAAATACGTATTTTATCAACTTCTGTTTGATCATTCTTCAAATGATATCTGTTTTGGAATAGTCCAGCAGGAATAGTTACGGAAGGACTAAGGTCTGTAAAAATGTTTCTCATTTTAACTCACAGATAATGTTACTTCTTGACTGTGCATCCAAGGGGGAAGCAACAGAGCACCCCGAGCAAGGAAAACTAAAGGGGAAATAAGTATGTTTACATCAGTCAGCAGTACAGAGCAAGTCAATGAGTCTTGTCACATTAAGACTGAAAATTTTAGAAGGGAACTGCATAAGGTTAAAAAAACAAACACAAAAAACACCAACCCAAAACTAGCTCATTAATATTCTTTAGCTCAATCCCCATCCCCAAAAATCTCAAAACAAATCTCAAGACATATCTCAAGACAAATAGACACCCAACACACTGCAGATTTCACGAATAAAGAAACAATATATGCAAGGATAACATAAATACTGCACAAGCATGCATAACAGGAAGTAATGCATTTACAAAAGGCAAGGGCAGATTAGATATCAAGGCAAAGTTTTCTACTACTTAAAGCAGGACATCACAACAGAACAGTAGTCAAGAAGGGGTCACTGGGTCCTGTCACTGAAAACAGAGAGATTAGATATGAAAGGAATAAGTCACACTGAGAGCATGAACTTGCTAAGAGCATTTTTTCAACCTTAAGTAACATGGCCGTAAATATATATGGGGCTCAGAGTAAAGACTACTGAACTGTAACCCTTACACTCTACTGACCTGTTTCAGAGGCCTGGGTAAATCACTTGATCTCACCACGCTTGTTTTTCCAGCTGTGAAACACCAGCAACAGCTATTACACAGGGACCTGGGGAAAAGTTTCACACTTACATGCAAGTGCAAGACTTCGTAGGACACAAGTTTGTGTATCTGAAAAGTTTTCTCCTTACCTCCCACATCAATTTGTCTAGCCACAAACTTAATCTTGTAATTATTTTCTCATAAAGTTATATTATTTTCTCATTCTGTTCTGCAGTAGCTGTGGTTTTAAATGTTAACATGAGAGCAACTTAACAACTCTAGCAACTATGAATATGTCAACATCCTACTCAACAGATTTGTTTACTATCTTTTTTCAGAAGCCCATTTACTTGAACGACAATATTTTAATGCATTTCACCCCACTTAATCCCACAGAGATAGAAATGATGAGCTGGAAATGCTCTTCCCTATTTTAGGAAACACCTAATTGTTTACTAAATTGTAGCCTACCAGCTAACGCTACGCAACCCTTCTGAAAACAATGCATTTTTTCCCCAGCCCATGAGGACATAAACAAAACTGCACAATTAATCAAACTGCAGTTGACTCCAAAACATGCCACAGCAAAATTTTTCAAGCAAAGAATTTGGTTTTCACACGTGAGGCTCAAGTCATAGTTCGCACAGTATAGCTTTTCAGTTTGATGGGGAATCACTGAAAAACAAAGCAGGGATGCTTATCTATTGTGCCATTTCTGAAGACTCTTCTCAGTATATTTCTCCATCTATTGAAGCATAAGGCACAAATGAACACATAAAGGCGGCAAATCTAATTTTTATTCAATGCTCTACTTTAAGAAGAAAATGCAGTTGAATGAAAAGTAGAACTTGCTTAAGTCATTGTACTGTCTTCTTCTAAGAGTTCATGAGTAAACTAACGATACTTTAAAAGAAGCAACAAAACAAGAAAATAATGATGGCCCATGGCTCCAGTGGATGGATAGCTCTGCCTCCAGAAAACATCCTGAAAAACTGGTAAAACGTATTCTGCTCAAGCAGCTGTCATTTAAACAAAGTTGCAGGTTCTGTTCTACTTGCTTGACAGGGCGCGTACAACAGGCAAGGAAAACAGCAGCCCCTGACAAAAGTAATGCCAATAATAAGGGTTTGATCTAACAGATAGGCACAAATGAGGTCCCCTTAAAAACTGTCACCTGAAACAAACAGACTGTCAAAAAGTTGAGAACTCACCGATTAAAATGCTGCTGCTCTCATTAATTCATTTTCCACCTGACTCTCATTTCTTCTACTAAGTTCCATCAAAACACAGATAATTTTTAAAGCTGAAAGGATAGAAGACATTGCTTTTGGTTTGGGGCACTTCCTGTCTTATTCAACAGAGGCTGTTTTTAAATAGAAAAGAAACTGTAAATGCTACATTTTTTTCACAACTCAGCATGGTCCTAATGAAGTCGCTGTGCTTCTGCCAGCCCCTAACATTCCTTCAGTTACTTCTACGTAACTGGTTGCAGCAATCTCAAATTACTCATTTGGGATGCAAAGTTTAAGAAACAGGAATAAGGGGGTAAGAGCACTGAAGCTCTGACAATTTACGAGCTGGAAACCAGTTACTTCTGCAATGTTTAATTTGCACTGTTTTGAGAAACCAAATGATAAAAAATCCTCAGCATTTTCAGCAATCATTCACCTTTTCTGATAGCTGCCAAATTATACCTATGCAGGAATCAAAATTCTGAAGCACAGAGGTTTATCAGGAAAAAGTAAACTTAGCTGGGAACACACTGTAACAATTGGGATGAGGGGAAGGAAGAGAAGAGAAAAAAAATCACTCTGGGGAAAAAAAAAAAGGAAAAAAGAAAGAGGATCCTAGTAAACCAATTCATTGCTACCCAGGAATTGTCTCAAAAATTCAGACTCAGGTTGCCAGAACTCAAATGCTGTGTGAAACACATACTTCTTAGGAAGCCAAACAGGTGAAACTGAGCTAAAATAAAAATTAAAGACACCATACCTTTTAACATATGTGTCCAGAAAATCAAGACTATAAAAATCATCACTTCTAGTGCTTTTTTTTTTTTTTTGTAAAGCCAATTCATGTAAGCAACAATAGAGTCAAAAAATCTCATGCTATTTTACTGGGTTTCTGTCAGGTCTCCAAAAATCAGCTTTTTTCCACTTTATCCTTCTACCCACTATATCTACCCACTATATTTAGTAGGTACCAGACAAGCTCTGGTACCAGAAGACCTCAAACCATTACTACTAGAGACGAATTATTCGAGTATAAAGACATTTGCTATTAAAACATCATGGATGACATTTGTCCCATTTGCTGTCTACATTTAAAAAAAGTCTAACTAAATTTTGCTTTTGTATTAAAACATCTATTTAGAAACTGGGATGGTTAAAATTCCATTCTTCTAGTGTATAAGAACTAACTATAGCTTCCAAACAGGGACCAAATACCACTATATTCTATTTATATGCACACAATTTATTTAAACTAAGACTGTGGTCAGGTGCTGCCAGGGATTCATGCTGTCACTCAAGGTGAGGAAAGAAAAAGCAATCCATTCTGACAACAGCTGATGCTATATTAGAATGGAAAGCTGCAGCGTCAACTGCTCTAAGATGGTCCCGTAGTTGGAATAAAACTCTGCACCACAAAAAAAACTTTCTCTCCCCCCCTCCCTAAACCAGTCACATTTTGACACAGGCATACATTTTTGACCAACAGATGTATGGTGTGTACAAATAGAAGACTTAGAAATGTATGTACTCTTTTTCAATATAGTCTTTTGTAATCTCTGAGTGTTTGGATTTGTCATGATCTTTGCACATACAGTATTTTTTTGCAGAGTACTGGATAGATATTCTATCAATGTCTGCTGTAGTAAAACATTTGAATCCACACAAGGAAAAACTGTATTTAATGTTCATGTTTACATAAAGCACTTAACAAGAACAGAGAAGGATCTAATGCTTAGAGACCATCTTTGAATGCTTTCAGTAACAGGTCAGCTGCCAGCCCAGGAGACAAGACACCACTAAGAACTTTTTCTTCCAGAAGTGGAATCTTATCCTTGACTGCCAAGTGACTCCGGAAATGTTCCAACATATTTTCTTGGATGAGATTCCACATCCACACTTTCTGCTGTTTCCGTCGTTTGGCAATTAACTCACCACTTGTGAGCATGAGGTCACGAAATTCTGTCATTTTATCCCACATATCTGAGATACCTTCTCCAGTTTTGGCAGAGATGCGCATTACCTGTTGGATTCAGAACAATTTTTAAAGCCAAGTAACAACAGGGTTTGAGGGTTCAATTACTGCATCAAGTAGACTGCATGAAAATTAAGAAACGCAGAAGGCACCCTTACTTCAATACACTCACTTCATGATGCTCTAAGCAGTTTTGTGCTGGTTTCGTTTTTTTTTTTTTTGAAAAAACTTAATTCAACAGGTCAATTTTAATACCAGGGTAGAGCAAACCTCCTTTATATATAGAGGCGTATAAATAAAGGGAGAGTGTGTGTGTGTATGTGTGCTTATTTTATATACACATACTAAAAATTAGTACTGAATCTTTTCCTCAATAATTTACCATAACCTTTTAATAGATGGAATATTGCATTAAAACTAAAGGCCCACAGTATGAGAATTACAATAATATAGACATTGTGTACAGAAGTAGATGAGGTTCTTGCCCAAGAACTTTTATTATGTGAGAAATTAAAAAAAAAAGTAATGCAATAAAGGAAACACATGAACAATTGGAAGAACAAAGATAATCATTGGCTTCAGAGTTATAAAAGAGGGAGAAAGAGCTTATGGGATATTTTAAGATATGCATAGTTTACAAAAAGCAAGACAAGTTTGTACCACTACTGATGTTAGTCTGCTAGTGCTGAAACTGTAGCTCAGGACAGAAATCATGGGCAACAGGACTGGCTTTGCACAGTGTTTCGTGTGCCACACCTTGAGATCAGAGGTGAAACAGAAACAGCAGCAACCAACTCCGTAGCTCAGTGTAAAACCGAACACCAGAACTGAATTTTTTATAAAAGAGCCCAGGGAGACTAGTAGAACTAGATGAGACTATAACACTCCTGACTCATTCAGCACTTTTTCAGTTGCAAGGTGGGGGACACAAACAAAAAACCCCACCCACCAAACAAACAAAAAAACACCCAAACACACCAACAAAACCAAAAAATCCCACGCAACTGCCCCCACAAACCATAGTGAAGTACACAAACCTTTGGTCTCCAAACCTTTGAACGCTTGCGAAGCAGCTTCATAGCACTAACATATTCAGCTTGTATTCTCCGTGCAGGTACAACTAAATCACCATCAGCTTTATTTATAGCAACTAGATCTGCCATCTCAATTATACCCCGCTTGATACCCTACATGGAACATGGAGAGAAATTGTGAGTATTCAGAAGGACTGTGACATGCTGATTTATCACAAAAAGCAGGTCAAAATGCTTTATTAGTTTCTGGTGGCTCTTGCTGATGTTTTTGTGTGTGCGTGTGCTAGTCATACAAAAGTAGTACTAATGGTGTCTGTCATCACCAGTTATTACTCTACTTTGACATGGGAAAACTAAATATGGATATCGGGGTTTACATGATAATCTATTTCATGTGTAGAGACTTAAGATTTAACCAAAACATGCCCAAGTTTACAAACTTATTTATATTGATTTCTGTTTTCCTATAATACAAAGCCACTCCCCAAAATCATATATAACTACTAAATAGGCCACAGTAAGTCAGAGTGTGTCAAAATTTTACATCCTAATACTTTCAAAATCACAGGGTGGGGCGAGGAGGGCAGGATATCAGATCCTAACTGTGCAGTAAGTTGATAAAGACAATGAAAAGATTTCAATAGTAGCAGTGTAATTTACAAAACACTATCAAGATGGACTTTCTGCACAGACAGATACTACATCTTAGATTTCCAAGTTTCTCTTTCTAATCCTAGGTAATACTTAATACAAGAAGGTGAAAAATACCTGTAATTCATCTCCACCCGCAGGTGGTAGCAGTAATATAAACATATCAACCATATCAGCCACAGCAAATTCTGACTGTCCCACACCTAAAAAATTAAATCCAGAGTTCACCATTTATTGCAAACTTTAAGTCACATTAATGACAATAATTACAGCAGATCCCCATATTGCACCATGAACAAATCCCAATAACAAACAAAGACAACAGGAAACAAAACATTTTTTACAAGACACTGTTTTTACAAAACATACAGGACTAGAAAATTGACAGAATGGGCATTCATTTCCAATCAGTTACTATGTATGAAAGCGTGAGCAAAATCAAGGATGGAAGTATGCAATTAGTAACACAGCTCATTCAGATATGACAACAGGATAATTAAAAGACAACCCTAAGCACATACCTACTGTTTCCACAAGTACAACGTTGTAGCCTCCTCCTTCACACAGCAGAATGGCTTCATTTGTGGTCCTTGTTACACCTCCCAGCGTCCCTCTGGTTGGAGACGGTCTGATATATGCATTCATGTCTCTTGACAACTCAGTCATCCGTGTTTTATCACCCAATAGAGAACCTTAAATGTTTAATGTTAAATTATTTCAAACGTGCAAACTAGCCAAACTTCCCCCTCTTACTCCCAATAAATGAGTGAGAAGACAGATCTCTTGGACCAAGTCAGTCAAATTAGGATATCCCAATAATAGTTGCCCAAGACTGCTGAGGACGAGGAAGTTACTGCCTGGTTCTTCTGCCTATCAGAAGCCAGAAATGCCTCATAAGCAGACCTTACTGCTACCAAACATGAAGAATTTGTTCTAGGTCTGAACGAATTCTGCAATTCCCAAATGGCTTTTTGAGGCCTACACATAGCAGGACACACAATTAAATCTTTGCTGCTTCTGTCCAAAAGGGACAAATCTCTGCCTTATGATTCTGGTATTTGTTGATGGTGGATTTTTTGTTTTGTTTTTAAGAAAGCTGACATGCACCTCTGTCTTCCTTCTACTCATACAAACTTTAAATTGGATTCAATGAGATCTACACGTATGATGCAAATTCCAAATGATGAGAGATGCTCAATTCTTTTAACTGATGCACTCTTACCATCATAGTTTGTTATTCTATTTATGCATCTTGAATGTATACATTCAAGAATACAGTCTTTCTTAGCTTCAGGTCACTGCAAAGCTGAAGGTTTTTTTCTTTTTAAGTAGTTACACATTGCAACACCTTCTCTGACAGTGTAGAAGCTGGAAAAAGAAATGATGTTCCGGGGCAGCTGCCCATTAGAAAAAGATCAAAATCAAGGTTCTATTATTTATCTCAGAGATACATCAAGCGTGGTCAGCCTATAATTTCCCTACAATTTTTGATTTGAGTGACAGCCACACAACTTCAAAGAATTTCAATTTTAGGAAAAATAAAAAATAAAAATCATGCTACAAGTCAGACAAATGGTCAATGATACTTCATCAGGAGACGCTGAAACCAGTATAGTCAACAGAAATCCAAAAATTCCTATTGAGAAGAATTAATGAATATTCTAAAATCTAACCTGATCTACACATTCGCATTGCAGCATCCTCTAAACAGTTTTAAATTAGCATGTGCTTCCTGCCCAGTGATCAGCATTACCATTGGTCAAATTCAAGCAGAAACAAATGCCTTTCTACTCCCTTCATTCACAGGGAAATAAATAAATAAATAAATAAATAAAACTACAGAAAGAAAATTGCAGCTATCTAAACTTTCAGACAAAAAGTTGAAAAGGAACATTTGAACACTGGAAAAGAGGAAACATGACAAAATTAGGACACTGATACATATTTCCCAATTTCATATCACATGGGAGTAAAAAAATGAAAACTTAATACAATGTGTATTTTTAAAAATTTTACTTCTATAGGCCCCTAATTTTCCCTCCTTTTGGCCCAAAGAGATACTTCTAGAGTTGACAAGGAATTAGAAACCTGACTCAAACTTGAATTCACACTCACCACCACTTGTACTAGAGGAAGGGTCTACAGCCAACACAGACACTTTGTATTTTCTTTCTGTAAGCATTTTCCCAAAGCATTCTATGAAAGTTGATTTCCCAGCACCAGGAGGACCAGACAACCCTAAATAATCATATTAGGAAGAAAGAAACGTTTTGTTAATTAAATAAATGACACATTACATGAACACCAAAATCTAAGTTGATAATAATCCATGCTTTAGCACAATATCACAACAAAGGCAAATGAAAGCTATGCCACAACTGATACAGGCAACTAAGCAGTTGTAATTGACTTGAAATATACTACCTCGGTTCACCCAACACTGCAGCACTCACTTCACCACCCCTCATCCTACCCATACCAACATAACATTTGGTTTATCCAGATTTCTGCTCCTCCAAATAAATTTTTCTATACTGACTTCCACTTCAGAACTTCAAAAATGTCATATCCTAAATCTCTATTTTTCAGATTTACTATTTATAAAAGACACGCTCTAAAAGCAAAAGCCCTTACCTTGAAGAGCTGTTATTTCAAAAAAATTGGGCAATTTCCTTACATGTCAAAGCATGCAAACTATGATTAGCTTGTAAGCCTCCACCAGATATTTCTCACTCCCATGCCCAAGTTCTTGTTCTTACTACCTTTGTATGCATACGAGAGACAACAGTTAGACATGACATACTTTAGTTGTCCGTCTCTTCACAAGGGAAAAATATGTTATAGTTTCCAAGATAACCAGGTTCAAGTCTCCTCAGCTGCAAAGTAGGCTGCTTTAAAGTGAGGCCATGAAACAGGAAGGTACATATTTTTCCTTTTGTGGATTAACGAAGGGATTCAAGAAGCATTCAAGAAAACACCTTCTTTGGGAAAAGAACAGGTCTGCCTAACTACAGCCTTCCCTATCGAAGTGTAGATAATAGCTGTTATCAATCTGCAAACTACCTACCTAACATTTCAACTTATAATAGTTATTTAAGAAAAACGGACAATTCTACTGGACAATAGAAGCGATCTAGATTGGTTACAAACCACAAGAAACCAGCGATCCAAGACTGCAGAACAATAGTGATAATGAAAGGTAAGGACTGTAATTCTGCCACAACAACTACTGGACAGATGTAAAAGGACTAACCCACTCTAAAGGCAAGTGGCTTTCCTTGATTTAACTTTTCTTGTTCCCTGTGGTAGGATAATACCTTCTGAAGGAGCACCTGGGCTATTTTCTTTTTCCTACTCTGAGTTGATTCTACAAGTGTAATAGCTTCTGCTAAACAGGCTCTATGACCCTGGATTAGTCCATTGTAAAGTTTGTCTATGAGTCTTTGTTCTCTGTCAGAAAGTCCCTCTATTTGCTGGTCAGGGGCCACTTGCTGACACAGCTCTCTCCTCAAACCGTTTGATGAGCACATCCATTTTGTACGATAGTGGTGCACTGGCGTAAGAGATTCCATGCACAGGAAATCTGCTCTGGAAGTGAAGCGAAAGTTTGTGAAGTAATTGCTTCTAGAGAAATAACAATGAGGGAATCTCAGCAGCAAAGAGGGGATCTTCATCTTGTTTGGAATTAAGAGCACAAGAGGTACCAATTCACTTCTGTTTGCAGACACCCTAAAGAGAAAGAAAAACATTTTTACTTTCCTTCAAAGCACTCATAAGGACTCAAATGTATAACCTATGTACACAGGCAATCATCAGTTTTATTTTATCCACACCTACTGTTTTAAACAAAAAAAGACAGTTCCCTCTTCCCATAGGGGAAAAGAAAAGAAAACAAAACAGAACAAAAAGAAGCTACGGAATCTGTGCTGCAGATGCCCTGTCCCTGAAGGTGTTCAAGGCCAGGCTGGATGGGGCTTTGAGCAACCTGGTCTAGAGGAAAGTGTCCCTGCCCGTGGCAGGGGAGTTGGGACAAGATGACCTTTAAGGTCCCTTCTAATCCAAACCATTCTATGATTCTAATCTTCAATAGCCCAGCATCTCTTTATGGACATACTTAATAAATGAAGGTGTTATTTTTATAAGTAAGCAGCTAAATTAAAAGCACGTTTAAATAAGACAGCCTTTAAGAGCAGCCCCAGTACCCAAAAATCCAGGGCCAAACCAACCCTGGTGCTTACTGAAACTGCCATATATTCTACTTTCACAGCTGCAGGGCTTTTTTTAAAACAACTATTCAGGATGAGGCTTTTGCACCTTATGCAAACACCAAAAAAAAAAAAGCGGGGGGGAGGTGGTCAAGACACATGGACATTTAGAAACAAACTCAAGGAGCTGAAACGGTTGAAATCGACACGAAGCAGCAGCGCCAGGCACAACCACGGCGCTCTCCGGGCCTGCTCTGACCCACCTCCGTGCTGTGAGGCTAAAAGCCTCGAAAAGAACCGACATACGCCGCGCTCCTCCACAAAAGCCTTTCCCTTTCCCAAGCCTCTACGTAAGGGGCTCACCCCGGCTGCCAACGACGCGCTCCCGGGGCGGGGGTGGGGACAGGGACCGGGAGCCCGGAAGGCCCCAACCCCGCAGCCGCTCGGTCGCCTCAGAGCGGGGGCGACCCTTGGGGCGGCTCCTTCCCTCGCTGGCCCGCCTTCCCGCCGCCGGAAGTGACGCCATCACGCTGAGCCGGAAGCCATCTTGGGCCAAGGGACCACCTCAGCGGGGCTGAGGGGCGAGGAGGGTGGCGGCGGCTCCCCAGCGAGGCCGGCCGGCCTCGCTGGGGAGCCGCCGCCACCCTCCTCGCCCCTCAGCCCCGCTATTATTTTAATAACGGCGGCAACAACAACAAACAGCAGAAAAAAAAAACCCACGCCATTCTGTCGTGGTTTTCCTCACAGATCCTGCGTTTTTAGGCCACTTTGCACGCTTCTGGCCTTGTCGCAAGGACTAGATGAAGGAGCACGCACAATTTCATGTTTATTCAGCGCTGAAGAGCGGGCCGTTCGGTTCTCTTTGTCCGCGGTAATCTCGTGGCGTAAGAGGAATGAGATTAAATCTGGGCGGTCGGCCGTTAGGAGCAAAACTTCTGCTATTTCATGCTGTTCAGCGGCTGCAGTGCCAGTTTGATACGACCCTGAACAAGCGCGTACGTGTTTTAGGATAGTCTTCCAACAAGAACTGGTTTCAAGACCTTGCATACCGGTGAGGTGTGGAAATCCAAATTGTTCGAGTCACTTTTCCACCCCCCACCCCCCCCCTTTTCCCCCCTCAACTCCGTTATTCAATGTTTGGTTTTCTCCAGTCAGAGACTATAGTCCTTGAACGTCAGATATGAGACAGGAAGACTTGCGGTTGCACTGTCAATTATATACTTCTTTCACTATTCTTCAGTATTCTGGAATAGCAATTACGCAGGTCTCCTAGAACCGACTGCTCTTCTACCATCTCTGATTTTATGTCCCTCTAACCTCATCCAAAATATTTCCTTAGGCAAAAATATTTCCTTAAAGCTGGACCGTATCTAGTGTCTCCTAATCTACATTCTGTCACATTATACATGCTCATATTTCCCCTTTGGTCTTTTAATGTACATCACCAAACATGAATTTTTTGTCTTTATTTTGGGTCAAAATAGGCACAGCCCAGTGAATTTTGTTCAGGCACTGTTTTTGTCCTTTCTGATCTCCAAGATACAGAGTTCGCGTGGCTCACGTGTTCTTTTACCCGATCGTTATTAAGTACTTCAGTAGCTTTCCACATCAACCTCTTTGTTTCTTTTTATTTATTTATTTATTTGGGGGGGAGGGGGTTGTTTGTGGTGTTTTGTTTTGTTTTTTCATTTCAAATTTAAGTCATCTTCATTTTTGTCTTATCTTTGCTGCTTTTCCCCAGGGGTGTCAGAAGAGTAAAAATGTGCTTCCTATAGTTACTTCATCACCGTCCGCAAACTTGTCCAAGATTTAAGGAAAATGATCTGATTTAACCTCCTTGCTGCAAATCTACCCCAGATGTTGAAGAAAACGGTGCTGCTGGTTACTCATGAAATGGCAGTCTTCCTTCTGAGCCAATACTAAATCAAACATCCTGTAAAGTCTTAGATTGTGCCATGGAGTAAGGATGCGGGGAGGCACAAATCTTTAGACAAAATGTGCAACTGAATCCCAATCATTATAAAAATAATAGAAAAAGAGCCTTCTGTAACTTCTCACAGGAGAAACAGTATTACCATTAGCAACTTTGCCAAATTCCACCATGCAAATTTACATTCTGTCTAACTGGCTTCCCCTTGCAGTTTTAGTTGGATTCGTTCGTTCTTCCTTTCTCTGGCAGCGCTCTGATTTCCCTGCTCTGCTCACCTCCTCTTTGAGAAGTCCCAAAGTAATCTTTGTGCACATTATTATCACAATGATATTTAATACATTCATAGACACAGCTATAAGCAATGTGCTGCAAAGGCAAATACCAAACTAACAATCTGTATGATCTAAATGAAATTACAATAAGACAAAAAATTGACAAAATTAAATAAACAGCATCAGCTTGAAACTCACCAGCTTTTCCCTGAACATATAAAGATATACTTCTGTTGGGAACTTTCGATTCATCCCTCCCCCTCTGACCACTAAAAGGTACGGCATGCCTACAGTCACTACTTGTAGGTATGGTTGGTTATGGTTACGGAATTATGAAATTCACATCACTTACAAGAAGAAATTATGATTTCTTAGAGATGAGATGTTATTTCATCAGTTCTTTCTCCCCCTGTGAGGATGGGAGGGGTGTTTAAGAAGGCTCTGTCGTGCTCTCAAATCCCTTTCTCCACTATGCCTTACTGCAAAATGAACTTCTCATTCAGGAATACAAATTCAGTGGCGATTCCTACACAGTCTACTCACATTGCACTTGCAGTGTAACACCTGGCTGCCTTCGCTCTCTCTCTCCCTCCAACATTTCTCCATTCTGCATGTAATAGTCCACCCTGCTCACTTGCAAATGCATGTTCTTGGCTAGTATGATTGCAACTAGACTAGTGGTTTTACTGCTGTTACAAGTAGTCCAAGAAAAAACCCCAAGATATTCCTTAACTACATTAGAAATTCTGGCTGACCTAACACAACACAGATGAAAGTTCAGCATCCAAACTCTATCGGGGCCGATCCTGCGAACACTGATTGCTTGTCCCCCAGCCCCCAGTAGCCAGCATCACAGCGCTTCCCCCTTCATGGCTATGAACCAGACCCATTGCCTCCCAGCGTGCCAGAGAAATGAAGGATCTCCTCCATTGCAACGTACAACAGCTGACCAGCCCAACAAACAAGTGTCCGTTTGTGGTGAGGGTTAAATCCTACCTGGGTATCAGGTTTAGACAAGTTACAGAATAACAACAGTCCCTGCCACAGGACAAACTGAAACTATTGTGGCAACTGAATGTGCACTTATCCTTTATTTTAGAGGACACCCCTCTCACAAGCAGAGAAGACTGAACCAACCTCCTGTTTGCAGCACAACCATAAGGAAGGTAACTGCTGATTACAGCCATATTTTCAGTAAAGAGCACTAGCCTTTTCCAAAGAACAGTCTCAGCACTTCAGACAAAATATTCCTTCTGCCTCATCTTAAAAGATAATTGGACACCTGAAATAAAAACAATAGGAAGCATATTCACAGCCGGAAGTCTGCCTGTTTAAATGCAACATGAGCCCTGGCCTCAGGTTTTGCATTCCTGACTCAGGCAAGGAAACAGCCAAAAGAAACAAATCTCCCCAAAGGCTCATTAACAACTATACAAACACGTGTTTGCTGTGTATGGGCATTCGAAGGTTTTACTACAAAGGCCAGGACAGAACAGCAAGTCAGCGCCCTGCCTAGCTCTGGAGACAAAAGCCTTACCACAGCTTTCCAGGTTCGGCAACCTACAAAGAGGGGATGATTACCTGAAAGAAGGTTGTAGAGAGGTGGGGGTCAGTCTCTTCTCCCAAATAACAGGCGACAGGACAAGAGGAGGCCTCAAGTTGTGCCAGGGGAGGTTTAGACTGGATATTAGGAAAAATTTTTACACTGAAGGGGTTATGAAGCATTGGAACAGGCTGCCCAGGGAAGTGGTTGAGTCACCATCCCTGGAGGTATTTAAAAGACGGGTAGGCACAGTGTTTAGAGATACTGTTTAGCGGTGGTTTTTGTCAGAGTTAGGTTGATGGTTGGACTAGATGATCCTAAAGGTCCCTTCCAACCTAGGCAATTCTATGATTTTATGACTCCAACAGCTGAGCAGATTCACTGTACTCGTGCTGGTGAGGAGCCGTAAGGTTGTCAGAGCTGTTAGAGCTGCCTGAGGAAGCTGGAAAAACAAATCTGCTCTTTGAGCTTTGGCTGACACCTACAAAAGAGTATCTGAAGAAAAAAGAGGAAAAATTCCTCTTAAGTAACTGTAGTTTATATTTGTGTAACATTTTTATAAACAAGGAAGCTGAAATTTCTTTACAAAACCAGTGACTTTTAACATTTTCTTCTTGGTATGAACTGAGCTATGATTGCACATTAGTGAGAAATGACATCAAGCATTACAGGGAAGTTTTCTACTGTTTATGGACAAGTTTTTTAATTGTTCATGATGAACTGCCTGATATAAAATGACATATTAAAGTGGACCAATAAAAAAATTACCTTTTCAGAAGAGTAATTACCTTTTCTGGAAATGTTCGCATTTCTTAGAAAATAAAAATAAAATTACTATACGGGCATAACCCCCCAAACATTATTCATATAGATTACCGGTTGTAAAAGCAAGTTAAATACTGTTCTCCAAGACTGATTCATTGTTAAAATGATAAACCTGGAAGGGCAAGTCACTTGCCAGTAAAATACTAATTTTTTTCTTTCAATTAAAAAACTATTTAAAAGCTTGGCTTAAAGAGTATGTTTTTCTCCATGGCTACCAGTGACTCATGATATCAAAATATTTCTCATGTAGTTCATTATGGCACAGCTGAAAAGGAAATCATTAATTGTCTCCTCCTGATTATTTTCAATACAGCAATGAAACCATAGCAAGTGTATTAGTAAACATAAGAAGTATAATACAATCTGACATTTGACTTTGACAAGGCACCCTTGTTCCCAGCTATTTTTTGCTTAAGGAAAGGCTCCATCGGCTGCAATTTCTAAGTTCTGTAGGAGTTGACAAAGACAGGAGCAAAGGACTGATGCATTTAAGTGACTAAACACAATCGTACTTCCCCTCACCCCTGTGTGCTAAAGATTTATGAGGTTGGTATGAAGTTAGCACAATCTTATACACCAAAAATTGAATACCTCAGTTCACAAGGTGAAGCATACACTGGGGCAAGGAATGAATGATGAATGCATGTCAGTTTACAACTTGAACATTAAGAGTAAAGGTGTAATTTTTCATGCATTCAAGCGTTTTCTCTGCATCTCCAACAGCATTGGTGCTCAGAGGTCTCTGTCTCAACATCCCTGTGCTGAGTGCTTCACAAGCAGGTGAAAACCACAATTGGTGGAAGTGAGATAGTGGGTAGAATTGTTCATAGGAACATAACATTGCAGCAAAACATATCAAGACACATTTTTGGTTCCAGGATGACACTTATGGCCAAGATAAAGAGGAAGACCAAGCCCATGATAAACCTGATAATTGGGATTCAAGACTGAGATATAGGAAAACCTAAGTGTTTCCAATTTGGACAAACCCGTGGTATTAACAGAGAAGCCTGTTTCCTGCAGTCCACCAGAGAGTCTTAAAAATGAGGCTATCATTTATCACGCAGGAAGTTTCAGTTTCCCTGGTATGCATGTTGTGTTTGCATGCTTACTCCCCAACATGTCCCCAAAAGCAAGATTTTGGTCTTCTTATAATGCAAAATTGTTTAGTGATTTAAATGTCCCATTTTTCCAGGCAGTTGTAGCACATGGGAGCGGAAATGACAGAAAGATTCTGGTAAGATTCAACGTTATGTGATCAACCCATCCAGAAACGTAGTAATACAACATTGTAAAATGCTGGCAAACTCAGAAAGGGCTCGTTAAAAAGCGTGTTGGATCATATTCCGTATTGTTGCTTTCTACCACAAAATAAACACCTTTATGCTAGTACACCCTACATTTACAAAGCCTATGCTAATGCTACAAAATATTGAGCCATAGAATTAAAAAGAAAAAACAACCTTCAAATAAGACAAAAAGGCAAGTAAAAAATACCCCAAACTTCAAACAAACAAACAAAATTACAATCATAACTGATGCAGCTGCTTGGGGAAAATTAGCGTACAGAGTATGAAAAGCAGTAAAATATTTGTTTCAAGCGCCAGCTAATAGGGATCTAGAAGGGACATTGAGAATCTTTCTGCCCAGAAGTTGGTGCTTTTATCTAATCACTTTCTAAATTATACCCATGTTTAGAAAAAGAAATCTATGTTCCAAAAGCAACCCCATCTCGATACATCATTATATTATGTTGCAAGAAGCAAAAGATGTTCCACAAGCACTTCCCCCCCTCCCCAGGTCCCGTACAGTTAAGCATTGATTTGTTCTCTGAAAACTAGTGTTTATCTTTAGCACATACAAATAAAATTGAGAAATCACGTTACTCTTGCCTTCAGGACCACTTACTCCTTTTGGCCAGAAGGGGAAGCTAGCGCTATGTATTTTTATCACGCAGGTTGGATATATTCTGAACAGAGAGGGATTCAGTATTACTTCATCATCACCATCGTAAATCTATCCTGTTCTGCCATGGCAGACTTTTAACAACCCGAGGAACTTAAACACACGGAATATTTATTCACAGTGCGTTCAGTAGGCCTCAGAATGTAAAATATAAAAGTCACACCTCTGCCAGCACGAATTCCATCTCGGTTTTGTTTTGGAGAGTTACTCACAGAAGACTAGCAGCAAGTGGCTGTAACCCTAATTAGGAGTCCTTTACAGTGAGTTTCTGACTTTTCCAGCAGATTTTTTGCTGTGCATTCTCTATGGTCATTGCAGTAAGTCAGGGATCTCCGGGTAACACAGGGCTTATGTAGGAATGTCATCTCATTTCCCACCTAAACCAGAAACAAAATATGAAGTACACATTTTAATCAGTAGTTCTGTTTCTGTGTTAAGACACCTATTCAGAGTATCAGTGCGGGGAACAAACTGAAAACTTCATAGGAAAGGTATGAAGAGTTGCCTTGTTGCATAAATCAGTGTTAAAGGACTTTATGTTTTATAGTTGAGAATGAAGAAGAAAAATCTGCAGTATTCACCTCAGATGACTCACTCTTATCAGCATCCTTCATCCTTTTCAGATCAGATTCAATAGTATTTTATTTGAAGTTTTGCAATTTTAGTAGAAAAGGAGACAGACTGAACGACTGAGTTTTTTCTTTCTGATCAACTATTCTGTTTCTGCTTCTTAGCATTAAACAAACATCTGTTTATTTGATTAAAGCTAATCTATCAGCCATGTTAGATCGCATTTCTCACAGCGCTGTGGAAAGAAACGCCAGCAGCCAGATGTCAAAAGCTGTACCTAGTTCTTTGCAAATTTTCTAGTTTTGTATCTATCTGTATCTAGCCTAGACTCAGACTTTCTGTCTATTTCCGCTAGCAGCTATACCAACTTCCAGGAGAACTCCAGTTCTCTGCTCAGCTGGAGGCAAACTTCAAATCGTCAATGGATGAAGCATTAAAAAAATCAACAGAGGAAAACCCAAATAGAAGGCTGTGTAACAAATACATAAACACACACCATTCCTTGTCATTGTTTGCCACTTATTCTGGGAGAATATATTCCTAGTGCTATTTCCTTCTCATGTAACAGGACTGATACCAGAATATGATAAACAGCTGCTGAGTACTTCAGTGAGTCACCAATAGTGTAGGTCTGACAGAAGGCCTTACATGCCCATTAGATCTTAAAAATGACCTAAAACGATGAGGTAAGCAAAAATTGATACTGTTGCATTAAAAGTATTCAAGAAGGCCTCCTTTGTTGAAGTCTCTCTTCCTCACCACCATCCCTTTCTGCTGATGACCTTTTTACTTAATTATTCTAAAAAACACCAAATGAGCGCAGACTCAAAGGATTAGAACAGCAGAGTTACTTGGGGAATTAGAAGTCTCTTGAAGGGAAGAGATCTTGATTTTGTCTTTAAAAAAAGCTTCTAATATTTTATACCACTGGGCTATAAGGATCTTTTTCTTAAAGAGCAACATTTTTAACCAAAAAAACCCAAACCCCCAAAAAACAAAGAAGAAAATCAGAGCTCAAGTCAGAGCTCTCAGCTCTTAAGCCACATTTCAGAATCACACGTCAATGACATTTCATCTCTGCTTCAACTGAAAGTAAGCAGCTGTTCAAATCCTCACTTACTTTAGCTGGTTTTCTGGGAAAACAGCATTTCGTGAGTTAAAGCCTCATGATCTGTCCAGCTAATTGTGGAAAGCATAAAAATTCTGATGTCATCTCCTTAGAGTGAATCCGTTCTTACAAGTAAGCCTATGACAAGAATAAAAATGGCATCAACAATCTGTTTTAATGACACTGTTTGTATCATTTCCAATTACAAAAGTAACATTTCTCCAAAGTCATTAGTGCACTGCCGTTATAGCTGCCACCGTTTCTGCAGTCTTGCTGCTCTGAGAGCGAAGACTCTGGGTAGGTTCCTGTTAGGAATATTGATAAGCCTCAGGAGAAGCTGTTTTCCAGATGGTCTCGTATGAGGCATTCATACTCCCTCCGTTGCCAATGAAGGTTAAATGCTATTAGCAGTACATGCTCTCCAGCAGAAAGTGAGGTTTGTCACTAGAATAGCTGTGCAAATCACTAAATTTTTTAGCTGTAACTCATCTTCACTTTAACTACATAGGCATATGGAACAAGGAGAAGAGCGGAAAAATATTCTTGCTTATTTTATATTAAATCAGTATGTCTCAACAGGCACGAAAATATGCTCAAGCGACACAGGGATCCTCAACATCAGCATCTCTGACAGAATTCAGTTCTTAAGTGTTCAGACCAAGCCCTGAACACTCAGTCACAGCACAGAGCAGGAAAGCATCCAAGAAACCATCAAGGACACCTGTGCTGTTCCCCATATGCATTTTTCTAACCTGTCATTAGCAATCTCCAATGACCAATTCTCCAAAACCTATCCAGATAACTTGTTACAGTGTTTTACTATCTTTACTGACAGGAATTTCTCCCCCTGCCCCGAGGATTAAACTAAGTTTTATTCTCTGCAATTTAAGCCTGCTATTTCTTGTCCCATTCCCTGTGAAGTGGAGAAAAGGGATTGAATTCTTCCTCCTCAGAGTAGCTTTCTATGCGTGTTTCAAGACCTGCAGGTTTGTTGCAAAAGCGTGACTACAAGCCAAACAGGCCAACTAGAACTACTAAGGATGCTCTTTCCTATCTATCCTATATATTCACGCAGTTGTTTATTCTTATTGCAGTGTTGGATATCACATTTGTCCTGATTAAATAACAAGCTATTTTTTCAGGTACAGTTACCCACCTAAGTAGCTCAATGGCTTTAGAAGTCAATGCAAGTAGAAGAAAAGCTGGCCTTCATTTCTCGTTTTTCAGGTCTTTGCTACAATTCATTAAAAAATAAAACAAAAAGTCTACCAAACCCAAAAAGCCAAACAGAAAGCTTTTCTTCCTTCTCACCCTCCACAAATTTCTACTTACTTTTAACATCAGAAATTGTCCATACTTTTTCCTAGAAATCTGTGTGGCACATGTTTTATCACATTCACATCAGAGAGGCTAGAAAAACCTGCACTAGTCAAAGCCCTTATTCTATGGGGCAGGGACATTCCAGTAATCTACATAAAATTAACAGAGCAGACCACAAAGATAACTGCACATTTAAACAGTTAAATCTCGTTTGGTTTTGTTAACATAGTATTAAATGCCAAGACAGGTGGTAAAAAACACTCCTTAACCATAAAATACAAACCCCTCAATCTCTTCAGTTAAGAGCAGAGACAGAGGCCACTGACCAGAATCTTCAAAGACTTCCAACTAAACAAGTACAACCCTGGTCTGATATTCTTTAGCAAGCAGAGCAGAACTATATCTGGAGGGGAAAAAAAAAAAAAAAAAATCAAGCCTCGTTTACATGTCACAAATCCATTCCTCTGACTTTCTCAGTTAATTTTAGATCATATTTATTTACCATTATATTTTAGAACAAAACTTTTCATAAATAGCAATACAGTGAGCATAGTGAGCTCTGGTAGGCAGTTTCCTCACTTGGTTCTCCCACCATGCACACAAACACTCCCAGATTACTTAATGATGACCGCAGTGTCTCAGAAACTCAGACAACAGGGCAGCACGTATTTTAGTGAAGGTTATTTCTGAAAAGTTTATGGTCGGCCTTTCTGGAAGAAGACTACAAGGACAGACCTAATGCTAGTTATCAAACCACATACCTTCTTAGTTCATACATTCTAAATAACAAAGACCACATTTTAAAGTCTGACCTGTAAAATAAAACTCTTTTTGCTCCTTGTGATCTATGAAAAAAGATGACAGCACATGCATTTTCTCCATTGAAAAAAAGAGGAAAATGGAGGGGAAAAAAAATGTATCACACAACTGTTGAAGGGTGTGTGTCCCCCCTTTCTTTTTTTTTTTTAAACAGTAACTCTCAGGTGCTTGTTGGGTAAGTGTTTCGACACTTAAGAAAGAACAATCAATACTTAAAAAAAACCCCACCCTTTTCTTTGAAGAGTTTTTGTTTGTCTGATAACTTTTTAAACTAAGTCAAAAAAGAAAAGGCAAGAACACAAAAATGTTTCATCCAAGGGAACTATCTTTGCTAATTAGCGTGATTAATCTTTTCTGAAGATTAATCTGGACATTGCCCATTATCAATATCCAGGGGGTACAAAATTTAAGATTTTGGCTCAATTATGTGTGTAAGAGTTCTGGAATTAGGCCAACTTTTTCCTCCCCTTATTGCTCATTCTCACAAGAGCCTTATGAAAGCATCACGAGATGATGAATGCATCAGGATTCCCAGGAAAATATGATGGAAACCTGCTGTATTTCTAGTGGGGTGACAATCACTAAAGGCAAGAAGAAGAGACAACACTTTATATAAAACAAATACATACATAACTATAAACCAAAACCATTTGGCTAGGCACTCATCCTACTAAAAAGGCTTGGAAACCACAGACTGGAAATGCTGTTGCAAAATGCAATTCCGAGATGTTTTAAGAGAAGTGTTACAAGAAAGAAATGAAGTCATCATTTCACTTTACTCAGCTCTCCACTCAATTGCTTTGAAGCACTGGTGAGGCCTCAAGTAGACTACAGCGCTCACCTTCAGGCACCTTACTAGAAGGGATGTAAGCAAACTGGAACCCAGAAGAAAACTTCACTAAGTACATTTAAAAGTGAAGAAAAGCAAAGAATTTAAAAAATGAGGTTTTTGATATGAGGAGGACTGGAAAAGTAGGGGAAGGAGTGGGAACATACCTTTCTTCAAGTCGTAAGGTGTTACGAAGATGACATTGAGTGATTTGCTGCATCCCTATCAAAAGCAGACTAAGAAATAATCAGTTTCATTTGTAGAAAGGCAAATTTAAACCAACTAACAGAAGAAACATTCTGACTACAAAGGTGATCAAGAACTGGGACACGGTACATAGGGAGACTGCAAAATACCTTCCATTTGAATTTTATTCAATCCCTACACAAAGTCCTTCTGTCCATACCGCATGCCACCTGAAAGCATGCATGATGCAGCCAGCCCATCATCTGACTCGGACTTACTGCACTTCTGCACAGGCATAACATGTATGAGGCTCACATACGCTTCAGACGCAGCATTCCTAAAAGAATTTCTCTCAAATCTTTATGCATCCAAAGTGTTGGTTTGTTTTTTTGAAGTTATTTTCCCTCCCCTCATAGCCCTCAGGCTTTTAGATTGATCTTTTTAGAGGCTAAAATTCATACTTCCTCTGAAGAATACAGCATCTGTTCCACAGTGAGATCTCCCCCTGTTGCTGCGTCAGCTTTAGCCAGAAGGAAACTACATGGAGCAAATTCCTCCAGATTTTTCCCTTTCCTCACATAAGACCTACAGAGGCAGAATTCATTTGGGGGAAGTGGCAGGGAAGGAAGTGAGGCAGATCCCTGTACCAGATAGCAGGGCTATTATTTCCCACCGCTTTTCATCCAGCTTTCCAGGAAAAAAACCCAACAAAACAAAACCAAAACAACAAAAAACCAAACACAAAACCCCCCAAAATCCACAAGAGATCATCACTTAGGCACATTTGATGAGACGAAATAAATAAAGCGATGCACCCCAACCTTGGTCTTGTCATTAACATTGTGTACTTCCAAATCATTGTACCATGTGAGTATTAGTTCCACCCTAGCCTGGGTTTGATTCTACACACTATGCATGCTTCATTTTGTCAGGCACCACAGTCTTGCAAGGTTAGTTTCTTAACACCTAGTCCATTATCACTTTGAGAGGTGCTACAGTCTATCTAAAGGGTATAAGCACCAATGGAGCAAAAGAATTCCAGGACCACATGCAGGCCTGGGCCCTGTGCAACTGCTGTGCCAGTTACTAGCTACTGGGTACTACAAAAATGGGACTGAGCTCCATTTTTCAGGCACAGTAATTTCAGGTACTCTACCATTTTGATCATCAGAGAAAACACATACACAGCTCACAACAGATGCTTCTAGAGAAGAGCAACAAGCACGGTCAGCTCCTGCAAACATCACAGGCCCGTTTGGCTGTTATCCTCAGACTCCTTTGAAAAGTGACTAAAGGGTGCAAATACCATGCACAACAAACCCATATTGAGCAAAGTAAATCGCTATTCTCTATCGTCATAAGGTCTTATAGAAAATAGGGTCTTATAGAATTTGTCTTCTCTGAAGAAAGGGAATTTAAAATTAAATTCCAATCACAGAACTTGTACCTGCCTTAGTAGTGAACCAGCAATGCCAGGTTAACCACGTCAGACTTACAGTCTGGAAGCTACACTCCCAACGATCCACAAACAATAAGCAGGATACTTGAAAAACAAAACAAAACCAAAACGAACCCAACTGTTTGTTTTTTCAGGTATATACTACATACCTTCTCATGGTACCACATTAACTTGTACCCTACTTTCTTTCATTAACCAGCCCTTTTACTGTGCTCTCAAAAACATCTGTAAGAGCTCAGCGGCAGAAAGGTTCTGGAAAGAGGAAGCTGAGAGGTAGGAACTTCACAGAATCATGGAATGATAGGGGTTGGAAGGGACCTCTGGAGATCATCCAGTCCAACCCCCCTGCCAGAAAGAGTGTTCTGGTTCTCTATTTGAATATAAGAATATAATCCATAGACTACACATGTGAAAATATGGACATTGAGAGTGCCTTATTACTATATATGCCTAAAGAGGATACCATCAGTCTATTGTTACATTACATGGTGTTCTTTTTGAGGAAATTAAGTGAGCTTTTACTGACATACTAGCTAGCACTTAAGAGTACATTGCATTCCATCTCTGACAACTACATCTTTAATAATGTACGCTGCCTCTCTAGTTTTTACTACTTATTGTCATCAGAAACTTCGGATGATCAGAGAAACCCCAACCTTGCTTCTAGTGCTGCAGGAGCAGCCCAGTTCATGTGTAAATAATAACTTTCACGCATGTAGGCTTTCACCCACAACTGCTGTACGTAAAGTATTTGTGTCTCAGATTGATTTTAGAAAAAAAAAAAACTTAAATGTGTAAAGCAACATCTGGTATCTACGCATTCATCCAGCATGTGGAAGCCAGTTACAACCACATTTTCCAAACTTGCGTGGCACTGAAAGGTTACCATATGGAGATGACTGACAGTATTATTTGGATTAGGCTTTCAGCTACACTCAGTCCCCTACGAGGGTCGTTTCCTGTTTATGCAACAGGCATGTCACATTTTTCAGGCATGCCATATACAGTTGTAGAAATAATGAATTTTGACTGGGCTTCTTGTGTACACCACCTGTGTGAGGCCACAGTGATTTCCAATGCAAGGAGATGCAGTAATGTTTTACAAAACACAAGGGATGACCAGAGCATGGAGAAAAACAAAGGGAAGGCCACATATTCTGCGTATGCTATTATCCATCTTACTACTGAAGGAAAAACAGTGCAAGAGCACCCAGACAACTCCGAAACAACACTGAAAAAAACCACACAATGAGATCACTCACACCGCGATGAGGCAATCCCTTCCGCCCACTCTAGTCCAACATGATGCTCACATGCAAAAGAGCCTCCACGCACGTTCAGCTGTGAAGTTCCAGCTCTGACCAACGTGTTTGAGATTGTTCCATGTAACAGCACAGCCATACCCTAGTCACCCAACCCCAGCTGCTGGTACAGAAAGGAGCATTCCCTGTATTTTCTCAAGTGACGGTAAGAAAACCTGGCTGTGAACACACTCCCTTGGTTGTTCCTCAGCCAGCCACTCTTCCTGTACCTGCTCTCCACCAGCTCAGCTCCCCGGCTACATTAGCACCTCTCGCTCCTCCCTCACAAGGCAGTTGCCAACGCAGTGCTGGCTTGAGTTTGTTCCTTGGGGTAACTGGGTCAGAGAAGGGAGAGAAATTAGACTAAGAACAGCTTTCAGTTCTTTTCTTCTCCCTAACCAGTTTTGCTTATCATAAAAGCAATGCCATACCCATGTCCAATTGAAGGGGGGAGGGTTGTTGGGGGAGAAATATCAGAAGCCACTACACTAAATCTACCTCTGAAAGAAGACCAGGAAATCATCTGCTGTTGTGTTGCCCTAAAGGTAAAAGCCCAGCTTGTAAAAATAAAAAAAAATAAAATTTCACCAAGGTCCTTGCCACTGTACACACACCTTTTTTGCTTTGCTTCTGTTGATTACTCACAATGCAGATTAATCTGGAGCTTGTAGATCCCATGAGCCAGAATGGGTGGTCCCTTACTGAAAGTATGCTCTGCTGAATCAGGGTCCTCAAACTTGAGGTTCACACCTCAAGGTAACTGCTGAAATTGCCACATATGCCCATGCCAACATTAAGACATCCCAGCATTTTTCTAGGAACCATTTTGAAGACGATCAATTTCTAGAAAGCTTAATGTTTTAATATTTTTATTACAAGAATGCAAATAGCTGCTTTCTATCAATGTAAGCTCATCAAATTCAAACTAAGCCCTATTGCTAGATCTGTTCAAATTTGCTCCTGTGACTTGTGGAAATCACAGGAACACTTAGGGCACTGACACGATTCCTGAAAGACAAAGAGCAATACAGTGGGTCAGAAACAGACTGGCCACAATGCCCAGAATGTATTCCAAATTAGTACCCAATCAATCATTACCAGTAGGGGTACAAAGAAACCCCACACCCAAATTAAAAGGCACCCCATGAAAGAGTATTTACAAAGCTACTCTCCTGGCACAAGATAAAAATCCAACTCCTGGAACCATAAGTCTTCAGAGCACCAAGATCAAGGTAGCTTTTTTCTGTACTGCTTTAGAAAACAGCATGGACCAAATCCAACAGACGCAGGGATCAAGCTGTGTTTGAGGGGTTTGTAAAGTTTGTTTGTAGGCAAACCACTGCCCGAATCATGTTCAAAATGAAGCCACGCTTGGATACAGCTTTTAAATAGTGCTGTTGCCAGCACTATGGACTATGGTGATTTTGACTTGAGAAGACTGGTCCACAAGCTTGAAGAAATATCTGATGGGACAGCAGCCATCTTCCAGTCTCCGCGTACATAGCTGAAAACGCTCAGGATTACCAATCCCAGAAGTATCAACAGAAGGCAGAAGTGGAGGGCTCAGAGATGAGACAGACCCTGCCCTCCTGCCAAGAACCAAGTGCTCTGGGAAAATATTAAGCCCTACTGCAGTAGTACACACATCAAGTCTGATTCTCCTCCTTGTACTAAGTTTGACTCAGTAACCTAAAGGAACAGGAAACCAAGTTGTTCAAAGTCATCATATAAGGAAGGGTAAGGGAAGGGGAAGTTAGGCACGCCATTTTTCTTCATATAAAAGAATGTTTTTACAGGGATACTGGGCAAAGAGAGAAGCTGCAATAGGAAAATCAGAACATTCTTACAAAGGTAAACTGTGCTGTTCCCATCACGTCTAAGCAAGTGACCTGTCCACTTAAATGAAACTCTTGGAGCAAGGAAAGCCTGCTTGGCATGTGCAGGGTCCCCTCTGTAATACAATTATAGCTCATTTTACATTTGCGACAATACAGAGTTGCAAGTGGCAGGTTTTTATGTCTGCTATGAGAGATCATCAGTCCTGTCTACAATCTGAAGCATGTGAAGTTGTTCACTTGTTCAAAATCTACCTACAGCAGCCTCCTCTGAGGTTTATGGATTTAAAGCCTCATACGAGCTGGCAGGATCATGAAGAGATGATACAAATTGTTCAACTCATACCTTAGCAGCAGGATGAAAAGGTGAAATCGCAAACCAATTCCTAAGAGAAAACTAAGAATCTGCACCCATTAGAATAAAAATTCTTACATTCCTGAAAGATGACTGAATTAAATTCCGGACTTTTGGACTGTTTGTAAAATTTGGGGGTTTTTTGACATTACTTTTGGTGACTTCAGCCACACATGACAAGTTAACATTTTTAACCGTAAAGCTTTTATCAGACCTGAGTAAAAACTATATCCATCTTGTCTGTTCACTGCAGCAGACCTGCTCATCTTTGTACCCGCGTCAAGCCCAAGGGATGCCCACATTATCAATCTTACTGGAGTTACTTTTGTGTTTGCAACAGGGTTGATCAGGAGGCTGTTTCTCCACTGCAACTGCTTCATGAAAACCAGTTCACCACATACCCTGCCAGACGAAGCTGTTGCTGCTGAAGAGATCATCATCTCCCACAGCTGGGATGAATGAAATAGGAGCCACCTTGTCAGCCACCTCAGCTGAACTGAACGAAAGTGGAGCCCTCTGCCTCAGCAGTTCACAGCAGGTGAATGTATGCAGACAAACTGGTGGCAGTTTGCCACACCACACAGATGTGTGACCTGTGGTGGCACAGGAACAGGCACAGCACCTCAGGAGGATGGCAGCCCCTGGGAACAAGGGTCACTTCAGCCAGCCCCTGTGAATGAGAGCCAGGTCCCAGCTACACGGCTTCATTTGTCCCACAGAGGTTTCCCCTCTGAGCAAGTCACCAAGGTGAGCAGAGAGTACAGGAACTTCATTCTACAAACCACACGCGTTATTTATTCTGGAGCCTGTTGGGAGAGAGAGATGATGAGAACAAGTGCAAGGCTTGCTTGTGAAGCTGAAGGCAGTAGTCAGGAAACACAACCGCTAAATACAAAGCCTGAGCACCCTGGCTGACAGTTTCTGTCATTTCAGCCAGATGCAAACCAAGTGGCGTACTACCGTAGAGAGGAGGGAAGGGAATCTTAATAACTGTAAAAACCTTTAAAACAATAATCCCAAGCAAAAGTGAAATCCAATAGCGTGAACCTGTCTCGCCTCACCTTCCTCTTCCAAAAAAAAGCATTTGAGATAGCAGGGGTTGAAAAAGTGGTGCCTAGGAATAATGCATATCTTTATGGATGGCTTCCAGTGCCTACAGCAACCCATAATTCTTTACTTGCCTTTGGCAAGCATACTGTAGAGGGTTTTTTGTCTGACTGAAACATAGCGTCCAGCAGGTATGAGAAAAGAATCAGACAAAAAGCTATTTGCAAAGAGTTCATAAAAATAAGGAAAGTCATCAAGAATACAGGAGTGAGGGAGGGGGGGCTTAGGGAACAGAGAGCATCCCCCAAAAGGATAACATGACATGGGCGTCTCTCTTCACTGAGCTGTTTAAGTCAAGGACAGAAGGGGACAGAGTAAAATAAAAGCCATTTTCACTTCTCTCCCGCACAGAATTACAAATGTATTTGAAGAAAATGAACTGTGAGATGATGAGTGTAAAAAATATATTGCTCTACCATGACTGGTGATGGTAGAGTTATGTTGTATATTTAGGCATGCATCCAGAAAAAGGTGACTGCCAGTTCACGGTTATGAATCACGAATCTCAAGAGCAGAATAAGACGCTACAGTGTGCTGAACAGAATGAACGAGCAGCAATTAATAAACAGACCATCCAAACACAGCTAACTTCCAAGATGTCAATCAAAGGTTTAAAGTGTGGCAAAACAAAGGAAAAAAATCAAGGCACACCAATATAAATTGGCCATATAAATTTCAGACATCTTTGCACTGATTTATTGTCTTCAAATGATGACAGTCACAGAACTGTATTCTTTGAGGCTAGAAAAGACAACTGCAGTTGTGAAAACATTGCTACAGTAGCAAGAGAAGTGTTTTAGTAAGGGAATGGCTTTATGAAACTAGATAGCAACACTAGGTTAGCGAGTATTAGAAGATGAGGTCCATGATTCTCTGATACAGGATATGTTAAAACATGAATTATTTCTCTCCATCCCTTCCTAAAAACCACACAAGTAACCATGAGTTAGCTTTCATCAAGCCTTTTAAAGGTTCACCAGAAACTTTTAAATGGTTAAAAACTCATCTCCACCTGGGGAGAATTATTTTCTTTCCAGCACTTAAAAGCCAAAGCACAGATTTCAAAACACATTCAGCTCCATGGAAATATTTGTCTCCACATCTGCTGTTCACTGCTCTTCCTCAACTCTTTTTCTAGAACAGTTACCCATACCTTTTCAGTTTCTCCTAACAGGGACCACCTTGGCTTTTCACCTTGAAGTAGTGCCTTCTGTGTTTAACTCTGTTGTTCAGAAGACTAGACCCAGCAAACTATGGGGAAATAAAACTAAAGAGGTAGCAGAGACTCACCTGGTTACAGAGTTGACACTGCAGGCTCTCTCCAAGTTTCTAGCTCTCATCATTCTATGTTTTGTTAGAGGACAGCAAGAAACTCTTTTTCTTCTGTCTTGTCCTTCGCCTTTTCCAGCTTTCTGACTCCAACTACTCCAAGTGGGGCAAATCAGGAAGAAAACTTCTCCAAGATGCTCCAAAATTCTTCACGGGAGCCTCAGGCTAGCAGTTGCCTTGTACAAGGTAACTTCTGTCCTACCTCCTATTTTTCTGGTTATTAGCCTCAGGTGCTACTGCAATGCACTCAGCTTATTTAATAAAGTGCAGCTGGGATACTCTGTGCCATCACACGAAGGTACACTTTTTCCTTATATCTAATGTCTCCTCCTCACAAACAAAAAGCTGGATAACAGATAAAGGAAATATTATTTACTTCCAACAGTACCAACATCATAGAAAAATTCACAACAGAAGCAACTTACAGAAACTGTGACCCTCAGAAGTATTACCACTGAAAGTTTCTGAGACACTGCAGAGCTAGGATTTTCTGATTTTAACTCCTGTTTAGGAAAAACAGAGAGGCATTACAGCCCAAAACATGAGACACTCATTCAACATTCAATCTCATTCAAAAGCAGTCACAATATAAAACTGCCTTTTCTTACTCCAAAGCTATTTTAAAGTTTACCAGAACTTGCACAGGATCATCCAAATATGGAAAGCATCCAAACAGAAACACCCTTAAGACTTGCATGATGGACGGTTACAGCACAGATTAAAAAAAAAAGTCACTACCTCAGTGTTGTATTCCAACGGAAGGAAAGAAACTGGTTGGGAACAGCTGGGAGTTAATGGAGCAGGGGCTGAAGATAGGAAAAACAGAGACAGTGACTGAACAGCAAACAGCATTCTTTTTCTTCTTGGTCATCTTTAAATCGTACTTATTTTTAAGACTTACATCTGTGCTATGACTGCTTCTTTATGAAAAATATATGTTAAATTAAATTTAAAAAAAAATAATCTGTTCTTGGAATTTACAAATATCAAAATGCCACTAACCAAGTTCTCCTAAATAGGGAACTTGAACATTATGGAATTTTTTTCCCCCCTAACAGGGGGAGAAGGGTTAGTTTTAAAATTGTATACTGAACCAAGCAATGGAATTAACTTTAAAAAAAAAAAAAAAAAGATGGGATTGACTCACTCTCAAAAAAAGGGCTATTACTCATCACAGTGACATACACATGCATACATCTGGCTGAACACACATTCATCTCTGTTGCTCAGCTTTCCCGCGTGCTCCTGTTAGCGCTGCATGGTCCATTATAGCCAGGCACAGGTGCTGCATCTCCAGTCAACCCCCAGTCTCTCAACCTCCACCATCCCAGCACCTGACAGACACTTTGCAGCTACAAAAGGATATTCCTTCCCTCACCTCTCCCCAGAGCAAAGGCAGAGGTGTCAGGAAAGGAGCATGGAGGCCCTTCACCACAACCATGGCAAGGAGCAGCAAGACATTTAAGCGGCTAGGATACTTCAGTGTTACTGCATCCGTTCTAATCTTGCCTGGTTACGAAATCTTTCTCTCTAGAGTACTCATTTATCTCATATACTGAGTTTGGTAGGGTTACTAACCTGTACTAATTATAACTGTCTAAGCTCAGCGTATCTTCATTTCTAGTTGTGTCTCCTCCAAGACCGTATCTTTATCTGGTTTGTTAAGAGTCTACTAAGAAGTGGACAAGACAAGGTTTTAATCAAATGTAAGCAGTAACAACAGGTTTTATTCAAAACTTCCAGTAAAGAGAACCCACTAGTTTTGGAATAAAGGTACTTAAAGTACTACAGCTTACGTGAATATAAAAGATCAAAGAGAAGAAAATAAACCAAGCAGTAAAAAAAAGTAAAAATTAAAAATATATATATTTTTAAGAGTTTGAAATAGACCCATACTGGGATTTTGAAGTCCTCCAAACAATTAACAGTTACTAAGTTTGGCAAAACAAGATTCTCTTAGAAAATTAAAAGCTTCTGTTACATAAACGGTATAAAACTGCTCCATAGTTAGAGAGCACTCTGTACAATTTTGTCTTGAAATACATAGAGCTGCAGCCTTCAAACTGCAGGAATTAATTGTTTTATCCTCTTCATGGGTAAAAGAATTAACCAGCTGCGCAATCGTTTTGGGGGAAAACGAAGAGGCAAAAATAGTCAGAATTAACAAGATGAAGCCACTACAAAAATGAAATGCACAGCAAAACTCAGACCTCAGTTTAAACTAACAAGCTATGTTTACAATATATTCTACAATTCAGTTGTCATTTTCCCTTCCCGCTCCCACCTCCCCCCATTCAAATATTCCTAATTCCTTTATGGTCTAAATCTAATTAATTTCTAAACTTTCAAATACACCGTACATACATTTAGCAAAAAACATAGCTAACATTCTTACAGCAGTATGGTCAGGACACAATTTCAAAGATTATTACACAATTATTGAGATTAAACCTTATGACTTTTTTTTTTTCTTTTAAAGAGAACAGCAACCATCAACTTAGACAAATGGTTTTAAAATGTACTGCAGACAGCCTGCAAAATGCAGACTTCACCAACATCAGCTCTTAACCCCAGAGGACACAGGGGAAAACAGCAAGCGCTGAACATAAGGAAGAAAGAGAATCTCAGAGTGCCAGCTAGAGGAAGATCCTTCAGGAACTTGGTCTGACAGATTGTTGGTTTGGCTCGGTCGTCCCCGTTGCACTAAGTCCTGCAAATCAACTTTGCAATAGTACGTTACAATGTAAACTAAAATTCTTGATACCAACAGTATGTCAAAGGGATTTTTTTTTTTCTGAAGCCAACAGTTGGTCACAGAAGTCAAGTATTTCCATGGCTCTTATTCAGCTGTTGCCAGTTCAGGGGGAAAAAAAAAATTAAAAAATGTGTGTGTCTGACTCATACGTCCTTCAAGTACACGCAAGGCTCAATTGTTTCCAAAATGCAGGAGCTTAGAACCTTTTAAGACACTGAAGAAATAGGATTATGAGGAGAGCCCATCTGAGTAAGTACTTTATCCAGCCACTGAAGGGGACCATGAAGATGTATCTCTATCCAGCATGGAGTGCTTGTTACATCTTGGCGATGATACTCAGCTCCCCAACCCTGGAAACAGAATCACAAGTGGGGAAAGAAAAAAAAAAAAAAAAATCACCTTCTTTTATAATACCGAATATGTGAGAAGCATACTTCAATCATCTTCTTTCTTACCAAAATACTCTAGCTTTCAACAGTTGTTATCAGCAGGGTAGAATAACACACTTGATACGCCAACTATTATCACATTTCAACAAACAAAAAAACCAAAAATTACATTTGGAGGAAGTGGCATTTTGAGATCTCTTGGAATAGAAATCTTTAAATTCCTAAAGACATAACCTGTGGCAGTGCAAAATTTTCCCATACCTCACTGCCAGTTGCTTGATGTCCCAATAAAGCCTCTGAAGAGGGGAATAATCAGGTCTTCTCTGCCAAGACCAAAAATAGAACAAATTGGGGGGGGGGGGGGGGGGAGGTGGGATGGAGAAATGCTGCCAAACAGATCAACAAATTGGATCTCAGAAAAAATAAGATCATCGACCGACATTATGGAAGTGGGGGTGAGGCATCTGTCTGACAAGAACCAAAGCATCATTCTCAAGATGGACGCAATAAAATGGGCAACAAGTCAGAAACATTCCTCTTTGGAGAAAGAGGGCATGGTCATTCCCTATCAGCCTATTTCTCAAATTAAGACAAGATAGGTTTTGTTTCAGCTCATACCCAATTCAGTTACAGTAACTACCAAAGATAAAAGCAGATATTTAAACAGCATTTGAAATAATTTTATAAGTGAACCATTTTTGGGGCAGGTCTGGAGACAAGACTAAAGATGGCTGCAGGTACAGTTTGCTCTGCTCTATATTAACCCCTGTTATCCCCTCTATATTAATCCCAACCCAGGTGGCAGCAGCTCTAAACACTGTGCAGTGCAACATCCAACACACAGGAGGTCCTGTGCAACTGTTCAGGCAACACGGCCATACAACCTACAGGATGCAGAGCTATAAACAACCTATTCCATTTTAGGAACCCCTGTCTTAACACATCTGAAAGTTTCTATCCTCCTATCAAGAAGAGTGCTTCAGCATGTTACCATTTTCATGTGACTACTTTCATAGATGTGACCAGCCCTTTTATATCAGTACACATGTTGACATGCCACATCACAAATCTTGACCTTGCACACCCCCCTAGAATAGAAAGGTATGTATATTAATCTAAATAATTACTGCAGCTCCTAATTTGGGAGCTGCTGGTCAAAGCAGATTTAGAGGATTATGCTATCTACACTCCCACAACCATTATCAATGACTTACACTGTAGTCCCAGCTCAACTCTCCAAAAATACCACCCAGGAACAGAAGTATGAAGTTCAGCTGAGCCTCTTACAGAGCAGGAGATAGCATGGACCATAGCAATGGGCAAAAAAAGGTGCAAAAGCTGATGGCACATCATTAATTGGTGGCTTTTCCACTTTTAGGCCAAATAATTAATGACTCAATTCTTTTCAAAACTTACTTATACTGTATCCTGCCATATCCCACACAATTAGAAAGACAAGCCCCATAATTCCAGAATTACTATGCAAATAATTCTATATACACACACTACCTATACACACATTAAATACAAAAGTTTAACTGAAACACTAAAAATTTACAAGAGGCAATTCAGTGAAGTTAGAATAGTTAACAAGACATGACGGAAATGCTTCACAAGTGACTATAGACTTATGTGAAGAAAAACGTTCTGCAAGTCACCTCAAGCTTTCAAAGTATGTGCATCAGATGCATTTCATCCGCAAAGACAACAGGTCAATGGAGGGAGGCACTGGAGCATTCAAAAACACCACATTAAGTAAAAGCAATTTACTTTGCTTACAAAATAATCTCAAGAAAATTTTCACATACCTTTACAAAACTCATACGGAGAGTACACATCTTAGTAAGCTCATACACTGTCTCGAAGCCATGGTTCACTGACTGAGCCAAAAGCTGAGCAAACTCTTGATTATTGAAAATTTTCAAACTGCAGCCACTGGGAATTTTGCAGACTGTGGTGGGATGGAATCCATGATGGTAGTTGCAGTTTCGACTTTGCACAAAAATACTGCTGTCGCTAAGACATTCAGCATACACTTCCCCACCGACATAATAGAGATGAACACCTAGGAAGAGAAGGTTGACATAAGGAGGTTAGATGAATTCATGCTGTGTATCTGTTTTTCATGCTCTCTCTCCACAGACATATGTTTCTGCTTAAAGAGATAAAAATTAACCGCGTATCAGACCATCAGCTGCCTGTCTTCAAACTTGATTTTTACTTTCCTGTTTCATCAGTAGGTGATTTGAAAGGAGTGTGTGTGTGTGTATGTATGCATATATATATGTAGGGAAATAGGTAATTCCTGTGTTTTAACATGTTGTATATTCAACAGCAATAAACTAGCAAGCACTGCAGTAGTTTTGATGCAGTACATTGGGTGGCTTGACGCCTTGAACTTTTTTCTCATCATATTTATGTAAAATAATACTTGGGAATGCAAGAGGAGAAAGCAGAAACCTACTGCATAATTTGTAGGTACTAAAGCAGCCCCAAGCTGGATTCTCTGGAAAAGTCCTGAATGCTATTTTGGATTGCACAAGTTTTTTCAGCTCGCTTTAATTCCAGAAAGCTGGAAAAAGAAAATGGCCCTTATATAGCCTCAAGTTATGCCAGAGGAGGTTTAGATTAGAAAAAATTTCTTCATTGAAAGGGTTATCAAGCATTTGGAACAGGCTGCCCAGGGAAGTGGTTGAGTCACCATCCCTGGAAGTATTTAAAAGATGTGTAGATGCAGCACTTAGGGATTATGGTTTAGTGGTGGACTTGGCAGTGTTAGGTTTACGGTTGGACTTGATGATCCTAAGGGTCTTTTCTAAACTAAATGGTTCTATATTCCTCATATGTATCTGTCAAATGAGGGTACACACCGATCTTACAGTCTTTTCACCTTTTACTGCTTGCTCCCTCACCTGCCACTGATGGCAGCAAGCCCCAGAAGAGCAGCATACAGGGAACCTTTGTGGAGATTTGCTGTCAGTAGGACTCAATTCCAAAGGCTTTGAGAAAGCAAGAAAGTTTGCCTTTTGTGTTTAAAAAGTAATTATTTGCTTATTAAACCTTTCCCCTCCCACAGTGTCACAAATCAGAGAAGCAACCACACAGAATTTAAAAGCTAAACTGAAATCAATTCAGAAAGCCTTGATTGTGCTCTGTCATGTAGGATTTTGCTGATGACTATGCGTGTACCTGTGTGGGTACCTATATACTCCCACCTGATCTGCAAAAACATTTATGGCTATGCCTTCAAGTTTGGGATTTACTCCTCCTTAAAGACTAAAAGTTCTACATCGTCATTAGTTGTACACATTTACTTATTCAACAGCATCCTTGTCTCCTTCACACTCTGCTTCGGTACATATGCAGTTAAGTGCTTCAGCCCAACTCTGCTTGCAGCTGGGTTACTTTTAACAGGAAAATGAATGAGGTGTTAAATAAATATCCTGATACTTGGTAAGATGGATGGGAAGGCAAAGAGGGAAGAAGTATTAGGACTTGAGTGGCACAGCACAGGTGTGGTGTACTGCTGAGAGCTGCACAATTCTTCACGTAGAGAAAACCTCTCCGGACCAAGGGCTCAAACTTGAAGACCTGACAGATCTCTTCCGTTTCAATTCTTTCCTTCTTTTTAAGGAGGAGGAAGAAGAAACTTCATTAATTGGCACTTAACAACATACACCCCATTGCTTGGGCATGTTGAACCCTCAGTTGTCTCAGAAAATTTGGAGTTTATTAATAACGTAAACACCTTAAAAATATGTCTGGCAGGAATGTCCCGTTGCAGGGGGCAATGTTAGCTTTGCCTGTCATTAGCATTATAGTGAGTTCTCAGAACAAGAGGACTGCACGAAGTCAGACAAAAACCAGAAGCTTTTCTCTTTTGCAGGACACTGTCACAGCCATAGAAGAGAAGCACAAAATTTCCACTGAAAGAATCACCAGCCTGTGAAAAATGAATTTGGAAAAACTGTTTTAGCAGGTTCTCTCTCTAAATACACGTTAGGATAACTAATTTATGTTGGCAATAAGGCTAGCTAAGAATTCTGTGCCAAGAACTATAATTTTGATTTCCATATACACCAATAATCAAGATAAATCAAGGCATTTCATTAGACAAACTGCCTTAAGCTTTCATTCTAATTAATACTATGATAGCCTTCGGACAATTAAAAATTGATTAAGGGTAAGAGCTTCCTGTAATGACACACCAGGTAAGAACAATACTTTGCTTGTAAGACCTCTTGAGGTAGCGGCCCAAGTTGTCACGTCTAGGGGAAATGCCCCTTCCCTCCCCACCCCCAAAAATCCAAAAAATGGATGCAAAGATCCAAACCTCACCTTTGCCAATATGCCGCCTAGTGTTCTCAATGGTGGAGTTGCGGTTAACGTTCGAAAGCAGCCCCAGGCAAAATCTGTTCTTGTTGTTTGAAGGATCAGTGAAGCCATCCACCAGGACACTGGTGGAAGAAGCGTGGAATGCCTCCCCAACACGATTATTCAGCTCATAGTAGACAATGGAGCACCAATGCTTCGGTTCCTCGTAAGCAACTGCTTGAACATCTGTAAAGCAACAATGGAAATGTTACAATCTAACGGCACTGAAATACAGGCTCGAGATGTAAAGATCCATAAACCTGCAGATTTTGGCTGAAGATCACTGAAAGATGAGCTGGATAAGCAACTGCAGCTAAATGATGGCTCTTCTTCCTTCAGTTAATTTTGAACTTTTCATAGCCATGGACACACAATAGAATAATTTCACCAAGACTCACAGGAGAGAAAGGTTGTCACTAGATATCAACAGAGAAGTGCAGGAAGCTCCCGGGCACATACCAACCAGTGTTCCAATATCCCTGCTGCATTTTCTACAACATGCTATGTTGTGGGCCCAGACAGCAGAGAAACACTGCAATTACACAGCTCAGCTTTCTTTCCAATTTAGTAAACGAACTTCTACTTCAATTCATTCCACTCAGCTACCAAATTACAAGTAATTTCTGTGCTTACTGCGAAGTTGTATAGTGACAAGGAGAAACAGCATCACACATTTGCACCAGAGACCATTTGTAACTTTGAGTACCAAGAAGTATAGCAAGGTAGCTTAAATACACGTCAGCAGATCAATCTTTCAGTATTCAGGGCATGCACAAGTCCTGGGCTTCTTGGGGGAAGGGTAAGAGACTTCAAAAACTGAGACAGACATTTGTCTGCAGAACACACATGAAGCACATCTTCAATATGAACAGATACTGCTTGGGATCAGAAGCTGAACAAGGGATCCTAAAGGGATGTGCAGGATCCTAACAATTATGCTGGGCCGAAGAGCAGATGAAATGGAGGAAAATATTGTTTAATGAGAACCTTTTATTCATTAAGTGCTACCAAATGCAAAATCTGCAACTGTTCATTGCCAAAAGTTACTTGTTGAGTAATAGCAGAACATGGTTTCTCAGAACATGGTTTTCCAGACTCTGGCAACAAGAAGCTCCTCCTCAGCAGCTCCGAACTGAAGCTAGGAGTTGTGCAGAATGCCGACAGGAAATTTCTGGTTCACGATTTCTGCCTATCAAGTTCTAGAAACACGGGGATGTCTTGAGGTAACACTTGTGACTGTGCACAGGGAACAATATCTCCAGATGGTACCGAAGGTCTTTACCAAAAAGAGTTTTCCAGTAGGTGTCCAACAACTCTTCAGATATCCCCACCCAGAGCACATTCTTTCAAGCGCCAAATACAGCTACAAGTTATTAAACTGCCTCCAAATAAAAGGAGGCTAGTGAAGGGATTGTGGTTGCTTTCCGTGGTTTCTTTTAAATGAAGGAGGCTATTTCACTGCTAAGGCTAGCACAGCTGGACTTGCTGCTAAAATACCAACTTTGCAGATTAAAGCTCCAACTGCAGGTCAAAGTGCTAAAATGAAAATCATACTGGTATTACAGGAAAACTTGTTTCTCTGGCCAGGGGTTTCCTTCTCCCAGCCCCAAGTCTTTACTGAAATCAGCCAACTAAGACCAGTGTTCATATTTTCCTCTGTTCACAGATCATAATGCTATGAGTGTTCTGACGCGTGCAAAACAAAAAACAAAATGACCTCCTCAAACCAGCACTACATAGCAGACGTAGTGGCAAATAATCAAAAGCAGGATTAACACATCCTACATCACTGTGCAAAATCTCCAAGCACAGTGCCTACTACTGACCAGTAACTTGCTTAAAACACTGGTAAAAAGGAGATGATCTTCCCTGATACCCTAGCATTTTCTATCCTTTCACGTCACTGTAAAAAAAAAAAACAACAATAAAAAATAATAAAAATCACTCATTAATTATTAGTAAGAGGTTACTACACTTAATTCCCACGAAGATGCCAGCAATTATCAAAGCTGCAGCTTTGCCCCAGTTCTCAAAGTCAGGAAGAAATCTTGCCAGCTGGCCATTCTTACAGAATGAATCATATCTGCCTCTCACAGATTTCATACTAACTTCCTTACATTTGCTTTAAGTCATGCAGAGCAGGTGCGTTTAGTCTCTCTATTCCCAGCATGGGCCAACAATGGAAATTACCCAACTTCGTTGACAGGATGCAGCTTGTTAAATCAAATCTCTTAAGACTAACAAATCACCATGAAGAACATGCTTCTAAAAAGTTTGCAACAGAAATGCTGCAGTAAGTTCACAGTAAAAACGCTTCTTTAAAAAAAAACATCTGCTGCAGGTTGTAAAAGTAGTGCAATTACAGCATACATATACGAATAATAAACACATGAAGGCACACAGAAGTAAGGCATTGGTTTTTTTCTTTTAAATGAAGACACAAAGATAAAAATCCATTGTACTAAACTACTGGGAGAGAAAAATACTAATAGACACACTTTTTATTTTGAAATGGCTAAACGTTAAAAAGCAAGAAGAAAAATGTAAACCCTTTTCTCTTTATCAACTCTCATGTAACAGAGGAATTTTACTGTATTCGTGTGTTTTGTGAGAGAGACAAACTTGCAAAAGTCTGCAGTTAGGCATAAATATTGATAAACGCACTTTGGGTGAGCAAGAACTATACACAGTGTATATATATAAAAAAAAAAAAGGAAATGCTACAGACGGGGTTTATCACATGCAAAACTCATTCCATGCAGAGAGTAAATAGGTTAGCAGAAAAGCTATCCAAATCGTTCTAAGAGGGCAAATATACTTCCTGAATCCAGACATTAAGCTTAGCAACAAAACAAGTAAAAAGAAATAATAAAAAAAAAAAAAATCAAACAACAGTTATATTGTTCAAACGCCTGTGATCTTGATAATCACTCTGGCACAGCATCCAGCTTGCTGCTCTTTCTTGGCATAGGCCACAACTGTGTCAGCTTATGTGTTCTCTAAAGGGGCTATTTCTCACAATGTGATGAATGCACTAAATCCTTTACTCAGCAGCCACGGCCGGCTGCAAAGGCTTTAAAAAGCAACGCGTAAAAAGATGTCTGTGTCATAGTACATAAAGCAATAGGGTTTTTTTTAATACAGATTTTAAAGTCTATAGCAACACCACACCTCAGGCAGACAGCTCTGAATTCTGAACCAAGTGCTATCACTGCATGACTCAAAGATGGAACAAAAATGGGGAGAGAAGATGGAACAACACAAACTGAAAAAAAAAAAAACCAACCCAAATGCCCTTATGACCAGGAGAAGGGCAGCACACTCTTTACAGACTAAAGTTTAGAATTCAGGACAAAAACATAATAAGAAAAGACAATTTTATGAGATGTACTGTCTCAAAGGAAAATTTACAGATATTCCAGTTGCCTGTGTAAAATGTCTCTGGGAATTTACATAACTAACAGTACTAGCATCCAGCCTCTGATCAAGTCTTTGCTTGGAGAGCTATACTTGACCATATCTACTGTCATCCACAATTCAGTGACATTATATAGCATTAACTGCATTGTTCCAATAAATCAATGTAATCATAAGAGAGAAAGAGATTCCTTTCCTTGCACACATGTAATTTCAGCATCACACGTAGAAATTCACAGCATCATAGGAACCCTTTCTGTTCAGTGATTAGTGGAAGTTCCAGATACAAAATATAAAATCACTTTGGTCACTGAGTTGGTTGGGAGTAAGAAAGTAATAAACTTCGTCCATTTTACATTTTTAAAGAGTCATGTGATAGCTTTTTGTCCTAAACAAATATTTACATTTATAATTTTTTATCTCCAGATTTACTAAGTCATCCCTTACAAATACAGCAAAAAATTACATGGCTTTTTTTTTTTCTTTTCTACAGCTAAAAATTTCCATAGACAACACAGATCCAAAATAAGAACGCAATTATTAAAAGTCAGTTCTGAAAGTTCGTTACTCTTAAAAAGCAAAGTAGAAGATGACAATAAAGTGTTTTTACCTCCTCTGTGTATGTCAGGGGGAATTGCGGGTGCCATCATGTTGGTATCCATTGGCTGGGAGGTATCGTGTGTCATCTGATCTTCCGGAGGCAGGTAAGCAGGAGGGGGAGTATCAGCTAAATATAGAAGAGGTAGAGATACAAGAGTCCTTTCCTCTCTTTAAAGTACATATACATACCCACACAATCAGTTTTAGCCTGGAAATGCTTCCAGTCTGACTCAGCTATAAACTTCCACCCACCAGAAATCTGAGAAAGCAATCATGGACCTCGAATCAGGAAAGCAAAGAATTATGGTGCATATTAAACACAACTGCATTAAAAACAAGTCACTTTCTCCCCACTAAGCCACAAAAGAAAGCTCAGCTGTTTCCAGCCCACGTTTTTGCAGGTTGAAAGTGCCATATAGATATTAAGGCACAAGGATGTCACAGGACAAGGCCAGAAGTAGATATCGGATATGGTAAATATGAACAGAAGTTGGAGCAGAAAACTTTCAGTTTGAACTTTTCTGTTTCCTACATGATTCTGTCAGCAAAGTATGCAAACATCCCAGATATATCCAGGATCTTATTATTGTCATTGTGTAGCATTAGCTCTATTTCCCTAGAATGGAAAAAGTAGAAAGTGTTCAGGCACCCAAATTCTACACAAGTGGCCGTCTGGGTTTGGAATTTATCTGTCAGTGTCTCTTACTGGCTGTACAGCCCCGTTCAGGATTGAATCACTAGCATAAAACTAGCCCATGCACAATGACCGTACCCACTAACACACTGCTTTCAGTCCTGTTTGAAACATCCCAGCCAGGTACTTGCATTGCCCTCCAGCTGCCTATTTCGCTTCTGGGAAAGCTTCCCAAAAGGCTTCTAAGAAGCTGCAGGAAGTTGCCAATGTCACCATTTCCCAATACACCAGAGGACACTCTCCTCCAAATCAATTGCACAGAGGTACAGGCAAAAGAGAGAAACCCTTTCCTGGTCCCTGCAAGCTTTCACTGCAAAAACAGATTAGATTACCACTGTGCTATCTCTGGTGAACATGGCATCCCACATTTACTTCCATTACTGACAGCATGGATTGCAAACTACCACAGCAAATAATCACAGGGGGCTCCAAACCCCTGAAAACCAAATTAGCATCAACAAAAGGCAGGAGAATCATACCACTGTGCTTTGTAAGGTTTGTTTTTTTGTGGGGTGATGGCTTTTTGGGGTTGGGTTTTCCTTTTTTTTTTCTTAATTATTTTTAAGAAAATATATATTAATGAAATGTCTTAACTGCTTATTGTTTAGGAGATACTGTGTTGAGAGCTTTACATCCAATGCTGGCAGGTACCTTTCTAATTCCCTTACTTGGATATCCTCAGTTGGACAAGAGAGCAGCAGAGAAAGACAGAGATGATGACAGGACTGCATAAAAAGCTGCACTGGAGTTTAAGTCTCGTGTTTTACTAAGCCTTAATGTTCGTGTATGTGCAAATATGGTGTTAGTGATGCACAGACAGGGAAACAAGATTGTAAGGCCACAGGCAACAAATGAGCCAGTATCTAGAAAGTTTTCAAGAACTCTGGATAACTGCTTCGCTCCTTTTTTTGTATTGTCCAAAAGTCAGCCTCTTTCCTCATTAGTGCAAGACAGACAACTGTCCAGAGCTAAGCACCACGGACATCAGTATCTTGACCTCTCCTCTGATTCAATTTCTTCACTGCAGCTGCTGACTTGTCTTTACGGGCACGCGGGCAGAACAGACCCTCAAAGATCAAGTGAACTTCCACAGGCCAGTGCTCAGGAAGACCTTGTTAGAGAAGCCTTTATCTCTGCTGGAAGAGCCCCAACCACACCAACCATATTAAAAAAAAAAAAAAAGCAGCAAGCTGGTTTTGCATCAACTTTTCACAATTTTCACAATACAAACTCTATTTCCTTCCCTCCCGCCTCTGCAAATTCAGTAGTCTTCACTCATTTCACAAAAATTTACAGAGAAACAACTATCATCAGCAGAAATCTGTGGATGTTAATTTCATGTAATAGAAAACACATTTTCAGACGCCTGACACTTTGTTTACACACACCCTGCCCTCCCTCAGCTGGTGAAGAAAACATGCAAACAGAACATCAGTAAGCATTTGCACGGAGTCCTGCTCCTAGCATTTAGATCAAGAAATCTGTCACAGACTGCTTCTGCAGTATTTTTATCCATCAGCATGTAAAGACCAAAAAAGAAGGCAGCTTCACAGAATTTTCTACTGACATCAGTCAACAAAGAAAGGTTGTTACTTCTTTGACTTTAGGAAGTAAAACAGTCTGAAGATTTCTTTTCAGGCCCTTAAGGAACTGTTTTTCAGTTGAAGTATATTTGTTTCTTGAAATTACATCATTACATGAAGAAATTTTATCAAGTAGCAGTAGCATGATCCCCTTGAGAAACATCCTTCTTCCGCAGAACTAAGGCCTCGTGCTGAATTTATGGTGATCTCCTTCCTGAGCAAGGATGATCTGTAGCATTACACTTCTTGTGCATTAAACACTACGCTTTGCGGGCTAAACTGTTGAACTGGTCCCCTAAATATTTTGAATCCCTCCCCCTGCACCAGAAGAGTTTTACTGTAACGTTTTAACTGTGTTTGAAAGAGGCACATTAAAACCCTCAATGTTATTAGCTGACAAAACAATTACATAGTCTTTATTACCTTACATCTCTCAGCTAACTGTTGAACACAAGTGTTGGCTGATAATTTGTTATTATTAAGCAAAAAAAAAAATCATGATACCAGTGATGTCCAACCACCTTCTCCCTTCTGAAGGGGAACCGAATTTGACCGTACCTGGCATTTGGAAAGGACTTCCCGGGTCTGAGCTGGCTGGAGAATGTGGGTAGGTGCTACTGCTGCTTCCAGGCGAGTTTGGATAACTGCTGTTGGGCGAGTGGGGGAACGGGTGACTATTGGGTTGCTGAAAAGAGTCTGGGAAAGTAGCGTTGTGCGGCATGTGGGGCTCGTTTTGTCCCAGGTTGCGGAATTGGGCCAATAGGCTGTGCTGAGGGTTGTACTCGCTGTGCCTTGGAACCAGCACTGGAGGAAGGACTGGAAAGAGAGAAAGGGAAAAGCCACAGTGTTAGAGACTTAGTTTTGAAGGACTAGGCTATACATGGAAAAAAACCCACATTATTCCTCCCCTAGGGCATATTCACATCTGTCTTAAAAACAAAGCAGTCAAATCTAGGACTGCATGTCTAAGCAAGAACTCTTTTCCTTATATCCGGTTACTGCATAGCTTGAATTCATAGCGATCATGCTAGCTACCTGGTTTGCCAGATGGGAGCTTGTTTTCACAGAGGGCCAGTGAAGAAGAGCCAAGAACAAACCACAATTCTGCGTTTTAGTTTTAGTTGCACAAAGAAATGCTGGGAAGTAAACGCGTTACAATGCTGACATGCAGTTCGCTTTGCTGCACTTGTGATCCTGCTAATCACGTAATGGCCTGTAACCCAAAACCTTGCTAATAAGGACGCTAATAAGGACAGATATTTTTTTCTGAAGACAATACTAATACTAATAAGCCTTGAACTCAGTCCGGTCCCAACAGCTGTAATTTTATTTTTAACCTGGACTATGTTCTTACAAGTTAGTATTAAAACAGTTATTAACTCTTCAAGTCAGTTTACAAAATGTGCAATTTAAAGAAAATTATGTAGTTCAAAAAAACCAACTGAGCAGCAATTGAGCTCCAACTATATGCTAGTATGGGATCAGAGAAACACACATCAGAAACTACTAGTCTCACCACACTCCCAAGGCCTCCTCACCAGCAGGGAAACAAAGGTCTCCTTTTAACTGGGAATACAAACATGATACCAGATGCACTAAGATAAAAGAATCAGCTCTTCTTCTTCCAGTGCCTCAGCTTCTATCTTTGAATGCCTCACTGCAAAGTTCAAGCAACTCAAAGGATTACAAGCTAGTCTTGTTATAGATTGAGATTTTGGGGTGCTGGGGGAAGAGGAGAGGCAGGGAGATGGAGATCTATGCACAAAGTAGTGGAAGTGAAATAAAAGAGTTATTCCTCTCCACGTCTGCCTCTTATCAGCACCTCCGTTTCCCAGCTCCATGGCCAAGCAGGACAGGAAGAAACAGTCCAGGATAGCCTCTCTTCAAGGGAGGGTACCAAAAAACAACAAAACCCAGCAAAAGCAAGCCAGGCTACCATGCCCTCTCCCCAACACCTGGAAGGCACACAGAAGAGGAACAGGAGCATGAATACACAACAAGTCTATACAGACATAACTATCACTCAGATTAAGAAAGGTGTTTCAGAGACAGCTGCTTCACTAAAAGGTTGAATTACAAACTAATTGCAAAAAAAAAAAAAAAAAAAATCTTTCTGACAAGAGAAACAAGTTCTTCCAAGACACTGGGGCCTCTTTACTCTTCCAGCACTTTGCTCGTACAGAAGCATTCAGATACTTATGTGAGTGTCCTGGAGTCTGAGAGCACCAGGACACCACTCGATAAACAGACCGGGCCTCAGGTCTGCGTCCATGTTTAAAATAGATACAAACAAAAGGATGGCACACACAAAACTCACTCAATATGTGACTTGATTTAGGAATAAACTTGGGGGGTTTTTGCCTGCTGGTGGCATTAATGCATGAAAAGTTTGATCCCAGAAATCTTCATTGAACATACACTGAAAAGAAATTCCCTCACTACTGAAATTAAGGCTGCCCATTAAAGTCAGAGGGTGGTTTTAAAGATTTGATCTCATGTCTCACTTTCTTAGAGTAGCTTCACTGAGTTCGCAAATATTTGAGGCAGGTGTCACATCTAAGTAGATTTGTTTAGATGTGAAAATTGTAATGAATTCCACTTTACTACATCAATGGACAAGGGCAGAGCTATGGATGTTGCCTATCTGGATTTCTGTAAGGCCTTTGACATGGTCCCCACAACATCCTTCTCTCTAAACTGGAGAGATATGGATTTGATGGGTGGACTGTTCGGTGGATGAGGAATTGGTTGGATTGTCTCATCCAGAGGGTAGTGGTCAATGGCTCAATGTCCAGATGGAGACTGGTAACAAGTGGTGTCCCTCAGGAGTCAATATCTTTGTCAGTGACATGGACAGTGGGATCAAGTGCACCCTAAGCAAATTTGAGGATGACACCAAGCTGAGCGGTGCAGCTGACATGCCTGAGGGATGGGGATGCCACCCAGAAGGACCTGGACAAGCTCAAGAGGTGGGCCTGAGTGAACCTCATGAGGTTCAACAAGGCCAAGTATAGGGTCCTGCAACCGGGTCAGGGCAACCCCTGATATCAGCATAGGCTGGATGAAGGGGTTAAGATTATCCCTGCTGAGGACGACTTGGGGTACTGGTGGATGAAAAGCTGGACATGAGCTGGCAATGTGAACTCACAGTTCAGAAAGCCAACTGTATCCTGGGCTGCATCTAAAGAAGCATGGCCAGCAGGTCGAGGGAGGTGATTCTGCCCCTCTACTCCACTCTCGTGAGACCCCACCTGGAGCACCCTGCCCAGCTCTGGAGCCCTCAGCACAGGAAAGACATGGACCTGTTGGATTGGGTCCAGAGGAGGGCCACAAAAATGATCAGAGGGCTGGAGCACCTATGCTATGAGGACAGGCTAAGAGAGTTGAGGTTGTTCAGCCTGGAGAAGAGAAGGCTCTGGGGAGACCTTGTTGTGGCCTTTCAGTACTTAAAGGAGACTTATAAGAAAGATGGGGACAAACTTTTTAGCAGGGCCTGGTGCAATAGGACAAGGGGTAATGGCTTCAAACTAAAAGAGAATAGATTTAGACTAGATAGAAGGAAGAAATTTATTACAATGAGGGCGGTGAAACACTGGAACAGGTTGCCCAGAGAGGTGGTGGAGGCCCCATCCCTGGAGACTATCAAGACCAGGTTGGACGGGGCTCTGAGCCACCTGATTCTAGTTGAAGATGTCCCTGCTCATTGCAGGGAGGTTGGACTAGATGACCTTTAAAGGTCTCTTCCAACCCAAACTACTCTATGATTCTACAACGAAGATATGAAGTTCCTAATTATGGCATTTTCTGAAACAAAACACATCCATCTGCGATTCTACAGAGGTTCTCAATTGCAGAACACCCCAGGAGAAGCTGCACCTCCCTCGACTGTGCAGACTGTCCCTTGCCTCTAATACAACCATTCTCACACGTCACTGGAAAAAGCCATTAAAAAAAAAGTTACTCAACATCCAGGTGGACATCACAAATCCTCTCATTCACAACACAGCAAATGCCAAACCAAATCGCTCTGAATATTAGGATCTCTAGGAATTAAGCTTGTTCTGTTAAACCTCGCAGTCCTTTTGCAGTGAGGTCAAGCACTATTTAACTGTCATAGTCAACATTTGCTGGGATAATAAATTACCAGGGAAAAAAGTAACAATGAGATCATGTGTTAAAAAGCATTTTCCCTTTCCTGTCTTTATGGTTATTCCTTATTTTTCCGACCATTAAAAACACAGCTTTCCTATCTCTTCCTTTCCTATGGATGAAGGTCAAACCATCAACTTTTCTGAGGTTAATTTGTGCAGAAAGTACATCTCCTACCTTTCCCATCCCCTACCTCACATTAAACAATGATGCACATGACATCACAGGAAGCCACCCAATTTATAGCATTTTAAAATAGCAGGAGAACAGGATATTTTCTGTACGTTTTCTGTAATTAAAATAAAGCAGTGCCAGATTTTCCCAAGGTATATAGGCATGTTTTCTCCTGTTGGGTAGAACCACTGGCAAAGTTTAGAAGGACTTGAAATAAGAACAAGTCTCCTCTTCCCAGCTCTCCCTCATGCAAACCTACACTTTTTGTCAAACTGCTTCAACCTCAAATGATTAAATACCAACTGCTTCAAAATACACATGGAAAAGGGAGAAGGGAGTAAAAGAATACAACTGGTATTGCTGCAGCACAAATAACCTCAAAAATATCATTGCAGAATTTACTTTTGAGTGCTGCCCCCAATTCACATCCTCCTTGCATACATACAACCTTAAATGAGGAGGAAGAGTACTGAAAGGCCATGTCAGGTGGGACAGAGACTACAGCACTCCAATTAGTCCAACTCCAAGACAGTCACTCACTGCCATAACCTGATCTCTCTGCAGCTCACGAGCTCTTTTGCAGACTAGCCACTCCCACCGAAGTCACAGAGAAGTTAACCTGAATGACGTTCACTCAGGAGCAAAGACATGAGCAGGCACCGGGCCCTTCGCAAGTATGGAAGGATGCCAGGAGTTCAAAACATAAAAGGGGGATGCACACCCTTCCTGCTCCCCTCACCCCTCTGTAAAGCACTGAGCTTCTGGTCAGGTTGCAGACCTCAACCATATGGAATAACAAATTACTGAGGCTCAGTACAGCAGGGGAGGAGGCTGATCTCCGTTACAGCTGCCAGCTCCAGGAAGAGGTATAATTGAAGGGGAGAAAGCATGAGAGAGTTATTCTGTGCTAAGCCAGCACACCTGTTGCTATAAAATAATGAAGCAGCGCGCATCTTTGCTTTGCAGATCTCTGCAGGATGCTACTCCAACAGTTTGCAGACAGAATTCCTCCCTTCCTCTTTACCTTCTTCAGCAGAAGGGAACACAGATACAAAAAAATAAGATTTTTTTAGAATAGTCTCTATTCAGTAGGGATGCATATATTTAAAGGAACATACTATTAAATACACTGTTGTTTTAAAAAGCTACTGCAACAGATTTGCAAATTCAACCTCATTAAAATGATTAAAACCAGCTAATGGAGTAGAACCACAAGTCAGCTTGATTTCTGTACTTTCTCAAACACCAGGTATTATGAGCTGTACCGTGGCTAAATTTTGCTCCAAGATTTTGTGTCAATGTGGACTTGGATTTGAGAGTTAATACACAACTACTAGCAGTAATACTACTAGTAATGGTTGAAGAGGAAGATAAACCACCTGGAAACCAGGCTGGGTACATGTTTGTGGAACTGTAGCTAAGAAGAGATCCTGTATCTGTCAAGACAGCCTGGGAATTGGGTAGCTTGTTTTCACCATGCAAATAATACCCAGAGTATGCCCGCACCAAACAAGTATTAAAGAAATTACAGCTACAGGGCAACTTCACCCACAGGGCTATTTCATCTAAGAGCCAAGAATGCCAAAAATATAGAAAATAGACCAAAGACAACCTGGCTGTGCAGATAAATGTTCCAACTAACCACACCAAGAAATAAATGCTTTTATGAAAATGTAATGGTGGCCTTTGAAGAAAGCTACTGATCTCTACCCTTTGTATCTCCAGCATGTCATCCTGTTCTTCAGAAAACTAACAGGTGTGCTGTCCTACAGTAAAGGTTTTCTTGATTTCCTTTTTTGTTCTATTTTCACATTCCAGAGATAATGATTTTAGCAAACATAGAAAAATCTCTGATTTATGAGTATAACTTCTTTTTTTAAAAAAAGTTTCTCTATTGAAAAAAAAACAACCTTAATCCAAGACAAAGGACCTGCTGTACTTTCAAAGTAACATATTTTCTATCCAGATGTGTTTTGGTTATCTTACCAAGCCCAGATGACAGTTGGTTTACCTCAAAGGCTCATTTCCACCCCACCCCATCCCCCACCTTCGCATGTTACATGAAGACTTGGGTAGGTATCTCTCTTTCCATGTCTGGAAATTGGAAGACCAAGCAATGAAATACAACAAGGGGCCACATGTATGAAAGCAGACTTTGATCACCTTTCCTTGCAAAAGTAGATTCTACTTCTGTGATCTTTATAAAATAAAACAAATAAAGGAAACGATGAGCAATTGCTACTGCACTTTCTGCTCTTAAAAATCATGACGACTTGGTCAATGTATGTTCTGTAGAAGGGTTTGTACAGGCTTATACCACAACAGGGCCCTCAGCCCTAATGAGGACCTGAGGGCACTAGCATTAGTCAGTGCACTTTAATTTCCAAGCATCATATACCATATTTTCATATTAATTTATGCAAAGCCACTTATGTTTTACTAGAAAAATAGAACTGCGGGTTGGGAAGGAGGGAAATCCTCACGCACCAGTCTGTGCTATCTGGAAATGGGTATGAAAACAGGGGCGGGGAGGAACTTGTGGCTTGTACTCCACACTCTAGATAGAAAATCCTGCAAAGATGAAGTTGTAAGAAAAACAAAGAGTTAGGAGAAGAAAAAAAAAAAAAAAACACAACAAGAAAAACCAAAACACAGCAGCAGTGTTAAACTAGCAAATTTCAACCCTCCTAAAGACTCCTAGCTTAATTTCCTGCCTTTGAGGCCACAGCAGTTGAAGTTGGCTGTGGCATCCTGGCGAGCAGTCCAGTCCCACGGTGGGAACGGAGCAGGTACCAACGTACGCTCAGCTGAACGTGCTTAGTTTTGCTTGCTGTCTGTAGCATTAGATAGTCACTGAAGCACGCTGACTGAAACCTCTCGCCAAGGTCTTGCTTGTAAACAATAAAATGCCAAGTAGAAAGAAAAGTTTTAATGTCATTAGGTTTTCCCGTGTTGCTTAAAACAAGACCTGGCAAAACTGAATATACTTTGACCAGAGGACACGTTCTCACATACAAAGACACTTACAGGTCTACACTTAGAGTTTACTCTCGGTTAAAAAAAAAAAAAATAAATTCATAGTGTTGTGGCAAAAGCAATCTCTGAGGATTTAGCTACTTTATGTTGTTCCAATACCACCTGGCTTAAGCAAGGCTGTCCTACTGGCAGTGGTAGCACGGCTTTGCTTTACTGTTTTCTCAAAAGCAGAAATTCCAGCCTTTTCAACTGTCGCTCCAAACCGATATTCTAGTAATTGCAAGCGAAAAGGCACAATAATAGCTATTCAGCAGCCTATTTTGGGTGACAGATGGACAAACAGGCCAGACTTTCTATTCTGGGAGAAAGCTGAGAGCTGTCTTGTTTTCTCAACTCTTAATTTTATTTTGCAGTTTCAGTAGACCCCTCAGCTTGATTTGTCATTTTACATAGTTACAACTGAAGACTTGCTTTACTGGCTTTACTTTTACATCAGACATGTGGTCTAAATGCATTTGGCAAGTAATATTAGTACATTTCCTGCATTACAATATTCAGCTAACATTAGATTTTATTTGCGGATGCTCTGATAAGCTAACGTTTTGATTAAACTGACATTTGACAAGGCCAATTTCAGAATTTAGTACTAATTGTATGCACATTAGTGAAGAAGTTCTTGTAAGCGGATTTGGGGGGAGAAATAGTTCTGATACAGGAGGAAGTTACAGTGTGATAGTGTATATTAACTCAGACATTTACACAGACCAGAGTTCAAATTACCTGTACAAAAGCCACAGTCACCATCCTACTGAATAGGTTAAAACTTGGAAGCCTGGTCTTTTAAGAAGAAACAATTTTCAAGAAAGGACGTGAAAGAAAAAAAAAAAAAACAAAAACAAAAACCACACGAACATACCCTTCCTGACAACTTATATCCCTTTATTGCATCTCGTTTTTCTTTCACATGGTGAGGTTAGACCATTCCCTCCTTTCTACCTCCCTATTTCAATTCCTCTCCCCCAGGTTGGTTCTGGTGGGGAATTTTAGAACCGAATTCTGCAAAACTGAAATGAAGCAAGTTTTATACTGCTTGCCAAGCAAACTGACAGTTGCTTGCTATTTTGGGGAACCAGCCTATAATTGTGCCCACCTGTTGTAGTGTGCTATTTTTAAAGTTACGCCCAACAGCAGCGTTACACAGTGATACGGCAAAGCCTCTCAGTGACAACACTCTCTGCTCCATCACCTCCAGCCTGCAGAGGTGCAGAAATCCTTCAAACTGCCAGCTTTTCTCTCCTGGCTCCAAATCTGATCTGGACAGACTTGCGATCCGGCAGGCGATCCACTGCATCGCGTTTGAAGCACAGGGAGAATATGCCGTGACAGGTTTTTAAAGGTCCTCTACTCAATTTACCCTGCCTAGAAACAGTTTGGGAATATTAATTTTATATGTAGTGATCCTAGGCCAGTCAAGTACAGGGGAATGAGATGGGGACAACTAACTGACCCATTTCATTTTTCTGTAAAGTACCTAGAGACAGCACTCACCAGCATGACCAGACCAATATACACAACCAAGCATCTGTGTGATTTTAAGTGGCATTAAAAAGCTCCTTCAGACATGCCTTTATTTTTCTTTCACTGAGAACTAGAGCTGCAGTGCTGTATAGGGGAGCATTCAAGGAGCATTTACTTCCAGGAACACGTGAGTCTAAACCTGCCTTATCCAGGATTTCCACCATTTCAAGTTTCTTTCTGCACCCTTGGTGCCTGCAGTAGGTGCGTAGCCTGATGGAGACTCACTTAGAGCAAACAGCACAGGAGATCAAAGACAAATATGAAAACAATCAGGTTAAAGTCACAGGCAAGGAGTCCACGCCGGGAGCAAAAACAGCACAACACACCTACTGCTTTCCTCAGAGCCTGGGGACCCAGCCTGTTCTCGCAGCAAAAAGCAGCTGTACATTTAGGTAAAATGCTTCTTGCCAAAAACAAGCTTGCTGAAGCAGACATCCACTTTGAATTCATGGTTGTAATGGAAAGGAACATCACGGTCTTTAGGCAGAATTGAAAACTGAACTGTTCTGACAGTCCACATCACGAAAAAGCAACTGCTGCTCATCCCTGCATTTGGGTGAAACATGGGCACCATCAGCTTCATAAAGCCCCTTGATGTAGAGCAGACTGCAGCCAGCTCTCCAAGGAAGAGAAGCTTAACAGAGGGAAATCGTCCAGCCTTTTTTATCTATGCTTTATTGGTAATTGCAAAAAAACCTGAACCAGTGTAGTTATTTTATGCCTCCAAGTGGCTGCTACTGGGCTGATCCATGCCACTAGAATATTTCAGAGGACAGATCAGCTGCTTCTGGACTGACCGGTTTTGTACCCCCCAGCATCGGATGCTTCAAGCACAGTGGAGGATCAGTAAGCACCTCCAGAAACGAATATCGAAATGTTAACAACTGCATCACCCAAGGCAGGTTTACGCTCACTTGGATCAATGAAGAGTAGGTTTCTCCCAAGCCTGACCCCTGATGGGGTATGAGCAGATCCTGGACACTCTCAGGAGACAGCATTCAGTTGCAGGGCAGTGGGTAGCCATTTACATGAACACTCTGCACCTTCAAGCACTTCCACGCATGAAGCATAAAAGAGAAATTAATTGCCCTTTTGCCTGTTTTGTAACATATTATAAACTCAAATACTCTTTAACCTAGTGGACTGATGAGCAAGGACACTTAGTAGAGGCAAACTAACACAATTCTGCAGCTGATGGAACCGAGAGCTAGTGTTCACCAGTACTTTAAGAAAATGAAATATTCAGTTTCTTCATCTTCCTTCCTTCCCTTTAGCTACGGCAGAAGAACTGAACCTCTTCCCCTAAAGAAACATTAGAGGTGTGATTTATTATTATTTTTTTAATAGCAGTGACAATCCACTGTGTGGATGTCATCCCATTCCTTTTGTTTTGCTGTTAGAGCAAACAGGATCCAGGCTTAAAAAAAAAAAAAAACAACTTTTTTCCCCTAAATTCTGGATGACATCCTTCACCTGATCCCATTGACATAATTGAGGACAGAGGCAAGCAACAGAGGCTGTATCTCCACAGAAACCAAAGGAATAACAGAAAGGAAGGAAGTATCTCAGGAGGGACTTCCAGATGTCATTTCACACACTCTCCAGCAAAACCCGAGAGGCCATTTGTGGCATTTTCAGAGAGAGATGAGTAACATCCTTGTTCACTTTCTCCTCACAGCCGCTATGTATGCTCTACATCTAATTATTTCTCAAGTCTTGATCACACTTGATGACGGTCCCAAACCAGGTATGAGACTGATTTCCAAATACCTCTAAACCAAAAAATAAAACTGAGGAGAGAAAGCAGATTCAGCCAAGTGAGCACACCAGTTCAGCTGAGAGTGCCAGTTTTTAAAAGGCATCAAATTCAGACCCTCCCCTCCTTAATTAAAAGCTTTGCTTTGCCTTGCCAAGAGCAAAATTTGACAGCCATTAACTACCCTGCACCAGAAATAATTCTGCACACAACAGAGATATGAAACAGCAGCAGTGAGCTACTGTAACACATCTTGAGGAGGTATTTTTTCCTGGCAGTCAAGTATCCCCATTCCTCTACGTTCTCCTCTCATTTCCCCATCACCTCCCTTCTTCCCACATGTCATCCACAGGACTGTGTTGGTACAGATGTTCCTGTGGCCACGCTGTGAGCCCCAGTGCTGCTCTGATCATCCTGGAAGATAACACAGCAGGGGAGGGAAAAAGCGACTGTGGTCTGGTTCAGCAGGAGGCTACGCAAACAGCTGTGCTGGCACAGCACAGAGAGCAGGAGATACTTGTGCACCCCACTATGGATGGTGTCTCCATCACCTGTGGGGCAGCTTGTGGATACCAGGCTGACCTGACTGTCCCACCGTCACAGGAAGGCCACCCTTCCTTGCCTCCACCCCGTGACCCCAGGCTGCCTTGCCCTCATCTGACTCTGCAGTCAGGGCACTGAGCTCGACAAGCTAACCCTGTAAAAAAGTAGTTTTCTGTCTGCTCCACTTTCTTGATCAACTCGCTGCAGGATCAGACAGGCACCTGTGCCTGCGCAGAGCCTCTAGGTCAGGTTAGGCGCAAATATGGTGCCACCACGTCACAGCCACGTACCTGCCAGATGCCACGTTCCCCTCCTTGTGCAGGGCAGCAGCACAGTCTGTGCTCAGGGACGCCTGGGACACTCCCTATTTAAGACTGCTGACAGTTTTCCGCCTCCTATCACCTGTGTACAACTGGTTCCTATCTAGCACGGCTAACAAAAATCTCACGTTTGGTTTCAGGTGTAGCTTTGTAGCCAGCAGACACACCAAAGCCTGCTAATTCTCATGTTTTCCAAGCTTATCTTCTCAAGCTAAACAGCAAGGATGGAATCAGGTATCAAGGTAGAAAATCCATGCATCCCTCTGGCACTGTGAAAGCTGAGATGCATCCATAGCACTAATTTCCCAACACAGAGCATTACCTGATTTTACATATTTGAGAATTTACCGCTAATCCGTTCCTCAAAACTCACACAGCACTGAAACAAATTACATGACAACCAGCAGAAGAGTGAACGTGTAGATGCCATCCCATGCACGCACCATACGCTTCAGCTCTCCAGCAACTGGATCTGCACAAAGCAGTTAAACACAGACCACACTGTCAAGCAGAGCCAGAATTTCACAGTGTACCTTGCACACAAAACGCGCATCATACGCAATCTGAGCTTCCAATTTTGGTGTGTCAAGAGAAAGTACATTTCTAACCCTCCTGGCTGTGATGATAGCCTTGGAAACACAAACCTTGATATCTGCTTGAGTCCGCAGACTTTTGGAAACAGTGACTCATACATGAATTCCCACTACCCATTAATCTCAAAACATAAGCACTTATGCAGCAATAATGGTGTTTTAATATCCTGGCAAAAACAGGAAAGAATGGGTAGCAGAATTTGGGAGTGACTGTCAGGAAATGAAGATAAAGATGACACTTAGAAGACAGAAAGAAGAAGGAAGAGACAGGAGAAAAAGAAGTCATAAGTTACGAAGCACAGCTCTCCAAGCCAAACAGGAGTTCAGCTACCACCTGTTTCCAAAAGCCATGCTTTCCCACTCATCTCCAAGCAATATCCCTCAAAACAACGGCAGACCCGTGGCTGACTAAATATAAAACCCTCCTCCTTTACATACCCAGCCAGAGACCTCAGTAAAACCACAGTGGGCTTCAACCCCACGCACACACTTTGGCACACTCTTACAAGTTGAAGACGTAACTTCAGCATGCAGATAACATTGTACCTCCGGATCCTGATTTAACACAGCACCTCAGCAGAAGTGAACGCTCCTGGTCAGCAGCTACCTCCAGAATATTTCAAGTGATTAGAGCAGCACATTGAGCTTGTGAAAGGCTGAACACTTCTGTCAGCTCTGCCAAACTGACTACAGCCCTAATGTTTAGAAGAAAACCGCCCAGTTGCCTATTAGGCAATTGACCAAGAATGTCTAGTTTTTCCTGAAGAATGGTACTCTCTGGACAAAAGAGAGAGCATTTTATTTCTACCATCTCCAACTTCATTAAGTTACTGTTTTGGATACTTTTTGCAGCAAAAAATCTGTAGCTACATGAATGCAGAGATTTTTATCTCCTCCAAAATCAATTAAAGAGCAATCCAGAATTCAGGCTTACAATTAATAACTTTTTGCTCTGTTTCTGAAATACAAAATTCTTAAGATGACTTAACACCCAAAACCCAGCCTTCCAACCACTTAAACTACTTAGCAGCACTCAGCTGAAATGTACATTTCAGTTAGACACCTTTTGGAATTTTTATTCTATTTTTATCTTGCATATCTCATTGCAGTGACAGGACATTTACAAATACCTATTTTTAAATATAGTATAAATGGTCCAAATGAGAAAGTTCCCAAACTCAGAAGTCATTTCCAAGATTAAGACAATATGAGTTAGAACATGTCATTTGACATTACAGTAAGAGCCCAACTGCTGCTAAATCTGACAGAAACAGATGTCTTTCAGGAATCTTAATTTTAAGTACTTTGGAATACCGAATGCAAGCAAGTGCAGATGCATGCAGACAGCTAGCAGTACAAGGACACAACTATTTTACTATTCCACTTCTGCTTAACATGGAATTGTTAAGAATTTTAATTTTTTTTTTTAAATTAATTTTTTTAAAGAACTGATTTTCCAGTGCAGAGTTCCTTTCTTCAAACTTCTGCTGCATAAATACATACCCGGGCATTACCTCTGCCACTCACATGATTTCCAAGTTAATACTAACACACCAAAGGGAAATATTTAACATCTAGATATGCACTATGTGTTGCAGACCCAAGACAAATGCAGTTTCCATCCACAGAAAAACAATCTTGCAACAACCTTATTTCCACTGTAGTTCTTAAGCTGTCCATGCCACTCTGCAGAGACAGCTTCACAGTTTGAAATGCCTTACCCTAAATTTGGGGTTAAATTCCCAAATTTAAACCAGGGAAGTCCACCCACACCTGCAGTGCATTTCTGCGGATGTCCCTGTACTACCTCAAAAGTAGAAAGAGACTAGTGTAGATACATCCAAGCACATATCATCTTAGTTCACGGAAGTATTCCCTGGTAATAAACCTGGATAAGTAAAATTAAGCACAGATTTATCAAAAAGAGCTTTGGATTTTGAAGAGGAGACAGAGAGAATGGGTTGCACCCTAAATGTGGGGCAGTGGGTAACAGGTAAGCGAACTGCACTTACAGAACAGTTGACAGTAAAACTTCACATACAACCAAGCATTGCTTTCAATGCTTTAAGTTGAGGGGATTATATTCTCCTGTCTAAAATCATGGTCTTTTCAAAGGCCAAAATCGTGGAAGATTCTAAAGACACTGTTATCTTCTATGGGATGAAGAAACAAAAGTCATAGAAGTGAGATAATAATTTGGAAATAGCAATAAGAAGAACAAGAATACCATGACCACAGTATGTCAGCATGGTTTTCGCGCACAGGCTGCAGTAATCCTTTATGTTAGCTTGCAATGTTTCATACAGATTCACCAATCTGCACAATTCAGTAAAGAACAAATTAATTGAGGGATAGCGGTCAGCAACAAAACCAGGGGATACCAGGACCGGCAGCTTGAGGGACATACTAAGACTATGAGTATAGTGATAAAACGTTTACACAAATGAAGCATGCACCATGTGAAAGGGAGAATTGCTAATTAATGCTTACATCCAGATAAACTGCTGAGGAAGAATCTGACATGTGCAAACAGCCGCTTTTGCTTATTTAAGCTGATGAGTCACATGATTAATTGCCATGCTTTGCATTGTTCAGATAAGGTGTAAAGGTACAAACAAGGAAGAACCTACCAGGAGACTCTACCCGCTTGTAGTGGTAGGGATTGATGCAAACCTCCTTCTGTTTTGAACCAAAGGGAAACTCGCAGCATTCCAGTGGTTTCAGTTCGTGATGGCTCTGCAGGTCTGGCCAGCGCCACACTCTACAGTAAATTACATGCGGTAGCCCTTTCCGGTGTGAAACCTGAAGCCTGCCGTCCAAGGAACGAGGAATTGTGACACAGTTACTGGGCTGACCAGGACAGCTTAATGCTTTTTCCAGCTCCTCCATAGCACCTTTTTTCTTCTTCAGTTTTTTCACTAATGCATCAACAGCCTTCTCTGCCCATTTTTCTTCTTCGTCCCCCTGCTTCCATCCCAACAGCCTCTTCACTGCTGGGCTGGTGAAGGAGAATAAACTTGTCACATTCATGGTGACACCACTGTGGTGATACCACAGAACCAAGCAGGAGAGAATGTCCTGTTCTTCCACCACCAACAGGGTACAGCAGACTGTGTCAGTAGGCAAAAGCAGCCAGTCTCCAATAATTCTGGTCCTTTCTCCTTTTCAGTCCTCCAGTCCCAGGAAGGCAGTGCTGACATCCCCCTTGGACAAACGTGACCTTCTCATCATTCTAAACCCTTCCGACCGAGAACCTGCAGGAGAATATCAGAGGGACAAAAAAAAAATAAAAAAATTAACATACAGCAGCTAAAAACATCTCCCCCAGCCCTCAAGAGTTGTGTGACCAAAACCCAGCCAACAACGAAAAAACCAACAACAAAGTGTTCACAGCCTCCACAACTGGACACAAGGCACGTCTGATGAAGACTTTTAAGCAGCAGAGCCTGCTGCTGAACCCTGTATATCCCCCTCCCTGAAAGGGCCCTCAATAAATTAGGTGATCACCCTGGAAAATAGCGATACAGCACAAACAAAACCTAAAGAGATTGGGGAAGGGGGGTTAGCGGGAAGAGAGGGCAAGGGGTAGAGGTAGGTGGTGGGACAATTCCCCAGCAGCTCAGTTCCCTCATCCAATTTGCTGTGTGGCCTCAGTGATATTTGTGCCATGCACTAAGGGGGACAGCAACTGCATTTGCCAGCTTCAAACAATACTTCTGCTCAGTGCCCAAGCATGGCCCCAGTACCATAAGAAGCTCAATAGAAAAAGCCAAAACACAAGATGACATGGCTGTATTCCCACACGTACTCCACAAAAGGGCAAGGGTCCTATATTAGCAATGTAGTTCACATTAAATCTAGCCTAAAACAGACCTTGAGAATTCGTCTTTCACTGTTAAGTGTGAAGGGCACTCCCCTCTGCCTATCAGCTGTTGCAACCTTAACCAGCAAAACATCCCAAGGAACCAGGGCAAGATCACTAGTGCTTTTCATTTATTTAATTTATTTCAGAAAGCAGCTGGAAACAATATGCCCAACAGCGTTGTGCTACCCAGCCCTCTCCAAACTGCCAGTGATGCAGCTCCAAAAATCACTGCACTAGACTTGTGCATACCATGATCCAAAACAAAAACAGCTCAGCTTCACCTCTGACTGATTTTGAGGAACAAACCAAAAAAGAAGAAAGGAAACTAAAAAGATCCTTGCCCTCACGCATCTCACGGGAGAAAGAAAACTCCATCTCCCCACCCCACCAAAAAGCCCTCACAGCTCATAAGCAGACTGTGAGGGAAAGATATCATGAACTTCACTGATTACATCCTGCCCCTTCCCATTGCAATGCCTGCCTGATGCACTCAAGGACACAAGGAGGAGTGGGAAGGATGAGGAAGTCCTGATAAGAAGATTTTAGACGGCACAGTGGTCCTCGAATTGGGAGACATGGAATGGGATGAAGTGATGGCTGAAGAGGGGGAGGAGCTCCACATATGAAGAAGTCTCTGCTGTGAGCAGCAAGTTTCTTACTTGCCCAGACTGGGAGCAGGCAAAAGGCTCTGCTGGGGGAAGTAGGAGAGACCTTGCACTGGCAGGGAGGGGAAAATACGACAAAGAGCACTAAACCACTGATTTTCAAGCAGACCATGAAGACAGACAGGAAATGTATCCTGGACTGGATACCAACAGGTTGCAGAGGAAGGGGGAAAGGGAAAAGGATATGAATGTTTTTGTTGCCATCAGAAAGACACAAAAAACCCAACCAACCAGCAACCTATACACACACCGAATAGAAGGTCAACACACCCTTGTCTGACAGAATTTCATAGTTATACTAAGAAAAGATTGCAGATTGTAAATCGTAAATGCTATGCTACACTTACACTCAACTATCACGCATTGTAATGGTTTCATAGTGTACCACTGTGCTTGAAGTACTTCAAGCTGAAAACCATCCACTTGATTCAAATTAATTTGTCACTAAAACAATTATCTAACTGCAAAGATTCAGTTTTATTAGGCTGAATGCATGAACTACATTTATGTGAATAATGATCACGGACTAAGACACAGACCATGTCTACCTGCACTTCATAGTGGTACTTCCCATTCCTTTTATGCTAAGAATTGTATTCGAAATAATAATGTCAATGCAATGGAAGATTTGCATGAGCCTGGGGCAAATTTAAGAATTTATTTTGTTACCTGGGCATGTGCTATATTGTTAAGTGAATGGAAACTCCATTACTGTCACTGACTGTACCCCAGGTATACTTTATCCTTAGACACCGTGTAAAGTGCTCTGTTAAAATGTTGTGCTAATTTAAAAAACGTTCTACCAGAACCCCAGTACCTGTGCTTAAAATGTGTTTGTAAGTAACAGAGTTATTCTCAACTCATATATAGTCTGTATCTCAATCAATATTCTGAATATCTTTTTTCTGTTATCTTTCAAACAGAAGATATAAGTTCCACACACAAAAGTTAAAGTTCCAGTGGTACATCACTAACTAATCAAGTCAAGCTTTCTATTTCACATCCATTCAAATTAAACAAAAAATATTTAAAAGACTTGAGTTGAAGTTCTAACAAAAAAGAAAATACAAAGTCTAAGTCTCAATCCAAAGTTCTTTCAACATTGATCATGAATGCAGACATGGTTCTACCTAGGCCTGACCCATTTCCACCAACCTATTTCAAAAATAAGTGGCCAACCTACTTGCTGTGAAGAAGAAAAAAAAAAAATCCCTATTCAGACTGTATGTTTATACCAGTGCCTGAAAATACAACCCTAGCACGAGCTAGTACACAAGCTCTGCAAAGACTAAGACAACATTCAAATGCAGCCCAGAGTAGTCAGACCACAGGAACAGATTTTCCAAAGTTTTTGGGTCAAATGCTGCAACAAACACGTCCCACTCTCACAACCATACACTCCAAAACATATTTCACCATCACAATCAAAAGTATTATCTTAACAGCTGGCATCTCTGAAGCAACAACTGCAGGGTGAGTAGCATTACGTCCAGTACTTGTAGATATGCTTCGAAGTAGCACAGTTCAGCAGGACCTAGCCTGTCACCAGCTTCTATCCCAGGGACTCCTGCTAAAGTCCTACCTTCCTGAACAAAGTCTAAGCACGCTCCAAGCCCTGAACAAGCCACAAGATAAAGAAATGGGGGAGAAAACCCACAGGTGCTGTATAACTACTCACACTAAGCTCCAATACCAGTATTAAGCTTAAAAAAAAAAAAAAAAAAAAAAAGCAGCGTAGGTGGAGATTTTAGTTTCCAAGAAGCAGAGAGCGTGTTCACAGCGCTGAGCCCTTGCCAGTACATTCCGTTTCCCTTTCTGCCACTCTTGGTTTTTGCAGTACATCATTTCCTGTATTACTTTTGCACAAAGTGGTCTTATCAGCTGGAAGTGCAAAATAAAGATTAAACCACGAGTCAGCAGATGACACAGTCTGCATCTTTCTTCCCCAAATATACGTGCCCTTCTGGGAAAGTAGGAGTTAGAATTTCCAATAGCTGAGTGGCCACCAGCCCTTGAAGGGTACGTTTATTCACGAGGTAAGGGTGAGACAGAAACCCAGGCCAAGCAACAGGACACTCTCCAAAAGGCAGCCTGGAATCAGTTTAAAGGAAATTGAGTTGTTACCCACTTATCAGCCACTCTTTACACATCAAAACCCAGGCACTTTTTATTATGCATTCTGTCTGCTGATGGATGAGTTGAAATCAACAAACTTCTTTTAAATCCCAATGCTGCTTTATTTGTCTTCCTTCACTGCTGCTGTCTTTTGTGTAACCTTTGGACCAACATACAAACCTGCACACAGCTTGTGAGAAACCTATAAAAAAATAAGTGAGTGTTATATATATAGCTGTTGAGCCAGCCTACTATTTAAACGTATTTAGGCAAAATGCCTAAGAGTGAAGTTCTATTTTCCTAGCCCTCAAAGAAGAGATAGTTACTCTGTCAGCAACACTAAGCAGACAGTGAAATATTCAATGAGACTGTTTTCGAATTCCCACAGGAGATCCCATAGGAAACTGCCCCACTTTGCATAAATGACTGTTTTTGGTGGGTGGAGAAAGGGTTAGGACAATTAGATGACTCTCTCCCAGGGGGGAGAAGTGAAACAACTCCTAGTCAAGTTTCAGGCAAACAAGAGGCGGCTCTAACTCTTCTACTAATTTCATTGTTTGTATTACAGGCTCAGTGATGCAGGCAAAAAGGATCCTATTAAATATTTTTAATACATGCTTGGCACAGTTAGACATAAAATGGGGCAGGAACCACAGTGAAGAGAATCAACATAATTGTTAATGGAGAAAACTGTCTAGTGTTTGATTACATTTTTAAAACTCAATTTATCTTATTTTATTCGATGCACCTCCTCCCAGCATCCATTACTTATTGACAATATAAAGAAATATCAAGCAGAGAGATTTTAATTTTCTTCTTTAAAAATGTTTAGTAATTTACCTTCTCTCAAAGACACGTCTTTTCAGCAAGTCATGTACTCAGTACAATATTTAGACCTTTTTTAAAAAAAGAAACAAGACCAGATTTTGGCATAGAAGCCCAGGAGCTGTCATGTTACTCCTGCAGGAACGATTTCCATGTATTACTAAAACGCATGCAGTCTAAGCAGCTGTAATGCTAGAATGTGTTACAACAGATTGTGCACTAACTTCCTCTGGCTCCCTATTCTTGGAGCAAGCAGCAAGAAGTTCCGATTTCTTTCTTCAAGTTATGTGACTTTTAAAACAAAAAGTCCAGAGTCTTCTGCTGAATTACTCTGTTTTTAATCAGAGTTCTTTCTTTGCACTTTCTTATGGTAGAAGATCAGATCTTGCTCATCTTGGAAAAATGCATGGAAATCCGGTAGAAGCCTCAGTGGCACTACAATACACATGCGAGAAGAAAGCAAGTTTCATTTCAAAGTGCTGTAGAACTCATTAGAGAGTTTATACAGAACCTGACTTGGCTTCCCTTGTATTTCTGAAAAGGACAAGGAGAAAGAAGATAAAAAGATTAACTCTTTTGTATGTCTTCTTGGCATGGTAGACAGAATTAAAAAAAAAAACACTTAAATATGCAATCCTGTGTTAATTTCTGATACATATCTTATTGTTCGAGGAAAGAGGAGCACACTGGTGTTAAACATACTTCAATATACTTAACAGGAGAAGGTAGCTTTTTTCCTGATGCTGCATTAGACTCCCTTACTTTGGGACAGCGAGGGCAAGAAGGATAATTCCAGCCTGTTCTGCAAAGTAACCGCTGTCTTGGATCCTGAGACAGACCAAAACACCCAGTCTGTGAAACCTCCTCTAGGACCCCTGCTCATGCTATTTGGCTGAGGGATTGCCCTTCCAAGGAAACTGCCCATATATCATTGCTCAGCCAACAGAGACAATCCTTTTAGATGCCTACGTGCGCCCTTTAGTTCAGCAGATGGTAGGAGAACCAGAGCATCACGAAAAGAGCAGGTGCTGACAGCACCCCAGCTAACCGTAACAGCAGCCCATACAGTTTCTTGTAAGAAATACCTAGCTGTTCTTAACAGGGTAGTAATATTTGCCTTTAGAAGGACTTGTAGAACTTCTAACTTATTTGATAAACCAAACCAAATCCATGAGTTCTGAGTGTGACCTGAGGACCAAAGAACAGATTCACCACTTGCTCAAAATGAGACGATAGGGCCAATGTGTGCTTTATTGATGGAGGGGAAGAGGGCAACAGTGACCCAAACAACAAAACCACCACTGCTCAGTCACTCTGAAGCACGAAGAAATAACCTTATACTATCAACATCTGCCAGCTCCTTCCCAATGCTCACCACAGTTCAAACCAAGCAGACAGTGTCCAGCCAGCTTCTACAATGAACCGCAGCTTTTCCTCCACTCGCCTACCCACCCAGCTTCTGGCAGACAAGGCACTGATCCTTGCCCTTGAAGTCTCCCAAGAGTAAAACAATAGCAAATTCTTACGGGTTTTCTGGATTTGTACTTTGCCTTCTCAAATTGAAGTTACTAGATTTGAAAGACTTACGATAACTTCACTGTTGCTTTTCCAGAGAAAATACACAGTTTCCATATACATTAGAAACTGAATCCTGTGTTACAATCCAATTAAAATGCAAAACAAATCTTTGTAAGCAAATACATAATTGTGAGAAAAGAACACAACAAAGGTGCTTTCCCTGTTTTAATGCATCAACAATTAAAATTGCCCCTTTTCTGATCACAAACACTTCTTCTCAATGCCTTTGCAACTGTTTTGACATAGTAAAGACTGTAGTCCTGAAAACAAATTTGAACACCACATCTTGCCAGTCTTATGTGCACCTTCATTAAAGCACAGCTCCTCCTTGTTTACATGAAACACTAACACATACAGCCTCTTAAACGATGACCAGATCCTCAAATCGTGCAGTTTTCACCAGAATTGAGAAACAATGATAAATTTCTAGCTTGCACTGCTGAATTTTACTCATTCCTGCCTTCAGATGCATGTGAGACTCCACAAAGTCACAAACTGCCAGCTCTTCCTTTAATTCTTGCCGGTCTCCTCACCACGCTGATCTGATTTGCCAAGACTAGAGGGAAAAACTAACACCAAGTGTGCCAAGTTACTTGGTCAGGAAGGTGGATAAGCCTGCTGCACACCAGGGCTAGTACAAGTAGGACACATCAAAACGTACACCAAGGTGTGGACAAATCCCTTCTGGTGTCAGCAAGCAGTTGGACCGAATTGGATGCGTTATCAAATATTATCTCTAAAACTGAAACTTAATATTTTAACTGAAGTCAGGAAGGAACTGTAATTTGATGATTCAGTCAAAACTCTGACACAAATGGGATTACAAAACTATGAACTTCACTAAAATAATTTACAAGATGAATACAATGCTGTGAACCACAAAATTTGCCAGAATGGTGTTCATGACGTGGTTTTTTTTCTAGAAGAGGGGACTCTCCATTTTTCACACTCTCTTCAAGCTGAATGCCTCTTAAGAAATCCTCAAATTAAGACAAAACAAAGAAAAAAATTATCCAAACAAACAGATGTCAAGAGACAGAATGAACTACCAGCCACCACAGTAGGTATTTCATTGTGCATCTCCAGGGCAGGTTTATCCACTTCACTTGTGCTGTGGGGTATTTAAACCCTATATGTTGTCCCACCAGGCAGTAGGAGCACTTAGGAGTACAGGAGCGTGCAAGGAGCTCAGTCAGCATTGTTAGATGACACAGGCCAAGTCCTGAAAAACACAGAACAACCTGTAGACCAGTTTGGAGCACTGGCTACGGTTTTGTGAACATGGGATATCAACAAAGATGCCATGACTAGTCTATTAAAGTAAGTCGGAAGTCCTTTTCTAAAAGGTCAAAAAGCTGTGGAGAACAGGGTGGTTTTTTTCCCTTTCATCATAAAACTCCAGCATAACTCCCTTTTTCCACAAAGACCATTCCCTTTCCTGACTTTTTGAACTGTCTTTAGAAAACAGGTGTTGTTTACAACAATAACAAACACACATCTGTGTGGGTGTGTTAATACACACAAAGGCAGGATAACTGAAACCTCTTCCTATATTTAGATCTGTCTGGTCAGCTCTAATTGCATAATTTAATCAAAACCCTCTCCAACGGAAACACATCCATATTCATCACAGGCATCAAAGGAAACATCTTTACAAACTATATCCTTTTACAAACCAACACATGGTCCCACGCCACTTGTCCAATTGTTGAATTCCTCCTTTGGGAAGGGCACGGAATTTTATTTCTTTTTATCAGCTGAAAAAAGCATTTCCCTCCAATTCATCAGCACAGGGCGGGAGGAACTTCCTTCACAGGTGAGATCGGGAAAATTTACTGATGTGTCACTGTCAGGGATTTTTTTAATTATTTTTTTTTAATGTAGTTAAAACATACATTTGCAGCATAAAGGAAAACCTTTAAAAACAAAAAGAAAAATGCCCATCACCACTCAGGCATCAACATTTTTTGAGTAAAGCTCATAAAATGCAAGACGTGTTTTGTCGTTACAGACCAGTACAGCCTAGCACAGACTGCATGGACTGAGAAAGGGGTTTGTCAGCCCCAGCCAGAGCAGTGCTCCAATGGGGTAATTTTAAGGAGGGAACCCCACCAAATGCACTCCAGTTATGCTCAGCTTATGCAAGCCACTGCTCCTACAAATGATTCATTTTACCAAGAGCATGCACCAATACACTTACGTCAGCTGCATTAAACCACTTCTAAAGACTGTGACCCAGACCTCATTTATCAGAGATTAAGTAAAGATGTTAAATTACAGCTCAAGATCCCCAGCTTTAAAGCAGAATGTTTCACTAAAGCAAAAGACAAAAAAAACGAGAAGGAAAAACTACTTATTCATTAATAAACGCATTATTAGGTCAAGCCTCAGCAAAGCAGAATAAACTGCTGAAAATTAAAGCCGAAAAGGAACACTGTTAAAATAAATAATTAATGCTTTTCACTGATTAGTCCCCCATTCACCATTTATACACTCGAATTAAGAATTGCCTCTTCAGTTTGCCAATATTGAAGACATTTCAATGCATTTCATGAGATGCATGCTTTTTTAAAAGGATTCCTCTAGCTTTCCTCTTTTTTGTCTTAATCGCAAAAACTAAGAAGATGGGTTTTGCCTTTAAATGACCTTTAATACACTGTGTCTTCATCAGATCTTTAAAATGTCAAGAGGCAGAGTGAGATACACGTTAAATTTCATGAAGTGTCCTGCAATTCACAACTACCATTCTGGACAGAGAAAGTGTTTAAAGATGATACAGCTTTCCAAGCCAAGTTTATACAACCCAGAAACAAACATCAAGATTTGCCAGATTTCCACTGTCCAATGAAATGTTGTTTAATTACGGCGTGCCATTAGTGGCCTTCTGAAAACCAGGACTGGACTTCAGATGACACAAAAACCGGTCTGCTCCTGGTCCCTGCGACAGTGAGCAGCAGCTGCACTACCACGTTGCAGCAGACACTCCCTGGCAGCACTGTGGTATTTGCCAAGCCACATGAACTCGTCAGACCCTTTACAAATGGAAGGAGCCAAGATCACAGTGTTTAGAGATGCGCCTGCAGCTTACACACACGAAAATGAGACTCTTTAGCAATTACGATTTACAGACAAATACAAACTTATAGGGACCCTCCTAAGATCAGGTAAATGAAACTTTATGTTCGTGCACGGATCTAGGTTGACCAAGGCCTTTACTGACATCTGAGGTACAAGTTTGAGCTTGCCTACACTAAAAACTTGAACTGCTTTCAACTACACCCCAATGTAATCCTAGAACAGGGTACAATTTCACCACTATTAAAAACTATACTTGTGGAAGACTAAAGCTATTGACATACAACGATGAAGGCATTTGCGTGGTCTCTTTCTTTCACAAATGTTTTCATCCAGACAATTACTCTACAGAACCAAAGGAACAATTCTTGGTTCCACTGAAGACCAGGCATTAAGAGCACTAACTTTCCCCTGAACCAGCAGGGACACTTGGAACAGGTATCACATGTTATCATGGTTGGAGACCAACCACCTTCCAGACAACAGTCGGTTCACCAATGAAGTCTAAAAGCTCCATTTCAAGAGCGTTTCAACCCAAAGAAGTCTACTGACAGCAACTGAATTGGTTATCAGTGCATTTTTTTCCTGCCATACCTAAGCCTGTAAAACCTTACCGTGGTTGGAGGTCAGCCACCTTTCAGAGGACAGTCATTTCACCAACGAAGTCTAAAAGCTCCACTCTCGGAACTGTTTTAATCCAAAGAAGTCTACTGACTGCAACTGAATTGGTTATCAGTGCAATTTTTTCCTGCCATACCTAAGCCTGTAAAGCCCCGTTGGCAGAAGGAGTACTGTCATGGAGGGCGCTGGGCTGCTGCTCAGGAGACACAGCATTTCCTTTGGGCAAGCCACTTCCTCACATCAAGACTTAGCTTCTCCTGCTAACAGGTGGAGAACAAAACTCTTGAAGGCTACCGATTGAGAGGCAAGTATTAGGCAAAGAAAGCTTTAGGGGTGACCACTGGCACAAAAAGTTTGCTGGCAGGGTGGCACCTAAACAGCTCTGTGAGAGCACATGCCACTACCCCAAGCAACACCTCCACACCATGGAGAGGTAAGTCACTTGGTCAGAGGCAGCTTGCCCGGAGCAAGAACTGATGACCACTGCAGCGAGGGGACAGAGGGCAAAGGCACCGGGGCTGAGACCAGAGCACATGCCGGCACTACCACACTCATCACAGCCAACGGAAGTGCCTCCTAATTACTGCTGACAGGGAATGGCCCAGCACAGACCCAGAAGACATGGACACACCTTCTGCCTTCTAAAGGCACAAAACGAGGGTGCTCCCATACGTGAGGATTCAGAGAGATATCAAAAAACTGCAGGGTGAGGCAAAAGCAGCCATCACAGCCCTGTGCCAGAACATCTGCAGAATCTCACGTCAAGCTGTTTTCTCATATTCCTGAGATCAAGGCTTTGGAGGGTTTTGTACAAAGGCTTCAACCCACAGATAGGAACTGATAGTTCATACAGCACTTGGCAACCACATAGCTTGAAAGGAAGTGGGAGATATCCTCCTACATTGCTTACCGGGAATACGGAAGTTTTACAACACGAGAAAATGGCTGTAATCTATCTATCTGATCCCCTGGTTATCTGTAAGCTTTTTATGATTTTGGAAGAGGAATCAAGCCACATAAATAATGACTTAGTACCCCTTCCTTATCTGCAAGCTCTTTTTATTAACAGAACCTATATGATTCTGCATATGGAATTAAGGCAACTTATTATTCACTCCACCGTAATTTTCCAAGATCAGTTTAAAGTTTCAAAATTCAGATTTTGCAAAGTTGCAGTACTGCAATCTTACAGCTGAGACACCAGAAGACAGTATTTGCTGAACACCACATGCTCTGCAGGGTCAGCAGCAGGCTAGCTAAAACAGCCATAATGCTTCCTAAATTTTCCACTGCTGCCTGCTACTGAATAAAGAGTCATAGCTGTCTTATTACAGAGGACAGAAGGACTCCAAGCCCTGAATACATCATGAAGTGAGACTGCAAGGATGAACTTCCAGGACTTGCAGCTTTCCAAGGCGACTTAATTCTGAAAGGCTGAAAGCTAGCACACAAAAAGAGCACACACAGATTTAAGACTCCTTGGCTTTAAGATGACAATCTAGATGCCTTTAATTCCGGGGCTGAAACCAGTACTCCCCAGTTCCGAGATAATAAGCCTTTAGGCTCAAACGACCCTGACTGCTGGCTGGCCTGAAGACTCAGAGCCCTCATGTCCCAAGTCAGGGGAGGCAAGAAGCTAGGCAACGGTGTGGTGGAAACCTGCCTATACTCAGAAATACAAGATTTCAGCCAAAGCAGCCTGCCACCAGCACTCCCAGTTCTCAATTGCTCCCAGTTCACAAACCACAGGAGACACATTGGGTCTGACCATGAGCAGGAGTCATAGCTGATAAACTAGTGGGGACAAGGGCAAAGGGAACAGTTATCCAGTAAACTGTAATAAACAAGCCCTGGAGTGTTTATGCCACTTATATTAGGTGGCATTTTTTGCACAGAACAGAATTTCAAAGAAGCCTGTAGCCAGAGGAAAAAAAATATTAGAGTTGGGTTCCCAAGGGTCTGGATAGTTCCTTGACATAGCAGAAGGCTACAGGGAACTCAGCAAGAACCTTGCTCCAGCACTGCCACTAGGGAAAATACCTAAAGTTTGGATTTTAAACTTGTAGATAACCCAATTCCTTGAAGTTAAGAAACATATTACAAAGACGCAATATTAGTAGATGTTAAACAGCCAGCAGTAACAAGAAAAAGTAGCAGGTTTTAAACACATTTACCATATACCATTAAAACAAGTGCTTTCTAAATTTCTTTTGAGAAAAGTGGATTGAAAGCCAAAAATTTCGAAATTAGTTATGCAGTGGTGCAGAACCCAGGAAAGCTACAAGCAGTGACTTCGCTTACAGCACATATCATCTTCAGGTGCCTTAATTTTCTTTACTAGCAGTGGTTTCTGGTAACAGCAGCTTGCTTTTACAGAAGGGTTTTTAATAGATTTAATATTTAGCTTTTTCTCTAGTTTCTTGATAATGATGCTAACAGTACCTGGTCTGCCAGCTGTTTCAAGTTATTTAATCCTCTAAAGAGTAAAAGACAATTTCTACTGCTAAGAAGTTAAACTTGGAGGACATTCTTTTCCCCATGAGGAAAAACATTTGTCCTGTCTCACACAGAACATGCACTAGATGTGCTCTGCACATACGGTTGCATTAAACTAGAAAAACATTTCTAATATAGCTTGCAGTTTATACCAGCAAAACAGCACTTGACCAGAAAAGCTTGTTTAAGTGTTCCTCCCTGTCCATCCTCCCTCACCCCCCATAAAATATGCTGTATCATTAATCATTGTCATTTTGCTGCCAATATAACTACACTGGGGCTTTGTGACTGACGTAACTGTTGGCAGTCTAGCCTCACCATGCTAATCACCAACATAAGTATCTGGGAAAAAACCCTGTAAATTAGACCTTTCCTTGGCAAGCATATTAAGGAAGTCTTCATCTGGGAGTACTATAGTACTCGTTTACAACTGGCTACCTCCAACAGCTGCCTTGGGCCAGCAAGGTCACAGGTCCACAAGCAGATGAGCAGCCCTAACAGCTTACTCCCACCCAAAGAGAAAAGGTTTCCCTTTGCTCCCTTGTGCCAGCTTTGGTACTCCAACATCATTTCCTCCCTGCTTACAGTCTGTCAGCCAATTCACCTTCCTAACCTGGCAAAAACAACAACAAAAATAATGTTCTGCAGAACAGCTGGATCAGCTTAGAGCAGGATGAGAATCAAAGTCCCCCAGCCAGCATACGCTAAGAAATCTGCGGCTGGGGTTGAGAGGAGCCAAACTGTTATGAGTTCTCTCCATCTTGTGGAGCTGCCACCCCCCTAATTTTAAATGATATCCAGAACAAAGATTAGCTCACACTCAGACATGAGCACTTCAGTCGATTTGCAAAACCACATCTCATCCCCAGAGCAACGAGCTCTGCCCTAGCTGGTTCTGAATAACTGAACGCTCTAGCAAGCGCTTCAGCCCCCCTCTGCTACCACTGTCTTCTGCTTTAGGTAACTAGACAGCAAACTTCAGAAAAAAAAGAAGAGTAATTTCATATCTGTTTGTCAAAAAATACCACACACTACAGAGTTTTAAGCTAAAGTATTTATAAAATATTTTCCAGACAAAATCCAATGCGACACATTACAGAAACTATAATTACATTATCTTAAGTTTTTAGGTCAATAAAGACAAAGACTTTTCCTTTGCCTACTACATCCAAGTGGAAGCACTTAACACTGACACTAGCTAGCATGAATAATAAAGGGCCTGTTATTAAGTATGCCAGACTGTAAAGCCAGCAGCGGGCAAAAATGCAAAACAGGAAACTGTAATAGCCGAGATGGCAACCTATATGTAAGCCAGGTTTTCCGAGACATTCAGCAAGGTCAAAATTCACATTTTTCAAAATAGCGCAGTTCATCACTGCATTCACCAGGTAATTAGTAGAAAAGGGATGAAGACATAAACAATGTCTGTTTTATCATCCATCTATCTATCTGTCTGTCTCCTCAGTAATAAAAAGGCAGAAGTGTCTGACGACAAGAGGGACTGTGTGAAGGGAGATGAAACTCTGGTCCTGAACATTGGAGATTCATGGTGAGACCTCAGTAAAGCCACACAAGTTGAGTCTCTGTCTCCCTTATCTCCCCCCTCTTCCTTCCCTGTGCCGGGAAGCACAGACTTTAGATGTGTGTGAGATTCCTGAAAGACTACACATTTAAAATTAAACCAGTGTAACCATTTTATGCATTTAACAATCCCTGAAGCCATCATGTACATGCTGTCAGGTCTATGAGAAGGTCTAGGCAAATTTCAAATCTACTTTCATTGCTGTTGCGACAAAACAATAATGCTGTTGTCATACAACTGGAAAAAAAGAAGCCATCCGGACATGGTCCTGGGCAATGCAGGTGGCCCTGTGTGAGCAGAAGGTTGGACCAGATGACCTCCAGAGGTTCCTTCCAATCTCAACCATCCTGTCCCAATTCAGAAAAACAATTGGTTCAGGAGAACTGCATATGCCTTGGCATACTACAAAATCACATCAGGTGCTAGTAGAGAGAGGTAGAGACTATGCCCTATTTGCTGTGCACAGGCAGAGTCACAAGAGAACTGCTTTTTAAGGTAATACGGCATTTTTACCAGAAAGTCAAACTCAATGGATTCAGCGATATTAACCAAAAATCACACATTTCAACAGAGGATAGAAAATTTGTCCAGAATTCTACAAAGAATAGACTCTCATTAATTATGGTGAAAATATCAATCTGATTGCTTTCCTTCCCTGATTTTGACCACTTCACCAAGTCCTATTTAAAACGCCCTGTGACCTTACTGTACTTCTTTTAAGAATTTCAAATATAAAGCAGAGAGAGCAGAAAGCAAAGCAGAGAAAAACATCACGAGAAATAACCCCTCTCCAAATTTTACATAACTTTTAGAATATTTCCAAAGCATACAGAAGGCTTCTGAGTTGCTTCACTCATCCTTCCTTCACTGTTTGCACCCTTTAAGTTTGGCTTCATGTATGGCTCCATCCCATTAAAATACAAGTCGTCTGTCCTAATCGTTGTCACCTTGCTTCAGATACAGCCCTGGTAAAAAGTCACTTTTCCACCCCTTTTTTCACTGCTTGTGGGCTACTGAGGTTTCCATACCATGCTCATCATTATAGCACTAGATACCTTAAGCAACCCTGACCAACCCTTGTCATGTTCACGAACTGTTTGCCTCCCAGCCTATCTGCAAAGGCAAGACGGATTGACTTATTTTAATATACATGGAGTAAGGTCAACAGAGGGGAAAAAAGAAAATCATTAGGCAACTTGTAGTTGTACTAACCTGAAGAGAGAAAGACCACCCTAGGTTAAAATAAAAACAAATCAGAACTGCCTTCCCCAAAGTAGATTCCAGTCAGGAAAACATAACAGTGGTAAAAACAGGTCAAATTTCACAATGCAGCATTTCGATATCAAGAGAAAGACCTTTCATCAAATAGAACTGTGTTTTATTGATGAAGCACTTCCAGTAACCTTTCAGGACCTGTAAGCAGAATCTACACTCATGAACAGGTGCTAGAGGCCTAGCTTGAAAGTAACTTTCTTGTTTCATACAACACAGCACAGAAATGCTTGTGAAAAAGGCAACTGGCCAACAGTGAGCAAATGTGTTCTGCCAACGCTTTTGTCCTACCAAAACACTTGCAGAGTTTGTTTTGCAACAGCTTGGGAGGGCTACAAAGAAAAGAAGGACAAAGAGTTAAAAAAAAACAAAACAAAACAAAAACAACAGCAAAAAACCCCAACTCATACACTTTTGCTATTCTTCAGCTTTATAATTTACAGAGACACCACAGAGAATTAAATCATCAAGTGAAACAGCAGGAGGTGTCAGTTCCACACCACCTTCCACCCTCTCTCTCTCTCTCACACACACACATGCTTCCAAATTTGTCTTGGAGAAAGTTTTTGAGACCCCTCTTTCCACTGCCTCAGGAAATACAGCTAGTTACATGCCACATATTTTGTCCCTCAACATGTCAGCGCAATGAAAGTACTTACTAGTAAGAGAAACGCAAGACAGCAAGGACATTGCTTTAATTCCTCCCAGGTCAATATTCAAATGAAACCTAACAGATACGAAGGTGAAATATATTGGTAGAATAAAGTGAAATATGCAACTAATTAACAGCATCTGACCAAACAGCAGATGTTTCCTCCTCCTATCACCCTCAGAAACACACTTAAGTGGAAGCCACAATTTGTTGCAACATGATTCTCCAGTTATTTACTTCATCTTTAACCAACACTGATTTTATGCTTTTAAGCATTGAAGTATTTATATATAAATAGTTATTACATACACACACCTTGATAAATTTACAGGCTCTTCTCAACTATATATAGGTTTAGTCTACCTTTATCTGATCCAAATAACATTCACTGCTGTTGAAAGTTAAATTAATTTAGGCATTCATACATGCACATGCACATACAGCATACCTATCAAGTGTGAGTATCCCTACATATATACCAGTGTAAGAATAAGATACCTTTAAGAGTCTCATGCCCTCGTTTCATCACACTATGCCAGACAGAATGCTGCTGTTACTGACGATGCCTTAAAATGCTTGAAATCAGAAGTCTGAAATGACTTAGAAGAAAAATACATCAGTAAATCAGTCTTTCACGTAAACACAGAAGAATGAGATATTAATTCCCAATATTGAACAAAGTGAGGAAGGAAAGCAAGCAAAAGTATGATCGACTATGTTCACTGTATGCCCCAAGCAATGTGAACATAAAGGATTCTCTGAATTCATAAAAAACTTTTTGACCTGCTACATAAGTGTCCAGTGTTAGTTCTGTGTGCACATGGGCTTTCTTGCTGTCATCTACCTAGACAAGTTTTTAAACACATCAGTCTTGCAACCTCTGTAGAAGAAACTCTGTAACACTGTAAATCCTGAAATCCAACTTCTACTCATGCACAAAGTCTGTATTAAGAGGATACATTTTCAGCTTCCCCTCTAACAAAAGTTACCAGTACTGAAAGAAAGTTCATCAGCCAAAACTGGAGGGTAGACATGATTCTTACACCCATACTGGGGGCAGAAGCAAGGAGACAGTGAAAACTCTCGCGATTCTGTCTATAATCACTTTAGCATTGTAAAAAAAATTTAACGGGTTCCAAGTTACCCAATATTGGACTGATAGTCTATAGATCACTCTGATGTGGATTGGCATTTTAATGACTTTAATGACAAAAACTTGCAAGTTAAATACTTCTGAATACCATTAAGTGCTATAATTCAGACTGTCTATACTGACTTATTCAGTCTCATCTGCTGCCATGTTGGGAAGAACATTCCCTTTATAAGCACAGAAATATGAAATAATGCTTCAGAAATCACTGGTGAACCACATTAATGATTTGCTTACATGCCAAGTCAACATAATAGTTGCCTTTGGATGATACCGCTTTAAACAGTGCCTAAATATAATGACTTATATAAAGGCATGTTTAAAAATAATTTGTTTTCCTCCTTGTACTCCAGACTTCGCCTGTGCATGCTAGGGAAAGGGTGGGGGAAGAACAAAATGAGAAAGACTGGTGACATCTATGCTGATATCACCCTCCCAAGTGGATATCCCATATTGAAATAAAAGTGACATATAATCCAGAACAATTACATAGCTAGGTTAGAATGACTGAATTGTGCAAGTGTCCAGAATAGCTGTACTGGTCAGGTTCCCGCACTGGCAAGTCTAGAGGGGAAAAAAAACAACCCTTCAAGTCTTGATCTAAACTCAGCTTTTATGCGGGCTCCCAAGATACAGCACTCGCAAGAAGAGTACAACTGAGTAAAGGAATCCATACTGGTAGAAAACCCTTCGTAAGCTAATGCCGGCTGCCACTAAAGCAGCTGTGTCAGACACAGTACGGCTATCAGGGGGCAGCACTGTGATCACACAGCTGCACAACACTTCCACCGTAGCAATCCCAGAGCCAGTGTACCTGATACACATCCTCCCTTCTTCCTCAAAATAATAATAAAAAAAATAATAAAATGGACCCACCTACACAACTCAGTAGAGTTCAGCCTTAGGTGCACTGAATAGCTGACCTCACACAATTTAATGAGAAGTAGTGTAGGTCTTCGTTCCTATTCAACTACGAGGCACTTCCAAAGTCAACACATGCAGGCATAAAACTGAAGCAGGGAGAGATCCCGTACCACCTGGGTTCATTCTGGAAAATGCTTTGCCTTCCTTAGAACTAGACTGTTTATTTTATGAAATGTTTGGCTTCTCTATCCTGTTAAAAAACAAAGACGACCCCCCTCAAATCCACACAAACCCGAAAAGCTTCTGTAATGCAAATTAACATTTGTCCGAGGAGGAGGATAGGGATCTTTGTGGCAGCCATTAGCAGCTAAGAGCGTCCTTCTCCTCACCCCTGAATCCACCCTCTGCAAAGCCCTTCACAAAAGGCCCAATCTAACATTTTCTCTGGTTGTTTTGAATCTTGAAAAATCGCAATATTCTAATGGGAATAGTTATACAACAGCCTGCAGGGATACAAGTCTATCAATTAAAAAGTATCAACTTAAAATAACTTCTTTCCCATCCCAAGCAAAATCCACTCTTCTAACATAAAAATCTAAAGACCTAAAGTTACGTCGTAGTAGCTTGAGCAAAATAGCTAGAGAAGTGCAAGATGCTTGCGTAGATGAGCCTTTAAGTCACCAGCATTTCAAGCCCCACTTGCCAGTTTGGTGTTTATGTTTTAAACTTGAATTTTCTGTTCAGTAAACTTCAAAGGTAAACTTCCAGGAACTGCAGATCATCTTTATTAAGACTTTCATGCATTCAATTTTTTGAGACATGACTATACACAGAAGAAAGGCCAGTGGAAGAATACTAGTCTGCAGCAACTAGAGGGAAACAAGTGCAGTTCTTATGGGCAGAACAGACCTTTCTCTGCTCTGAAAGCACAACCGGGTGAGTTTGTCATCAAAACTTAAACCAGAAGTTAAAACAAACAAAAAACCCAAACACAAATATTAGTAGAATCTCTTCATTAACCATCAAGCAACTTTCATTTTCACAGATTTTATGTCTCTCTCTTCAATAAGGTTCATGTATTCATCTGCATCCACACAGCAGAAGAGAGCTCGATATCCACATTTTATAAGACACCACACCCAAAACTGAGCTTTACTTCTTTTATCTGCCACTCCAAAAGCACCTCAGCTAAAGCACATCCTGTTGAGATGCAACTGGAGCCTGGAAACTAATGGCTTTCTCACCACTAGTGACCATTTATTTTCTCTGCTTCTCTTGTATTCCTCAAAATCATTTTTTTTAGTTACATTTGTGACTAAAAATAAGAGATGTTTCTTTCTTGGCTGGGAGAGGCTCAGGAGATGCAGTGCAGAGTTCATACCAATTCAGGTATGAAGAGTTGGTTTAACCACTAATACATGCAAAACCCTCAAATCATGAAGCAGCACATTGACTAGTAGAAAGAAGAAAAAGGAGTTTTAGCAGGATTTTCTCGAAATACTTCACACTGATTTTATCAGCAGAAAAAGCAAGACCTAAGATGTTTAGTATACAATAAATCTGTGGCATGCTACTTTCTGAGCTACTTAGAGCAGAAACATGAATCTGAAGCCACAGTTGCCTTCACTAAGAAAAGCAGTGACCTATGCCAACCCATATTCAAAATTACAGTGTGTGTTCTAAAATAAGTTTGGTCGTATAGTTCAAGATACGACTAAGATGCTCTGTCTTACACAAGAACTCCAATCTGCAGGAACATTTCAAGAGGTAGTAACAAACTTTAGTAAGATAAAAATACTAGGGGAAAAAAATAAAAAAAGCCCAAACAATGAGCTTGTTTGCCTGTTTGTCCCTTTGATATCTGATAGCACAGTCTGCAGGTAAAGTCTAGCTGATTTTGAGGCTTGAGAAAGGATATATAAAATTCAGAGAGATTCACTCACAACCACTTCCCCCCCCACACACACACCTCCAAGCTGCACATACCTTCATCTGTTTCAGTTACTAATGACTGCAAGAGAGAGGTTAAGAGTCAACCTAAATTGGTTCAGCATTTATGCTTCACAGGGCCACAAGCTTTAATTTCAACTACTCTTTGCATAACTTAAATAATAAACACGGTGCTCTCTTTATTTGATTCTTAAACCACCCATATCTGAAGCACAATGGGACATGTCACAGACACTTGCTTCGCTGCCCTCATAATATGGTTTAATTATGATGACTGAACTAACGGGCTCACATCACAGACTTTTACAGGTTGACCCTGTGTCATCCTGATGTATCATTTTGCACCAGTTCAGTGCTGTAAATCAATTTAAGATCTCCAGCAGGTTGAAAAGGCTGGTAATGATGCTTTCTCTGCAGTCTCTGGGGGCTCCACATTATACACAACTTACATTATTTATAAAGCTGAGATGATGCCTCCATTAGGCTTGTAAGACTACTCAAATGAGCTTTTATTTTACACACACAACTTGGGCTTCACAGAGCAGAACACTGGCTATATGTAATATGCCATGCATTCACGTTTCATTTAAAAAAAAGTCACAACCCCTTCATTTTTTAAATTTAAATCTTCATACCAAGCAAAGAAACTCGTGATTTAATCTGAATAATTTCCCAGTATTCAGAAACATAAGTAGCACTTTCATTAACCTTTGTATTGCTTTTCTTTACGTTCAATGCTTTACTTTATGTTCAAACTACAGAGGAAAAGCAAACACTAAACTCATCAGCTTTCAAACATTTGATTTGATAGTTAATATTTATACAGAAACAGGAAGATCTCCATCTGTTTATTCAGTCACTTTTCTCAAATGTATTGGGTCATCACATCTTCAAGGGTACACAAAAAGGCAAGTTGAACAAGACAGGGTAGGGAAAAATGTATTTGATTACATACCCAATGGTTGATGGGGTCAAAACCGAAGGAAGGACAAATCCCTACCCTCAGGGTAACCTGATCATGCCTTGAACCAATCCTCTCTGGTAGCTGTGGAAGGCTTCTGGATCACCCAAATCAAGGGAAATTTCTCTCAAGCGCCTACTTACAGTCTGAAGTAAAGTGCAAGATTTCATCCCTAAGACCAAAGCAAGGACTTCAAAAAGGGCTAGAAATCTTTCATTTTCATACTAATACTCTTCCAGTCACAGTAAAGAAATGAGCACTCAAAACTTGCACTAAAATCCAGTGAGAACCCCTGAAAAGCTTCATAGCGCTGCTCTGGTTCAATGGAAAAATAAAATGAGTATTAATCAGTCACAACCAACAAACTCATCTCCCGTAATTCAGGAGAGTAATTACTGACAAGTAAAAGAAAAATATTAAGTCAATGTTAATACCTCAGGTTCCCTCACATGATTTGCTCCTATTGTTTGACAGGACAAGGTGCCGGCAGTTAGCCACATGAAGCCTAGCAGATTTACAGGCACTCACGCTTGCAAAGAAAAGTGGTCTCTATGGACTGGGTTAGTTTCAGTTTTTAGTCTTATTCTTGAATGCTGCTTAAAAATACATATAGCTATTCAGGGGAAAAAAAAAAAAAGTTTTCTCGACTTCTCTGTGTAGAGAAGAGATTTGAACTATCAGCTGTGACATGTTTGAAATACAGCTTTTTCCTAAGCATGTTAGTTTCAAGATGCCATATCTTTAAACACTGACATCCATTAAACACTGACAGTTTCACACAATGATCTTTTCCATTTGCTTGTATCTGAAACACACATTTACTTTCACTCCTCCCCACCTGGATCTAACAATACTTCTTTCCCAAATAAAACTGTTATCTTTTTTACATGCAGTGTGTATCATTCTTTCCTAAAATACACCTAAGTAAAGATTATTTTTTCAGAATAAGCTCCTGTTATTCAGACACCATAAAAGCAAACTGTAAGGTCAGACCACAGATCTTCTTCAGATTGATCTACTAACAAAAGAGCAGGCACAGCAACACTTCCTCAGTCAGAACTCCCACTGACTTCAATTTATAAAAAGAAAAAGTCAGGATTTGGCCCAGATCCTTTCGAATGCATGACTGAATATTTCCACACCAGTAAATTTTAATAAGCTTTAAAGATCTATATTCAGGATAAGATTATATGGCTGTAGAGCCCACATATATGAAGAAACTACACTGAGGAGGGCAAAATCTCATGCACGCAAACCTTCTAATAGGGAGGAGAAGAAAAAAAAAAATAATAAGTGAACTTTCCTTGACCTCTAAGCAGAGATTTGTCATTAAAAAGAAGAAAAAAAAAAAGATAGGAGGGGAAGGGGGCTGCGGAAAGAAAGAAAGCGGGGGCGGGGGGGAACCACCATATGAAAAGGACAGGGATACGGATCGGCCGAGGGAGGGGGCGAAGGGCTTTTGCCCCCAAAAAAACCCAAAGGGGGGCATTTGCCCCCTCCGGCCGGGTCCCCCCGCGGGGCGCACAATGGGGACGGGGCCGGGCGGCGGCTGCGGCGCGGCCCCGCGGCGGGTTCGGCGGCGGCGGAGGGCGGCTTCCCGGCGGCGGCGGAGGGCTCTCCCTCCCGCCGGGCCCGACGCGGCACCTACCCACAAACTTCCAGCCGGCAGCGGCCGAGCGGAGAAGCGGCCACGGGTCTCCCCGGAGCTGCCGGAGGGACGCCATCATGCCGGGGAGGAGAAGAGCGGAGCCGCGCTCCCTTCGCGGCGCGGAGAGGAGCCGCTCCCCCCGGCCCGACCCGGTGTGGTTGCCCCCGCCCCGGGGACCCCCCGGCGGGAGCTGGGGGGAGGAGGAGGAGGGCGGCGGGGAGAGACGAGGGGACGCGAAGTTGTTACCGGCTGTCGGGCGGGCGGTGAAGGGGGGAGCCGGGGCGGGGGGCTCCGCGCCGCCGGTGGGCAGCCCCGCGCCCGCGCTGGCCTCCGCGCCTGGATCGATGCTGTGCCTTCGGCTGGCGTCAGGCAGTCGGGGCCGCCGCTCCGCTCCGCTCGGCCCGGCCCCGCCGGCTGCCAGCGCCGCTCGCCGACACACGCACACACACGCACGCCGCCGGCCCGCCAAGGGATCCTCGCCAAATTACCGCCCACTACCGCCGGGCCCCGACGGCAGCGCTCAACCCGCCGACACCGGCGAGCGGCCGCCCCCCGGGGGCGGGAGAGCGGCCGGGAGCTCGGGGGGCGCTAAAGCCTACCCCGTCCCGGTGTCGGAGCCCCAAGGGCCCGGCCTCGGGGTTCGGGGAGGTCCCCAAGGGCCCGGCCTCGAGGCTGGGGGAGGTTTAAAAGGCGCTTGTGTACTCGCTGGAGCGCGGCTGAGATGCTCCAGCTGCTGAGGCTTTAGAGAAAGCTCCAAATACTGTGAGAATCGCAATTAAAGTTAATTCCTGCAACGCTCTGATTGAACTGGATTTCATCCTGCCTCTTGCTTACAGGTGATTCACTCCTTGACGGTCTATTCTTAATATTGAAGTAATAACAGACCTCTCTCTATTCCCAGGTCCTGTACATGTGGACCTCATCCTGGCCATAGGTGCTGTTGCAGTTACTCCTAATTTATGCAAGTAAACCTATTAAAGGTTTCTTGTGCAATCAGATATGTAGTAACGAAGTCTCACCCCTACGGCCCTCTTGAAATGAATTTGAACTCCGCTTGAATTTGCCAGTGTCTGCTCTGAAAGTGGATCTGGCTGAAAGTCTGCAGCCCCCCTGAGGAACCGTGAGTCTCCCTTGCCTACCATGTTTACAGGAATCTTTACAGTCCGCAGATGAGCGTAGCACAAGTAGGACTGAACCGAAACTGATTATTTAACTTACACTTTGGCTTCTACCCAGTCATCATTCCTGGAAGGAGATATGAAGTAACAAGTGCAAGATGTTTCTACATGGCAAAATATTACGATACACCTGTACCGGCATAATGACATCTCTATACTTATGCCAGTGAATTTTCACATGTCTATGAAGTTCTAGGTGTGGTATTAACCTCATTTTAAACCCCAGCAAAACTGAGGCCCAGAAAAGTTAAGGCCCTGCGAGCTGTACCAGAGGAACAGTACTCCTGGGCTTCCCCACCTGCCCACCCAGCTGCATTACCAGTCTGAAGACACAGAACTGGAATGGCTTGCCCAAGGTCACAGAAGGAGCATGACAGCAACAGGAAAAAATACCCAGCTTTACAGCTGTGAGGTTATCAGCGCTTCTTTCTAACTTCATAATCTAAAATCCATCTGTTTCTTTGTCACGTAAATACTAAATAAATTGCAAACAGGTAAATTGTACTATGTATGTTGTTGGGTAGCATGCCGCAACAGAAGCGTAGTGAGGAACAGAATGATGCCCAGATGGATGGGGGGAAGCCTGAAATAAAATTAGTATTTTACTGCTTAAGTTTTGAACCTTAAATGATTCAGGATGAGTGAACTTTGGTAATCAGCTTTAACTTATATTTTGTGGTTGTACTGTAGGCAATTACAGTTAGCACGTAAACTTTTTATGTGCAATCGCGCACAGATACAGTGCAGCACTGGGCTGCAGATACACCCGGTAAAGCTTTGTCTCTAGACAAACTAAAATGCCTTTAAATGTTGTCAATGTAATGAAGATATTTGCAAGCAAGGCACAGAAGAAACGTGAGGCTGCTACTGGTTTTTGTACCGTGGTAGTGCTCAAATCAGGGCCAAGTGTCCTGGGTCAAGAGTGGCGGATGCAGCAGTAGTATCTGCCTCAAGAGCTCGGCGGTCTCAGTGATACAGCCTCAGGGAGAGAAATAAATGGAAAAGGCCTTACGTGTGCCCAAGCTCTGCTCTGCTCTGATCAGCTGGCTGACTTGGCAGGACTGGGGCAGACAGCAAGCTCCATCCGCTGGATCCTTGTTGCTCGGGTATCTCTTCAGTGCATGATTCACACTAAACAGATATGACAAGAAGATAATTAGGGAAGCACTGCAGTTTGTCAGGTGTCTTGTTAGAACTACGTTTTTACTGCTTTTGTTGTTGTTAGGGTTGACTGGTTGGTTCGCTTCGGCACGAGAGAATTAAATTATTTTCTACTTACAGTGAGGCTTGGGGAGGATCACATTAATATGCTCCTTTACCTAAAAAGGGCTATAAAGCAGCCTAGTCCAGCCTTTTGCTGATGTTTAATAACTGGAACAGTTGCTCTGGAGAGAGCTGGTTAGAACTGGCTTCAGACAGATCACTGGTGTGAGACGAGCAGAAGGAAAGCAGAAACAGTGTGCCATGGTCAAATCTGCCACGAGGCTTCCCTGGTCCCCCCTGGCCGGGCTGTTCTTGACACAGCCGAGTCAAAACTTCAAGTCTGCAGCCCACTTTAGGATGTGCAACTCATAGCTAACTGTCCAAACCCATTACTCTGTGTGTGAGTAGTAGGTGTCTAACTTCTACATTCACCACTTCTAACTCCACAGGGTACTTTTAATATATCCTAATTAAACATCATTAGCATCTGCACAGCTTTTCTGAATAACACGGGGAAACTGAAAAAAGGAGAGCAGAGGGGCAGGTACACCTGGTTATCTAGCTTGATGCTACTCCTACAACAGTGTTCCTCCTCTGCATTGGGCTGCGTAACTGCGCTATCTCCATAGGCGACAGATAACTTTTTTCCCCATCTTTTTACTCTGCAACTACATGATCCTTCAGACTGGGGCAAGGAAAACAGGCTGCGAGGCTGAGGCAATGAAGAAAGAGAAGAATCATCCCTTCTGTAAACAGCCTGACTTTTCATCAGATTAGGTGTACAATCCAATGACACCATCAGCCATAAGGCCTGCGAACCAGAATTTTAATGGAGTTGGGGCGCTTCCGCAGATAAACTTCTAATAAGATTCTCAAAGGAAACTTTAATCTCAGAGATGCTTTTCAACATCTCACCAAGCACCTGACTAATCACCTTTAAAATCACTGTCTCAGAAACAGCTTATCAGAAGGCAGAGTGCTAAAAGATATTCAGTATGCTGTGTATTTTATGCTATTATGTAACAAGTATTTAAGAAATACTACTACTAATACTGCTACTACTACTAGCTTTCAATCTTCCTCTAAAATCAGATTTTATATGCAGATTATGATTTAGTATTTCTCGTTAACCTCAGCCAGGCTTCATCCGGCTTATTCAGGAGGTTCCAGGGATAGAGAGTGCCTGCTGGAGACAGTTTAGCTCCAAACTCAGTAACTTTGCTTCACCTTTATGTACACCAGGTTTCTGCCAAAAAGGAGAGTTTCATGGATAATTAAACTGTATCAAACACATAACTTGTTATTTACATTAAAATCACTGGAGTCATTTTCTTTTTAGCCATTACACTGTTGCCCTAGCGTGGGAAAATACCAACAGTATTTTCAGAGAGAAGAGGCAGTTCTGTCAAGAAGAATAATAGCTTTCTAAGGATACCCAATTTCATTATTTCCTTTTTTCCTGGGCTGGTTGGTAAAATTTATCAACCCCTATCCTTCATTGCTTGTCTGCTGCTTCTCTGCATAGGTGAGGTATTAAACAAGCCTCCCACCTCAGCATTATTAAAATAGGATACGCAGACTGTTTAGCAACTACATGAGTCTGTTTGGGAAAGATGCCTCAGGCAGAAGACGGCATGTGGGAGAAGGTAAGGAGTATTTTTAGGAGGTCATCACAACTGCAGAGCTACGCATGGTTTTCCAAACCCATCTGGATATGAGGACCTGTCTAGCCAGAGTAGCACAGAGTTCATAGCTGATTTCCACTGTCGAGAAAGGCACTTGGGTTTGAGCTAGCTTGAATCCTTCAGTCCTGCACCATAGCAGAAGTGGCATGGGCTGAACTGTGGTCTCCAGAGGCAGACAAAATGATAGCAGCAGCAGAGCTGCTCACACAACACCCTGTCCCCATTAAAGCCTCAGCAGCCCCAAGCGCCTGCCCAGGGCTGAGCACAGGGGCCCATCACCAGCACTTTAATGGGGATGCAGAATTATCAGGGTGGTGGTACCTTGAGCTGTTTAAGGAGGCTGGTGCCTGAGGGAACTGTTCTGGTGCCATCCTCACAAAAGGGATTTCTGCATCCCCCGTTGGAAGCCAAAGCCAGCTGTTTTATGCCAGAAGTTGATCTGTCCTTGTCCTTGAGTTCCAAGATTCAATTTCCCCCTACTGAAGAGAAGCTTTGAGCTGGCACTGTGTAGGTGACACACAAACAAAGAGGAACTGAGTTGGGAAAGGCCTTGAAGACAGAAATTGTGACATGAGGGCTCGCTATACTCCTCCTTTGGTGTGTTCGGCCATTTTCTAGAATGAACCCCTCACGAATTTGTAGAGTCAAATCTCTACTTGGTTTCCTGACTCACTCTCAATGCAAAAGAACAAAGAACCCATTTAACTCTTAGAAATTCTTCCTGAACTGGCCCACCATGATTAAGTGGGATTGCTGTAGAATAAATGTGGAACTGGTAATTCTACAAGGTTATTACATCTATTTCCCCCTGCTACATTAAAAATCTATCTGCAGATACCAGAAAGGTCTTTGATCAGATTGAGTAGTCGTTCATCTTTTCCACCCTTGAGATGATGGGATTCAGACTAAAATTCATTACTTTGCTAAGATTAACGTACCCAACAAAAGCTGCGAAGATCCTTATTAAAAGTTATGAATCCAAAAGGTTTGGGCCAAAACAAAGTACTAAGCAGGGCACTCCTTTATCTGCTTTATTGGTTGTTTTCTCTATAGACTCTGATGTAAGGACTTTGCTCCAGCAATATTACATTGCTGGTAAAGAAGGGAGATTACACTCTGTCCTGACGGCTAATCACGTGCTGCCACAAAGCACGGTATTCCTGCCCACTCTACCGCACCAGGACTGGACTTCCTAGAGAGTGAGATTCTCCCTCTGGATCTTGCCTGCGTCCACGTAGGCACTTTTGAAGGTAGTTTCACTTTCTCCTGGCTATCACCTCAGTAAGAGATAATGGACTCCATGTAAGCAAACACTATTGGTTCTTTTAAAATTAAATTTCTCTTCAGTCACGCAGCTTAAAAAGATTTACATAACTGGAATAACCTACCTCTATTACTGGTTTCTTGGAAGACACCGCTAAGATTAATCTTATCTCCCATTTTAATCACTGTTTTCAAGTTCTTACAGTCCTTGTCCCAGTTACATCTTGTTGCAAAAACCACCAGAGTATGATATATTAAAATTTATTCAGACAGGTGGCAGATACAAAATTAAAGCTAATAACTCTATGAGAAAAGAAATCAAAGGCGGTTTGGCAATCCTGAGCTCTCACTACTTGGTCACTGGTTGTTGCAGTGGCTGCACAACCAGTGCACTAATGACTGGTGCCATTCGAGTGGCTGTGTGTCACAGCTTGCGACTCAGGGCTAGGGAGTGCCACGATTGGGCAGCTGCACTAGCCTCCACAGGCTACAGAGGCCTTGGGGTAGGACTGGATTGTGGCGATGTGGATGAAGGCCGGGCAAACCATGGTAACTGTCTGGGTACAAGGCTCTATCGCCTCCTTCGTACCTGAAGAGGAGGCAAATATATTACACCATTGGAAGGACAACAAAATCACACATATTGCATCGAAATGCATCCCTTTACTTCCATGTTTTGTTGATATTTTGTGACACAGTACTCAGCCCATTTTATATAATGATTAAAAAAATAAAAGAAAAAAGGCATCATATCTTATTTTCATTCCCCGTATAAATGGTACTTATCTTGAGCAATTTAGAAACCTCTTTTCAATTTTCCTAAACTGGTGCAAGTCTAAGTCACGTTGCCCGAGTTCAGTGTCACTCTTGGCCGCATAAGTGAGTAGTAAAACAGTCCCACCCTTCCTCCTCCACAACGGCTGCTCATCCCTAACCCCCTGTCTCCCACCCACCCCCTTTATGCTGGCACAGTTGTTGGTGCAGCTGCGAACTGAACAGGCCTAGGGAACGGATCTGGCTGGGGAAAACAAATGTTTCAGGGGCCAAGCTCATTTTTAATTTGGATCAGTTCCCTGATCTAGTTCATTGTCCAAATCCTTGTGCTGATCTTGTGCAGGTGCAGGACTGAGGTGGGAGAAAGGGTGAAACTTATCTTTTTGATAAGTGTTGTTGGCTTCAGCCAGTTTAAAGTGGTTATGAAACTGGTAGACTTAGCAAGCTTTTTTTTAACCAAGGATAAATAGTTTCATTTTGAACGCAACTGCAAACATGGTTTTAGAACTACACTAAGCATAGCAGCAGGGCTCACCAGTGAACAACAGAAAACTAGGAGAAAGTGTGACAGGACTGAGGAATTCGGTGAGTTGAAGTGATCACTGCATATTAGAAAAGGCAGCTATTGGATACTGCATTATGTGGTAAAAAGCAAAAAACCTGTTGCCCTTCTGCTGTTGATGAACGAACAGAGGCCAAAGAATCACAAGGATCCCACCAAAAATTATTAATTGACTCTTCAAAAGCCAGAATTGTGTTCAACTGGTTTAAAAAAGCCGAATCCTGGGCACCGGGTATGCCTGCATTCCCATGTTTTTTTCTTTCCTGTATTCTCCAATTCCAGAGTTTTCCTTTGCTCTTTGCTTAAGGTGTGGAAGAAACTGAACTCTGGAGAGTAAATAAATCAGTACTTAATTAGTCATCCCAAGGCAATGCGTTCTTAGTGAGCTCTCAATAACAGACAGCCCTGACAATAAATGTACCTGTATTGTATTAGTTTCCGTTTGCACTTTCAGGAGGAAGTTACCTTGTAGGTTTCAAACATCCTGGCAGTCACACAGTGTTGGAAAAGGTTGCCCACGTGAACAGAGCACGCACTTACACCAATTTTAAACTCCACCATTTTCTTGCTTGACCAAAAATAGCCAAGTTTTTGACAAGCAAATTTGAGCAACTTTAAGAGCAACCCCCTCTACACTTCATACACTATTGCACAAATCACATCTGTAAATCCTCACTATAAGTAAAAATTGCAAGAAAAAAAAAAGTTAAACAGTTAAAAGTTGTGACCAATCAAAATCAGTGTTGCTGGTACGATCTTAGTTAAGTATTCCATTTGGGTGCATCCTGCCCTGTCTTTGATTGCATGTTCCTATATGTTCCTTGCTAAAGACCCCTATCTCATTCAGTGAACAGAACAAAGAGTGGTCAAATAATGGAGAGTGATTTTCTTTTCTCCCCAGGTTCATGCTGCAGCTAGCCATTATGAAAGCTGTTTTTGCAATATTTAGTTGCAGAACAGAGACTGGCTTACAGCTTACAGCTCACCTTTTGACACAAAATTCATCTTTCCTTTCCCTGCCAAATGTCATCTCTCTTCCTGAGTGGACAAGAGCACTAGAGCATCTCAAGAAAAAAAAGTTCCCTAGTATTTTCAGCCCTGGCAAATCAATTATTTATTCTTTATCCTCTTTTCAGAAATACTTGAACTGTTTTGCTGACATTTTCTACACATATTCTGCCTGAAGCACACACTGAGGACAAGTAATGTTTGATGAAGTTCTAAACATATAAAATCAATATAGTTTCAATGTAGGAAGTACCGGGCAACTTAAATTACAAGTGATGATCTCAGTCCACTAATAATATAGTTTAAAGGACTAAAGCATTCTATGCTTATCCAGAAATTCTGCTGCTGTTGGAGGTGTCAGAGAGAAGGGAGAGAACTACATAGCGTACCAACAGTTAGGAAAACAGTTCTCTAAATACCACAGTCAATGGCTCTTTGAAATGAGGGAGGAAAAAAAAAAGGCAAAACTAACGAACCCATTTGCCTCTTCAAATAATTAGATAAAGTAGTTTTCAGTGTAAAGCATTTTATCTGGATGTCTAGAAGTATAAGCTTTACAAACAAGGATCAAACATTCAGTATAGACAACACCACAGAAGGCCCCCAGAGAACTGCAAATAGCAAGAGACAGCAAGGCTGCCTGACTAGCTGAAAACCTGCCATCTGAAAGTGGCCTTGCAGTCAATGCACAGTTGGTCCAGCTTCTACAAAGTCCAGTCACACAGTACATGAACCTGACAGGTTGGGGAACCCTACAGCTACCCCACCCTGCTCATGTGCTTTAGGCCTTCAGCACCTAGAAGACAGCACTTATAGACTGTATCACCCTGGTTAAGCAAGGCATACGCTTGTCAGAGAGCGACCAGATGGAGGATTACTACAATTTATGGCCTGCAGTTAGACAGGCTTGCACTGTGATCTCATCAAATCTTGAACAAAATAGGTCAGGCTTGGTCAGTGTTCAGATGAGACACACTCTAGGGAAAATACAGATACTGTAAGAAACAGTTTAGGATTCGGATTTAGGATTCAGCTGACAAAACTGCTAAGGCACTGTTCCAGTTTTAGGCTAGATTCCCAGATGTGAGGTACCCAAAGCAGGTTCGTGGTCTGTCATATAGATGGGGCATTGTACTGCTGGAACCATATTTCTAAATTTTCAGATGAGAAATAAAATTACAGTCATGCCTTGTGATTAATTAAATACATCATTCTTGTCTTTGCTTGTGGACATGGCATTTTCAGAGGCAATATAAATAGAGAACGGGAGCTTGTTTGGTTTCTATAATCCTGAGACAACCTGCTAGCTCTCTTCCTGCAAACCCCCATTTTAAAGCTTTTTGATACTAGGGCACCAAAAGCAAGAAATTTAAATTCCTTTAAGACTGCAAACATCATGAGAACTTTCTAGCAATATATATGCAAAATAAAGCAAATTATGTAATATTTTACTTTACAGATATATTCCTTTTCCTTTACATTCATATTTTCCATCCATTCACATTCCCTCTTACCAACCTTTACCTCAGCTCACTTCCCCAGATGCTGTCCTAATGTGGTTTCATCCTTATGTTGATTTTAAACTCCTTGTTTCAAATCCTGTATCTTTTTCTTTGCCTGCAAAACACATTATGCATGTAGAATTTTATGTGTAACTATCATGCTCACAAAAACCCTGCAAATTTTTATTTCTGAAGAATTACAGATAATGACAACTGTGCTTCTTGGGAAATTAAGTAGTCACAATGTAACTAATCAAACTGAAATTTAGCCAGGACACTGAAATGACACCACTGGCTCAAGAAGAACGTGCTTATGAGGGTTCTGGTAATTCAAGTGGTCAGGACTTTGCTCTCCTGTCTTCCTCCCAGGACAAAACCTCCTGCATGCTGTGTGGTGCAGGATGCTGCAGAGTGAACACTAAGGCCAAAATGAATTTATAAACCCTGAATTCTCGCTATGATTGTATTGCTGAGAGGCATCAGTCTATCAGTCTACAAAAGAATTAATTTTTAGATTTTTTTAGGCTGAAAAGCATCCACATATTATGTGCTTTGTTTTGATTTTTGTTTTTCTTTGCCTTATGGTCATTCATCTTTGACAAAAGTGAATCAGAGAAGCAATGCCTGCCTTATCATTGATTTGTGGTGTATAATCATGTTAAAGACAGATCACTGGTCTCCTCCTTACTACAGTGCCATTTATAACACACAATTATCCCTGCATGGTGCAGTTGTCATGATCTAGTGATTGTAAATGCTTGTTATCAGTGCGGAGCCAGCTAAATGCTGTGTGTTTCCCTTTAAAGCTGATTTGATTTTCCGGAGCTGTCTGTCATCCTGGAATTTTTCTCTAGTGCATCTCAGTTCTCAATCTACACAGAAGTGACGTCCTTTTGATGTGAAGCATGTGGGGCAGAATCTGCCTACTGCTCCCACCTACTCCAGGCAAGGACTATAGTCCAGAAAAAAGAACTGCAGCATGTCTACACTGGGAAATCTCCAGCCATTGCGCTGCATTGAAAGGAAGCCCTACTAATGGCAGTGACAATGTGCAAGTGCCAAAATAAAGGGCAAGGGGGGCGTTGAATACAGTGGCATTGTCTACAAAAAGGAAATGTACCAAAACACTCCAGTTGGTTTTAGAATTTGCTGGAGAAGATGCAAAGAGGTCTAAGTCTTAATGACCTCAGTTCTACAATATGCCACTAATTAGCTCTAAGATGAATAACTGGGAACAAAATAAGGAGTGACAGACTAGGTCAGCCAGTGGTTTGCCAAGCCCTTGTGTCGTCTTTCCTACTGGGGCCTGTACGTGATCATTTTTGATTGTGTCTACACTATCTTTTAATAGTAATCGGGACTGGAATTGCATTTTGTTATACACTATACAAACATACACCAAAATACTGCACTTGCTCTTTGATCCTGTAAAGCATGGGGAGAGCAGCTCCTCCCCACTGGTATTTGTGCAGCTCCTTCTGGTGAGCATGCACATGCCTTCATTTTTTCCTCCACCAACCGTCTCCCTGCCTCCTGCTGTTGTAACTCAGTAAACCCCACATTTGTTTCTCCTCTGCCTCTTTCAGTGGCTTACATTGTGCCTATCCTCTATGATTATTTTTTTTCTCTGTGTATTTACCTCCGTGGTCTCACTCCTAATATTTTGTTCTCTCTCGCTCTTTCCCTCCTTCCCACATAATGAAGATCTCATTAACTGTTTCAAAGGAGTGTCTTATTTACATTTTAATGTGTAAAAACCTGAAAATGCAATGGCTGTGAGTTCCCTATTCCTCCACTGAACAAGGAAAATGTGACCTTAACCTATCAATACACTGTCTATGTGTTGAGTGTGCCAGAGGACCCAAAAATACCTGTTGGGGGATGCCTGCTCTACTCTGGTGGACCTTACCAGAAGCAGATAACCATCAGAGTGCAGCAGTAAGGCTCTGCCCACACTCCTTAGACACTACTGGTGAGAAACAGAAATGGCTGAAAGTAGCCTTAAGCCTGTTAGTAAACCCACTGCTCCTGAGAGCAGCAGTCTGCCCCCTTGTAGAACTTCAACAGTACACGTCAAGAGGCAAAGAACATTACCCCCTGTGTTTTTTCCTGCAAGTTAACTATTTCTTCTTAGAGTGATACACATATATACAGCTTGGTGAAGAAAGATTTCTGGAAACCTTGAATATTATATCACTCCCAAATGCCTCGTTCCTCCTTAAAACCCATCAGGCTTCCTCAAGATTCCCCATAGGATCTGTACTTCAAGGATTCCTGGACATATTATACATTTCTGTATCCAGAGCAACTGCACAGACCCCCACATCAGCTTAACATATGTCATAAGCAGTCAGTCAACACTGAGAAACCGCTCTGAAACACTATCACTTTGCTGAGAAAACTGTTGCATACAGGTCCCACAGTGCCAAGCCATCCGGAATCAGTTTGTATTCTTCTTGCTAGGATTTGCCATTCAAGTGTGTCTTTAGAGGAAGGGGTGTGTCTTTTTTTCCTTTTAAAACTCATCAGCACAGTGGCTACCAGGAATGCAAACGCCGCAAAAAGGGTATTAGAACCACTGTAAGTTATTACATCACTGGGGATCTGGCAAATATTACATCAATGTCCTTACATTAATGAAACGAATAGCTAAACATCGGGAATCTAGACCACTCCACCAACATATATTATCAAGGTATACAAGCGATCAAGAAGAAAGTACCCTGCAGGTATGCAGGTGTTGCTTATGCAGGGGTGGGGCACAGCTCAGCAACAACATTTAGAAAAGGAGGCCAGGGCTTTTAAAGGGACCATGCTCCTCTTACCAGTAAAACAACAAAATCCATTAATTAATAAGTCAATTTTTTTTCCCATTAAAGGGCTTGCCATAAGTAGGAATGCTGTAGTTCTCTTCACATCATTAGTCTTTATTTCATTCATGATAAGTATTTTAATCACCAGATAGATACACATTTACCAAGCAATGGGTAGCTAGGAGGACTTCAGCCCTTTCATCGGGCAGGGCCAGTGGAGCACGCATTACATAGATAGCTTTCCTCCCATCTCCATTTAGACTAGTTCTGTGTTTCCCCCACTCCCACTTTATTAATGGTTAGAACAAATGCCAGCTTGATTCTCACCTATTGGTCATGCATAGAGAGGCATACATGCAGCAAGCACCTTGATGACAGAACTTTCTTCCTCTTTATTGTAAGGAAAGTGATGTTAGCCTTCTAGCATTAACATGTACCAAAGTAGACTCAGTGATACACTGCTACCAGCAGATCTTGTGAACCCAGAGCCTTGCTTTCAGCAAGACAGACATGATAAAATCTTTCCTCTTTCTTCAATAACATGACTAATAAATGTAGAAACTCCCTTCTCCTCTCTCCCTTTGCCAGTATCTGCCTTATCTCTGGTTCTTCCTTAGACATAATTTCAAACATGAAAGACATGTCTATACTATGAACAGGCAACCTTAATTCTGGCACGAGATCCATGGCACATTGCAGTTCAGTGCTAGAGAGCTGAAGCATAAGATCTGTCATCTACAAAACCCGGTAACTGGAATTTCTGCTGCTGACTCTCTGCTTGCCTAGTGGGATACTGCGCCTGGGGTTAGCATGCTCTGTCTTGTGAAGGCAACATCAGGCTCCACTTCAGATTTCTTTCCAAAGCAGGTGCACAGCCGAAAAAACGTGGCAAGCATTTATGAAATGGGTTCACCACTAAACACTATATCCGACAAGTAAGGGGGACCATCCTGAAGCCTTCCTGGAATTTTGGCAGCATTTCTGAGAGATCATCTGCAAATTACTAGAGATGGGTATTACGTGTATGCTGTAGGCAATAAATAAGAGTGATTTTAAGGGGCAGTGTATATTGACAAAGTAACACCTCTAAGAATAGAATACAACCACTGGCATAAGCAGTAGAGACAAACTAATAGAACCGAGGAGGACCTAGGGAGTGTCTCAAAAATATATCAAATAGCAAAATTACTAATTTAAACAACAAAGTCCAAAGAATAAAAAAGGCTACAACTACACTAAACCCACTGAGTTAACTTGCTGGTTTATTGTATCCGAAAATCACAGTAACTATACCTTAACCTGAGCACCCAGAATACTCCCAAACTCCTGGATGTGCATCCCAGCTATGTTACAGCCTCACACGGACCGAGACATACGCATTCATCAGGCTCCCACTTTGTCTTTCACTATGGGGAGAGGAACACAGGCACATTAGCTGAGAGGGAATCATGGCATGCTTTGGCCAGGTCCCTGGTCTAGAAGGCTGGGAGATCAAGAGCATGATTGTCATTCAACCCATTTTTACTTTAACAACTTTTATTTACTGTTTGCTCCACACCACATGACAGCTGTCTATCAAGGGAATATTTAAAAGTTAAGTCAACCAAAGTCAGTGTTTCTTAAGACCTGACTAATTCAGTGAGAATCAATGGCAATTGTTGCAGTGACTTTTATAGACATCAGATCTTTTAGAATTGCTGGATATCTCAGTTTTCGAGCTATGCTATCTTTTTTTCAAGATAGCTTAGAGCTTTCTCAGGTGTGAAATTTTTCATTTCAAAAGAAGTAAATACTTCATTTTTGTGTATTGATGACCCAAACCAAAACAACCATACTCCCTGAATTATAAAAGATAACAATCTACTCGTATTTTGCCCCGAGATCTGAATTTTGCAAAAGCAAGCTTGCTTTTTTTTTTTTTTCCAGAGACCATACATTTTTCCTGTGACTTTTTCTTTTAATTTCCAGTGCAAGTATCTACAAGGAAAAAGAAATCCTCTTGCACTGCCTTATATACAAACACTGAACCTTTGTGCATATGGAGGAAAACCTTCAGGCAAAATCAGTAAGTAGCAGAAATAAAATAGCTATTTCCAAAACCAGGCATGAACACCACAATACTGTGTGTTAGTGACACAAGTCATAGAATCATAGAATCACAGAATGGTTTGGGTTGTAAGGGACCTTTAAAGGTGATCTAGTCCAACCCCCCTGCAATGAGCAAGGACATCTTCAACTAGATCAGGTTGCTCAGAGCCCCGTACAACCTGGCCTGGAATGTTTCCAGGGATGGGGCATCTGCCACCTCTCCAGGCAACCTGTTCCAGTGTTTCATCACCCTCATTATAAAAAATGTCTTCCTTCTATCTAGTCTGAATCTACTCTCCTTTAGTTTAAAACCATTACCCCTTGTCCTATCACTACAGTCATGTTCATGGGCCAATACTGAGATTCTCCAGTGAGGAACCTGGTATTTCTGAAGAGTTAGGACATATGTTATACAGACAGGTGTTTTTCTCAAGGCATAATTCATTTCTGTGAAATAATACCAAGGAAAAATGTAGTATTGGTGCCATTCTTAGCCTGCTTCAATAGCTTATGACATTTCTGTTGCGATTCTTTTACACACCTGCATTCATTCCACATGAATTCCCCTGCTCTACTCACAGAGTCAGTAAGATCATTTTCTGGGATACTGTCCTAATCTGATAAATTAATTTGGCATTGGACAATGTGTATGTGAAACAATCTTTTGTAGTTATATCTAAACAGCATATTTTGTGCAGATGACAGTTTGCTCCTACTCATGCTCCAAGCTGACCTGAACCCCTTCAGCTTCATTAGCATGGTGCTGAGCTGAAACTAGTAAGAACCGCTAAAAGTGCCAAGTTAGGGCAGCTCTATAATTTTGTTGGCAGGTTGATAGCAAAAAGACATATGCCTGCAATGTACTATGCCATGTTTGAAGCCTTCCCATCGAAGGCCAGCTGCTTGTTCTTTTTTGACATCCAGTGATGTTTGAAAAAAGTGGAAAGATTCCTGCTAAACTCAGATGGATGCCAGAAGAGGCTTTAAGACTTCTGAATGACCTTAGCTAACCCAGAATCTTTTAAAATATACTTTAAAAAATTAAAACCGATGTTCTCCTTTATGGGAAAGGCAGTTGTCCAAGTTAAATGAAGTCAGTTTATAGTTTAAAAATAGCTTTTAAAGCTGCACGGGTTACCCAACCCACCTCAAATTTTAAAACCTTAGGCAACCACGTTACCCTACCGTGAATGACCACTACCTAATGCCAATTGACTATAAAGCAGCACTTTATTTTGTACTATCTGTTTATATTATACAGATTTCAGCTTGTGGTTCTGTCAAACCGGGGTTATAGCAATGTGGGAATTTGGTAAGAGTTTTAGACAGATCAAAGGGAGGGAGAAAAAAAAAGACATGAACATTCAGAATTTGGCCAGTAACAAAAGCAAACTAGAGCTTTTTTTCTGTTGATTGTATTGCCCTTCTGAGCAGAAATAACAAGACGAAGGCAGAGAAGAAACTTTTTGCAAACGCTTATAGATGTTAAGATATCACAAAGCCTTGAAATTCTGCTGTCTTGAGACTTTTTTAACCTACTGTTGCTTTTGTCTGTGAATTAAGACTACTCCCCTTGCCCAGGAAAAGCAAATACTGGGATCTGAATGCTTTACAACTTTATGCTAGAAGAGGCCACAGATGGGGACGCAGTTTGATCAATGTGGGAGGGATCAGCCCAAAATAACAGTAAGATATATTATACCATCAAAAAATGGCATGTCTGGAAGGAAATTTTTGAGCATAAATTAATACTGACCTTAGCCAGAATAACTTGCTCTCTTCAACATCTGCAGCTGTGTAGTTACTAGGGAGTCATCTGGCTTCATATGCTTTTTCACATCTGTGTACTAAATCAGAGATAGAAATAAAAAAATCTAGCACAAAGGGACTTTATATGGATTTGTGACACTCCCTGAGGGACTTGGGATCTTTAAACTAACAAAGATATTACAATGGGACACAGGTATAATATTCTCTTTGTGACAGGTATAACATTGGTCTAACATTGGTGCCTGTTCCATTGTGCAATGGAAAAACTATATCTGTTTTCCTCTGATGAGCTCTCTGAAACTTCCAAACATGGGTAAACAGAACTACAGTTTATGAGACAATAAGTTTGGCATACATGCATGAAAGTTCATACTTCTGGGATGAGCAAAATGAATAAACTCGAATCATATTAATTGCCTTACAACACCATGTGTGAGTGAAAGCAACAGTGGGAACAGACTGGGAGAGGACAGAGAGACTCTCGCATTTTAGCTCATACAGTATTTTCAACATTCTTCATCATTTTCAACATTGCTAGCAACTTCCAAAGACTAAACTGTGAAGCCTTAATAGAAGTGGGCATGACAGGGTTATTCAACAGGAGTAACAACATTTTTCAGCATGTAGCATGTGAGTTAGTGAAGTGAGTGGTATGTTGTATTTCCCCTGCCTGCATCATCTCAGGTTATGTTATGGTCCAGTCTAAATGACAAGGTGATGACATTGCATAGGTGTAACATGCCTTTATTTCAGCAGCATGCATGACACAAAGTACTAAAATCCCTAAAGTATAACAGTCTTGAATAATACAGTTCTAAATCTTCAGCTGTCAGTGGGATATTCATGTGTTACTGCCCCATGCTTGCAAAATACGGGAGTTGTTCATAAATTATGTCCTGAGTGTGTATAAAATAACGCAGACAAATCAAAATGCAATAGTTTTTGCCCTCATTTTGAACAGCTGAACTTTTAATTTATAAAAAAATTTGCATTCCTTTGTATCTTTATAGTATCAAACTACATTTTAGATTAAAATAAAGGTGAAATTTCAAATGGGCAGTGCAAATTTAATGTACTAAGAGATTTAAGGACACAAAGCCAGAAATACATAACCAAAATCATACAAACATGTATGCGTCCACAGACATAAACAAAAAAAGTCAACTTCAATTTATAGTCATTAGGCAAGGTGAAGAAATTCTGTGTGATTCCCTCTGGAGAGCCACCAATACAACTTTTACCTTACAGCAAGAAAATAATGCGCTCGTACAGAAAGAAGAATAGAGAAAGGGATTGTAGCATGAGCTAAACAAAAGTAGTGGTGACAGATGTGAAAGGTAATAGAGGTATCCTTACATGGCAGAAAACTATTTTCTATTGAATTTATTTTCTGCTGGATTAGCATAACATAACAGCTCAGACAAATGTCAGCACTAGTGCAAAAGAAGGTCTGCAGCAGCAAGGTTGGTTTAGACGACTGAAAAAGGAGCCACTGCTTTGGATACTGTCTGATAAGCTAGAAGGCCACCACTCAGAAGCAATGGTGGTCTCGGTCATGTGTCATTCAGATTCAGAGTGATCCTGGCAAAAGCTCAGGAGGAAGTTGCTTGGCCTACACTGTAACATGCGAATGGAGAGTCTAAGGGCACTAAAAGCACAGGGTGGGCAAGCACACTGCTGCTGAGAGCAGAAAAAACTTCAGTCAGGATCAGAACACTCCACGGGGCAATGAAACAATCAGGAGCTGGTACAAATAGGAACTTGTATGCCACAGCAGCACGCTCCTTGGCAAGCAGTGCTCAGCATTGCTCCACAGGCATAGCCTTCCAAAAATAAGCCTTTCAATGTACAAAAAGGCTACCGTATAGAGTTCGTGTCCTCGGTTCCACAGAGGACAGGGAGTGGAAGTGCTTGGCAGCAGACGGTATGGCACAGCTAAATTCTCTAGAGTGGGCAGAGTCTGAAGGAACCTAACAGCTTTGTTGAAGGAAACCAGCAAGCTGTTTTGACTGAGGATATGCTTTCTAAATAGCTCTAATACCATGCAGTAGTATTTTCATCGTTATCATTAGTAACATGGAAATATGAGCCTACCTCTCGCTATTTCTTTCTTTAGTGAAAAAGTTCTTCTCTTCTTGCTTCTTATAAGATAGTGGACCTTGCCCAAAGATGGTCTGTTTCTAAAAGCATTTTATAGCACAGTAAAACTCTGTGTACAGGGCCAACCTGGATTAAGCTGATGTTAAGGATGAGGTCTGCTCGTGGAATGAATACTTTGGATTTGGGCTTACTTAGCCCAAGTTTTGATTGACTTATAATTTGTTATATCTCATAGCTCCAAGACTCACAAAATACATCTTTAAATTGCCCTAAACTCTAGTCTGTGATTCCAAGGGTTAATTTGAAAACACACACATTGAATTTATGGAGCAGATTACTTAGAGCAAGAGAATGCAGAAGTGTGATTACAAATCTAAAGTGAATTTAAATTTTAAAATTAATTTTCCTCATTGTTTTTCTTGACCCTTCTTTTTTCCCATGAACACTGAAGCAGTTCTTGTATACGTGTATACAGATAGCAAATTTCAGCGTCCTCCAGGAACCGCAACAGAAGCTCAATCTATTTTCACATCCAAGGATCGGTATGATGTTAAAATAGTGTATCTGTCCAATAACAGTAAACTAAACATTGTCATAGAACAAATAACAAAGAGCTTCATAAATGTGCATAAAATGTTGTAAAAAATTTTCCAGTTCAGAGGAAATAAACCAACAAAACACATAACTAGAAGAAGGCTACTGTCTTTGGTCTCATTTTTATGGTGAACTTTTCACTGAATTGCAGTAAAGGGGTTGTAATGTGGCAAAGCGAGGGTTTTTTCCAACCATAAATAGAAAACCAGTTATCCTAAATACTTGTATACAAGGCCACGGCTGGCGTGAGGTTTCCCTGAACATAGTGTTTGGTGGGAGGCTTAGTGATCACTGCTTCTGCTCACACCCGCTGTGTCACTGCTTATTCTCTCTTTCTGACTGCAGCTCACTGGGACATCCCTGCAGGTTACAGCCATACAGACACTTCTTTCAGGGGCTCAGCTGTTGTCCCATTCCTCTTCCAACCCCACCACCTCATTCCTACCCTCTGCTGCCTCCTCAGTCATGTCATGACAATTCTTTGTGGGGTAGCTTATCAGGGCTATTTTTAAGAGAAAGTGTGATCTGTACTCAGCTCAGCAGCTCATGTGTAGGCTACATTCACATCATCAGTCCAGCTTTTCCACTTTTTCCTCTATGCTCCTTAGTCTTGTGTAATCTAAAATTCAAGCCATTAAACTTCAGCCATTACAGCCAACACTAAAACACATCCAACAACCTCTTAATATCTACAAAGTTCTTTCAAGTAAATCCAGCATTTCTTGAGAAGTTAAATCTGGTTGGTTTGTGATGATTTGGAACTGAAAACAGACAGCCTGGGTAACTGGAACTTAAAAATGCAAAATCGACAGTGAATCCAGTTTAGTTTTTGGCATCGTATTGTGTTTGTTTCAGCAGTAATAACAGTTATTATGTTTTAAAACAAATATCTAGCAACCAAACAGGTCAGATGTATTTCAAAAAGCAAAAACCAGTGTATTTTTTTCCACTTGTTTGACAAGGTGATTCATTTACACACTCCTTACTAAATCATAGGGTGTTTTTAATAGGAGGAGAAATCCGGGATTGCCTGAGATGGATAACTGGGTCAAGTTACCCTTTGGAAGAAGTCAGCGAACAAAATGTGAAACAGAGAAATCCATTGCCTTCCCCCTTTGAGCTTCATGCAAATATGCTCTGGAAACTCAGTATGTCTCATTTTCTAGGCTCAACCACAGTATCAGACCTCCAGGGATGTACTTTCACTAACACCTTAAGCAGTCACTGCTGCTGAAAAAAAAAGCCCCAGTCTTTTCCTCCACTCCCATACCCCACTCCTTCCTGCCCCCTTGCCGCTCATCTGTAATGCTGATCTTAGTTAAAGCTAAACAATGGTTTTGTTGGATTGGCTTTGATGCCTGGCGCAGTTCATCAGCTGGCTGTGCAAATACTAGTGCTGGCACAAGGAAGGAGGTGGTGGGGAAGCAAAAAATAAGAGCCAGGTGGGATTCCAGCAGGGTTAGCTCTGGGTGCAGCTAGAAGATGCAGCCGAGCCAATTTAATAGCTTGCTGCTGCCAAAAACATCAGCCCCACACCCTCCTTTCTCTCTCCTCTACACCTGCCTGCAGCTATGGAGCCAGGTCCTTCCTTCTGCAGCTCTAAAGCCCAAGTAACCTTGCAGTGTGCCAGCTCAGCTCATCAAACCATGGGACAACTGTTGTAGTGTTTTAACTGCACGAGAGCTGGAATCGCTCAACTGAAGGATCGGAGGAATAGCAGAGCCAGGGCAAGAGAATGGTAAGGAGTGCATGGCCAGCAGCAGGGAGGCAGGTTGAGGGGGCGGACAGAAGAACCACCCCCTTTCAGCAGCAATGACCTGTTAGTTTGGCTCAACTGGATCTTCTGACTTCACCCTTGCACTGTTCTGGGCAGCAGTGCTGGCTTATGTCAGCTAAAAGTGTTGTGAAACAACATCCTATGTCTCATTTCAGCCATGTAGGTAAGCAAGACTTCAATGAGCAATTCACATACTTCATACTTACAGTTAAGAATATGCTGATACACATTTTGCATTAAAGCCCTATCTCAGGAGCCACATATAATTTCACAGGAAGCCCAACAAATGGCCTTCAGAGAGGTTTGCTGCTCTGCATTTCAAAAATGTGGACCATTTATGCCAGTAGTAGTTCTCTCCTGAATGATAGCTTTAAGCACTTGTTATTGATTTAAATTTTGAACTAGTTTGTTTTGATTCAAAACATCATTACACCTACAACTTCATTTGTGTTGAGTTACTGTCCAAGTCTTCATATAAATTACTTCATCAGCTCACCAGAGGTCCGAGGCTGTGGTTCCCTGTGCAGACACTGCTGGCTGCAGGAACACCCAGCATCCCCCTTCTTTTTGTCCTGACCTCATGCTGCTGCATCCTGTCCCTTCAGCTTTGCCACTTTGTGGGGCTACACTGCAAAGTGGGTAACCAAACATAGACACAATAAAAATAGTACAGCTGCCCCCTTTTATTTTTTTGGGGAGGTAATGCCTCAGGCTGTAGTTTCAGCAGTAATACTGGCTTATTGTGTAGCCAAACACCATAATTTCCCCCTTACACACACACAGTTTATACCTGCCCACGTTTCACTTATAGCATCCTCTCCCTTGCGTCAGCGTGCACGGCTATGCTGGGAATGGGAATAAAGGACCTCTCAAGCTGTAACGTAGTCTAGGAAAGAAAAAGAACTAAAGGCACTTAATTCCCTTCTCTGGTTCACAGCAAAGGTACACAGACAGTGTGATACACTGATATGACTGAGGCCATGGTTAAACAGATGTTTGTAGGCATTTTGCTTACAGAGATCCCCACTGTTCCTTTCACTTCCCCAGTGACATATTCCCATCCTTGAGCTTTTTCCTGCATTGTGCCAGAAAACAGGCAATTTGAGTTCTATGTTACAGTCTGTAATAGCAGATAGCTCTAGAAACAGAAATTCTCTGCCACCTTGTTATTTATGCAGGCATTTTGTATTTTAACCAAGCCAAGGTTTAAAACAGTCCCAGAACTCACCCATACAGTCAGAAAACAATCAATGGCATCTGAATTCGCAGTGACCTTCTTAAGAAGATCATCCAGCATGGAAAAGAAAAGCTACTGAGCAAGAGTGAAGCACCCTCTGCACTACCAACAGGCACAACAGGCTGTCTTGGGTGCCCCAGGCATTATTGGCTTTGGCAGAGCAGACCGTGCCATATCTGAACCAGTTAAACTGGCTCCAGAAGTACCACAGGAGCCCAAAGGCAGGTAGTTGTTCACCTGACTGGGATGGACACAGAAGCTGCAAATAGTGTTGGAGGTTTTTTCCCATTACTGTTGTCATTTTTGATTGCCAGGGTCGGTGGGCTGACAAGTACGAGTGCAAAGTATGAGAGCTGAGAAGATGGTAATTCTGCTGTGTCCAAATATTACACCTCTGGTGAAATCTGCACAGCGGCAGGTTCTGCATAGCACTGATTTCTGCACAGTCAGTGTACTCTGACGATGAGTTGGCCAACAGTGTTTTCACAGTGCATGTTAGGTGAAGGGATTGCAGTTATCTTATAAACGCTGGTGGCTTTGTTGCGTCTGTGATAGTTTTCCTGATGATGAAATAGGGTTCCTAGTCTGATAAGGAAGAGGTGGGGCATATAATTAACCAACCAAGTAGCTGGGAGCAAGTCCTGGAGTATTTGTGTAATGGTTCCTTGGGTGGACTGTACTTGTTTGGGAGAGACAGTTTCTGCTCTTTATTAAACAAACAGTAAGGATAATTTACATGTCAACACCGTTAACTATTTCAGCAATAGTGAGGAGATAAAGTGACAGATCTGCTCAGTTAACTGTGAGCAATGTCTCATTTTTGTGCCACAATTAAATGGTATTTGGGAGATACCCTGATTTCTGTGCCTCCCAAGAAAGAAGTTCAGTGGAAATCAGAACATATTCAAGCCAAATCAAGATGCCCAGGCAAGCAAAGTAGCAACACAAGCTACAGCCTTCTCATGACCCATGTGAATGGGGCTTATTTTGTGAATGGGACTTAAAAGAGAGTGGTCAACTTGTCTCTGGACTCCACTGCTGTCAGAACAGCTTTGCTTTGCTAAACGTTCCAAAAATATTCAACCCCTTTGTGGAAATGAAGTTACACAAGATGGGGTTAGAGGATCCAGCAGCTCACAGCTCACCACTGCTGCTCACCTAGTCTCCCTGCTCTTCCCCCAGCAGTGTGATTACTCTGTTTACCTGCTGCTGTCCTCAGAGCTTGTCAGACCCGTTTCCTGAGCCAGTTCAAATCACTAATCTAGAAGAAAGGCGATCCAAGAAAAAAAAAAAAGGAGGTGTCTAGTCTTTTACTGGGCAAGTGATCTGAACAAAGAGTGTAAGAGCATACAACATACATCAGAAATGATTCAAAGGTGGGGGCAGAACACACCGCTGAGAGTGATGGAAGTGGGGAGTTAGTTTTCAGTAATTATCTTCCTACTACGCAGAGTCCATTAAGATTCGAGGTTCCTCCCTTTCCTTTATATCACCTGCCCCAAACTAGTCCAGTTTTGCCTTTAGTGCAATAATACAGTGGCTATTTTACTGCTTGTTGGTGAGTGAATTCTAACACGGTTTAAATTTCCAATACTGACACGGCAAACTTCATTAGCATGTTCATGGGATTAGATAATTAGGTTGAAGCTAGCTAAGATGTTCAAAAATTCATCTTTTATCCAAGTCTAGACAAGCACATCTAAAGACTGAGAGATTCCACGGGCTCATATACTGATTTTACCAATAAAGAGGTGATAATTCACTGAATCATACTTTTGCATTCTCAGGTACAGCAAATGAGGAAGAAGGTATTAGCAAGAGATCGGTGACGGTGGGAAAAGCAATTTGCAAATTGCAAAATTGCAAATTGCAAAAGAAACTGATGTCACTAAGAAGGAAAGAGGAACTTGTAAATACTCTAATCTAGCCACTGTGGAAGAGTAGTTTAGGATCCTAAATGATACAGATTCACAGAACTATATGGATTTCACAGAAAAACTGGCATAAAGTATTCCTCTGCTCCTGCCTCTGACTGTAGCTTCCACACCATAGTAGCCCACTGAAGCAGGTGGGACATCTGATCTATTTTAAATAACACAAATGCAGGTCTTGTAAGGTATTCCAAAAAGCTGCATTTGTTCACTGAGCTGCCTCAGAAGAACGGGGGTGTATTTCCTAACCACTCTGTATCACAAAAAGACAACCTTGCAATCAAGACAAAGTCATCACTATTGTTTGACAGCAGGTCACAGTGGTGCGTTGCTTACATAAAAGGTTTTATGTCAAAGTACTTTAAGACAACCAAACATCGTTTCTGGGGAAACAAAGACACAGAAAATTGCTTCTTCCATCCCTACCTAGCCAGAAAGCTGTTCCACTTTTTCATTTAAGCTAGCTACTGACCAGTGGTTTCTTCACCTCCGGCCTTGCTTCCCAAAACAGCCTTCACCAGTTGCTGAAAGAAAGAGAGAAAAAGGAGTTCAAGGCTGATACAACCTTTAGATAACATACAGTTCAGCTTTGGGAAGCTTTCCAACTCCTGTTTGTTCTTTAAAAATATTGTTCACATTTTCAGTGCTTTTCTCATCTTTGTTCTGTTCCTGTTTATTCATACCTCTGTTTCCTTGCCTGCCCCAACTCGGGTGTTCAGTTCTCCAAGTGAAACAGTGCACACTTTCTGTTCTCCCTGCCCCGAGTCTTTGCATGTAAAAGTATATAGCAAAGTATGTGCAGGCTCCATCCAGGCAAAGCTCTTCAAATCCTCCTGCCCGTGTTACAGCAGGGGCCCCTTGCACCTCTAGCTGGTTCTCTGTGCTCTGCAGAGCCTCATCAAAGCACTGCCTCCAGGGCCTTCCCCTCATTTCCCTAATACCCGCATCTTCTGCTTGCAAAGGCACCTCCTGAGACAACTGCCTATTGCCCTACAGCCCTTGCCCTTCATAGCTCCGTTCCACAGCTGCCATGCCCAAACCGGTGAGCCTGGGCTCTGGCAGAAGGGGAAGCACTGCTGTGCTTCCAGCATGGAGGCAACAGCGTGGCTTAGCCTGGCCTAGGAGAGGGAAGAGCACAGAGGCAAAGAAGACAGTTTCTTCCCAGTTCATTAGCACTGCTGCCTGTTCAGAAGGCAGCTCAGCCCCAACTGCAACCTTCTTCCCATTCACCTCCTTCCCAGCCATCCTGAGAGGGCTCACAAAATTGTCACACTCTTTGCAAAACTGCCAGAAAGAAAGAAATTTTTGTGTGGGGTTAGGGAACTGGAGAATGAGAGAGAGAATGAGGAGGGAAAAGACAAAGGCTGGACAGAATACTTGTGGCCTTCCTGCATCCTCACTGTGGGAGCCACTCCTTCACACCCCATCCAACATGAGCATCTGCTAGCATCACAGGCTAGTGTAACAACAGAGCTTTGTGTTAACCTTTTTAACATAATATTTGATGTTTGTCACCATTTTCTCTGACTCTAGCCACCTGAAAGCAAAGGCTTTTTCTATGAGCCATGTTATACCCCAATTTCAACTTAGTGTGCTATCTACTGTCACATACTCTCTCCACTCAGCTGCCTTTCCCTCTTCTCTTTTCCCACTTCTCTTTTCTCCTCTCCCAGGATATGCGTACTATTTTCTCTCCCTCTTTAAAGCTTCTTCAAATATTAGGCAGACCTCCCTGGGGAGGCGATACCCTTTCCCAACAGAAGTGCAAGACTGAAATACACATAAGATCAGTGTCCTGCTGGGAATATGGAGTGTTGTCCTTCGCGAGACAGTGGCCTGGCACTTAAAAGCTGTCTATGAGGTTTGTATCACTTTGTCATAATCCTTTTCCTCTTCTTGGCAGAGGAATATCCTCTAAAAAAGACCACAGTCAGTATCAGAAAACCAAAATGGGAATATTACTTTCAGTTACTACAGAGTTTTCACTAAGCTAGCAAAATTATAATTCTGTGTTATATAAGTCAAATGGAAATCATCCACCTGGAAAAGGCAATTGCTTCTGAAAACTGAAGAGAAATACTCTTTCACTTTAACATAAAATGCTATCCACTGAACACAACTTTGGTAAATTTAAGGGAGTCAGACCCCTATATCTCTTCACAGCTTGGAGGAGAGATGCTACCACAAGACTTGAGTCTGTAAAGGTGACTGTCAGGAAATGTAATTAATCATCCTTCCTTTTCTCTCACATTACAATCTACCCCAGTTCTGTGTCAGTTATCTTTGTGATGCTCACAACAAACTTCTCCCTTGGTTATATTTATATGTTCCTGTAGAACATTAACAAAATGTCATGCTTTTCTTGAGAACTCTGTTAACAGTTAATTACTCATGATAACTACTAAAGCGTTGAAGTGTTTGCTTTACTAGGCTCTACAAAGATACATTTTAAATGCCAGAGGATAAGCTAGTTAGAATGAGAAGTTTGTTGTTTATTTTGATTTTTTTTAAACAAATCTACAGTTTGGATGCTGTGGTATGCAATTAGGCAGATAGGTTTAGCCTGGTGAACATGAAAAACTTGAACAGACTATTCCCATTTTCCCCACAAATCTATTTTTAATGCAAAGAACTACGGATATAATTCTTGTTAGAAATAATGGATATTAACTTTAAAAAAATCTTTGTAAGTCAAAATGAATAGTATATGCCCCTATTTTTCCAGCCCGATGTGCAATATATTTCACCCCATTAGCATTGCTAGAAATCACAAAATTCCTTTGCATCCTGGAGAAAGTTATTCTCATAGGCAACACTTTGTTACTCTTATGCTGCAAGTCACCAGCCCCATCCTACAAGACATAAGTGTGAGTAAGACAAGATTGGCTCTCCCTCCTATTAAAGACAAAAAAACCCACAGCAAAATTGTCAGCCCCTCACTGTTAGACTTCAGAAGGTATTCCCAAATCTAAGCCCACTGATATTCTAAAAAGTTCATAGCCTATAATGATTTTGCCTGTAATAGCTATCAGATAAACTTTAACCATTTTTTAACATAAACATAATTAAGCCTGCCTTCCAAAATTAATCAACTCACGCACAGCCTCATCAGATGTTATTCCTGCTTATAAATGCAGCAACTGAAGTTGAAAGACCAAATGATTTGCCCACAATTATTCATTAAATCAGTGGCAGAGCTGGTGTTGGAAAATAAGACCTTTTTGGGTCCCAAAAAACAGGCCCTAATTACAAATCATGATGACCTACCTATGTACAGTATGTATGAATGATATAACCATGCAGATGTAGGAAGTGACTTTAATCTGACTGCGAACGAAATGGAAGCCAACCTTTCTCCAGGGAGTTTTCAAATCACAGAAAGCTCCTGGTGAAACTCTTAATCCCTCATGTTTCAAAGAAAATGCTGTATGCTGCTGTACTAAATAAAGATAAAATTAACACAAACAGCATTTTGAATGCAACAGAAGACATTCATACCAAATGAACACAAACTTTAATCTGGTCACTAGGCTATAAACTGGTACAGTAAAAACAGATCAGAGCAAAGAACTTGTCAGGCATCAGTACAGTTGACAGTAGTTTACCCTGAAGTATCTATGTAGACTTGCATTTGCAATGCCGTTGCTAGATGTATCTCCAGGGCAATTACATGCAAAAGCCTTTTATTTTTTGTCCACTTCAGTGCTTTCTGAAAGGGCAAACCAATTGCTTCTTTACTTCTTCTGCCACTTATTTCCTAGTACAAAACCCATAGACTACATAAAAAAAAAAACCCAGAGCGCAAGGCAAGGTATCTGAATGTACCTGAAATGTATCTGAATGTACCCGAATGTATCTGAAAACATGGGTAGGACTGCCAGCACCCAAGAGGGGTGTTGGATGCTGTCTCTCTTCACACTGTGATGTGTGGTCTGATATGCCATTCCCTAGAGAGACAGCTGTTTGTTAGAACTGAATATTCCTATTAAATCCCACTGCAAACCTCCCCTCAGCAGATGGGGCTGGTGATGGCATTTCCATGCTACTTCTTAACCAGCTTCTGAAGTGATCACTGCTGAACAATGTGAGCTGCTCCTTCTTGTAGGCCCTGTGCAAATGTTGGGGAGTAACTGAAAAAAAAAATCACCACTCAGTTGGAAGACTATATTGATAAAATTAAATTTTACACCTTTGTATAACTTCGAAAATTCTTTGCAAAAAGATGAATATTAAAATTCATCTGTTCTTGCAACAGAGACCAGTAATAGCCAGTAAGGACAGGGGACATTTTAAGTAAAGACACAGAAGGAGATAAAAAAAAAGATCTTTTTTCCCCCCCAGTGAAAAGCAAGCATTTGTATTTTTGCTCTTCAGTTTAGTTGCAAAACCTTTGTTCTGACATTCTGAGAGTGCCAGGGGTAATCAGGTGTGTTGAATTTATTTTCTTTATGCTTTTTTTGATTTGTTATACCTCTGTCAGGTATTTGGCTCCCTCTCTAAAAAAGTTCTGATCTTTTGGGTCTATCATTCAGAAATCTCTCCATAATAATCTCTTGAATTCCTTCTATTTCTGCTACACTTTACAATATAATAAAGCAAGGTTTGCGGGAAGAGGTAATGTCTTTTATTAGAACAAGTGTTAGAGATGGGAAGAACACCCAAGCTTTCAAATATAAGAGACGGGACTCCTTTTTGATGTAGACAGTATTTCAACTGAGCAAAGACTCCCATGTGAGTATCAATGAGCTAAAGAAGGAATTAAAATATGTTTGTTTATTGAGAAGACTTGAATTATTTTTTATTTTAGAAAGTTTGTATTTAAGCAAGTCTTCACAAAAGCATTAAGTAGTGTGAACTTTACCAACACTTTTTGTTAAATGCTTAATCCACACCCACATCAAAACAAAGACAGTAGGCTGAGCTTTTTACATATGAGAAGGTGACTTTTCACACATAACCTTAACAGTAAACCTTTTGCTTTTTTCAGGGTAATACAAAGCTCCAAGATAATAAAGTGTCCTTAATTTACATATCTTCCAAGAAGTGGAAATTACAAAACTACAGACAACAAACATTGGCTAATCAGTCTGGGGAAAAGGTGCAAAGGGAAACTCAGAATTGAGTTTGTTTAAAAGCTACAACAGGCAGAAAGGACCTTGAGCTATGAATGCTTTTGTTTTGCTAATCTACCTAATGTTCTAGTGACACACAAAAAAATAATCCTTGAATGAATGATTCTGACTTTGTACTAGTCTGGATTGAGCAGCTCCTTCTTTAAAAAAAATCCAATACTTGGTTTATATTTACACAAGTCTTCCTGAAGACCTGTTTTCTTAAACAAGTCTTTATATGGGAAAAAAACCCATTGATTTTGTAGTCATCATGCGAGTAACTTCTATACAAGTCAGCAGGGCCTTGCCTACTGTGAGATTTTTTGAACCTGTAACTCTTAATCAGTATAGCTGTCAGCTGAAGAGCCTGAGGAAGCTGTCATACAGACAATATTCAAATGTAGTTGTGTTTTTCCCACAGTGCTGTTGAAAGGAAACCCTTTTGTTAGTAAAGCCTGAGACATTAGTATCCTGAAATGGAAACAAATAGAGTGAAGAAGGCTGTCCTAACCCGGTAACAACTTCGCAAGTGCAATGTGTCCTCAGAGCTGAAACTGCACACCACCACCGATTTTTAAATCTCTCTCACAAATATGGGTTAGAAGTGTTAAGAGTTTGTGGGAAAGTTTTTCTTCAGTGTAGACCACGGCTTGATGTTTATTCATATGCTGTAGTAAGCAAATGAGAAACTAAGCACCTTGTAAATGGTGCATCATTTCGACTACTTGATCCACTCTACTGACAGAACAGTTTGGCGTAATTGCTGGCATACATAATATTTTCAAATGACAATTCTCCAAACAAGCCAGGGCCTGAGCTAACAGCAGTAAAAGGTGAAGAGAAGCTGCCTATGTATTCAGTTGAATTCTAGATTATTAAATGCTACAGACAATTAAGATTTATAGTTGATACTGTCCACAACATAAATGCATTCCTCTACCTTCAGTACATGCAGTTGCACAGCATGTACTGGAATCTATCTTCAGCTGTTGCTTTAGATGTGAAAGCTAATTTCTCTGCTATACTCTTTCCCTGCAATTTGACCACAACTGTCTTGAAACGGGCCCCAAATGTTCTCAATGCTGCTTCTACATGTAGTTTTGATTTAACATTGGTTGTATCACTCAGCTCATGCTGGTACTTGTGAGTCATGTCAGGCAGGTCCTAGTAGAGTAGCTTCAGCTCCATGTACATCTGTGTATCTTCGCTTGTAAGACAGGCAGGAGTACACATACGGTTGCCTTGCTAATAGGAAAAATACTTCATCAAGAGTGACTGGCAAAAACAATGAACAGCACTTTAAAGAAATCCAAGAGACACCAAAGTAAGGCCAGTAACAAAGGTCTAGGGCTTTCAGCACCTTTCAGTATTACGCTGATGCCAGGATATTATCCTGGGATTGAGATGGAGAGCCTAAATTTTCAAACATGACTATTTTGTTTTGGCATCTCAGTGTTTGGCTATCAAATTCCAAACAATTAGCTGCCACCACAACTAAAAAGCACCTTTTGTAGAAGCAGTCAGGCAATCAAAGATACAGTGACAGCAAGGAGACTGATGGCAAGAGGGACCCACAGAGCAGGATAGATGGTCAATATACATTTAGCGGCTGCAGATATGCCAGCTCAGAAGAAAAACTACAGCCTGTTTTAGCTAAAACTAGAGTTTTAGCTGTGAGCAGCCTGTAGTGGCATAAGCAGCACCGTGGAGCTGATCAGGGTGCCCACAGGGAAGAGCTGTACAGACACAAAAGAAAGATATCTGTGTGTAAAAAGAAGCCTTCACAGCACAAACTATGAGCTGTTCTTGATGTATCTGTTTATACCTGGTTTCAGAATAAAAGTTCAGCATCAAAAGTATTTTCCCTATTGCCAAAAAGACGCACTTTTCATTTTTATCCTAAACCTTCCAAAGGTGGGATGCCTACAAAATTTGCCAACACTAATGCATAAAACAGGTTCTGAAACCTTAATTCTTTTTCCATTGTAGGAGAAAATTCAGCTTTCCTATCCTGTAATGCTGTTTGGAACAACAAAATCTTGTAATCAGTAATACCATAATACCATACATAATGCAACTGTAGGTCTTTTGAATATTTGGCCTGTATTAATGAGGTCAGCCAGGTAGTTACTATGAGTGCTCTCTGCTCCACCTGGTCAAACTGCATCTTGTGTTACTGAGGTGCTCCTTCCTGATATCTTTTAGGGAGCTTGCTGTAGCCTCATGCTCTGGTTGATGGTGTCACAGGTTGCCTTCCCTGCAATCCCATGGCATATAGCTATATTCTTCTTTCCAGAAGTAAATTTCTGACAGAGAACTGCAAATAACCTGTTAACTCTCGGAAAAATCTGTGGCCGCTCTTCCACCTCAGTGATTTATTTTTTTTAATCATGCCATATTTTCAAGGCTCTCTTTGTAAGGAGAAAGAGTAGAAACATTCTAAAATCTCTTTCATCTTCCAGGCCTCACAAATTAGAGAGAATAGGCAGCCACAGGCTTTGGGAAGCTACAGAATGCTAGGCTCTACTTCCAGCTGATACTTTATCTTCCTACTCTGACTACTAGGAAAGGTAATAACTGTGATGATAGTTATAATGATTTTGCTGTCAGACCAAAAAAGCTTCCACAGCAGCACATCCAGACTGCAGACCAATATAATCTAATCAATAATATATGAAAAAGATACCTATATGGCTAAAAGAAGACTAGGATTGACAACTTTCTAGAGATGTGTTCCAGACTGTATTTTTTCTTTCCCAAATTAGACGTAAGGATCATGCGAAGTAGCCATTTCTCTTAAATACAGTAAACATGCCACTGATGGTGACAGCTTGCCTTCTGGAAAGGTGCTACCAGCACCCCTATATACCACTCAGAGCATGTACTAACCCTCTCTGTTAACTGTAGATCCATTGTCTAGGTAACTCATATGATTTGAGTACAACAAGAGTAATCAATTCGATGCATACGGGGTGAGCATACTCCAGATGAGCAGGTACTTGCTAGAATTTTGATACCTCCCATTTCAACAATAATGTATCTCTCCCCTCCTTGTGGTTACTAAGCTAAAGGCACAGTCTGAGAATGAGAGCTTCTTTGTTTTCACCACAATGATGGAATTCTGGGTTTAGGCTGAACCACTGTCCTCTTGTCAGCTGTGATTATTTTGTGACAAGGCCCATTACAGAGAAGGTAAGGATGGGCATGTTGCATTAATACATAAGAGATTTTTCCTTTATCATTAAGAGTTTCAGAAAGCTGAGGAGTTCCTGAACTTTTTAAGAATTACTAATAAAATATCTCTTTATTCTTTGTCCTAATGTAAACAAAATCATTATACGATCACAGTGTCGCTGAGCATATCTTTCTCCCAACCTGAATACTTTCTGCATCCATGGGACAACTGCAGCTAGATTTGAGAAAGCACAGATGTCTCAAGGCAATTACATTTCTACTAAGTTTTATGAAGAAATGGAATGCACAAAAAGACTCTGAAAACCTCTTCGTTTGTATGCCTATCAGGTATGTATCAGGGAAAGGCTGAAGCATGAAATTATTAAACAACTTGGAATCCACAGGGTCCTCTGTGGATATTGTCCTGAGACTTTGCCTTAGCTATGAGAAAAATAAACCTCGGTCAGATCTTGCACATTCTTGGACACCACGTCAAACAACAACAAGATGCAAACCGACAGGAAAACTAATCCCAGCATTCAGCTAAATACAACCCCAGCCCATCTCATTCCAGCACTAGGCCTGAATAACATAGTCATTATTTTCCTGGGTTTTGACCTTGAATAGTCAGGTTTATCTTACTGTGTTCCCTTTGGCCTTGGCACACCAGCTTTCTGAATTAATTTCCAAATCCAGCATGCGATGACTCTGTTTGTACTGGCACATCATACCCTCACTTATCATCTGAATGGGGCAACACTGGTGAACTATTTAGAATCCCCTAGTACAGTGCTGCAAGGGTCACCTGAATTTCCAGTTTGTTTTGAATGTGATGGCAGACTAGCTCAGAAGATTAACAAGCAGATACCACTGTCTCCTTATTCCTATTGTCTTTATCCTGAGCATTTGTGGCCACTGTTGCTCCAAAATGGAAGTTAGGCTACATGCATTAGTCTGTCTTCATGTGAGTAGTTCCTATGTTCAAGTATTCTAACTATGTTCTAAACTACTTTCTGGGTCTTCATCAGCCTCTAATTTTAGCATATCTGTCCAGAGTTTGTGTCATAAGCCATACCTGTTGCTTTCTGCAGCTTCTATATTGGGATATCCTCCTGTTTTTCTGTTAACACTTAAAAAAAACATAATTCATGTAGTGAAATTATACACTGTGGAAATACCTAGAGTATTTATAATGTGAAATAATATTTTTAGCCTTAAGCAAAGATTTTGCTCAAATCACATTGTCAGTGTAGTTTGTGCAAGGTCACTTTTTGCAACCTGAGAAACAGGAAAAAAAATAGTGTCACTGTATATAATGGTGAAGATTAAGAGAGAAGCACCTTTTCAGAATGCCACTGTTTTTACATGACCTAAATTGTTGTTAGCATAAAGTGATTGGGAGTTTCCATTAATATCTCTCTTCTTTTTAAAATCTAGTTTATACGAGCAAGTAGAAGTTTTTAATTAGACAAGCCAACAAAACATGGACAAAGCATGGACGCCACTGCAGGACTGCATGGGAAAAGCGAATAGTGCAGCTATTCTGGAAAGGTTTTGATGGTGTAAGCCTGGAATGACTCCCCACTGTGACATTTTTATTCCACAAAATCATTGATTTATTTTGGAAGACAGTACACAGATGCACAATTACCCTGAATAGCTATTCTGGCCAACAACGCTAGGCGGGCAAGCAAGGAGCGTGATTTTCAGAGCCATATGCAGTTTCATTGTTGTCTGGGTCACTTCAAAATCTGTGGGAAGATCATGGTCTAAATCTCTCAACTCTCTACACAAAAGCTCAAGTCTGTAGCTAGAGCAGTATGAAGTGTTTCAATTTTTGCTAGCAGAATTTTTTTTCAGCTTATTTGAAAATGTAAAACCCTTTCTTAAAACCTATTAGTTTTACATATGGATTAAAACCAAAAGAAAATAAGCTGGAAAATGTTCATAGGTTTTCCTCTTCATATTTTAACTAGCTAAAGAATTAACTGAACTTTGATAAACTTCAGTTAACATTTTATACTGAAAACAAAAGTGATTGTGTCTGTGCATGTGTGAAACAGTAAGGAGTTTCAAGATAACTTAATCTTTCTGACAATTTTTTAAAGCAGTTCCATGAATAGGCCCAGAGTGTAAAACAATTTTCAGCTGGTGAGCCAGAGAGTTGCTGGAACTTGTGGAATTCAAGTCGTCTCTGGACTGCTTCCAGGGGGTCACAGAAAGATAAGGAAAAAAAACAGCAAATGAAAGTCTGCTACCCAGATAGCTGCACAGTCATAAGAAATGTTTTGTGAATCTGCAAATAGGGAAGCTGACCTAAAATGTTATCAACAATTAAAGAGGAGACACCTGTGCCTGTACAAAGTCCATATACAGAAACATCTAAAGAAGTTTGCAAAGTCACTGTTGTGTGTTAGCCTTGAATCCTACCAGTATCAATTAAAATATCAATGCTGTTAAAGAGCTTGTCACTACTAGTTATCAGTTTTAGTTGGGACATAACAAAATTTTTCAGTGTTACTGCTTTTTCAGGAAAATGAACAGGCTAGACCCGGGATAATACATAATAAACCCTAAGGGGTTTATTCTTTATAACTTGTAACACCATGTAGGCAACAAGTTTTAAAAGCCACATGCTTAAGTCAAGAATGAAGGGATAAAACAAACAGAAAAATACCTGTCATAACCTATATGTTCATGTTGTTCTATATTTATATTCTTCTCAGAGGCCACAGCTGTATTTACACCAGAATTTCTGGGACTAACAAATAAGTTTCATCTCTTCCATAAATATGTACATATATTTGTCTTAACTGGTTTTGAAAAAATTAGATAAACAGCAAAAGTAGTAGTAGATGTGAATGCAACAGCTAGGTATAAACTCCTCTGTAGTTGGGTACATATTAAAAGATTCTAAGCTTTAAGTTTAAAACACTGTAGAACGGATACATTTTTTTCATTAACCATGGCACATAACCAAACCTCAGCAGTAAGGTTAAGATTGTGATAGCCAAGAAGACATCCCAATATTTTTAGATGCACAAATGAATTAAAAAAAAATAATCTCAACAAGCTCCTATAAACAAGCTAAAAAAAAAAAGAGAGTGCTATCAGAAGACCGGACATATCAGAAGGTGGATTTTGCATAGGATTAACCACGTAGAAAGCTTAAGAATGAAAAGCATATTCACCCTAGTGTAGCTGAGAACTCTGTCTTCTATTCAACAAATCATTTAAAAAGCCTGTATGAGATTTACTGGAGCTAATGAGATTTAAAATGCTTAACTTCATACTCAGATTCATATTGTTTTCTGAGTTGGCATCTTTCATAATGAGGGAATTTGTTTAAAAAAGGAGAGAAATAAACAGTTCATACAATCTTCATGGATGCAAATCCTGTATGCAGCTTACCTTTCACTGAACTGAGTAAATTGCAGAATAATCCAAACCTTATTTGTGCATTTATTGAAAGTGAGCTGTGGTAGCAGAAACACACATCTAGAGACAGAAATAGCTGTCAACTCATTTAGATCTGTCATGCAGAACTCATATATACATACATAGATAGCCATTTTTATACTGATAAACATTCTTTGAAACAGCCTGTTCGCGGGATAAGAAGACACAGTCCTGTTAATACCTTGGCACTTCTGTTTCCAACCAATTAAAAAAAGCCACTAGACTTTGCTTTCAGTTTCATGCAACCACAGAAATATAATCACAATTGCTAATAATATACTACACTAAAGTCTCTCTTGCAGCTTTGTGGTATTTCAGCCAGAACTCATACACTGTTTTAAGAAAATTCCTAGTTATTTTGGTTATAAAGAAAATCACCATAATATGAAACAGTCCTCTGTATTTTTGGTTGTTTCCAGACTTGTCAATGTAGCTATATCCTTGGTGTAACTTTTTTTTATGTAATAAACACTTTGGATCTTTATTTTATGGCAAGCATATTGTTTTTAAGCAATTATGTAAAAATTAACATTAATAAAGGATACTGATAACTGGGAAGAGTAATTAAGAAACGGTGTGTACTACTATCTTGAGCCATCCTAGGCTAGTATTGGCTCTAAACTCAAAAATGACACGACCAGTGCTAGCATTTTTACAAGTTTTGTTATCCATAGACTATCTGCATAGAGTTGGAAGGCACTAAAAGAAGAGCTAGAAAGAAATGTTATTGCATTTTGTATAACTCATCAACCTCCACTTCTCCCTACATCTCTTGACATGCAGAGCATTGGAAAAGGTAGTCCCTTTGAAGAAAACTGAGAACTTATGTACATGGCATATGTACAGCAGATAAGCTGAAGAGAGACACTACTCTATTCAGAACAAAAAAAAAAAAGACCAACCAGTACCTAGGCTGACAAAGTAAGTTTTACAACCATACTACTTAGCGTACACCTATATCTATGATACACCTAAATAGTCATTGTAATTGCTGACATTATGTTTGTGAGATAAAGTCCAGTGTAAAAATCAGTATCTAAGAGATGCAGACTAAGCACACCCCCCCCCCGCCAAAAGCGACAGAAATTAGGTAGTTAAAAAAAGAGTGCATTTCAATTCTGAGACTACATGACAATAGCAGCTTTTAGGATGTTAAATTATATGTTTAACAAACACAGCCTTTTTTTGGAATTTAGCAAGAACTTATAGGAGGAAATGTTTATGGCCTGTAATGGCAATGGCAGCTGCCCCACATAGTTAAACGTGGAAGTCCATATGGAAAAGATGGTATTGCTCACCAAAATGTGCGGGTTTTGTGGTCTTTTTAGGGCTTGATACAGCAACAGTGGTGTTAAGCAGGGGGGTGGGCAAATGCTCCCCATCCCATAACCAAAGTACAGGTTATGCTCATACTGTCACCAAAGCAACCTGATTAGTTCCAGAAATAGCTCTTGTTCTCCACTGACACTACCCAGGGTCTGGGTTCCTAACACAGGTATTCTGAGCCATTCTGATGGGCTAACTATCTGCATTCTAGGTGTTGTAAATGCTAAGCTAGGCCTTCATGGCTAAATAGGCATCCCTTAGTATCTAAAAAAATGTTTGATATGAATTAAAAGAAACACTGTCAGGAAGTTTATGTATGCATCTCTTCTGATTGACACGTATATATGGCAAATGCCGGCTTAACAGAAGTGCTCCTTGTGTTATGAATTCCAGTTATTTGTCTCAGTCACTAAAGTAAGCTTTTGATTTCTTACTGTTAGTCAAGACTGACTTCTTGCAAGATAGTTACTTTTATTATGGAATTCCTTAAAGATGTATTTTTACAGTCATTTATAAGAGCAGCAGCATATAATAAGGAATGTAGTAGCACACACTGGTATAGTTTACAGTTTGTCCATTAGCCAGGTGTGTTACAAGCAACAATAATATTCATGCCAATTAGCTCAAGTATCGCCATTTTCTCAAAGGATAATCTGCTCCAAGTACATGAATAAGCTTCATCTCTAGATACGTTCAAATCTCAATAATTATCACACTTGAAGAATGGGAAAGCAAGGAAAATTGTCTGTTTCGTTAAGGAGATCTGGAAGGAGTGTCATAAATACAGCAGCAAAAAAGTAACTTTTGAAGAAAAAGATTTGACTGATGTCCTGGAGGGTGCCACATTTAGTCAGTAGCACTAGCACTATTTCCTTTCTCCTAAGCACTAAGCCACAACTATAAAAACGAAACCACTTAGCATTCTCCTAGACTCCAGTTATATCTCTGTCCTAACATATTCTGTCCTCTGATGCTAGAAAAAACCCTTAAATTACCTTGTGCTCATGTTGACTTCCGTAAAACTTAATCTGTAAGAGACGCTTTCTAGAGATAAGGGGTAATTTCAGAGATACTTACTAGGCTTCACTCACAGCAGCAGCTCTGTCATTCCATCCACAACCACAAAAAGTGCCGAGACTCATGTCCTGATCACTCCTCTGAAAGTAAGTCAAATAAATAGCCACTAGCATTTGGTTTCTGATGAGGTAAACTGCTTACACATAGCAGTCTGCCTCTTCTGACACTTCTGGGACTGACACAGATGGTGAGTCAAAGTGCTTTCAAATAGTAGCTATATGCTCATGGAGTCCCTGTTTTTCAGACTCTATTTTCCATTAAGAATAGATGTTTTAAAAATACTTGCATCTCTTCTACTTTAAAGAGACATCAGGAAAGCCTGTCAGCAATTTACTGTGAGGACAGAAGGGAGGGGAATTCAATTGTTCATACCAGATTATCACCAGCTATCACACACAATGTGCTGTAAGGTATAAGGCTGGAAACAAATTTGTGTTACTTATCACAGAGGTCAAACTCAATTGCTTAACGATATGGCCACACTGATGTAGCTGCTGAATAAAGACCATGATTTGGACTGTGCTTATTAGACTTGTATTTACAAGCAATTCAGGATAATAGGAGCAAAAACCTGCTTACTGCACAGCTACCTGGTATTACATGTATCTATGCTTACAGAAGAGAAAGTTGACAGAGCAGTTAAAACGTATCTGTATACATTATTCATGTCCATTTATCTGTCAGAAGATACAGCTAAAATCCTCTCAATAACTACTTTCAATATTGATTAAAATAGTGTGCATGTTTTACCATAACTAGATACAATCTTTTATGTACTCAATAAGCAAAACTTGATAACTCGCTGGTGAATTACCACTGCTGAATTGCTCACAGGTAAATTAGTCAAGTTTATTTAAAAGAGGGAGCAAAATTTCGGCTATCTTTAAGTTACTTTATAAGCATCGTAGGAATCTTACTTCTAAACTGTAACTGCCATAGCACTGCCACTCTATATTGACCAGTTTCCTGTTACATTCACTAGACTGTATTTATTTGGCTGTGCTAAAGGAGACTAATGGTTAAAGTACTCATGTCTCTTTGTGGCTGAGGGAAAGCATCAGAGCTCAACACTTCACAGATTTCTGGGAAGCTAATAAGATGTGTGGCCGATGCTGCACGCCAAGAAGTGGTCAAATGGCAGCAGAAAATCATTTCAAGTCACTTCAGGATCTTTGCTGAGTCATATCAGTTTCAGTGTCTGTGTGAGTAAGTCTGTGTGGATTCCACATCACACTCGAAACTACCAGAAGGAATTTTTGCCTGCCTTTAATATTTTTATAGCTAATTTACAACATCTGCTTGAAAAAACACCAAAACAAATTGAAAAACAGACGGTGTGTCTGAACATCTCATATAGCCATAATTTGAGATCCAAATCCAACTGCACACGCACCATTACTGAAAAACAGTGTTCTCCTTACAGTCCGTCTGTTAGATGGTGAAGCTATCATCAATACAGAGAGAACTACTACAGTATAAAATTTCTACTAATTCCTTTTCATTTCCTGACGGAGCAGCTGATGCGTCTGTTACTCTCATGCATGCCTTGCCTATTTTAGCCCTAGTAAGTGGCTCAAGGCACCTTCCTTTAACAAGGTGGGTGGGCAGAGTAGAAACCGATTTATTTATCAGAGGAAGCACTGAGAGGCACTTTCACACAGACGTATGTGTTCTGGACCCCCATTTTCATCCTTGTTCTCTTCATCGCTCCATGAAAGGAAAAGAGAGCATGCCTACCAAGCAGCAAATTACAATGACCATGCTCAACAGTTCTTACTGATAGATTTTGTTGATAGCTTTGGTCAGAAGGCAGAACTAGCATTCATTTTATTTCCCCTCTCTGCTTGTCCACTTGCTGAGAGGCAGAGGAGAAACAGCACTCCAGGCAGCAGAAACAGCACAGGCTGAGAAAGTTGGGGTTGTTCAGCCTGGAGAAGAGAAGGCTTCGGGGAGACCTTATAGCCCCTTCCAGTACCTAAAGGGGGCCTGTAAGAAAGCTGGGGAGGGGCTGTTTGCAAGGGCATGTAGCGATAGGACGAGGGGCAATGGTTTTAAACTAGAGCAGGGTAGGTTTAGATCAGACATTAGGAAGAAGTTCTTTACAATGAGGGTGGTGAGACACTGGAACAGGTTGCCCAGAGAGGTGGTGGAAGCCCCATCCCTGGAGACATTCAAGGCCAGGCGTGATGAGGCTCTGAGCAACCTGATCTAGTTGAAGATGTTACCCTGCTTACTGCAGGGGGGTTGGACTAGATGACCTTTAAAGGTCCCTTCCAACCCAATACATTCTATGATTCTATGATTCTATGATTTTCATAGCTTTAATTCAGGCCCAAGTTAAAGGCTTAGGTAGCCTAACCAAAACACTGTGCAAGCAATTTCTGCACCAGCTCTTCATTGCTGTGTTGATATACGGAATAAGGCCCTATATTGTATATTCCAATAATCTATCCATGAGTAGATAATGTTAAAGATATACAGGCCCACACTGATTCCTATTTTCTGACTAGATACTGACAGAACATAAGTCTTTTTGGAAATGAGTGCCATTGCTTTACTGCCATGGAGGACCTCAAATTATTTAGATGGAGAAGACAAGTGGCAGCTGTATGCCATCCAGAAAAGAAACAGATACAGTTCTCACCTTACCTTGGTCTGCTTGCAGTGGACCAGCATTACCTCAGACTTATATCTAGCCAGCTCTCACCTGTACTCACCTCAACCAGACAAACCTTTCAATGGTGTGAGATGGAGAGGGATAAGCATTGTTTTCACTGGCACATCAAAGCAGTCCCGCGACCCACCTTTTTGCTGCAACCCTTTCAACAAATCCCAGTTTATACAGTTAATGGATGGACAGAACTAGCTCTGAGAGTGTCATTATTGTGGCGGAGCTGTGTTAAGTGCGCATTTACAAATTCAGTTCTTTAGGACTTTTTAATTCACTGTGAGTTTGTCTTTTTTTAAACAGTACGCAAAAAAATTTATACTTGGAATATAAACCACTTTATGGGATCATAATTTCAACAGACCTCCAAAAAAAAAGTTTTGCTGATAGACAAGAGCAAATCTATCAGGGAGAAATAAACATATTCTCAAGCTCAGTGCTACCACTTGTATTGCCAGGGAGCTCCCTGTCTCCCTAGATCATAAGGACTTAGAACAATGTAGCCTAGGAGTTAGACAGTGGTAAAAAGATTTATTAGCTCATCCTGCTTACTACAGCAGTGTACTTTGTTCAGTCTAGAGGCTTCTTCCATTTCCCTTAGAAGATCATTGGAATTAAAATAACTCAGAGTCAAAAAAATTACTAGCCTGCATGCTGAAGTTTATCCCATCTGTCTCTAATTTAATCACACTAATTAGCTGAACTATCATAAATATCATATTCTCCTCCTGTCATCACTGTTCACATTCTCTGTATTTATCTGCAGATGCCATGAGCACTTATTTGTTCTTGCTACACGGTAAACAGTGTTATGTCAGGAACCCTACTGCGATAAAGCTTCTCTTTAACAGTCACCCTCCCTAAGGGAAAAAAACAGTGTCCGCAGCTCGGTAACAAGTGGTAACAGGCTATGAGGTGGTAACAAACACTCAAAGATTTTACATCTAACAGTTTGTCATATGTTATCAGTTCAAAGTAAAGATTTTCAGGAGCCTAGGACTAATCTTAACTATTTTTTTTAATCTGCATTAGCATTCTTCATTAAACTGCATTAACCATGCAGTTTAACTCTACGTTATCTATTATGCGTAGAGAAATAGTATACCATTTTTTTTCAAGTGAATACAAGAGCTAATGCGATTACATACAACACCCTTTTGCAACCAGGTAGAAATGAACAGTGCCCTTAACCTCTTGGCAGCGCAGACAGGAGTTGCAGCTGATCAAAGAGAAGGAAGAGCAAGAGGACTCTTAAAATTTTGCCAGTTTTTGAAATATTTGGGAGTATGTTTAAAACCACAATTCAGTGCCATTGCTTCTACACAACTGTATCATATAGGTATGATTTGTTTGGTTGCAGCAGTCACAAAATTCAGCTTGAGAAATTTTGCAAGAAAACATTTAACTTCTATTTTTTGTTTCTCTATTGATATTCCATAAACTATAATCAGGTTGCACTTTTTAAGGATGGCCTTTATTATAAACAGATAAATAAATAATTGAAATCAAATGTTCAATGTCATATTTTAAGATTTTATGCAATCCAACTGTAATCCAGGTCATGGATTTAGACGATACATTTTTCTTATAAAGAAATACATTTTACATTCTACTTCACACAGAACTGTATTCTCAGATGGATAAAGATGTGTAAATTCCTCAAAATCAAAGGGAACTGATACCCAGGAGGGCAAAGCAGACAAAACAGCCCATCAGCAACTCAACCACATGAAAGACCACAAAGAAACTCCAAAGCCACCCACGCAGCTGCCTGAGGATTCTGTCAAGGAATGAGAGGCTCTTGCTCAGCTCATGTTGCTGCTGGAAACGTGTTTGAAGAGCTTGGCAATACATCTGGGTTTTACAAGTGTCACACAAAGATGAGAAAAATGAAATCGGATTGAATTATGTGCTGCAGTACACTGGCAGTGTCACATCTCAGCTAACTACTATGTAATTTCATTTACAAGATAATGGAACAATCCCCTGCATTTGTTTATTCCAGAGGGGCAGCTGACAAACATATCCACCCTGTTAAGTACAAACCTAACTAGATAGTCACCTAAAAGGCAAAAAAGATAGGATCCTTTTCATAGTATCTTAAACTATGTTTAATTTTTAAAGACATCTAGAAAGCTTCTGTTCCTGAAAAATGAATACTCAGGCCTTGAACATCAGAGATCTATTAAACCAGAACAGGTATGGTGAGGAATCAATCCCTTTGTTTCTCCACCCTTAGGAAACTACCAGTACTTACTGGTAGACTAACAGAATAACACAGCTATTGTATCACTTGTTATTGCTTTCTACCTGCTTGTTTTATATAAAGCTGACAGAATGCCCCATTTTACTTTGTCTTTCCACCTACAAATGCAAAGACATCCCTTCTAAAAATTCTTTGCTTTCTTCGGTCAGAAAGAAACATGACGAGACTTAAATTTTCAAAATATTTGCCAATAAGCATTCAAAACAACTATCTTAAATTTTGATCTCCACTACACCAACATAGTTGAGCTAGCTGCACTGAAATGCGGAGAGTTTTTGATGAGAAAACACTTACTTAAAGTACATTTTAAACAAATGATTTTAGATGCCTTCAAATTGCTGCAGGGAGTAGAAGGGAGAATGAGGAAAAACCTGGAACACTGAAGACACTTGTCTTCAACGCTTGTTAAATGTTCCTTTGTTTTGTTCACTTTGTGAATCTGTAGTAAAATGAACAGGAACTTAAATACACACGGTGAAGGCTGCAAACTCCTTATTCAGTCTCTGTTTAATCTTCCACAACGCTTTTTGTTTAAATTTGTGAGTGACTCATAGCAGTGGCTTCAGCCAAGCTTAGCACAGACAGACTCTGTGCGTGCCCACACAAATACTGATGAGTCTGTTCCCACTGTTGGCTTGCAGGATTCCCACTATCGCTATCCTGAGCTTTTTTGAGGAAAGGTTATTCTTTGCATAGGCCTCTGCCAAAGTATCTCATATTCTGGTGATGGGAATAGTCGGAGACAAGAGACTCTATATATTCATTTTCATTTATGACCTAATATAGCAGATTATTTTTTGCATTAGTTCAAATGAAATATTTGTCATGTGAATTATGCTTTTATAGGCCCCTGAATAATGCTCTTTCATTTACAGTTAAAAAGCTCTCTAGGCAGTACCTTTTATATAAAACAAATTTATGTTGCAACAACATTCTCAAAATAAGAATCTACTCACACATGATTACTCATTGTTCCACACAGTTAGGAGACTTCAGTGGCCAGAGCAAAAAGTTCATTAGCTTTGACCATATGAATTAAAATCTTAAATCCTCTTTCACATGAGAATCCTCTTCCTCATGCAAATTTCTGGCACATGACTAGCTTAAAAATAGTTATTGTATAGTATGTTCTGCAGTGTAGTTGTCCTTCCATTCCTGCAATAATTAGGCAGCACACTTGTTCAATATGTAGATCTTCTGCTTAAAAAGCAGGAAGGATGTGATTATCCATTAAGTATAGAAGGTCCAGCCTAGGGGATCATTACTGTGCCAAAATGATTTAAATTTTTAAAGAAAGGGTTCTACCCCACACCACTTTTCTGAGATGGATTATTTTCTTCTAGTGACATAGTTTTTAGACAGATCATTTTTGCCATCTGGCATATTTCCTGGCTGCTCAAATGCCAGTGTCAAGCCTGAGGGAGACTGTGGAAATGCACACCTTGAGGCACAGTGGGATCTCCCCTTTTGGCACTGCCCCTGAGCTTAGGTTAGTGTAGATGATCCTGGCACCGCACTTGAAGATTCTGGTGGCCTGTTATTAAGTGCACCAGCAGTGGTGAAGTGAAACAGGGTTTAGATGTACTCGAAGTTTTACAGCAATTAAGCAGAGTGCTCTGAAACACTCCTGCATATTTAAAGGCATAAGAGCAAACCAGTTCTAATCCCTGGCTCTTTAAATATGCAAGAGTGTTTCATATATGATATATACTCTACTGAGGCACCATGGGAACGTGTATACAGTTTAGGATTAAGATAGGGTTGAATTAATGAAATATGACATCAAAATTGAGGTAGGAGTTGGCTATATTGGAATATCATCCTAAGAGCTTTTACATTAGTTTTGATGTAAACCCTGTACATCCTTTAGTGGATTTCTACTGCATTGACATATACCTGAACTGTATCTGATCACAGGCTATTTCGAGCTCAAGATCTGCCACATGGTGAAAAGCACACTTGTGAAGCTTGTATTCAGGGAATGAATTGAAGTCACGTGTTTTCCTGAAGAAACTTGGTGGCGACAGCTCTGATTTCAAGTTACACATTTCAGGACTTTTTCCTGGCATTTATGCAGGTACACTAAGGCTTTCTTTGTCTTGTAGGAGGACTACTATTACCTATGGGTCCTATAATGGACCTATAGCTCTGAAGATTTTCCTGGTTTTAGGTGCAACATCTCAAGTAGATACATTCTGAATTGGTAAACCCTAATTTCTAGTCCTCACTTCAGCTTTTTAAAGGAGGCATTTGTTTCTCAAGTGTCACCCAGGATGACTGCAATTTTCTCTATATTTACAAAGCCTCATTTTTTATCCAAGTCACCCTAGTTAACCTTTAGTTAAAATTTCTGGTTAAAAATCTTACCCTTTGGTTTCATAACCAACTTAGGCTGATCTAATACTTTTGTGCACGCAGTTGGAAGACTCCAGATGTATCAAGAGCTGCATTTTACAACTGATCAGCAAACTAAGATCCTTGAGTGTACAATGGCATGCATTAGATCAGTCTAGACCTTAGGGCAGCAAATATGACGCATTTCTCTTCTGATTATATCATACATTTTCCTGGTTTTAGACCTATTTCTGCAGCTATCTGATTGATAAATTGATTAAAATTTGTGGGAACTTGGCATTACATGAGTAAGCTTAAATACTACATAAGGTAAGATACCTTACAGGAAGTGACAGTAAAACAAGTATCTAGAAAATCTTCTGAGTTCCCCCCATTTATTGTATTCCATAATACAGTATTGACTTGTGAAATGAAAGCTGAAAGATACTACTGCCCAGTGACAGAAATATTTCTTCTGTTCACATTCTGCTATAATCCATCAAACACCAGGACAGAACTATAATTTAGATGCCTTTCACTGCCAGCTGCATTCAGTGATAGTAACCAAAGTGATAAATAATTAGCCAGATGCTTTCCTAGATGTTTTTGAAATAAATTATCTTACAGATGCTTAAACCTATCCACCTATGCATTTATTTAAATTTTGATGACAACTGACAGCTTCCACATTCAAGGATCCTTCAAGCTTTTGAGAAGCCTGGAAGAAGTTAATAAAACTGTTTGCTGCTAACGCTATAATATGAAATAAGCTTTGGGCTTCACATCTGTCATGATGCCTCATCACAACAATGGAGCATAGTGAAAGAAGAAGGAAGTAGTTTCAAATAGTGGTTGGGTTCACATCATCCAAATGGCTACCAGATGGGGCTCTGAGCTGCCTGGAGATTCCACCTGGGAGGCTAGAGTTGCCCATGCTCTCTGCAGTGGGATGAATGGGCTCTCTGTGTCACCACCACCCTGAGTGTGAAACCCAGCTGATCACATCTGGTGAGAGTCCTGAGGTAGGCTGCTGGAGTAGACATCAGTAGGGAACCCATGGACAGAGGTAAAGGCTGACAGTGCTTCCTAAATTGTGCAGGAGTTCCTTAACTGTCTGCTTTACATGATTTATTAATTCTCTGGGATTAGGCAGTAACCTTCTGCAGCTAGAGAGAGAACGTCTTCAGTAGCTGCATGGATTTTAGTGCTGTCCTATCAGGCAAGGCTGGGGAAGGCTTCACAAATCCTTTTTCAGTCAGAGGTCAGGAGTTACAACAAAGGGAACGTGAAATGAAAAAGATGACTGAAATACAAATATTTAATTTCGATTAATCAGAATATATAATGTAAATACAAAAGCACACCAGATTATGTATCTGTAATACAGGGAATTTTAACAGTAGTTATAATATTTTTATTTTTGGCATAGCAGGTTTAGCTGTGTATCATACAGCTAAAATTATGGCTAATTTTCTGATACTTGAAAAATTTGAGCTCAGAGTTGGCAAATGGACGTTTACCTGTAGTGAACCTAAAAATCATACATAAATGTATACATTAGGCTAAGTAAAATCTATAAAGCTTACTCTCTGCGATTCCTGTATTGGTCATCTATGAAAGACAATGTCTCAAAACACTTGAAAAAAGTAGAATTTAAAGATAATATTCACTCAGGTTTTGTGTGTGAAACCAGCTGTTCTAATAAGCTCTTTTGTTTAGAAATTAAATCTACTTGTGCATTATTGCACAATTCACTTCTTATTTGGACTGTCCTTTATGCCATAAGAGGAATACTTGACAGTAAGAAATGTTCTAAACAGACAAATTATTCCAGGTTGTATCTCAGATACTTTGATGTCAGATACTCCTATCAGGGAGGCACGTTCTCATCACATGGTTCTTGTGAGGTATTCACCACTTTACGAAACATTGACTCAAAAATGTTCAAATCAAGGAGGGAAAAAAAAATCCTTTCAAGTATTGCTGTAGACTACAATTCAGCTTTGAGATATGAAATGAAGTATGGTAGTAAATGCTGAAGCAGGAGTGAAGAGTAAAAAGGCATCTTGATCAGTGTCTTTGAAAGGCTTCTACTTCTTCACTGTTTTCTTCACAGAAAACAGTTTTATTTCTATTTTCCATTCAATTCACTCTTCTTGTGCCTGATTTTTTTAAGTGAGGCTAAATAAGAAAATTGACAAAACAAGTGCCTTTTGTAAAAGTGAAAGGTGTGCATTTATGCGGAAACATCGTATCTTTTTGACAAAGGTTTTATGTGGTTTCCTTACCTGCTGCACTATGGGGAAACAAGCTTCCATTCACTTTGGGCAAACTGTAATCATCTGTACTCTTGTTTTACTGTACTCTGTGCCCATTGCTGTGATTATAGAAATGTCACATTCCCTGAAGAAATATTTTGTAGTTAAAAAATACACATATATACTTATGAATATTTTGCAGTCCAAGAGAGAGGACAAGTCACTGGCTTGTCAGTTTAGGGCCTGATGCTTTCACTTGGTGTTGCACTGCGCAGAACAAAACTGATCTGTTCTAGGATTTACAGAAATACGTCTACACAAGAAAAGACTAGACACAAACTCTGAGAAAAAATACTTTGACAGCTGAAATTAATTTGAGGAATCAGATGTATTTTCCTACTTTCTATCTCATAGTATGGAATGGAAATGTTTGTTTTGCTGGCTGATGTTTATCCACTAAAAATATCAACTGACAGAAATTTTATAAAATGTGACTTATTTGTTTGAAGGTTGAGAGTGAGCTGAATAACTCAATGATTAATATGAGGGACATAATGGCTTATTTCTACCTGAAGGTGACATCATGCATTAATTTTGTAGAATTATTCATGTCTTGAAATGGGGCAGGGGAACAATCTTAAAGTTTCTCGAAGGAAAGGGTGTGGTACACAGCTAGGAGAAAGAGAGATGATAGAAACAGAACATAAAAAATGTTCATGAAATGTGTCAAGTCAAGCACTGTAGGCCCCATTTAGTAAATCTAGAAGAAACATCCATATCCCAAAACCTAAAGTTTACAATGTTTTCACACAATGATGGAAGAAAGATGTGCAGTTAAACAAGAGAGGAAAACAAAATGTCACTGCACTGCAATGAGTCCAGTTCAAATTTTAATAAGCAAGTGAAAATCTCTACACATGAGGATCTTCCACTAATGCCAGTTGTTGGTGATACTACTTTCTACAGAAAACCATAGGGATAGATGACATACAGTCTTCAAGAAGGGATCTATCTTAGGCTCTTAGGCTCTATCTAAACTGGGGACTTTTCTGTTAGTACAGCCCAGTTGGGCAAGTCCTGAGGCTGGTGCAGACCTCAGCACAAATTTGACAAGCTTCTCCAGCTTACAACTAGAGTGACCTGAAAAGAACTTTCCACAGAGTAGCATATCTGGACCACAGATCACCTCAGCAACTCACCCACTTCATCTTCATACATACAGACAGCATTGACCCAAATTCTGCTATGGACACTGAGAGCCAGAATGCTATGAAGTAGCCAAAGGAGGATGGGAGCTAGCTCAATTATTGTAAGAATGGGGACATCAGGGTACCAATGTGGAGGAGTGAGCAGGTTAATACTACCCAGGGAGTAAACTTATCAATTATCCCACATGTACAGATGAGCGTTCTTACTCTGGTAGGCAAGATATATGGAGATGAATTCAAAAGTTTAATCTGCACCATTCACATGCTAACCTGTTTGCTTTTGCTTGTTTTTATTAATTAATTTCTTCTAAAAATCACAGTATTCTGAACAAGTTAAAAACGCAGCTTCACAGGAGAAAGCGACAATGAACTGGCTACTAATCAGAAAAAAACTAAATTCAAGGGAAAGAACTCTGCAGGAATCCAGGAAATGCCTGCAGGTTAACTTACTGGCTAGCTAAAGAAATGTAAAGCACAGCTGAGATGAAGCAGAGATGGAGTAGGTGGCTGACGTGTATAAGGCCTGGGCAGCAGAGCTCCCAACTTCTCAGCCTGTCCCACACAAATTTAACATAAGCAGTGATCACAAGAAGCAGAAACAGACAGGAAAAAAGGTGGGCAAGGCGTAAGAGAACAGAAATCACGAGGTTTCCCTTAACATGCATGAAGACTGATGAATGAGAGGGACATAATTTTCTTCCTAATGATCTGTGAAATATGAAAAGTTCTTGAATCTGAAACTGTATAACTATTGCTTATATAAGGGTACAGCTGTGTACATGGGGGTATATATACACATCTAGTTTTGGATTTGTGATGACAGGTTGTTTAGCTGAGGGGGAAGATTACAGTTTTAGGACCATATTTGGAAGAGGAATGATTTTTAAGTTTCCTTTGCAATCTTTGATATCTTTTTAGTTCAGAAATTTTTAAGAAAATTGATTTCTCAAAGCAGTTTTATAAATGCGGAGACAAAACACTGAAGTAAGAAAACTTTGTTCCTACTTAAATGAGATGCTTACAGCTAGCCATAGAATTGCTGCTGCCACAAATACACACTACCACCACAAACAGAGAATCTGGTTGGCTATGTTAAGCTCCTAGTATTGCACTCAGCAAAACACAAAGAAACACATATAATTTTAACCACATGCTTAACCCTTTCCTGAATCAGAGCCTAAAATGTTCCTAGTATTCTTTCCAGCCCAGTACAATTATTGGATTAGATGCAATAGAAAGTGAACGGCACAAGGGAATGTGCCTATTTGAAGGGAGAAACTCTTTATTTTGGACTTTCTACACATACTAGATTCTTCTCTGTCCATTCCTGCTTCATTAATATTAATAAAAGCTTGTGTATTCAAGACATTTATAATACTGAATTACATTACTCAGTGGCTCTAATTATGTTATTTCTTGAATTCCAAATTGACTCCCAGCCTTACTCATTTTACCAGGTTTAAATAAGAATATGATTCATCATTTACAGAAAGCACATTACATTAAGTTACACAGTTTCACAATTGAGCACACTGAGTGTCTGCATCGAAGCTACAAATAGGAATAGAAATAGAGAGGATTTTCTATACTTAGTTTGAAATTAAACTTAGACTAATGTATCAATCATGTGAACTCTGTCTGAAATGAGAACAGAAAACATTCATCACATGTTTTAGATGTTCCAAACTAATAATAGTGTGGGACTGCTTTTCAAGGAAAGATATAGCGGTGCTTAGGAAGGGTGTGAATCCCAAGTACAACTGCTGCAAATAAAGCTTTGTTTCTTTTTTTCTGTTGGATTCCTCATGAGGAAAATTTACTCCATATGTAGTACATATAATGGTTTTGCAATTCTAATGAAAAGTGTTAGCTACAGGCAGATTATACAGCATCAAAACTCTAGTACATTCAGCAATGTACTGTGGCCTACAGATGTGACTCCAATAATAGTAAGTGAGCTCATCCTTAGTGTGGAAGATTATTCATTAGGGAGAGAATAATGTAAGTGATATGATCATTACATCACCTTTTCCTGTACATTATTCTCACTACAGCTGACAGGGAAAACATTTCTCAGTTTTAAGTTACATTATTTTCAAATTTTGCAGAGCCTAGATAAAAGTGGTATTTCAAAGTATATGTACTTTTAAAGTTTCATTTGATAACAAAGAAGGGCTAATGCTGCAGGGTTGAATTAGTCGTTCAGTATCTCTATCTGTTTTCTTCGTATAAAATAGTTATTCCATAGTATCACATCCCACATCTATTAACACTAGCTATTTTAACTTTTAGGTAAATGTTTTGAAGATATTTTGAATCCATATAATCACAGAATCACAGAATTAAGGCTTTTGATTGAAAGACAGGATCAATCTGATTAATGTAAAAGAGGTCTTAATATTAAACTCAAAAGAAAATTGCCAGAAGTTAAAAACTCAGGGAAATTTATGTTCAGATTACAGTAATAACATGCTTCGATGAGGATGGAATCCATAAAGAAATATGAAAATATTTCTTGGCTTTTTCTGTGCTTTTGGTAATAATAGTTTACATCTCTATACTCAAGGATGACGAGAAAACCACATTCATTATGATTAGGATGGAATCTATCATGATAAACAGTGTGTTCACTGATACTAATGGATAAAGGAGTAGATAATTTAAACCAACAGCAGAAGCCTAATTTTGAGACTATGCATTCATAATTTTGAAATTACGCATATTTTGGTCTTATTTTTCCAAATCAGATGGCTGTTCAACAATGTTCTCAGCACCTGCCATCAGAATGAGAATTATTATAAACAGTTTGTAAAAGCCTTAGCCTAGACTACATTAGTACAGACACATGCATTTGTATACCATGGCCTAGTTTTTCCAGTTTCCACTAAATAAGGATGTTATGAGGATTTGGAACGTTTATGCGCAAATCTCACATAGCATTTTTAGAACCAAATTAATTTAGCAAAAAAAATACTAGTTTCAAAATTTAAACAGTAGTCCTATTTGTGTTGCAGACATTCTTCAGACAATTAATACAATAAAGTTTTTAAAATAAACCCATTCGCTCCATTTAGTGTACTTGATTGAATATCAAGGTGGGGAACAGGAACAGACTTTTCGTTCAGTTCTGCTTCTTTCACTAGCATACACCTCTTTCCATAACCACTTGCCACTGTCAGTATTAATAGAAAAGAAACATGTGGTTTGGCTTAATCATAGGAGAGTGCAACTGGTCCAAGTGTTTTGTGTAAGGAAATCATCACAAAATATTTATCCTGTTTTGGCTTCTTTGCTATGGTATCTACCTCATGCACTTGTTGCATTCACAAGGATTTCCTGCTGTTGTGTGCATGAAGCTGGTTTACTATATGTGTTTCTACTTTTGTAATATATTGTTTTTCCTGCCTGAACAGTTAACAAGCAGTGCAGTATCAGTCACCATGCAGTGTAAATGCTACAATATCAATACACAAAGTCTCCCAAATACAATTAAAGAAATTCTAGAAACCTGCTCATAGATATAAAATTCCATTTTCCTCTCATTCTTATCTTTCCCAGATGTGAATGGAATAGAAAACGTTTTATCCTTTTTAAATTGGGTATTTTTGCAGAATCATGTGTGAGAACTATGATTGATTAATAAGTTGTCTTCAAATGTAAGCTTTTCCTGATCTAAAGCATGGTGATGCTCTGAGAGTCTACATTTCACGTATGTAGATGTACTTGCAGACTGGTGGTCTCAGAAAATGGTTTGCAGGGACCAAGCCAATGTCGTAAGCAGTGCAATAAAGACAGTCCGGTTTACTACAGACTGACGTACTACTTTAACTAACATTACTTGTCTCTTCCTGTGCTCCCCCCACCCCCCCCGGTGCTCCTTTCTTCCCCTCTCCCTAATTCCGAGTCTTCTTCTAGGTGTTCTATCTATTTGGGATTAGCAAGTGGTAGTATGTGCTATGGCTGGTGTGGAGTTATTGCGAGCAGTTTGCCTCACTGGTACCCATACTGATAGGCAACTGCCTACAGCTTCTTGTAGGCAAAAGATGATGGGTTGGAACAGCCTTCTCCCACCATGGAGGCAGTGTATTTGGGTCTCCTAATGCCTTTGACACCCCTACTTCTCTGTTAAGTTTGGCTGACAAATAGGTTTAAAGATTATTACAGTGGACTGGCAGTAACTCTCTGAATGCAAAGGGCTCACTTCCATAGAAACAGAACAAAAATATAGTGGAGAAGTTGAAGGTCTGGAAATACCAAAATCCTCATTTCCTTACAACAGGGAGTAGGAAATGATGTTACTATTACTGAGACTGATAAAATTATTTTTCCCTTTTTTCCTCCTGCTCTAATTAAACAACTGACATCCATTTTACTAAAACATTATTGCTCTCCCCCTTTAATCAGTGTTTCCATGATTTTTTTTTGTTAACTTTCAGGTTTCTTGTCTGTTGTTGTTCAAAGTTTTGGGGGTTCACACCTGCAAAATTTTCTCACTCCCCGCCCCCCCCCCCCCCCCAAGACTAAACAGACATTTTTTCTTTGGAGTAGTGGCATTTTGAAATAATCTCCTGATTACAGGTGGGCCTGTAAGGAAAATATGAAGCATTTCAAGATCTTACAACTGTAAAACTAACCCTGACAATTTCAAACCAAAACAATACTTTGTGTGACATAGAAAAAACCACATAGTTTATAAATGTTGAATTCAATCTTCCTTCATAGCAATACTTCTACTTTAATCAACAGATTTCAAGATGAAACCTGTAACTTAGCAGTCTTCAATGAACCAGGTAAGGGTTGTTTTCATAGTAGGTATTATCCATATAACCAAAATGCTCATACAGAGCCCAGAATGCTTTACTATCACCTCTCAAAAGACCTCCATGAGATATGCAAGTACCAGTCCCATCACTTCGCAGGTGCGGGAAGCAAAGACATTGTTCTTCCACAGCAGAAGACCTTATTGCTAGCACTTGTACTGGCTCACATCTGCCAACCTTGCTGCGTCACCAGAGCACATGCCCACCTGGGTGATTTTGCCAGGGCAGCATGTCTATCCCTATATGAAATTTTACTCATTAAAAAGAGTTTGTTATGAGTGGGGGCAGAAGCTTCTCGGTGACAGTGCTGTTATGTCATTAGCAGTGTGGTTGGTGGCTGAGGGCTGGCGTGGTATGGGAAGACAGTTTATTTCAAAGGAAGGGTTATGTTTTGCCAGCTTACAAGCTTGTGTGGGAACACAAGACAACTTTTCTTAGAAAACTTTGTAGTGTAGATGAGGCCTGAGGAAATGAGGTGCTCTGGTTCCAAGGACACTTCTCACACTGACAAAGCTAGCTAAGTGCTTCCAGCCCTTTCCTCATCACTGATCATTTCCACGCCTGTGCTGATGCCCTGCTTGTTCTAACGTGATTGTCTGTGGAGCTGAATAATAAACCAGATCAGAGAGCTGATCCAGCTTTAATACTCCTCATCCCCTCCCCTCTTTTTCTATTTTTGAGGACATGCCATTGAAAGAAACATCCACAGAACTAAGACTTGCAAAACTAGGAACCAGATCCTTAATAACATTACAGCCAAAAAGAAATTAGATACCTAATAAAATATGTGAATCTCATCTTATATGACCTGTTTAGAATTGTGAGAATCCAGATCTTCAGATTCTGGCAGATTCTGACAGATTCTTCAGATTCTGCCAGCTTCTCCTCTGGCACCCTAAAACTCAGTTAATTTTGTTCATTTAGTAAATGAACGCTACTTTAATCTGTTGTCTTCTAGATGCTGAAGTTATATAAATTTTACAAATTTAATTTCAATAGAGGTACTAAAAATGTTGACTTAAGCCCTAGCTGAGGGATATGCAGATGCAACAGTATACCAAATATATTTGCATTAAAGATCTAATTGAATTAACTGTTCACACAGCTTCTACACAACTCAGCTTGCTATGGGTTCCTTTGCAGCTTGACTACCCCCATTTTTCATAGAGAGATTTAAAAGGTTTTCTCCCTTCCCCTGGGATTAAAGATAGTGATGAGCACTAATTAGCCACCTGCACCCATAGCACAGTGCTACAGCTTGTTTACCTTACAAAGGCTGCTGCACCCCTGGGGAAAAGTCATAGTGTGGTGGTTTTGTTCTTGTAAACATTTCAAGTTCAGTTTCTTCAAGAGAAGTTTAACAGTTTACACAATTGTTAGCATTACTAGGATGAGAAAGAGTCCCCTTTTCTCACAGTGCTACCTGGGTTCTGTAGAAAAGAAAATAAACACTGTTTATTTTTCTTTTTAATTTATCTTCTTCATCAAGCAATTCACGTTTGATGTTAGCTGCAGCACTTTGCTCCCTGTAACATGTAAAAATGAGAATTTGAAAATAAAAGTAACATTTAGCAATCACAAGAGCTTTACTCATGTTAGCACGATGTAGAATCCACTAAATAGCCAATTAAAATATAAGGAAAAAATCAGAAATAAATAGCAGAAGCCTCTTCTCAAATCCTTTAATGCAGTGATGCTTCAGTAGGCTTTTTAGTGTCAAACTGTGTCTTTGAATGAAGCACTATTCAGGGCTAGAAGCTGATCTACTTATAATTTAAACTGTATTCTGATTCCTGTTTGCTATTTTTCCTTACCATGACTGGCTAAGAATGGTAAAAAATGTTCTGCTTTGTTTGTCTTTTGTAAGTTCTGACTCAGTGGCAGGCAAGTACTACTTATGGGCCTGATGTAAAGCCTAGTGAAGTCAACTGGAATGTTTCCAATGACTTCATTAGACTTTGGATTGGGTCTGAAGTGCAGCAATTTACTCAACTCTGGAGCATAAATTACAGACATAAAAAACAAATTATTTGTGTGTTGCTGGATTACTGACAGCAAAACGTATGATGTCAGAAAAATAATAGGCAGAGATAGCCTGCACAAGTTGGAAAAGCTTAAAATACAGCCAAAGATAGGAGAATACTCTTTGGCAAGAATAGAGACAGTCTCAGTTCCAGTGCTGATGGAGGAAAGTTGAGTAATTCGACAGACAATTATGTGATTAATCTAGCAGGAGCAGATGCTATCTGTCTCACTCAGTCACCACTCCAATGCCTGATCATTGGACTAATATCTGGATAAGACCATGGTTTGCTATCACAGCAGGAAGAGCTCTGAATCCCTTAACAACAGATGGAAACCCCCTTGGAAATGTTAAGAATTCCAGTGGCCTAAACTCAGAGCAGAGGCAAATAAGGTCAGCCAAACACATCATCTGAGTTTGTTGCCAGAGCGAGTATGACAATGTTGAAGAGAACTGAATGTTACTTAAACAACAAGAAATCAAGCAATCTCCACCTGAAAAATAACATTTTGTTTTAGAGAAAGATCTCCCAAATATTGTTCTTCTGAAATTTCATAGTATATGTCTTGAGGAATTAGGAGTGATACAGTGAGCTAGGTACTTGTTTCAATCGAAACTCATTTAATTTCCCCTTGTTTGAAAAGCTCAGGATGCCTAACATCTTACACTAGCTACTCCAGAGAAACTAACTGAAATATTTGTTACAAAGTGGTTATTTGGTTGAACCAACTCTTTTCAGGTGAGTATTTATATCAGCATGCAATAATCTGATCATTGAAGACTAATTCTACTTTAAAAAAAGATTTATTATTTTGGAATAAATTCATTTTTTGTTCCGGAAGAGCCTACCCAAGCAAGAGCTGTTGTCCTGGAATAGCTGATTATGCAACAGCTGTGTCAATCCACTTCTGAAGATGTGTAAAACCTTAGTATTCAAACATTGATTTCTCCCAGATCGGAAGTATTTTAAACTTTTATAATTTGGTTCAGGTTATTCTTCACCTAGGTGAATATATCTTTAGGTTCACCTTATTAGCAAATCAGGAAAGATTTTTATTTAGAGAGGTATCTACATAAAATAGTTTGTATTAAGAATGTTAAAAGAAATATGAAATTGGTATTTAATGTGTGTAAAATACCTTTACATCAGTCAGTAATATTACGTTGTAAGCCACAGAACTGAGACGCAAATATTTTGTTTATAAAGTCGATACGCAAAATAAAATTGTATTTTTAAAAAGATACAAAGATGTAAATTAAACTTTAAAATAATAAGGTGTGTATCAGTTAACAATTTTTGTCTTACATTAATTTATATGCAAAATTTATTTATACAGTAGCATTTACTGATTTGTTTTTAAGTAATGTTTTGCTATTAGAAGCCATCTTCCTCTCCCAAAAGCAAACAAACCTGCTGTGATTAAGTAAAAAAAAAACTTTTAGAATTCCTTTTCTATTCAACTTTCTCCATATTTTGACTCATTTTGTTTTCACAAATTGTTCTCAAAATTGAAACACGGAAGGACAGGGAAATTGGACAGGTAAATGGAAAATAGAAGCCAAGTGGATTTTTTATTAAACCAGATGACAGAGTAGCAAACACAGACAAGGTATTGGACAAATAAAGCTCTCCACAGAACACACCTGTGCCTTAAAGTACGGTCATTTTCTACCTCTCTACCTCACTCTAATTAAACAGATTGTCCTCACAAACCTTTCCTCGCTAGCTGCCTCAAATTGTCATGGTCATCATAACACTATCCAGGCTGGAACAAAAAGAATGGGAAAGGGAAAAGGGTACAGAGAAAACCCCTTGGAATACTTGGAAAGAAAAATTTTGAGTAACCAGAAATGTTTGTCTTTTAAAAATCACTATACGAGAAAAGATGCTTTTCTGAGATATTATTTTCTCTTTCTTTTTATACTGGCTATAGCAGAAACTGCTGTCTTTTCTTACACAGCATCTATTTTCTGCCGGGCAGATCACATGCAACCTCACCTCACTCTTGCTTTGTTCCAGTAAAACATGTGCTCAGCTTTACGTATGTATACTCCCTGTGAATTAACATCAACAGATAATAAACTATTTGATGCAAAAAGCTTTGTTTAACGTTATTTAAAAATAATTTGGTAGGATTCCCAGGCAGGATTTTTACAGACATTTTCCCACATAAGATGGGCAATTAGACAGTATGAAAAGTGACTTCCAGTTCTCGAAGTTTCATTTCATTTGGGAGCCAATATGATTTTGCGGCTAGACTAGTTTAAAAGACAAGAAGCCAGAAGAGTTTAACATTTTCAGGAAGGCTGAGCCATTCACTGAATTACCTTGGGCTAATCTGTTAACTGTTATGTTCTTTAGTGAAACCATCTGTCAACCCCCCCTCCGCCCCAAAAAAAACCCAACCCCCCCACCTCATTGAGAAACACATGCTTAAGTCTTGTTCAGTTCTCCAAAGTAAATAAATTACAAAAAAGAGCAAGCCAAATATGGCATGAGAACAAGACATTCCTTTAGCAACCTTACTAAGTCAAACTGAGGTGCAGCTTCAATGAAAGCGTACTCAACTGCAACGTTGTCTATCATTGAACTCAAAGCCAGCACGAAATACATGCTGTCTACTTGATTATTAAATGCTCACTTTGAAACTGGAAAGCAAAATTCAAACTTCACTTATATAGCTACAACCTCACTGACTTTAGAAAAAACAGTGGAAATCCATGGAGCAGCATCCTGTGAAGTCTAAACTTCACGCGCACAAAAGAAGACACTAAATCGAGGAAACAGGCATTGGCAGCATTCAGTACTCTGTGTTCTTTGTTGACACATATGCTTACTTTAAAGCACTGTGCATTTTTATGGTACTCTATCAAAGAGAAAACAGTTGTCATAGCCATTGTTCTAATCTGGACACTAGTTCAGACTATCTCGTGGAAAACAGCAACACTATTACCATATAAAGATGTACAGCAAATGGAAAATTAATCTGGCAGTTAAGGCACAAGAATAGAGATCAGGAACCCACCCAGGTTCCATTTCCAGATATGTCAGACGCTTCCTGGATGATCATGTGCATATCATCAAATTTTGATATTCCGGTTTCCTCATCTACAAAATGGATCTGGCAGTACTTGTTAAAGAAGTTCTGTGCTTTGAGACAGACAAGAAAAAAGGCTGAAAAGGTCTGCAGTTAAGAAGGAACTGCACATTGCTAACTATGGCAGCCTTACTCAATTCTTTTCAGTTAATGCATCATTCAGTTAATTTGGCATATCACTGAAAACATTCTGCAGTACAGGCATACACAGTTTAAATGCCTCTATGTGTCACCATCATCTGAATTAATACTCTTACACAGAACACACGTGAATTTTGTACTTAAATCATGCAGAAGCCCTGTTTCCTACTGAAATGCAATACGGTATGTGGAAAATTTATAGTTTCAAATGAAGTTACTTGCAGTGGGTTCACCAAACCTAGGAACACAACGGTATTTTCAGCAAAGCTGTGTCCTGTCGGTTATACTTCTTTTCACAATCTTAATCACAACTACATAATGCAGTACTGTCACTTCACGCATCAACAACAGAACTAGAGCTAGCCACAGCACAGGCAGCCACTGATCTATCACTTCAGCATACAAAGAGCCTCTCATGGCACCAAGCCAACAAACAGTGTATTTCTGTGCCTGTATACAGCTGGCAGAGGCAGAATAGATGGGAGAACAACCTGACAATCCCCTGCTGCTTTACTAACACCTCAGAGCTGTTTGTATGACAATGCCTGGGAATAGACTGAGCTCAGAATTGTACGTTTCTGAGCCCTGTACTCTGGAGTTGGGCGATATCCTTCATGTTTTCCGTCAAAAATCTCTTTTTATTGTTTTCTTATTTCTTTTATTTTTTTTGGCGGGGGGGGAGGGAGAGGAGCACGAATTGAGTATACTGACTGTGTTCCCCTAAAAAAATATCAATTCAGAAGTTATTGCTGTGTTCCCTCATCTCACACTTGAACATGTTAGAAAAATTAAAACCTAAAATGTTCAAGGAGCTAATGCCATCTAAAGGCTAATAAGCCGAACTACAATGTATGACCACTAGCCTTATAACCATAAGGAAAACCACTGCAGCTAACTGCTACAGATTTTCACTTATTCTGTTGCTGAGAACAGATTAGGCACCAGAAGGCTTTAGCTGAAACGGTAAAAAAAAATTATTACTGAGCAAGATTGTCTGATACAAAGTCCATCTCTTTGTATACGATTTTTTTTATTTATCACTAGAACTTTACTAGTAACATGATTTACCCTGGTTTTGTTTATGAATATTATTTCATTGCACTTACTTTAAGCAAATGCGACAGTAGTATGAACTGATGCTTAATTCAAAACACATCAAAAGTCAAAGAATTAATATTCTGCAGTAATATTAGAGATTTATATATATGAGAATGATTTTTTTCTAACTTTTCTAAAAGACGGGCTCCTCCAATCATGTACAGCCTTCTTAAACATGAAGAAAAGTACCTGATTTCTAGAAGATCCTGACTTTGTGCTCGATTTACATGAAAGGCTAAAAATTTATTCTTCCCTGGTAACTTCTCCGGGTCTCTAAAATAAAATAAAAATAAAATAAACAAGGTTGGTTGATTTAAAACTTGGTTTTAAATATGTTTGCTTTAAAAAACAAATACTACAAACATAGTATTATTAAGCAGTATGGACTTTCTGTTCAAGCTATAAGGAAACTCAAGCTGATGAACGATTAATCTTGGTTTGCTGAAGTGTTAAACCAGTTTTTGACAAGCAATTTTTTCTGCAAGCAAGCGGCAGTATTTTCTCCATTTCTGTTTACTCAACTAGCTCACTTAAATGAATTATCCCAGCTGAGTTTTTTTTCCATTATTTCCATCCATAAATAAAATACAGATGGAAAGGACAGGATGATCTCTACTAGTTCTACATACTTGAAAGAATGAGTGATCAAACCAATTAAAATCTCCTCCTACAAGTATACTTCCACTTTTTTAATAAAACCTTCTTCAGTGCAAAAGATACTTAGACAATCTTCTTAAAAAGAACGTCCAAATACGTGATAATAATCTTATTTAACTAAAAGCAACTCTAAGGAGTTTTTTTCTCATGTTTTTCTTTCAATTCCTGTATTTATCCTCTAGGAGTTTGATATGAATCACAAGTAAAGGCATAATAATTATTGAGTAAAAAAGAAATGAAACAGTCCTCATCTTCTAAAACAGTAAAATGTATGTAAAATAAGAATCTGTATAAACGTTAAATGTCTGAAATGTCTCAGATGTATGTAGATGTAGCATGCCCTCTTTGTTAGCAAAAAGAAATGCTACATTATGTATAAAGATTATAATCAGGACATTTTAATGGTTACCGATCAGTGAAAATCAGTCTTTAAGAAAAAAATACAGCTGTAATTTAAGATTAAAAGCAATCATTTAAATCAAAGTTTCCTGTTCACTGATTTGATTCATTTTCATGGTGGCTGATTTAAACCACTCCTCTAATATATGCTACTGTTCACTCATTCTGAATTACAGAAAATAATTTTTTCTGCTTTTGAAACAAAATACTGCTGTCAGACTCCTCACTTTTTCTAGCTGCAGTCACACATTTACTTCTGTAAACAGTTATGTCCCTTTACTTCCTAACCCATACCATGGACTCCCCCCTGTCCACTTTTTTTTTTCACTGACATCAATGTTACTTGCAGCCAAGCAGCCAGATGCATCAGTTCCCTGATCCAGATTAAACAAATCTGTTGAAAACAACAGCAAATTACTTTTCATGAAGGTCAGTCTAGGCACAAGAGGAGGGAGCTGGAACAAGCCTGGGGAAAAGGTGGGACTCTGTAACCATCTTGTGGTGGGTTGACCCTAGCTGGACGCCAGATGCCCACCAAAGCTGCTCCATGACTCCCCCTCATCAGCTGGACAGGGGGAGAGAGAATATAACGAAAGGTTTGTGGGTCAAGATAAGGACGTAATCCTTATCCTCTGAGTGAGGGAGATCACTCAGCAACTACCATCATGGGCAAAAACACAACTCAACTCAGAGAAATCGTCTGAATTTATTACCAATCAATCAAAATCAGAGTAGGACAATAAGAAAATAAAACCTAAATCTTAAAACACCATACCCCCACCCCTCCATTCTTCCCAGGCTTAACTCTACTCCCTATTTTCTCTACCTCCTCCCCCAGTGGTGCAGGGGGACCGGGAATGGGGGTTGTGGTCTGTTCCTCAAATGTTGCCTCCGCTGCTCCTTCCTGCTCATGTTCTTACCCTGCTCCAGCGTGGGGTCCCTCCCATGGGAGACAGTCCTTCCTGAACTGCTCCAATGCAAGTCCTTCCCACTGGCTGCAGTTCTTCATGAACTGTTCCAGAGTGGGTCCTTTCTATGGGGTGCAGTCCTTCAGGAACAGACCGCTCCAGCATGGGTCCCACACAGGGTCACAAGTCCTTGCCAGCAAACCTGCTCCTGTGTGGGCTCCTCTCTTTCCACAGGTCCTGTCAGGAGCCTGCTCCAGCGCGAGCTTCCCATGGGGTCACAGCCTCCTTTAGGCATCCACCTGCTCCAGTGTGGGGTCTTCCATGGGCTGCAGGGGAGTCTCTGCTCCAGCGCCTGGAGGACCTCCCCCCATATCTTCACTGACCTTGGTGTCTGCAGAGCTGTTTCTCTCACATATACTCACTCCTCTCTCCTGGCTGCTGTTGCACAGCAAGTTCTCCCCCTTTTTAATATGTTACCACAGAGGCACTACTACTGTCATTGATGGGCTTGGCCTTGGCCAGTGGCGGGTCCGTCCTGGAGCCAGCTGGCATTGGCTTCTAGCAACTTCTCACAGAAGCCACCCCTGCAGCGCCCCTGCTACCAAAACCTTGCCACACAAACCCAATACAAGTCTATGTTAGTACAAAGAAACTGGGGAAAGAGTACACTTTTGGGGTACAATATAACTGTTCACATTATCTACAGTAATATCCTACACCAATTTGAGCCCAGTTACTCATATTTTATCTTTATACAACTAAAGACATTCTTTTAAATCTGCCATCTTCCTTCATATGAGTTGTCTTGGCCTCAGAGCATGCTTCCATATCACAGAGCACTCTAACTCCATAGCTATAGTAGAAGCCTATACTAATGCACATAAGGTTTCTCTACATATGTACCAACTACCTCACAAACTTCTCCCTGTGGTCTTCTGTTCTCTTCTGATCCCCTAATACCTCAGGTAACAAATTTGGCTTTAAATTCACTGAAGGTTTACAGATAAGACTTACATCTTCCCACTTTGGAGTCAAAACCTGACTGTGAAAGGCATTATAGAATCATAGAATCACCTGGGTTGGAAGGGACCTTTTAACCTAGTTTGCAAAAAAAAAAAAAAAAAAAAGGATTGTTTATACTGTCTGCTTGGTTATCTATTGGTTTCTTCTCTCTCATATATGTTTGGAATAAATCTCCAAATTGTGAACAAATATGACAGAGGAACAGAAGTCTCTGCAATGATAAGATCCTGTAAGTATCACGACAACCAATATCCTAATCAAGGAGAAAGACCCAAATTACTGTCACTGTTGAACACTGATGTTACCTGACCCCTTTGGTCTCATGGCTGGATAATGAGCACATGCCAAGCCCCGCAGCACAAAACCACAGAATCAGGCATGACACCTGCTACCTCTTGTTCAGCTAGCACTGTTGTTGAAAACAACAGCAAATTGGGAACACAGAGGGAAGATGAATCTATTACAGGGCATGCTAATGGGGTGCCAGAGCAATGTGCATGGCATCTAGAAATAAAGGAACATGGCAGGAAGCTCGTTCTACTGTTGTGGCAGGATGGGGGTACAGGTGATGTAAAGATAGAAGCCATAAAACTCTGGGAAACCAGGATTCAGTATTTCTGCTGCTCCAAGATGAGCTATACTTAGAATGCAACCATTCATGACTTCCAAAACCTTTTAAATTACTTTTCTTGCCTCACCACTTAATATTTCTTGACTACACAAACCTATGACTTCAGACCAACATCTTCAGGACATTTTATAAAGAACTGTTCCTCAGGGGTAGCAGGAACAGCTTTTACCACAATGTGGTTTTTATCATTTCTATTGTACTGAATGGTAACCATTTGTCTAAAAAAATTCAACCAAGGAAAATTTTCTTCCCCAAACTAGAGCCTGCAATGGGATATTCTGGCCAGAATCTCAGAATACACCTCCTACAGCAGCATGAAAAATACTTCTGGTAGAGAATTAAGAAATGTGACCATCATGCCACATGCAGCTCTTTTATCCTTTTTCATTCTATGTGGGACAGAGTTAAATAGTTGCTCTCACAGGAATTCATTCCACAAACTCAAACCAACTTGCTTGCTCTATTGTGCTGAGATATTAAGCTGCTAACTGTGCCAACAGCCCATCATTTTTTAGGTACTGCCCACCTAAATGTTAAGCACCTCGAATCTGATGTGGTATTAAATCCGCTTAGAAGAAAAGCAGTTGAAATACCAGGCTGGCTTTATAGCTTTGACCAAAACTCTCCAGAAGGCAAAATGTTACATGATTACTACATTTTTGAAGAATAATAATCTCAAACTAAAGTAGAGTGCATTTCTGTAGTTCTCTGAGATGTAATGAAGGTACGCAATACAGGGAGTTTATGATCTTTGACTTGCGCATAGAGCACAAAGATGCAGTTAGCTATAAACAGTCTGCAGGAGTTATGCAACCATTACTACATTCTGCTCTGATTGCACTGCTGTTCTGCCGACGGACATGAAATCTAGGCCTATTCTTTGTCAGTAGAATTAAAAACAAGTTTGTCTACACACAGAGATCCATAAATAAAATGGTTTATGTTGAAGATGCTCTTACCCTTCTATATTTAAGCCTGATCCATCACCTACTAATGGCAATAAAAATCTTCCTACTGACTCAATTAAATGTTGGACTGAACATGCTACCTCTGACGTCAGGAAAAGTGTATTTTTTCCTTTCAACAGGTAACAGAATTTCTTACTTACTGTTTAATTATTTTGTATATATACTTTTAAAGCTCCAGCATGAGGGGCATAACTGTTTTGTAGATGTCATTATGAATACAACCTAGATAAGAAATTGTAAACATTCACAAAAGACTCAAAAACCAAGTAATCATGACTTGTCAGAATGCACGTGTCTGATGGGGAACTAATTTTACCATGGAAGAATTAAACTAAAACTGGGAACAGGCTGTTCAGATTTGGTACAAGGGGTTTGGGACAACTCTAACATCCTTGGTCTCTCAGGTTGAAGTTTGACAAGGATCTGGCCTAGCACTACACTGGAATAAAAACCTTTCATCTCTTCTTCATCTGTTTTCTCTTTCCCACCTTCTCCCTCTCCTGTGCTGGTCTTTGTGCAGCAAGGGCACAACAAAATGGTCTGAAGACCTGATCTCACTGAAAAATATTGCAGGGGAACGCTTGGCTGTCAGCTTAGTCAGTTTTCTCAGTGTGCTTCACTGTCCGGCACAACAGCAGGCACATGGAGGCACTATCAGCTCAAACGTGTACTGTACTGTAACTTTGGAAAAATCTAAGACCAGCTAGGGATAAATGACTTACGCTAGATTGGTTCTTTAGCCTACTGTCTTCAAAAGTACTGTTCACGTGCTACCTTCTATTTAACACGCATGGCAAAGGCTGACTGAATTGCACCTTACCAGATAAGTCTAATGGTTTATATAACCTCATATTCTCTTTCAACCAAAAAATGGTCATTTCAGACAAAGATAAAAATCTACAATGGGTACTGAGCAAACAGGCAACCTAAAAATACTTTTTTCTAACCAGACCACACTTTTATTGTTTTTAACTGTGTCACTTCAAGCATCAGGCTTTATCATCACTATTAATATGTATGCTAGATAGCTTGAAGTATTGCCCCAAAACACTTTGGCTGGATCACGTGTATGAGTGATGAGTTCCTGACATCAATAAACATTTTATTTGGAAAAGAAATTAAAGATCAAGTTTCATTTTGCTACACACTTGCTTAAAGCGCCTTCTCACAACCTTCCCACTACTGATTTACAGACATTTTATGCATTTCTTCATGCTTGTTATAGTATCTCTATATGCCAGCTACTACCGTAGGTGCACACGCATCCCGAGGGCACAGTTTAACATTTTTTCCTTCTGGCAGCGAGGCCCCTCTCCTGTCCCACACCTGTTCTTCCGGGCTGTTAACTCATTAAAAAAAAATTACCTGTCAGAAAAAGTCTTAAAAACGTTTCCGGTTGCTTCCCTACAGTCGGGAAGCGGTTACAACTAGGCTAAGCTGCTGGAGGAAGGGGCGGCCTCAGCCGGGCTCTGTGAGGCGGCCCGCCATTCCCGCCCTTCAGCGGCGCTGGACGCGAGCACTGCGACCTGCTGGGAGGGGGGGAGACGTTTCCCGGGTTGTACCACTGCGTGCAGGCTGCGGCTAGGGACATGAGGCGATTGCTGCTCGCCTCAGCGTCATCCAGCTCCTCAAAGCCGCCCAGCGGCGGAGCCCAAGAGGGACAGCCCCGCGCGAAACGCCGCTCCTTCCTCCGGCACCTGGGCGTTCTCCCCGGCCGCCTCTTGTCCTCCCCTCTGCGGCAAATGGTACGGGCCGCAGCAGCCGGCACAGGTGCCGTCGGTGGGACAAACCAACAGCGGGCGGAGGGGGAGCGGTGCGGGCGGGCGCTCCCTCCCTCCCTCGCGCGTGCGGCCAAGAGTGATGAGAAGGCGGCGAGGCGGGAGGGCGAGACCGGGACGGGGCCGGCAGCGGCCGCATCATCGGGGAGCGACGCCAGCGGGGCGGCTGCCGCGGGAGATTGAAGTGCCTGCGCCGGCGAGGCGAGGCGAGGGTGGTGCCGCCGTCGCGGCCGTTTCCCGGGGGGAGGAGAGGAAGAGGGGGCTGCCCGCCCCTCCGTCGGTAAGTGCCCGTCAGCGGGTGAGGGAAGAGTGCGGGCCCCGCCGGGTGGTGAGCCCCGGCCTCATAGCCCCTGCCGCGCAGGGAAGGCCGCCGAGCTGGCTGGGCCCCGGTGGGTCCGGGCTGCAGGCCGAGGGGCCGCCCCCGCCCCCGGTGCCTGTCCCCGGCCTCTGCCGAGTCGCCCAGGCCCAGGCTTGCGGACTTGATGGCGGGGGGGAGGAGGCGGTGGCGGCTTCTGGTGAACCGGAGCTGTGTGAAGCGGGGAAAGAGCGGGCGGGAAAGCTGGGGAAAACCAGTCTCCTCTCTCCAAGGTTGCAGTTGGATGAGTAAAGGCTGCTCCTAACACTCCCTCCCACCTCGCCCCTACTTTTGCTGGCCCAGGCAGGCCCTGAACTGAATCACAAAACTAATCTTTGTTGAAAAATAAAAGTTGTAGGGTGTTTTTTTGATTTTTTTGATTTATTTTTTTTTTTTATCTTGAGTCAGCTTCCTGAGCTGATTCAGTGCACGGGCAGCAGAAGTGCTTGTGTGGGCCATAGAGGTTGGTGCAGAGGAAGAAGGAGCGGCTGGAGCTGCTGCCAGTGGCAGGAGTGCTGGCTGGAAGTGCTAATGAAGCCGCTTGCTAGTGACAGCATCTGTAATAGCTCATGAGTTATAATTTGGCCATTGTTACCTTGATGGAGCATTTATTTTAACGTTGAGGTATTTCAGATGTCTTTCAGTGGATGCGTTTCCCCATATGCCATAAAAACTGTGCATGTACAGGCTAGATTTCTTCAGCATGAACTTCAGCTTTTTAGAAATGGATTGCCTCTTGTATAGCGCTACTTGGAAAAAAAAATATCTGTAGGTCACTGTTGCCTGATTGACTTCAGCATTTGGTTGCAAAAAGAGGAGGCTTTTAGGAAAGTGACAGCTATATGGCTGTAACTGTTTAATTTTCTCAGTGTATTCACTTACCAGAACTACATTTACATTCTGTTACATACTGGATGACCTCGTGTGTAGAGGCATTCCTGAGTCTAACAGATGTGACAAAAGGCGTTTGCCCCTCCCCTAACCAGCCTTTAGAATCGCGGTGACAAAAGGCTCAAATATGAGGGAAGATAAATTTGTGAATGTGTTAGAGGATAGTTCTGTCTCTAACCGTGACAAATAGAGTGAGGATAGAATGGAATATTCCGAAGAAACTCTGTAACTGGATGCTAGTTTGATAGGTCTCAAAAGCATCTTGACAAATCACTTTTATCCACAGAAGCAGCACCTTCTCATGTGTATGACTCTGTTAGGCTGAGTTTCTTCAGTGAATATGGTAGCTGAGTGAGTGGCAGCAACTGTTTATAGTTCAGTCTTGTTAGATGACCTTTCCCATCTTCTGGTGAGAAGTTTGAGCCTTCCCTCCAGTCCCTTGCTAGTATTTTTACCTCGTGCTCCTTGTCTCAAACATCCCCGCACTGCCTGACCAGCTCTCTGTGTCTTGGAGGTTCAGGTGCGGATAGGGCTTTACTTTCATTTCTCTCAGTTTAGATTTTCCTTGCTTAAAGAGATCCCTGGGAATTTGCTTTTGTTTCCAGTAGACCAACTCCTTTCTGGCAAACCTGGGCGTCTGTTAGGAGAAGGGTGTTTGATACTGCTTGTGCAGAGCTGCTATAATAGTGGACTCAGCCTGGCTAGTAACTTCTGCTTATTCAATCACTTATTATATACAGATTTCAGCTCAAGTCACCACCCTCCCTGGTCTTATTACTGTTGGCTGAAAGTAAAAATCAGGATTTTCATTCCTTCTGACTTCGTCACTCTTTTGTGACGTGAGCATCTAAATTTGTTCATTTAAGCCAAGAAGTAGCTGGTAGCATTTTACTTATTGCTGGTGCTATTGAGAGCTTTGTAGCTCTTCCTCCTAGGTAAGTCACACAACCACAGTAAAAAACAAACAAAAAACCAACACAACCTTACAAGTTTGGAAAGCTTCCTTTCTTGTCACGTTTTGTGCATGCAAATCTTCTAAAGCTTGTTTACAATGGCAAGCAAAATTTAGTTATGCAATTGCTGCTTCTTAGCAGTGGTATATAAAAAAAAAAAGTAGTGTATTGAAAGTATTGAACGGCTTTTTTTTATCCCTTTTTAATTAACCGTGCTTTTACTAGCCCAGTTCTGTGTCCATCTTCTTTCCTGTAAGTGGATGGATTTCAAAAATAATCTTACAATCTAATCGGGGGGGGGGGGGGGAACCCAAAACAAACAAAAAACCAAACCCACGAAGCCCACATATCTATGGATTGGGTGTCGGACAACCCAATGTTAGTTGTAAAAGTAAAAAAGCTGTTAGGGAATGAGACGAGCCTGACCGGGTGCTAACAGCCAAGCCCCGACCACCGCGGGGCTGATTCCCGGGCTCTGTGTCCGGCTCCTTCCCCCTCCGGGACTACCGCTCCCAGCAGCGCCCGGGACGAAAGTGAAAATAAACGCCAGGTTGCGCTTCTCTTTTTTTTTTTTTTTTTTTTTTTTTTTTTTCTTTCTTTTCCCCCTCCTCTCGCCGGCGGCGGTAGCACATGTCCTTTCCCTTTTGTTTTCCGCCCGGCAGGCCGTCTGCGGGACTCGCCGGGAATCGCCGCCCCGAGGGAGAAGCGGGATCGGGACCCCGCCGCAGCGGGGATCCGGGAGCTGCCGGCCCGGCCCGGCCCTGCGGAGAAGCAGCCTTAGAAGCGACGTATATTTTTACCCAGCTGGAAGTAAAACTTTGCCGTTTCTCTCCGGGATTCCCACATGCAAGTTGCTAACGTGAGACCGGCGACTTTTCCTATTGCTGCTGCTACTTCGAGTGCCGGGGGGGGCAGCGCTCACCTCCCCGACCCGCTGCTCTTCCCTTTAGCCGGCCCTGGAACTGCTCGGTGGCTTTACCTCGCCATGTGGGGCTAGGAGAGAGGTGCAGCCATTCCTCCCCAGCGTGAAGCGGTAAAAATGGAGGCGGCGGGCAAAGCCGACAGCGGGGAGCAGAGTTATCAAGGCAGCGGCGTGGGGACTCCCGGCGAGGCTTCCATGGACTGCTACTTGCGATCTCAGGGCTTGTACAGAAAAAGAGTTGCCAAGGATGGATCTTGTCTGTTCAGGGCTGTGGCCGAGCAGGTAACTGCTTATTTAAAGCTGCTTTGCGTGAAAGCGTGGGAAGTGGATCTCATTAGTGGGTGATAATCAGTGTTAAAATGCAGACAAGTTAAGGTTACACAGTCGTGTGCCAGGGAAAAATAAATAAATTCTAACTTGGCAGAGAAGTGCTGTGTGTACAGACTTCTGTCATCGAGAAATTGTTACCTGTTTTGACCTTCTACTGCCACCTCAGATCTTTTTTCAGTGTAAGATTTCAACATTTGTGTACAATTATATGAGACTATTTAGGAAGAGGAGTTTAGTGGGAAGAACTGAAAAGTCTTGTTCTTAGTTTTGTTAAGTAGTTTACTACAAAATTAGAGAAAGTGAGTAATTTATTTTCAGTTCTTCCTGTTGAATTCCCCTCCCCCGTTTCAGTGTTGCTGTTAAAGGAAAAAAAGTGACAGCGTCATCTTGTCTTAAATACAAAGAAACACCAGTGGGAGCTCTGGTGCTTCTGATTATGGCAGCCCAGATTCCTGTGCTAATTATACACAGTTAACTTTTTTTTTTTTTAAATTACATTCCCCACTGAATTTATAAGTTCAGACAAGCAAACACTATTGATCTGAAGTGAGCCCTTTTTTATTTCAAGGGAATAATTAATGGATATGTACATTGATATTATGATGTTTTTAATTAATATATGTAGAAGGTTTCTCCTGCACTACAGTGTATATAGAACTTTTCCCACTATTAATTGAATTTTTAACATCCCATTTTTATTTTATCAAAGGGAAGGTCTTTAATTCAGAGTTAGTAGGTGTTTATACACAAATTTGGCCTAATCTCTGTACTCTTCATGCAGAAAAACTGAACTGATCTGAATTTGGAAGTGTTTTAAATTGAGCGTAGTGTGTAAGGATTGCAAGAGAAGCTGCAATTTAAATTGACTGGAGCTTCCCTGTGTTGTAGTGAGGATGAGACAAAGTCACATTAGAGGTAACTCTGAACCTATGATGAAAGTAAGATTTTTTTCTATTAGAGATTTGAACAGGAGGTAGAATGCAGGTGTCGTATTGGGATATGAATTCCTGGCTTCCAAATCAGTATTTGGGCAACAGACCTACACCTCTTAAGAGAAAGTAACCCTGTGCTTTCTTAGATTTGGTTGGATTTCATTTGAATGAGTGCATGTCGGTAGTTGATTTCCTCATCCACTCCTGCAGTTACTCACTTCTTCAATTAAATGAAGTCCTTTACAAAGGAGTTGGTTAAAGAATGACAACAAATGCTACTCTTTTCGCTTAGTAAGTCCTCATAAAATTGAACGTCTGAATTTAGTAAATCTGTGAATTCTGCAGTTACTTAATTTTTGGTTAAGATTCACTTGCATAAAGATGTTATTACTGAATGAATACGCATTTAAAATATTCTTAAAAACAAAACTAGAGTATTTCCAAACCTGTACTTAGACAACAGCCGTTACTTATTTATAGCCCATCATCAATACTCCTGAGAATCAGTGTCACTTTCTTCTCTTTCTCCCTTTGTAGGTGTTACACTCTCAGTCTCGGCATATTGACGTTAGGATGGCTTGTGTAGACTATCTTCGGAAAAATAGGGAGAAATTTGAAGCAGTAAGTATTTCTGTTTTCTTTGTGAGCATTTAAATATTTATTCCTTCCACTTTTCTAAGGTATATTCTGCTGTTTGTGACAGTATTCATCATAGCTATATACTAGGTAATGATTTTTAAAGTGAATGTGCTTTTAAATTAATTGGCACATGTGTGTAGTAACTAATTTTCATAAGCCTGGAGAAAGACCTGCATACTGCTTGGACTGGAGGGATGTTGGGTGGGAATAGTGGGGAAGAGTTTTTAATGCCCATTAAAAAACAAAAAAAAACTTTCTTAAACTTTAATAGGCTGTAGTGGAGCTACCAAAATCTGGATTCTGTTGTAGTATAGTGCCTACTTTAAAATAAGCATAAAGGTCATAAGGTCATAACATGTTCTTATTGTGCTATTTAATTGCTTTTACAATATATGAGGGATTTGACAGATCAGTGAAATTTGGTTTGGGGTCTACAATTTATTATGCGTTGCCACCATGGTTTTTTTTCTAAACATCTGTAACAAAGTTCTCCTTCATCAGCCACAGACAAAATATTTTGTTTTTGATCTATACTTGGCAAATGTCATCAGTGTTAATATTAAAAAATCCTTTTTTTCTTCCTTTTAAAAGAAAGGTAATAAATAATGATGCTCCTGTTAGTGTTCGTATGTATTTGAGTGTATGTACAATTTAACTAATTTTCAGGATAGACAAAATAGGAGTATGTGTAAGCATTTATTACTAGAGGATTATTACTCAGCTCTCTTTTTCTCTTCTAAATTTACCCAGACCCAAAATAAAAAGTCTGCTTTAGATGCATGTTGGCATAGGGAAGAGAAGGAAAGCAGAAATATGAGTTTGTGTATTTGCTATAATTTCTGACAAAGTACACTAAGCTCAAGTGTGACTGATCCCTGTTAATGTGGAAGTCGTCAAAAATGAATGATGTAAAATACAGTGAATTTCTCTGGGAGAATGCGTCTCTGACTTGACTGTTTCCGTTTGCCAGGACTGTTTGTTTCCAGTCCATCTGAGGACTTACCAACTCTTAGATCTCTCTGTTCTTCCCTGCCACCACTGACTTTTAAATTTCTTTCTTTCCAGTATTACTCCATTCACTCCAATATCTGCTTCTCTACTTCTGTTTTCTTGTTTCATTGTGTAGTTCTTGGAAATACCATGACCCTTCTCGAGCCTAAATGTATTTGTTGACCTCAGCTGGTTTTACTATCTTGGTCTCTGTCCTCAAAACTCCCAGTCTTGCTGTTCTTTTTTCCTCAGACTTTATGCGAGTGATACGACCTCTCCTCTATCCATCCTCGCTGCCCTTCTGAAAAGTCCCTTTTAAAAAAAGCTTCTTGTCGATTTTCAGAATAGTTGTTCCATGTACAAGGTTGAGGTGTTTCATATCTGTTCTCGTTTCCTAGCATTCCTACTCCCTCAGGTACCTCACTGCAGCTTTGCTGATCTCCTTTGCTCCCCGTATCTCTTACTTTAATTTGTGCATTCCATTTGGAAAATATCATTGTTAACTTATTTCTCTTAAAAAAACCTAACAAACCAACCAAAAAAACCCCACAAGCACAAAAAACTCCCAAACAAATACCACAAACAACAAATGCCTCTGTCCCTAATCTCTTAGTTCAGCTATTTACTAATCTGCCACCTTAGTAGTTATGCTCTATTGACCTGTACTGGTGGTACTCACTGAAGTTCCTCTTCTGTCTATTGTAACCATTTCAGCTTGGAATTCTGTCTCTTTCATTCCATTGATAATACTGTAATCAAAGTGTCATGTGACTCCTGTGTAAGCACCATCTTCAGTTTCATCCTTATCCTTTCTTGAAGTGTTATCTTTGATTGCTCCTGTTCTGTATTTATTCTCTATTTTAACTTTTTAATTTTCTATGAGGAGTTTCTGGTGCCCTTCCTTTCTTGCTCTGTGCATTATCTTTAGGTCATTTTGACACACGTTTTAGTGATCCACCTTTTAACTTCATACCTTCATTGCTTCTGTCTAAATTAAAAATTTTGGGCAGACTTTTTGATTGTTCTCATGAACAACACTGTCCAGCCAGGTTCAAAATGGCTAAAGCAGAATTTTTAATCTCAGTACTCTGTTCAGTTTTCCTTATTATTTTGTTTCTTAATCACTGGATAAAGAGGCCATCCTGCTTGTAGCTTAAGTTCATAATGGGAATTACTTCTTTGGACCTCCGTGGATCTTTATTTTGACTAAATCAAGCAGATTGTGTCTAAATAGCGTTTTCTTAGTGCAGCCTCTCTGTTGGTCAGCATGGCTGAAACACTTTGAAGTTATGGTGTCTCAGTTACGGCAGCATCTTTCTCAGGCCTTGACAAATGTGAATTTGGTCTCTTCATGCGTGTTAAGGAGTGCAGTTGAAGGATTACTTTCTTAGCCTGTCACTTGCAGTGTAGCCTAATTGTTTTCGTCCTTTCACTGAAAGTAAAAGCAGTTTGAAGTGATACAGAAAAGAGGAAAAAGTGCTTTATGGCTTGCCTATACTCTGTCTTACTGCTGCTTGGTTACTACAGAAATGTGACTCCCATTTCCAATTGTCCATTGATGCCTATTTATTTTAACAAGATACTTGAATAAGGCCACACATGCTCTCTCCAGTGATGCTGTATATGCCTGGAGTGAATTGTCCATAAACATCTACTTGACAGCATCTTTGCCTTCTTTCAGATTTCCCGTTTGGCTGCTGGATTTCTTTTTGGCGCTTTTTATGGTTTGATTTTGGATTGTGTGATGACTCCAAAAGCTGGTTATGTGGTTATTTCCTGTATGTTTGACCAATTATTCCCTCATCTCTACATCACTCTATACTTAGATTGTAAGCTCTTTGAGGTCAGGATAGTCTTAAATCTCCAATGGTACATTCCCATTGGTAGTCAGTCATATACTGGGGATTCCATATGCTACGCTAATAAAAATGACTAATTATTACTCTTTTTTTTTTTTTTAATACAGTTCATAGAGGGGCCATTTGAAGAGTATTTAAAATGTTTGGAAAATCCACAGGTATGATTTGTATTTGTATTAGAAAGCAGTGCTTTTGTTGAAGTTGATGGGTAACTGGATTTTGTTTTTTTTTCCTCTCAAATGTTTTTGACTGAGCTTGAGAGGTCCTTGAATTTTGTGAATATATACTTTTATGCAAATATATACTTTTATGCATGTACTTTCTATTGAAAAATGATTTGGTTAATTACTTTGTGTCTTGGTTTAAACCTGTTATTCCTCAAAATTGTATCCAAATGTTTCTAGCGTCTGCAAATGCTAAGAAACATAGTGTGGCTAGCTTTTTCTTGAAGACACCTTTGAACAAAGGCTTAAAAGTTTAAGTGATAAAAGCACAGTTACTTACGTAAGGGATATTATGAACAGTAGCCACAGGCTGTTATGAAGGTACTGATTCGAAGCAAAATTATTATTTTATTCCCTCTAATTTAATTTTAGTATTTTCATTAGGGGGTTAACAATTTGTGTAAGCTGGGGAGGGGAAGAGGACTATCTAGTACATTGCAAAATCTGTTAATTTTTTTTAAGCGCCTGTACGTAAATTTTATTAAATTCTCCCCTCCTAAAAATCAAAGCAGGATTTTTTTTTCCCTTTTTTTCCCCTGCCATGCCTCAGCGTCCCTAGTTAGAATGGATGACCAGATGGTTCTTTATTTCAGTTTCCAACATGAATGGTGGAAGGAGGAAAGAAGTGGTTGGTAGCCTATTCTGCTTCTGTCTTGCTTTGTTTATTCCAGGATTTTTAATTGCAAAGCTTTGTTAGTCAAATCCTCAGACGATATGTTATGCTAAGTGGTAAATCATGTTGTTTTCCAGTAGAACTTATTTTGCACTGAGCTACGCCAATGTGAATGGTTTACAGCACTGAACTGTACATATGGAAAATGTCTTTTTCATACATGTCTACTAATGTTTAAAAAAATCTTTTTGAAAAATAAAACACAGTAGGTTTTCTACGTATCATAGAAATTAATACTAAGTTTGTCTGTATTTGAAAATGGTTATAAGAATTTAAAAAAATATTAAAAAAAAAATCAAACTGCTACAAATTCCTGTCCCAAACTTAGTTTCAGTCATTTTTAATTTAGTAAGAATTTTTTTTTTTTAAAAAAAAGGTAACAACAACAAAAAAGAAAAGAAAAATTAGTTGCATGATACACAGTACAGTCGTTAAGCTGGTAATGGAAGAAACAACTTCCACTTTTCTGTGATTTGAGTCTGGGTTATGGTGTTACTGACATTTCCTGCTCCTGGCTAAACTCCAGACTCAGTGGTGATAATTTTTTATTTTTATTTTTTGACAATGGTTTCTTACTTCTCTTGATCTGCACATAAAGAAGTATGATAATTGTGTGTTTGTTTGAACTTTAATTTTCTTTTGTTTTTTTCAATACAGGAATGGGTTGGACAAGTAGAAATAAGTGCCCTTTCTCTTATGTACAAGTAAGAAAACCTTTAAATATGTTTTATTGAGATTGGTTCAGTTGTTTTGTTAGTTAATCAGTTGGAATAGCAAAGATGGAATTGTATATTATACCATAGTTCTCCAGAAAATTATAAATATGCTTGGAAAATTGCAGCTGTCAAGGTATTAAATAAAAATATAAAAAGTAAGCTTTGAAACTGACATTTAATCTGGGATTTGAATACAGGTTTGCACTAATGTCATGCATCTCACCTGCACAACTAATTGTGGGTAGAGTCATACAGTTTGTATTTGGTTAATCTTCATATCTTAATTTTTCTGTTAAAGTTGCTTTTCTTCCTATTTGTCACCAAAGCTTTAATGTTAACTGTTGCTAAGCTGTGGGCTGTACCCATTTCCTTATTACCTCTGTACAAATGCCCTGATGTAGCTTAGTGATACAAGTATTGAAGGCTGCATACTAGACAGCCGTTGTCACACCTCCCCTGGTATGAAGTTGTATGTACTAGTATAAGACTGCCTGGTGGACTGCTGTACCTTATTCTTTTTTCTGTATAAGTTTTCCTTTTTCCACTGTATCAGTGTAGGTGAAATAGTACGAGTTTGTCGAGGGGCCATAGCTTGAGCTGTGCTTAAGAAATGTTTCGGTATTTGTGCATGCATAAACACTCCTCTTGATGATGAACAGTTTTGCTGATGTGCTTTTATTAAATATAATCCTGTATATTAATCTTTCTTCACAAAGTAGTAAGAAACAGCATGCTGAGTATTTACAACCGCTTTCTAATTACTGTCTGAGGGAATGAGCAATGTACAGCATCTACAGCATGGAAGGGAGGGGGTTAGAACTAGATGATCTTCCGACCCAAACCATTCTATGATTCTGTTCTTCTTTTTCTGCTGTTTGTAAACCAGTTAAAAAATTCAATATTTAAAAATGCTTACTGTAAATTAATGACTTTCATCGTACTTTGACTCTTGATGAGACAGTTAAGAGGAAAGAAACTAGTTAAATCTTACTTTCAGGTACTTAGATGAGTGTTAAGTGCAGGAAATTACATGAAATTCTATCTTTGCATTTTACGTGGTTTGTGGGACAGTTTAGAGTTGCATGGGTGGAAGAGGACTGAACTGAAAATCAGAGTAAGGTTTGACTCAAGAGGTGTAGTGAGAAGGTCTGGTGGTTAGTTTGAGCCAGGGTGTAGAGGGACGCAACTCAAATTAAGTCAACAAAATTGTGTGCTTGATCACATCAGAACTGGATGGTTGTGATCTTCCGTTTGTTGTATTTCTGGCCATGAGAAATGTATTCTCATGAAATAGAAGCAGTTTATTTTGAAGTCATGATACGTTGGTATCCAGAACCGTAGATGATAAATGAATACAGAGACAAATCCTGGTTGATAATAGTATTTTTTAAATTTCCGTTGGAAGCATGAGGAGACTTGTGGCATAGTTGCAACTATATGTAGTATTTCACCGCAGACTTGAACACGTACCAATTGTTACTGCCATACTTGTTTTGGGAAGACTGGCTTCTATTAAAAAGGTAATTGAGAAGCTCTGGGAAAGTAGGAATGGTGGTGGAGATGTGGAGGTAGAGGTGTACCTTTCTGGATGCTGGCAAACTGAAGGGAAGCAGTAGTATGAATTTCCTGTTCTGTGCCAAGTGGAGAAGTGAGAGAGTTGCAGACTTTTCAACCATAGGATAGAAATACAGTATGAATAGGTTTATTTTCATTTTCACTCCTGAGATCTGTCACAAGTATACTTTGGCTATCTAGTAAATTTTCATTGCCTCCCTGAAGTGGGTGGGTGTCCTGGTTTGAGGTAAAACAGAACCAATTTTCTGATTTGTAATTTTACTTTTTAGCTGGGCTTCTTCTAACTGACTGAAGCCTGAAATGAACAGCATATTGTTCAGAAACTGTTCACTCTCAGAGTGATAAGACCTGATCTTACCAAGGAATGGTATGCACAGAGGCTCTTGCTTAGACTTATTGCTATAACAACCAAGGTCAGCTAACTTTGCTGCTTGTCCCGTTAGAGGGTCGGAAGCGGAGAAGCGCAGAGGGGTCCCACCTGCAGGGAGGAGCAGACGGGACAGGTGACCCAAAACTGACCAACAGGGTATTCCATCCCACGTGCATCACGCTCAGTATAAAAGCTGAGGGATCAAAGGGGCAAGGGGGCTCTGGCTCGCTCTTTCTTCAGTGGCCGATGTCTGAGGAGGACCCTGTCTGTTCGTCTGCCTTTGATCCCAATCTGAGCATTCCTGAGTCTAGTTCCAGCATTCAGTCCGTCGCTGACTCCAGTCTGGGACTTTCCCTGTGTCTGCCAGTGACGCAATCATCATCCTGGGAGCTGGATACGGTTTTGTATAGATTGTATAATTTTTTTCCTTTAATTTTATTATTCTATTATTATTTACTATTTTCTTATTTATTATTATTTTCATTGAAGTAGTTCAGTTTTTTTTCTAAACTTGTAAATCTCCTTATCTCTTCCTGCCCTCTCTGAGAAGAGAGGGGGGAAGGGCCATCTGTCATTCTGATTGGCCAATCCGGCCAAAACCATGACAGTGGGATTCTGAGCTATGAAATTCTTTTCCTGTCAGAATTGCTTTTTCTGAGTTGTTGTAGAAAGTTGGTATTTTTTTTTTAATCTAAAAACTGCACCTGTGAATATACTTAATCATTTTGCAAGGATAATAGAACTTTTGCTTGTGTGAGCAAGGAAGAAGTTGAAAGAAGTGATAGGTTGCTGAGCAAAGAATTCGAAGGGAGGATTATAGATAAAAGAGAGGAAAAAAATATGAAATTTAAGATCAAGACAGAGATTGATTATAGCTGAAAAACAAGTAGCAAAGATTGATAGTCTTTCAGTTTTTAGAAAATAAAAAAAATCAAATAGCATGTCATATCAGTATCGGTTGTAGATCAGTTGAGTATTGGCGAAACACTGCAATGGCACACTGTCTGCTGCTTCGGTCCAAGCTTCCACAAAAGTTTGTTTCCATTCTCTCAGTTGAAGAGACAACAGAGGGGTTTCTTTTCCATTTTAAATTCAGCAATTTGAGTCTAATGAACAAAACATGGCGTTAGACTCCACATTTGCTGGAGTCTTTACCCAAAAAGAAAGGGAGAGTGAGCCTTCTTGATGTCTTTTTCTGCAGTGTATTATCCATTTTAAAACGCAGGAAAAGATTCTTCTCGCTACACATGGAAAAAACTGAGACTTGTGGAGGGCGTGATTTTCAGAGGTGCTGGACACTTGGTTACAATCTGTGATCCTCAGGCAATGCCCACTGATGGTCTGTTGGGCTTTTGGCACGCTCCTTAGCACGCTGTGGCAGCTGGGCCACCGTTTGGGAGCAGAAACATTGTGTGGACCCTTCTGAGCCGGAGAACTTGGTTTCTGAGCACAGATATGAGTCCTTCTGTTAGCTGGCCTCTGCCCAAAAAGGCTCTTGCATGCATGTAATGAGGCTGCTAGTACAGGTTTAGCCAAAGCCATTGCTCACCTTCTGGAAACTTACCACTGTTTGCTGTCTTGGTTCATAAAGCCAGCCTTCTCTTTGTTCTGGTGGGTTTCCAAATGGCAAAGTGTAATGAATTTCTCCAGGACTGGGAATCCATCATCTTTCTAGACACAGCTCCAGAAGGCGGTGCCTGGAAATTTGTTTTCCTTGGCTCTGTGCGTGTTGGGCCAGCATATCTTATTCTAATATAGTCTTTCATAAAAGCAAGCCTTTTTTTGACCAGTGATAGTTGTACTCACCTTCTTCAGTATTCTTTTCCACTAGGTGTTTTCTGTGGTTATGTACGTTTCTTGAACTTGACTTGAATATTCCAATTTTAAAATGAATTCTTAACTGCTACTTTTTTTCCTCAGGAAAGATTTCATAATATACCGGGAACCAAATGCTTCTCCTTCACATGTAACTGAAAATGGCTTTTCTGATAAGGTAAAAAAAAAAAAAGTTTATGGCTACTGTGAAAGGCTGAATTAAGACTACTTTATATACAGCAATTAGTTTCATGTGATTTTTATTCCACACAAGGAAATGTTCTGAGAATTCAATTTTAACTATTTCTTTTGTACATTTAAGGCAGCTATTCTGTTAATACATGTAGCACTTCTTTTTAAATGTATGGTCCATATTTGGGTTGTAGTATATCTTCCTAGTAATCTGAAATTCTGTGAAAATCAATTTATAAATGCTACCTCTGTCTCAAATTATTATTGGTTTAAAGGACATCCACTAAACCTTTTGATTGTTTTATTGATACTTTGAGATCCTGAGAGATAACAAAGCGCATTGGTACATTAAATTGAATTTAAAAGGTAGTGCTCATATCAAAAATCAAATGAGATGCAAACCCTAAAATATCTGTGTGGTTTTTCTAATAGGTATTGCTGTGCTTCTCAAATGGAAACCACTATGATATCGTTTATCCCATAGAGTATTCAGAAAAGGCTGCTCTGTGCCAGTGTAAGTATTATGTTGGTTAGTTAAAAGCACATATTTTTACCAAAAATCTTAAAATGATCACCATCGGGTTTCAGGAAAAGGCTCTGTATGTTCATTATAGTCATTCTTTAGTAGCTTAGTTTTCCATTTGAATTGTCGATGACTGTATGATTTTGCGAGATCATGAATACTTATTGTGTTCTGATTCCTGACAAAGCAGATTATATAGCAAGAGAAAACTAATCTGCCTCTTTGAATCTGGGTGGTATAATGTAAATGGAAAATGTTGGTGCACTAATTTATAATCTGTTGCATTGTCTTTGGTCAGCATTCTGGTTTTAGTTTTGTATTCCAGACTACGTTAGCAAACTAATGTATGTTTATGTTAAAATTATCCTTGCATGCGTAACTTGTCATAGAAATTATGGGGGTTACAAGTGCAAAAAACTGTCTTCATGGATTATTGTTTTCTTTACTAGATTGCAGAAATGCCCAAAGGTCCTAATCAGGTTTGATGGGTCACTGTGACAATCCCTACAAGGATTCTAATTCTTCATGAGAACTCTGCCTATGTGCAGGTTACACGGCTAAGGCCAAATTTGCCGACTGAGAGACCTGATTCCTGGTAGTTCCACGCGTACCCATTAAGCCATAGTAGTTGTAGCTGGTTTTGCTTCTAATGTCTTCACCATTTCATTTAACACATCAAAATATTTGCTTGCTTTGATTGAAGTAATTTGAAATGCAGCTGTAATGGTGGTTTAAGATCTGATTTACCTTGTAATTGATTTTGCTTTTCCACTTTCTCCTCCCCTTCCCCAGCTCTGCTATATGAATTGCTGTATGAGAAAGTATTTAATACAGATGTGAAGAAAATCATAGCAGAACTTAGTGCTGTTGGTGTGACAGAGGAAAGTAACGGTAGCAGTGAAGTATCTGCTTCAGATTCAGAAGACGACAGCTACAGGTAAATGTGACTTAAAAGTTTTAATGTAATGGCTATGAGTAATACCTGTTAAATAAGTTTTCTGAATTTCTGGTCCGCAGTAGAATCTAAGTTAGAGTTGAAAACCTTTACCCATTACTAAGAAAAGAAACACAAAGAGGTAAGGTTAAATCTATGAAAGAGTGAAATGTGCATTCTTCACTGTACCTAAGGTCAGGGTTTTGGTTCCTCCGTTTTTCCTGCAGTCTAGCTTCGGATCTCCTTACATAATGGAATATTGCCATTGCAACACGTTCCTCTTCCTGTTTAAAATAGCAGAATCCCCTGGCAGAGCTGTCAGTGTGCCAGTCTGGCTTGGTAAACTCTAGGAGAATTACTTGGCTCACTCTTGGAACTGAGTAGAGTTACAGGAATCTAATCCGAGTTGTGTTGCTTCCACATCTGGGGGCTGAAATGCCTGCTTAAGATGTAGCTAATGAAGAAATACAGATGTAGCTTGCTCCATTTTGTTTCGTGGTCTTAATGAAATGGTTATATTTGTGGGTTTATATTCCTTTTGCTGGACCTGGATGCTCTAGCAAGCTCTGAGATTTTGACTTACTGATTGCTTTTGTGCAGTAAGTCTTTCACAGCGCCATTTTTGCATTTACAAACTGACAGTTTTTCTTTTGTTTAATATTGTTCTTAAAACCCTGGCTTGTGTGAAATTCCATTGAAGCCATGGAGGTTATGCCGTATTAGTGCATCCTGTCTCCTCTTCCTCCTGAACATCCTTAAAGTCCTCTCTGAGGGCTCTGCTATAGTCAGTATAGCATGTGGCAGAAGAAATTCTTTGAGATGTTGGGAGCTGATTTTTTTTCCTTAAGCTGAAAACAACAGAAAGGAAGACAGTGGAAATCACCACAGAAAAAAACAAGTTCTGAGAAAGGGATTAGCTTCCTTTCTTGTTTGGGGGAAAAAAAACCCAACCAAAACCAACTAGGGAACATTTCCAATTAAAATACAAAGTATTCCTGCCTTGGGAACAATTATTGTAGTTAAATGTCAGAGAGCGGAAACCTTCTCTAACTCTTCCTGTTCTTGGAGCTTTCCTGGGCTTCATATGCGGTAGCATTACCCCCTATCTTTGGGATTCATAAGAAATATACTGCTAACCTCCATAGCACCTTTGTAAATGAAGGTCATATAGTCACTTGAGACTGTCAAACTCAAGGTTTTTGATTTAAACCATCTGTCTTATGACTCAAGAGCTAGTGTGTGTGACTTTTGACCTAATTAACACAACTTACAAACACTTTGCTGTGTTTATGATGTCTTAGTTTTTTTGCTTGTCTTGGAGTTAACTTCAGCTTGTTTCATTACCTAGTTTTCCAGATGATCTTTGTCATTTTAGAAATGTGAACTTTTCAGTTATGTTGTTATTAAATGTGATTAGTTTATTTTGGTTTTGGGAGAAGTTAAAGCTGACAGTTGCCTACAACTGCTGTAGGGAAAAAAAATACTTGTTTTTTCTCTGTGGAAAGTAATTTTCCAGTGATGTCAGGTGTAGAGAAAAAGAGTAAATTAGAGTGCCTGATGCCAGTTAAATAGTGGAGTGATTTTTGGGTTTGTGTGTGTGTTTTTTTTTTTTTTTTAATGTCTGTTTTTGCTATGTTTTCCTTGCGTAGCTGCAAAACTTTTAGAGGAATTTTTTGTGTCCTTTGCCTGCCCCCTTCTCCCCTCCTTTTTTTTTCTTGAATGTTGGCTAAGTCAGTACACATAAATTAGACTTCCTAAATCTTGTACTTAGAAAAATCTTATTTTTAGCTTTATATGATATAGAAATGTGTTTCTTGGTTTAGACTTAGTTTTTTCATTTTAAGAGATGAAGATGTTCTGTGGTATGCTTATTGTGGGAAAAATACATCGAGAGTGGTAGTTTCAGTATTCTTACCTGCTTCCAAGATGTTTCTTGCCTGATGTCCAGGCCTTATTAATACTGTATTACTACAGCTTGCTTCTGTTCTTTTGCAGAAGTAAAGCCACAACGGTTAGTGATATGAATGGATTGAAGTCTCTTTCTGGTAACAAGGTATTTATCTGTTAAGATTTATTTTTTTCCTAATAACTTGCACTCTGCTATATTTTTCAGTGTTTAATGTTCATGAGAGAATCTTGAGTTTTTACTTTTCCTAACATGTAATATCTTAAAGCTACTTATTTCTTTGAAAAGTAATGTTTGCTTTTGACGTGCCCAAAGGTGTATAGTGTCTTTTTTAATGCTGCTTAGTTCTTAATTGTGTTCTGGTGTGGTTAAAAGAATACCATTGAATTATTTTTTTCAAAGCTCTTTATGCTGTGTGTATTCTCAGCATCTTTATATTTCAGTTTAAAGCTTGAGCACTGTGATTGAAAAATGGAAAACTTTATGTAGTTGACCATTTAGCACTTTTTTCTGTTTCATACAGCACCTTAAGAGCAATGGGAATCCCACCTTGCTGGTCTTACCTAAAAAAGTTCTGAAATCACTCAATCCATCAGTTTACAGAAATGTTGAATATGATGTTTGGCTCCAATCCAAATGGGGTAAGTAACCCAATACTTAAAATTTCCAGCTTTTGCAAGCTGATGTATAAAGTGAAGCCCTTTTGAAGAACAGTGATGCAAATGGCAGTTTGGGTTTAGGAAATGGTATTCTTCACATGGGTCAGCGTGCAGATTTAGGGCCTGAACTTCTGGTTTGCATTTTTACTGCATCAAGAAAGTAACTCTTTTGGTGTATTTATTTTGGTGTATTTAAACTAACAGTATATTACTGCTAATGTATTTACAGATCAGCAAAAACAAGATTTTTCTATTGCTGCTGGCATGCAATACTCAGTTGGAGATAAATGTAAAGTAAGTAGTACTGAGTTATAGTTTACAGACATCAACGTTTTGTTTTGCTCAAGATGCCAATTTTCCCTCTTTGTTAACTATTTTGATATATGATTGCTAGTTTCTAAATGCTCTTTGCTTGTGTTGTCAAATGTGCATATGCTCATTATTTAATTCTTGGCGGTGTTCATGACTTACAGCATACATGTAGAAAAGGCATATAATAGAACATCTGATTGGTGCAATTTTACTGCATTAAAAAGTGACAGAGTTAACTTCAAAAGTATATTTAATAAGATGACTGTGGACCTTAATGCTAAGTATACAAATAAGTTTGTGCAGGCATGCCTCCATGGTGAGTCCTTGCTAGGTGTTGTAGAGTGCTAGCCTCTCTGTGAGAAGTAGGTGTATTTAGGGCATTTTACTTGGTTCAGGCTAAGCTCTATTCTTCTCTTGGTGGGCTGCGTAAGCTAGCTAGTTATTCCTGTGATGTGCAGAAGTGTGGGGTAGGTCTGTTTTATAAGACTAATCGTTATTTCCACTGCATCTTCTACCTTGGCTTCAGCAAGGTGTTCGACACGGTCTCCCACAGCATCCTCATAAGGAAGCTTAGGAAGAGTGGGCTTGATGAATGGACAGTAAGGTCAATAGGTAACTGGTTGAAAGACACGGCTCAGAGGGTTGTGATTAGGGGCACGGAGTCTAGTTGGAGGTCAGTGATGAGTGGTGTTCTCCAGGGGTCAGTACTGGGTCCAGTCCTCTTCAATATGTTCATCAATGACCTGGATGAAGGGATAGGGTGCACCCTCAGCAAGTTTGCTGATGACACAAAGCTGGGAGGGGTGGCTGACACACCAGAAGGCTGTGCTGCCATACAGAGACACAGGCTAGAGGGTTGGGCAGAGACAAACCTTATGAAATTCAATAAGGGCAAGTGTAGGGTGCTGCACCTGGGGAGGAATAACCCCCTGCACCAGGACAGGTTGGGGGCTGACCTGCTGGAGAGCAGCTCAGCTGAAAGAGACCTGGGAGTCCTGGTGGATAACAGGATGACCATGAGCCAGCAATGTGCCCTTGTGGCCAAGAAGGCCAATGGCATCCTGGGGGGCATCAAGAAGAGTGTGGCCAGCAGGTCGAGGGAGGTCATCCTCCCCCTCTACTCTGCCCTGGTGAGGCCGCACCTGGAGTACTGTGTCCAGTTTTGGGCTCCCCGGTTCAAGAAGGACAGGGAACTGCTGGAGAGGGTGCAGCAGAGAGCTACCAAGATGATTAGGGGACTGGAACACCTCTCTTATGAAGAAAGGCTGAGGGATTTGGGTCTCCTCAGTCTGGAAAAAAGACAGCTGAGGAGGGATCTTATCAACACTTATAAATACTTAAAGGATGGGTGTCAGGAGGATGGGGCCAGGCTTTTTTTAGTGGTGCCTGGCAACGGGACAAGAGGTAATGGGCACAAACTTGAGCATAGGAAGTTCCACCTAAACATGAGGAGGAACTTCTTTACTTTGAGGGTGGCAGAGCACTGGAACAGGCTGCCCAGAGAGGTGGTGACGTCTCTTGTCTCTGGAGACATTCAAAACCCACCTGGACACGTTCCTGTGCAACCTGCTCTGGGTGACCCTGCTCTGGCAGGGGGGTTGGACTAGATGATCTCCAGAGGTCCCTCCAACCCCTACCATTCTGTGATTCTGTGATTTGCTTCATCGTATTGCTGCATGATAGAAGGTTTGTGCGCATACAGTTGCACGATGAAGAACGATATTTTAGTGTTTTCTGTCACGTAGGCTTTTCTTTGGAGAGACAAAATCCAGCATCATAGTTCCGTGTATTTAGGTTCAGCTTTGGAGATAATATCGAAGCCATATTTGAATGGAGTCATTGAATCATATTTGGAGATAAAGATTACTGTTTGTAAATTGTCTTTGTACTAATCTCGTTACTTTCAAGTAGTGGAATACAGCTGGATTTAGTTACCGCAGATCCTGAAGATCCAAAGTTTTGAGTGATTCTTCCTCTTGCAGTATTCGAAGTGTGTTACACAATTTCTCTTTAAATTCTATTAAAATTTGTAGTATGTGTTACTGCTTAAGAATAAATAAACTTTGCTGTCAAATTCTGTAGTACTCAGATTAATCTCCTTAGATGTGTTACCTAAACTGGTGGTATTTGGATAAATATGGTTCTTCTAGGACATTTGATCATCTATTAAAGTTATTAATGTGAAAATGTTCAATTAGGTTTATCGTGCAGCATGGGGGCTCTTTCAGTTTCTACTTTTTTTATTTGTGTAATGGAATTAAGTATAGTAAATAAATATCAGGAAAAACACATCACAAAACTTTTAAAAAACAAAAAAACACAAAAAAAACCAAACCAAAAAAACCCCACAAACCCTCAAAACCCCACACAAAACAAACAAACCCAATGTGGAGTTGACTACTTATTGCTTAATAGTACAGGCTTAAAATTTATATATAAGACCCTAAGGCTGTCTTGTGTGGTATTTACTAAAGGGTCCAGATATTATTAGTAAAAAACCCTCTGGTAATTAATGTAGTCTCTCTGTTGAATTTTATATGTACGTGACAAGACAGTAAATACATGGGATAAAAGCATGGGAAAGGAAGATGAATTAAATAGTGAAAAGTGGAGTTGACCATATTAATACAACTGGAAAGCCAAATGATGTAGCAGAACTTTGAGATTTATTTTATATTTAACAGAAGAATGTAAAGAATATGGAATGTCAGTCAGACAAGTAACTATGATTGTGTTTGAAAAACTTTTTTGATTGTTCTTAAAAAAAACAATTTCTGAAAGATAACTTCAGAAATAATTGGTGTTCATTATGTTCTCAATTAAAATTCACTGAAGTTAGTAATGAATTCCATTAAAAATAACCATTTTCTTTACATGGATTTTAACAAGGAAAAGCTTTGGATTTATTGTAAGAGAAAGTGTTTTCAGTAAAACTGAAAAGCCTTGATACGCTAGTTTTGAAAGCCATGTGTCATTAAGTAGCGTTACCTGGCAAGCTTTCTGGTTATTTTTTTTTTAACAGTATTTTTACTTCTTTTTGAAGAATTGATATGGATCAAATATTTGCTTTTGATACATTTACTGAATTACATGGTGTTTATTTCTCGGGACTTCTGTCACCCAGAGGAGGAGCTCAATTTTTAACGTTGCTGGTATGCCCTCTCATTGTCTTCCTTGAAGCTAATGCACCTTTTTTGTTTTTTCGTACTCTCTTTCCTTATAGGTGCGCTTAGACCATAATGGGAAATTTTATAATGCCCATATTCAAGAAGTTTGTTCAGAGAATGGGCCAGTTGTTGTATTTGTAGAAGAGCTTGGAGCAAAGTAAGTGCTTAATCTCTTGTGGAAAAGAGTGCCAAACTGAACCTTGGTAATGGCAGTATTGAGTTCAGAGTTAGTTTCAGCCCCTAAAGCGTATCTTATTTCTTTACTTGAAGCAGTACTACTATAAAATTGTTAAGAAAACAACATACTAAATTAAAAAAAGGAAAAAGGGGTTCTGCATTAGTTGTCATCTCAGACTTTTTTATTTAGGGTTAAGTAGTCTGGATATTGCTTGCAGAGTGAAACAGTAACTACACTAGTATTGGGACTTCCCCCCCCGCCCCCCTCCAAGATTCAGTCTTAACCAGATTGACACCATCCTAATTAAGTGTTGCTTGGTGTGCATAATAACTAGGTGCTAGATTTGTGACAAATTTTTCATATTAAAAGGCCAATCAAAGCACATAGCATCTCTGTTTATTGGGTAGCTGTGCCTGATTTCACAGCGCCAAGTTGATCAGCATCGTCTTTGCCCTACCTTGGGGCAAACTAAGTGTTTAAAGTTGTTGGGGATTGTGGGTTTTTTTGTGTGTTGTTGGTTGGCTGGTTTTGTTGTGTTTTTTTTTTTTCAGGGGGGTGGTGAGGGTGGTTTTTGTTGTTTGGGGGAGAGGGTTGGTTGGTTTTGCTGTGTAGTTTGTTTTTTGGGTTTTTTTTGAGGGGAGGGGGGTTGGGAATCTTTTTGAGCTCTGCTTTAAGTTCTGTAACTCTTCTGGGGCAAAAAAACCCCACAGTTGTGTGTCGTTTGGGAAGAGGAAACACTTTCAGCCAAGGTAAATGAGGAAAGGAGAAAGATGCCCATTAATCTCATGTGATCTCTTCTAAAAAAAAAAATAAAAAAATTGTAAGATCTGAAGATTGTTTCACAGTTTGTTCCCTTTTTCTAATAATTCTCCTTTTCTGTCTGCCCTGAAGACGTTATAATACTTCACAAATAGCTGATAACCTGTTTGCATCAGTTTGCAAACTGCTAACTTTGCATCAATTTATTGGAGAGAGTTTTATTTAAAAAAAGAAAAAGTTAGGTTTGTTCTTCTACACATTGCTCGAGTGTAATATAAAGAATAAAGGACTTCATTCTCAAAAATGGAAAGATCTGTCAGTCGTAGTAAACGTGTGGTATTAATTTATGCAAGCCCCAGTCTGGTCTCTTATGATATTTTTCATTTCATAATTCCTTGTTTTGCAGGCATGCTGTCTCACTGAAGAGCCTTAAACCTCTTCCACAGACCTCTCCTATGGAGGGCTGGAACACTGTGCCAGGGAAGAAGATAAAAAAGTTTTTCCCAACATGGGGGCAGAATGCTCAGCCCGGTAGGATTGTACCTGTCTTTCTGTGGCAGAATCTTAATTGTCAGATGTTTTGTCCCAAGGAGCTTAAAAAATAATTAAAAAATGTATCTATTTTCATATCTTTATCACAGATGCAGATTGCAGAGGGCCAAAGAATCAGAGCAAGTCAATAAAGCCCCAGTCAGCACTACCTCCTCGGCTTCAGCATACTGTGGGAACCAGGCAGCATCAGTTCTTATGTTCTGGACCCCACCCTCATCAGACCTCAACTGAGCAAAAAGCTCCGGGCAGGAATCCTTCCCAAACTGTAAGGTAAAACTGCAAATAACATCTTTGTTATCTTGAACTCTAGCTGAGCTTCTTGGAGCCCAGATGCCTGCTTCAGATGTTTCCAACATGCTCTTTTGAAATATGTTGCCACTGAATTCTTAAGAAGTGTTCTAAGTCCTTAAGAATACACACAAGCAGCGGAAAAAGAATTCTTCTCTCTATCTTTTTTTGTGTTTTTTTTTATTTGGTTTTTCTTTTTGAGAACCCTGTTTCAAAATTGCTGCCATCATGAGCTCTCACTTTTTTTTTCTTGCATGGCAGCATCTCCCCTGGAAGCACCATACACAAAACTGCAGCTTCTTGGAAAGTGGATGTTGTTTTTTTTTTTTCCTGTTTGTGGCTGAAGTAACGTTGCATGCAGTGCTTCTTGGGCATGGCTAAGATTTTCCCTCAGCTTCTGCAGAACCTGTCATAGAGGACTGCTTCATGTTATGGCTGATCACTTGAAGGAACATGAGAACAGCATTTTGCCTGCATTTGTTGGTAGTGATTTTTTTGATTCATTGTGCTGCTGCAGCAGAATTTCTGCTTTCGTCATTGCCAGCCTTCTGTCCTATCTAAAAGACGATTCTGTACTTGGATACAAACCCAAACTCTTAGAATCATAGAATGGTTTGGGTTGGAAGGGACCTTAAAGATCATCTAGTTCCAAACCCCCTGCCTTGGGCAGGGACAACTTCTGCTAGACCAGGTTACTGAAAGCCCCTGTCCACCCTGGCCTTGAACACTTCCAGGGATGGTGCGTCCACAACGTTCCTGGGCAACCCATGCCAGTGTCTCACCACCCTCACAGTAAGGAATTTCTTCCTAATATCTAGTCTAAATCTCACCTCTTTCTGTTTATAAGCATTACCCCTTGTCTTGTCACTATGCTCCTTGATAGAGTGTCCCTCCCCATCTTTCCTGTAGGCCCCCTTTATGTACTGGAAGGCTGCTATATGGTCTCCCCGGAGCCTTCTCTTCTCCAGGCTGAACAACCCCAACTCTGTCAGCCTGTCTTCATAGCAGAGGTGCTCCAGCCCTCTGATCATCTTTGTGGCCCTCCGATGGACCCGTTCCAACAGGTCCATGTCCTTGTGCTGAGGACTCCAGAGCTGGGCAGGGTACTCCAGGTAGCGTCTCACCAGAGCAGAGTAGAGGGGCAGAATCACCTCCCTCAAACTGCTGGCCACACTTCTTTTGATGCATCCCAGGATGTGGTTCGCTTTCTGGGCTGCAAGCATACGTTGCTGGCTCATGTTGAGCTTCTCATCCACCAGCATCCCCAAGTCCTTCTCCTCAGGGCTGCTCTCTTCATGATCTATTCTGTCACTTCTGTATTCCACTCCTTGTGGAATAAATGGGGCTGGGCTGTCTGGAGTCTGCTACATGCAACGTTTTAGGGGCGTTTTTCTTCCCCCTTTAACCAAAATATATGAGTATCCAAAAAACTTTAGTTGAGTAATTCAGAAAGCTGAAACAGTGATGTTAACTTTGTGTAGTGATGCTTCAGACGTTGAAAATCATCATGCGTTTTTCCCTTTTATTGTTTTATTTACAGAATCTACTTCCCCAACTTTCTCTTGTGTGTTCATAGATAGGTGTGGGGTGGTCAGTTCTCAGTTGGCACAAAAATGGATTAGATCACTTGATGTACAGATTTGTTTTTTTTTAACTATGATCTAATAATTACCATTTGTTAAAGTCTTTCAAAAGCGCATTGAACTGAATGGATCATGGACAAAATCCATTCTTTCCTTTCCTTAAATTTTATGCATATGAGTAACTTGCAGTGGGCAGAAAGGGATCTGGTATATGTGGAATCACAAAGCAGTGGTATATAATTATCATCTTTCTTCCTTCTAAACCGTGAGTTTGTATTGTGTTTGATACTGATGATAATTGAATTTCTCTGTCAAAGCGGTCCCTTTTTTTTTTTTTTTTTCTTTTTCTTCTTCCTTACAGAAAACCAGACCGGGAGAGAACCGAGGATCTGAACCACGGCAGCAGAGATTGTAACTACTTTGGCCTGTCTCCAGAGGAACGTAGGGAGAAACAGGCTATAGAAGAGTCTCGTTCACTTTATGAGATCCAGCAGAGGGATGAACAAGCTTTTCCTGCTCTTTCCAATGTATGTTTTTTTCATTGTATTTAATAGGCCATTTTTCATGCTTGTCCATGAATCTTTGATTAGCAATTGTTGCTTTGCTGTCGTTGCATTACAATACAATTCAAAAGTTAAGGATATTTTCTTCACGCTCACTTTCTACATAGAATTATGTGAATCTACAACTGTTTATATATTCAATATAAGACACATACGTAGTAGTTTCCCCTGGGAATAATTAATGTACACCATACGCAATTCTTTAAGCATGTAAATTGGTAGACACACGAACATTTGAAGCCATGGGCATCTTCCTTCATGTTCCTCCTGTCTTCGGAATGCTTTTCACTCCGCTATGGTTACTCAGATGTTGTCTTTTTCTTGTATGGTGGGATCAAACTTCAAGGTGAGGACAGAACTTCCTCTAAAGTACAGTTTAATTTAGCTGAGAACAGCTAAATTAATTCTTTTTAGCCTGAGAACTTATGACACCAGGCAAGTTGTCGCACCAATAAGTAGTGCAAACTCTTTCTCAGACTTGCTCTTTTTCTATTGTGGAGCCAAGCTGGCTTCAGTGGACTTGCCTACGTCTGAGAGAAGAATGTAGCCTTTAGATTTTGAGAGCTGATTCTACTGATGCAATTTTTAAGGGAAGTGGCTTGGAGTCTCAGTACATCCGGAGAGCGAGCAGATCCTGTGGGTAAAGAGGCACTGTCTAGGAGCGGGACAGCTTTTCGGATTTAAATCCTAGGGCAAACAGAAACAAGACCCAGGCTGGGAAGAATGAGTAGGTGAAAGATGGGCCTTAAGTCTCTTGCTTTGTGGAGGTGACTTCCTGCGCTGTACCTTTTGGTTCTTGAGCAGTAATTACTTGTATTGATGTAATTGAGAAGAAATATACAGCTCTTCTGCGCTGCAAAGAGCAGACCAAGATCGAAGCCTGATGGACAGAGGTTGCTCGTTCTCTCTGAGCTGTGGGTAACAGTATGCTGTATTTGCTCACCTGCAGAAGGAGGCTGTGATTTTTAAAGTGGATGTTGTCTGAGTGAAGCAGTTTGTGTTTGTCGTGTAAACTAATGACATGAACGCTTTTAAAGGCCACTTTGCAAAATTTAGCAATGAATGAAAGAGTGGATGAATCTGAATGATACTGATCAAGGCTGCTTTTTTTTTTTCTTCTCCCCACCTTTCTGCCTATCGCAGAGATAAGTATTATGTGTCACGAAGGCATAATAGTATCATATCAGGTGATGGCAAAGTGCCATTGGACTTCTTATATAAATTCATATTTCTGCTTTTGTAAACTTCTTTAGAACCAGTCAGCCTGTCAGGCTCCTACGCAGACTGTGGATAATTTAAACCAGAAAAAGTTCTCAAATAATGAGAGAAGAAACAGCAAGTGGACAGCAGAGGTGGAAGAGCAGAAGGATAAAGGTAAAAATAAATTTTTTTGATCGAGGCCTTTTTTGTTGGCTTGTTTTTATTATCAGCCTCAGAATTTATTCAAGATGGGGCATCTGTTTAGGCAACGGGGAGAAAATTATCATTGGTAATAGTGTCAAACAAAGCTAGGCTCAAGGTAGCAAAGGTGTGGTTGGGGAAGAAAGTACGTTTTTCTGCTTTGTGAATGTGGCTGAGAGCAGGCTCCTTGCTGGGTTTTTTGTAGTAAATGGGAAGATGAATGAGAGAAATGAAAAGACTATCAGAGCTACCCTAAATTAGATCCTGTTGAAGTTCTAGTGAGTGTGGGAGAAAGTGACAGTGGGAGGAGTATTAAGAGTGTTTACTGGAGTCAGTTAAGAGAAAAGCAGGTAAAAGTATTCAATGTGGCATGGTTCAGAATTGGCATACAATGGTACAGAAAGAAGGGAGAAGACTGTGTACAAAAGAGTTGGAAAAAAAAACCACCTTGCTTACAGTAGAAAGAGCTGTCACATGGTCGAAATTTGTTAGGGTTTTCTCCCTCCCCCCGATCTGTTATAACAACCTTTAGCTTATCTTCATTGATTCTAAGCTTTTCTTCTCCTGTGATAAAGTGCAATGTGGCAATAATAGATGAAAGCTGTAGCTGTCAGGAGGTAGTTAGTAAATCTTTGCTAGATGCAACTGATAATATTTTTTTTTTTAAATTTTTTGTCCTGTCAGCTTTGCCATAACTAAGCAATGAATTTGGTCTTGGCTTCTTCCACTTTTTTTTTCCTGACTAAATAAAATTCAAACTCTTCAGCCTCCTCTTAGAAGCTGTTCCTTCCCTCCTATTTTTTTTTTTGTGTGTGGTTTTTTTTTTCTGGTTTTGTTCTCTTATCTCTGAATAGTGAGAAACTAAACTTTCTGCATCAGTGTTAAAACTTTCTAGATCTTTTGCACCATTGAAGCCTTCTAAACTGATCTGTCTTTTAATCAGTTAAAAGTAGACAAGACTAAGCTTCTGTTATCTTAGCACTTGAATATGAAAATGCAGATCAAAATATTTTCACTTCAAGTGAAGTACAAACTGATTTCTTTTTCACCGGGAGGGGTTTAGGATGAATGATACGTGTTTAAAGAGAAAGCTACATTTCTGTCCTGCTTCCCTCACGCATCACCAAAATGGTGAACAAACATCAGTAGAGAACACCTGTGGAGCTTTGAAAACCCAGGTTGAAGTAGCTGCTCCGTTACTGCCCTAACAACTGTTGATTTTAGGATGCTTTGATCTTTGATTAAGTGTTCCGAAGTAATATGTTCTGAGGTAGGTTTTGTTTTGAAGGTTTAACTTTGGAAAGACAAACTTTTAACTGGCTTAAGTTGTGATAGCCATAAATGGTGTAATGGTTCATTTACTAGGTTATGTCTTGGTGTTACAGAGTCAAATTCCAGGCAGATCCACTTAAGTCAGAAGCTTGAACCAAATTCATCTGAGGTAATCTTAAAGAAAAGACCAAATTTTTTTTTAATGTTATTGCTTCTCTGATACATGATTAGCAGAGCAATAGCTGCCTTTAGAGCTGTGATTGCTGCTGCTGCTGCTTTACAGCTTGTAGTGAAACACTTCTAAGGTTGGAGGCTTGTATTGCTGTGAGCTTTCCTGTAACCCGTACTTACAGTCTTTCTCTGCAATCTGAGTTTTCAAATCTGGGCTATCGAGAGCACTTACCAATCTGTATTTGTAATTGCTTAGTACAGTCTGTACTTTCAGTATATGGGGGACCACAGAAGATGTGGTGTTTACTAGTAGCTACTGTGCTAGCAGACCATGATCTCTGAAGTTCAGTGAAGATTTGTGGCCTCTTGTTGGCTTTTAACCTTTGCTGTCCTTTCAATGAGCAAAATGTTACACTAGTATAAAAGTGATTGGGTGCTTAGCCCACTTTGTATGTAGTGTGGTTTAGTATCTTTGAATGCCTCTTTGAAAAGTAAATCTTACTGTTCGTCTAGCTGTGTCTGTTGTTTCTAACTTTGCTTTAGAAGAATAGTCAAGATGAGAGTTATCCAAAAGCTTCATCTCCTTTGGAACAAGTAAAAACAGATTCTCCGATTCTTGCTGAGCAAGTAAGAAATGTTTGTTTGATTTCAAAGTTTTCCGGTCAGGAGACTTCAGACAAAGGGGAGCTTCATCACAGCCACGTATGTATTATAATACTGGCTTCTAATTACGTAGTCATTTCTATGGTGATAACGCTAAAGCTTACGGTTAGTCTGTTATGTCTAACATAAAGAATGTAAAAGGACAAGCCTTGATAGAAAAGTAAAAGTATATCCTTTTCTTCTGAGAAAGGGGTTATTTCATATCTTTCTGCTAAGATAACTGTGCTTTTCGCGTTAAATTCTTTACCTTTGCTTTTTCAGGTTTCTCCAAGGTTATTGGTAATAATTTGTGAGGATGGCGCTTTTTTATTTTTTTGGCAAATTTAATGCTTGTGGAGGTGGTTGTAACACTGATGGCTGGCTGTGATACAAGTGTGTTCTGGGTAGAGCTGAGTGCAGAGTTCTTCACGCAGCAACGTAACATATCACACATCTCTTATGTGTACAGCCTCATACGTTACTAGTTAATATTTTGCTATGGTGATGGTGGTAGTCCGGACAATAATGAGTCATTAAATCTTTTTTGGTGAATTCAGACATGGTAGGGGTCACCAACAATGGTGATTTAGAACAATTTCATGTGATCTCTTTTGTTTTTATAGAACCTGACAGAGTGCTTACCAAGCGTGACTCCAACACCCTCACCAGTCTTTTCTGAGGTGCATTTACCTCCAGCAGTGCCTTCTGTACCAGCCATTGTGCCAGCTTGGCCAAGTGAGCCAACAACCTATGGACCAGCAGGTTGGAAGAAATATTAACGTAAATCAGAAACTACTAACCCTGAAACATACTTTAATTGTCTTGCTGAATTGAAGATGCCTCCAGGAGACACTGTTCCTTATAACTTCACGTTCCAAAGGGAGTCATTTATAGGAACATAGTTTCTTGCTGCTGAAAGCCAGTGAGAGTTCTAGTAGATCTTTGACTGCCCATATGTATAGTTTGCTTCACTCCCTACCTGAAGGGATGCGTATTCAGCTCTCCCTGTTTTTGTCCTGAGTGGTATAGCATTGAGTTTTGAGGGGGCTCGTTTTGAGGATCTGCTTAAGGTAGAACACATTGTCAGCATGTCGAAGCTTGATATATTTGTGCTCCGTGTCCCATGTAATAAGCTCCTTGATTCAGTAAGGACTCAGCTTGGGTCTGGTGTGTCTGCAACTAATGAGATCCATTTGGACCTGAGCTGCAAAGCCAGTATAAACCTTTTTCTGTGCTGTGTGTATTTTCTGATACGTGGAGTTAGCTTAGATTCAGTATCGCTCATTAGATCACGTGCTGTATTTTCTCTCCCACTGTTAGTTTCTGTACAAGAACCAGCTTTCAAATCAGCATACTGTGTTTGCATGATACGGTAATAATCCTGTCATACTTGACTGCATCTGTGACAGAAGATGCACGGCCCGGTTAATCTGAGCTTGGATTCAGAGTTGACTGTAAATGACTAGTCAGAATGAAAACTGCAGATTCTCATATATGTTTCAGTTCCCCCCCTTTTTTCCCCCCTTTTTTTCCCCCCTTCCTATTTCCTTCTGGTATTATTTTAAAAATAAATACGGGAAGAGTTTTAGCTCTTTCAGGAAAGCTTAACTGTTTCACTCTTTCTGAAAACTATTCTCTGCATTTAGCCAAATCTTCTTTTGTTTTTAACTTCCTGACTCAAGAATCTTCTCTATCTTTCTGAATGCCTCTTTTTTTCCTTTTTTTTTTCCTTGTGTCTTTTGGAAGTTGCCTTCCCATTCTCATTTGCTTTTGTGGTTGTATATAGTTGAGCTATGTATATATGTTTTTGTTTAGTTTTTTTTTTTCTTTTAGGTATTCCCCCCCAGATACCTGCTTCTTCATTGATGCCAGCCCCAGCAACGGGACCCGACTCTATTGTATCACAGGCTCAGGTAACATCTGCTCCAGTTGCTGGAGTTCCCGTGTCGCTACAAGCGTTTAACCAGCCTTTAATGCCTTTGCCTCAGACTCTGAATCCTTATCAGGATCCGCTATACCCTGGATTCCCTTTTAGTGAAAAGGGAGAAAGAGCCGTTGCACCCTCTTACTCCCTGTGCAATACTGGGGAAGACTTACCGAAAGGTGAGAAGCTAGAACGAGCTCTGGATTTTATACCATTTTTCCTAATAGGTTTTCTTTTCTTAAAATGTAGATAAAGGCCACTTCTTTGGTCCTGTTGTTAGTCTGTGTCGAAAGATCTAATTGGTGTCATTCCATGGTTTAAGATGTGGGAGGGAATGTTGGATAGAGTTGTAACTCTTTAGTCTGTGTTGCTAACTTTGCGATTATTTTAAGTGGTTACATCTGGAAAACTGATGCGATCATTTTGTGGTTCTTAGCTTGACCCACCGTAACCCGAGCTTTTGTGAATGTAAAGGATTTTCTTTGGAGAACTGCTTCCTCTTACCGGAACAGGTTTTCTCTTGTAATCAAAAGCTTGGAAGTTGTGGAGCATTTCCTTACTGCTCTGGGAAAATACAGGGTTTGGCATACTACAGATATGGAATATGCCCATAAAGAACATATCATGTCTGACTGCACGGTGGTGTTTGTTTCCTGAACTGTTTCTTTAAAAACTAGAAGTTCAGTTCCACAAACAGTTAAAACAGAAATTTAAACTGAAGTTGTACTCTAGATATCTTACTCTGGCAAAACAAAAAAACCCAAACCCAAATCAAAGACATGCAAGCAGCAACTTAATACCAGTGTTTCTCTACTGAAATGGAACTTTATGCAGGGACTAATTTTTGTGTAATATTTTAGGTCTTCATAGATCTTTTTCTGTGGTTTTTTTTTTTCTTAGATAAGAATATTCTTCGATTTTTCTTCAATCTTGGTGTGAAGGTAACTCTTCAAACTTACTTGTTTTTGTGTTTGTTATACCATAAAATTTGCTTGTCTCTGGTAATACTTAGAGTGCAGAAGTTTGGTTGCTGCAGCTGTACGCTTCAAGTTCATCTTTAAATACTTTCTTATTTTGTCTTCTATTAACTGGGATCCCAATACTGGTCCACATTGCAGTTCAGCAGAAATAAAATTTATCTCAACAGTGGTAGTGAGAACTATTGGCTTCCAGCTGTGGCTATACAGTCAACAGAAATTGTGCTTGAGAAATTCACAGGTAAACCCTTGTGAGTTTGAAGACGTGTTCTTTTGGAAGCAGTAAAGGAGAAAAGGCCCTCTGACTTGGGCCGTGTCTGTGTACTGGCCAAGCCACTGCAGTACAGATACCTACTATGGCTTTCCCTGTGGATGCTCCCTTAAGTAATCTGCGTATCTGTCCTTTCTTGCTCAGGTTAAGGACAACAGTATTTTACTTTTAACCTTCTAGGTAATTATACTAGTGGTTGATGTGTATATGTGGTGCATATCTCTGTGTGTGGGAAGAGGCTCATCCAAAAGGGCAACATTTTTCCATTTCTTGCTAAGGACTAGTTGTTTGCTTAGTTTCTCCCTTCTGCACATAAAAATGTTCCTTTTTTACCTTCTCTTACTCCTCCTGTCAGGCAAACTACTTTGGGAAAGGTTCTGAGAGCTCTTAGGCTTATTCTACGTGATTTTGGCCATAAGTAGTGATTTTCTTTGGCGTCTGTGCACAGGAAGAGGAAATGTTCAGCCCAACTTACAAAGTAAATTTAGATTTGATAACTGTGTGCCTAATACAAGTCTCTTTGCTTAATACAAAATCCGTAAGTCATTAGCAAGTGTCACTGTAACATATTTAAACCTTACTGGTACTTTTTTATGATTTGGGCTATTTTGTGCCATTTTGGTGCTTCAGCACCATCTACTGGTCAAAGTACAGTGTTCTAGTAGTTGTCCTAGTTCACCACTCCTCAGCTGGTGATCATATGGCATGGTAGACCTGGGAACTACTTTCTGCATTCCCCTGGCCACTGCTTTGGTCCTGGATCCCTCTGTGCTGAATCCACACCCTTCCAGCCGCTCCTTCAGCGTGAACCGACCAGTCCCCGTTGAGGGGAGGCCTGGGTAGGCTGCTCAGGATGGATTGCTCAGGAGGGACTGTTTCTACAGATGGCACAGACACGACTCTACCAATTTTTGGGCTCTGCCCTCTACTTACTTCAGTGTTTTCTTAGCCAGCCTTGTGCCTCCATCAGCCTTTCTGTGGTGTTCTCTACAGCCTGAAATATGTATATTTGGCACATCGTATTATAAAAGCATCTTACAATGGTTGCTCTCGAGCCAGTGGCGAGGTACCATGGTACAAACACAAAGTCTGTGTTTATAATCTCTGTCTCCGAGCAATGTAACTGTAAGCTGCTGCCTGCTAGTTATCTAACATGGAAGTAGAGGAAAAGGAAGGGGGCTGCCGCCTGAAGTGGATGAGTTCAGTGTCGTGAACGTAGCTCCTCTTCACTGACAGCGCAGAAAAGGCTGCTGCGAAAATGGCACGTGCCTGTTGTGTGACTCCCACCGGTATCTGGAAAGTGTACTGTATGTTCTAATGAAACCTAGGCCCCTGCGTTATGAAAGAGCTTCTGAGGAAGCTGATCTGTGGGTTGTGTGAGCATATACATGGATTTCAATATTTACAGATTGTCCGTGGGGCAACGGTCTAACTTCAGGTCTCAGTATAGTCTTTTTTGGGGTGTTTTGTTTTTTTTTTTAAGTGAAAATATACGTGTGATATGACTTCTTGTTGTTTTGATTGTTCACCCTTAGAATTTTGAAAAGTGAGCTACTAGGGCAAATTGCCAATTAATAACTGTGATTCTGGAAAATGAATTTGAAATGTGTGTTCTCTAAAGCTTGACTTAATGGCATCATGTGTTTAAATTAACTATATAGAAATTATGTTACCAAGTTTTCTTACTGTTTGTTACTGTTGCCCATTTCAACTGCATTTGGAAGGAAAACAAAAAATGAGAACTACTATCTGGAGTTCTGGAGTCTCAGATACTCTTTAGAATTGATGGCAGTCACTGTAAATAAAATTAACCTTTACTTCCTGTAATTAATTGTTTCAAAATGGTAAGTGACCTGTGTGCTATTGTATCTCTGAACGTTCAAAAGACCAAATATTCTTGTTTGTTTTTTTCCCTATCTTGCAGGCATACAGTTGTCCCATGTGGGCACCCCATTCTTACTTGTACCCCCTGCATCAGGCCTATTTAGCTGCTTGTAGAATGTACCCAAACGTCTCCCTCCCTGTGTATCCGCACAACCTCTGGTTCCAGGAGGCTCCGCCGACTCAGAATGAAAACGAAACTGCACGAACAAACAGGCACTTTCCTGTTCAGGGTGAGGTCAGATCCAACGGTCAAATTCCGCAGGTTGATAGATCTCCATCACTGCCTCTGATTATACCGACAGCTCAGGTGTCAGAAAGTCAAGGACAGGTCTGTGTAGAGTCGGAGAATCCAGTGCAAGCCCTTCATGCAAACTACGAGGAGTCCCTGAGAGGGAAGAACATGTTCCCACAGCCACCCTTTGGACACAATCACTTCCTAGGAGCTGTTCCAATAGCACCTCCTTTCTTTCCTCACTTTTGGTATGGGTACCCAGTTCAGGGTTTCATTGAAAATTCAGTAGCAAGACCTAATGTTGTCATGTCGCCCGAGGACAAAGAGGCAACAGCCAGCACCTCCGCAAACATGTACGTGGCTAAAGAATGCAGCCCTCCGGTTCCCGCCGTAAACTCTACAGAACAGCGTCAGAAGACTAACAGCAGCAGCGGCTCGAACACCGTACCCTTCCCCGTGGCTGGTGCGAGCAGTGAATGCAGTGCCCCAAAAGAAACTGCAGGTAGGGCACCCCACTTGGAGCAGACTTGTCCTTCTGCTTCTCCTGTCAAGCAGAAACCATCCAGCCAACAAAACCGTTCTCCACAAATACAGGGGACTGAGAGGCAGACGGCGGTGGCCAATGCTCCGCCACTGTTGGCAGAACCACCGAAAAATGAACTGAAAAATAGTGTTTCCAGTCGTAAGGAGAAGACAGATAAAGGTAGAGATTCCAAGGGTGCTGGTAACGTGCAGGCAGAAAGGAGGGCACAGAGAACAAGGGAAGAGAGCTCTGAAGACGAGAGTGAAGTTTCCGATATGCTGAGAAGTGGTAGATCCAAGCAATTTTATAACCAGACTTACGGAGGAGGTAGAAGGCCTAGACTGGAGTGGGGTTATTCCAGCAGGGGAGGATACCAGTTCCAAAGAAACGAGGAAGCCTGGAAAGGACCACCCAGCAGAAGCAGAGATGACGGCTACCAGTATCAGCGAAACTTCAGAGGGAGGCCATATAGGAATGACAGGAGAAGGGCAACACTGGGAGATAATCAGAGGGGGCATCAAACATAGAATGAATAGATTAGATAATTGAAAATCTTGAAATGCAAAAAGTAATTTGAAGTAGCAGTTTGAAATCTTAAATCTTTCTTTTTAGTAAAGTTCAAGGATATGTTTAACTTTCGGCAAGTAAAGACTAGGAGGACATGAACTCCTACCATATGTGGCTTTGGTTTTGGTTTTTTTTTTTTTTTTGATTATAGTTTGTTTGGCTTAGCATTTTTTCTTCGATGTCAAATTAGAAAAAAAAAAAAATATAGGTTTAGTGTTTGATAATTATTTTTTTTCCCCAGAAATTTTGAGTTTGTGATAGAAGATGGATACGTACATTTACTAGTGACAAATTATAGCATTTTGACGTGATCTAGATTCTAAAATTGACGGTAACATTGCACCAAATATAAATGTATATTTTATCATACAATGCCTTAGTTCTGAACTGAGCTAAAGGAATTCTCAGCCTACTGCACTGTTGTCTTTGATATGCTTCCAACCCAAAGGCCTTTCATCTCAAAAAAAGAAAAAAAAAAATAATCTGTCAAACTTGAATGTTTCTCTTCAGTGTGTTACACGTACAGCAGCCAGCTAACCCTGTGTCTTAGGTATGTTGTATATAGTTCTTTTAATATTCATAGGGTATATTTTTGAATTTTAAAAAGCATTTATTTGTTGAAATCGAAATCAAGACAAGCAGTCAAGAATAGCCGTGTATGAATTGATAAGAATGGCTGTTTCCACCAAGAATTCTTAATGCTGGTGTGACTAGAATGGTGCCTATGCCAACTAAATAATTACAAAGACAATAAAAATGTAGATGCTATGCATTTCCAAAATAATTCTGCATCTGTTATAATAGCAGAAGTTTTTTTAATGCCACTTTAACACTAATGCACTGACAAATCCTAGCTATTTTGTGAGGAGAGATGCATAAAGTACGTTACGTTTTTTTTTTTTTTAAGTTTGTATGATTGAGCTACTGTTCAGTATTCTTTTGTTGTTGCACTGTTGATGCAAATTTATGTTTTGCATGTACAACTCATTGCTGGAACTACTTTTAAAAAGCAAGATGGGGAGTCGCGGTGTGCTCTGCTCTTCCCTCCAGTTCAGAAGAAAGTGGCTTCTGCCTTATATTTTTACACTGTGTCAGAGTTCTGATGCTGTTTCTTCTGACCCTGCCCGATAATGATCTCCGCAGTGTTCCTGTTGCCTTTGCAGTTTGGACGTTCAGCTGTCCAAACTCAGAGTGTGCAGCGTGCACAGTATTCACTCAGTTCTGTTGCTCTGTAAAATGACCTGTGTATATTTTTATATCTCTGTATATACTAGTGTAGGTGATGGTGCCCTTTCGTTCATGTCCAAGATTGTACACCCTTGATCAGGAAACTTGAGTGATAGTTCTGTGACAAATAGTTTCTTTTCAGATGCATGCCATGTATAAAACCCCTACTTAAAATAAATGTTTGTCTTTTCACTTTCTTTCTAAATTAATTTACGTGTTTGAAACTGTTGCAGTGACATCAAATGTATGTATGGTGGTGTTCTGACAGAGCCACTTGTAAGAACTGTAAACAATGAGCTAATATGTAGGCAAGCTACAAACTAGAAGGGGACATAAACTGGCTTTCTAGTTCTTATTCAAAGGGGTAGTGGCAGGGGCTGCGTTGTGGGTTTTTTGTGTGCGTGTTCTTTTTAACCTAAATGCTTTTCCATGCAGAAATGCATTCAGGGATTCAAGAGGCAATTTTCAGTTTTTCAGGTTGAGAACTAAGCATGCACCGAAGGATTCAAGAGTCGATACTATTGTGGTCCTCTGTTTACCTCTGCTACTTACAAAGACTTTAAACGGGGCCTCTTATTATCTTTCCTGGGAAGCTCTAAACCGTAACTGCAGTTGTAGCCCACATCTGTCCAGCAGGCACTGAAATAGTAATTCAGTACCAGAGCACGCATTTGATCGTGAGCTTTGTTACAAAAGCAAAGGCAGTACAGGCTTCCTGCAGAAACTTCTTGGGGAACAGTGGAGAAGAGGCACGGCAGTAAGTGGTAGGGCTGTACTTCTAAAAATTGACTTAAAATAGTTAAGCTGGGCCTATGCCCTGCCTTGCTGCTCTAGGACAGGTAAGGACTGAAATGTGCAGATGTAATATTTTCTCCACCCTCGCTTGATTAAGTATGGTTTTCTCTGGTTTTGCTGAAAGACTTGGAGCTTGATTGGCCAAACCCTTTACCTGGGGCAAGATGTAGACTGCAGGATCCCACAGGTCAGTAATATTTAGCATATAATAAACCGAGATGCACAGCTCCAGCTATTTGCTAAACTACATTTTTACCTTCCCCTAATTAGGACTGATTAACAGAAGATGCAGAACTCAAGTCCAAAGGAATTCGTACTCGTCTTAACGATAAATTTTACTTATGGTTAGCCTTTGGCAGGCTGTGTTCGTTTACCTGTACTTCTTCGTGGAGTACCTCTGCTGGCATAATACAGATGGACAGTCAGACACAGCTGGGGCGAGTGTATCTAACTCCTGATGCTGCCAAGGTTACTAAATACCCAAGTTACTAACAGACATCATAATGGCTTAAGGAAAAAAAAAACAAACAACAACAACAAAAAAAACTCACCCCACCACCAAAAGACAAACTGCTGCCTTCTCCTGTAACTTATGAGGGAAAGATGCAAATAAAGTCCTGTTTTCTTTCATCTCCCCTAACATTTTTCACAAGCCAGTGAAGGCAGAACACACAACTGTTGCATGGAAAATACTGTTCCTTACTTTTAAGATATGTAGCTGAAAGTTATTTTTACACATCTGTGAAACTTACTTGCTTAAGATTTGTGTAGGAACCCTTAACTATAGGCACCTGCAGCACCTTACTTTATATAGAAATCAATTTTTAACATGCTATTTTTTTTTATCTTCGTTTTTGTCTATAGTAAGGATTAAAGCTTTCACTTCAGGCAAAAGTGCTTCTTGCATCTTAACCTTGTAAAAATCTAATCTTTCCATGGATGGAAAGATGGTTGGTGCCAGAAGTTACAGATGGAGGAAGGAATTGGTCAGAATTCTCACACCTGCTCGTAAGTCTACATTTTAGTCTGTTTCCCTACCCAAGAGAACTGGTTACACCTTTCTTTCTTTGTTGCTGGAAATACTGTATATGTGTCCCTGAAAATGGCAGGTTTTGCAGGATGTTGCAGGATGATCCTTGATTTTTAATGTGCTTCTAAAGGCTGACATGATCTTAATCACAAAGTAGAGAAACGCAGTGCTACTTGGACATGTTACAAAGCAGTACTACTGTGTTTAAGGGAACTCTATACAGAGACAGGATGGTTTAGTAAGCTGGTTCACTAGCTGTCTGCAAAGCGAAACAGGCTTGTTTTCTTCTCCTCAGATAATTAGTACAACACAAGGGGGCCACTTACCTGCCACCTCTGAAACATCTGATTTGGTTTTTGTAAATCCCTTTTTAGTTAGGATGCTATTAGAGCCCTTGGAGCCAAACACGATTTGCCGTACGCATATGAACTGAAACCTTAACTCTGTTCAGTGCTTTAGAAAATCCCTAAATAGAGGTAGACCCTGTGCGCAGAGATGAGCTGCCATACCCTCTCTAATCCTTAACAAAAGCCGTATATAGATCAATTTGTTACAAGCTTTGAGGTAAGTGTTCTCTTCGGCTGTGTGGCTCTACCAGTACAGAAGGAGGGTTTTGGCGACAAGGTGTCCGTACTGTGTGAAACTGATGGCTTCCTTACTCAAAAACCTACTTCCTAAAGTACACGGTCAAGTTTTTGTAGAACAAGCAACTGGAAAAAACAGCTGTTAACCTTTCTTCACTCTGCAGGTTTAAGCTACAGAAGACTGAAAGGATTTTAGTATTTTCTTTAAGACTTTATTTAGCTGATTGATTATTCTCCTGTAACTAGGTCTGAGAAGATGCTCAGGGACAGATGACTAAAAAAGGTGTAGATATCTTCCTTTATGTTGTTATAGATAGTTTGTACTCTAGCTTTTGTGTGTTCCTTTCTGTAGTGTGAGAAAAGGTGTGCCTGACAACATCATATACACACTTTTAAATTATTAATTCAAGAATTTTTGCACTGTGTCACAGAAGAGCTGTAAGTTAGGAGGATATTTATTTATGAAACCCCCATCCAGAGAGATTCAACCTTTTTAAAATAGGAGTTGTTTCTGTAGCTCGACAGAAAACAGATTGAAAGATTTTTAAAATGAGGAAGTTCGGTCAGTACTTGGTACATGAGTAGGATATATTGAATTGAAAACCTCCCTTAAAATTTGAAAAATCTGGAGACTCATTTGCACAATTTTGAGGTGGTCTATTTTGAAGTTATTACATTGAAAATAGGGCTGTGTCACCAAAATATAGAAAGTGGCAGTTTTACTCAGACTAGGATTTGTACTGCTACTGGCCTCAGATGTTACACGCAGCAAGAGATTTTAAGCTCCAAAAGATGAAGTGTTCTAAAACCTGATTGAGCCTTCTCATCCACAAGTGTTGGGACTCCAATATGCATTTCTATATGCCAGATTCAATATTTAGTCATCCAGGAAAAAGTAGTTCCCACTCTTCTTTTGTTCCACGTCCTTGGGAAGAGAAAAAAGGTCAATGTTACCTGAAGCAGTCTTTGGCAGACTTGAACAAAGCTGAAATAAAAGACACTTAGCTCAACGCCTTCCTACTTTCCTCATTACTTTTACTACTCGTTTCATGTGCTGTTTTCCAGCACAGCAAAACTACCAGGTTAGTCTTAATTTTGTTCCTTATTTTAAAACCTGGTTTTATATTAAACAGTCATGGCTTCTTTACTGTAAAGGTGCTTCTCTCTTACCTTGATTGAATTGAGTTTGTTTATTCTTGGTCTGTAATTGTTGGGGTCTCTTCTAAACGTGATTTCGAGTTGAGATAAAAACTTATTCATTCCAGCCAAAAGAGTCTGTGGACTGTTAAGAGAGAAGAACATTTTCCAAAGTTCTATACTCTGCAGATTACGGGCAGCTTTGATCTCCATCCTGAGCTCATTTGAGTCTGGTAACGCAAGCGTGAGCTCTACCTGACATACCAGGATGGGCTACATTTTTAGTCAAATCATCTCTCAGACAAGAGGTCATAACCACTACCCTCATCTTTCAGCAGTATCACAGCATGGCACTACAAGGCTTCAAACTGCTACCTTTACGTTCTTTTTACTTTCTATCCACTCACCTGCCTGTGCCGGCACACTTAAGTTATATACATTTGAAGAGAAAAACCTAGAGTTGCACCGTTAGCCAGATAAAACAAGAATCATAACATACTGATGCTTACAAGCATTTATGTGACCATGATTTTTTAAATTCAAACATGTTCTTAGAAGGAACATCATCAAAACCAGGCTAGCACTGTGTTGTAAACACAATAAACCCACTGCTAGACCCATGTGTTTACTTCATCTGTCTCACATTAAGTACTTGGGAATTACACTGTTCTAAAAGCTTGTTTTCTAATAAGGCTGCTCCTTAGAAAGTCTCTGTAATTTACATGAAATTATTTACAGGAACAAAGTAGACATATCACAGGGAACAGCTCTGAAAGAGTAAAAATCATAGTGTAGGCTGCATGCTGCAGTCCAGCCCTGCGCTTCACAAGACTTGCACACATGTGCCTTTACTACCTGGCTTTCTTTCCATACAGCTGAAAGGTACTTTCACAAGCACACTTAGTTTACAGTTGGCCCCTTTTTCTTTCCTCACAATTGATGCCACTTATATGTTCTCTGCTGACTGTAAGGCTACTTTAAGCCAGGAGCTGGTCTAGTTTTTGAGGGCTTGGTTACATTCTCCAACTATACCCCAACTTTCTGTTAGGCAGCCTCTAAATATGGGCCAATCTAATTTTCTTTTCCTTGCTTCAAAACAAAAGCCAGAACGCTCAGGGAACTCTTGGATAACTTTAAGTGCAGCTTAAGTTTCCATAGGCAAAGATGCTTCACCTCCTTATTTTTGTTGATGCTTCTGATAGAAATAAATTGTTTATGTTGTCCTCTTTAATCCAAACAAGTCTCTTACCTGTTCGCAAGTGTGTTCTTGGAAGGGATACCATCAAATACAATCACACGATCAGCAAGATACGTAGCCATGATAAAGTCATGTTCTACCACAAAAGCTGTTTTTTTAGCATGGAGAATGAAACTGAAATAGAAATACAAAAGGAGAGAGCTGAATATAAACTTACTGTAAAGTTACTGAAAATTTCCGTTATTTTTCCCATCATGCATACGTTACCGTTTAATGACTCTAGCAGCCATTAGACGTTGCTCAGAGTCTAAATATGCAGAAGGTTCGTCAATTAGGTAGACGTCTGCAGGTTTACCAAGACAAAGAGCTAACGCAACGCGCTGCAACTCACCACCAGACAAGGTCTGAACCTATTGGGGTGGGGAAGAATAAAGCCATATTTAGTTCAGGCACAGGTAAAGAATTAAAGAAGAAAAGTTAGGATGTCGTCTCAGGCAATTAATACCTCCTGGTCAATGATGTTTTCTATTTGAAGAGGTTTCATTACATCAGTTACAAACTGGGGGTGTGTATAGGCATCTCTGATCTTCTCATGCAGTAGCTGACGGACACTTCCCTAGTAACAGAAAAATGTTGCCACTCAGTTTTATGCACCAAACCACGTAGAAACTGAATTAGAGCTTTTTGTTCTGGGCATAAAGAAATTCTACCTGTGTGCTACAAACATGCTTTTTGTAGCAAGCACAATACTTAATAAATAAGACTTAAACGTACTGTAGATTTAGGACTGATCTTCTGTGGTTTGTAGCTGACATTTAGAACTGGGACCTCACCTATAAAAAGATAAAATTTATAATGAAAACAGGAGCTTTTCAAGTATCTTCAAAATAGGTTTCGACCAAGGTACTAAGGATTACCTCCTTCATCAGGCGTAAGTCTTCCTGCAAGCATTCGGATAAACGTAGTTTTGCCAGTTCCTAAAATAAAATTCAAGTTACATATTACTTCACACTTTTTAGTAACAGATCTCTAACGATTAAGTCACTCGTACAAAAAAAAAAAAAAAAAAAAGAGTTAATAAAGAATACATTTTAAAAATCAGACTGCTTTCGGAAGTTCTACATTCACTTCCAGCAAGCAGCACTTGCTATTACTTGCTTTTTCAAATGGAAGAGACATCTAGAGCTACAACAGTCCAGACTTGTTGCTAAGCTCACCTGGTCAATGATCATCCTGCCAGTCTAAGTTCTTGAAATGGGATAACAGACAAGCACGCTGGCATCATTAACATTCAATAACTGCAAGTTCCCGCTATACAGAGCACAAGCTCATGGCATGACACCTTCACTTGGAAACAAGCAGTTCAACCTGACTCAAACCCAGTGATTTTGAAGCCTGGCTCCTAGACTGAGAAGGGCTTGAGGAGCATATTTAGGGCTGTAGAAGCAGTTTCCAACAAGTATTGCACTTACCATTTTCCCCTAACATCACCATAATTTCAGAATCAGTGAATTCTCCAGCTACTATGGAGAGTTCAAATTCTCCCATCTTTTTTTTCATTCCTGGGTATTTGTACATACACATCTTTTTAACCTCTTCTTCATTAGCTGTCTCAGCCACTTTAAATACCAGAGATGCATCTCGAAACCTTAGATTTTCTGTTGGAACATAGCCATCTAAGAAGATGTTTATGCCTATGAAGGGAGAAAAAAAAAGATCATTTGAAAAGGTCTACAACAAAGCAAGATAAGATGGATTTCAATTCTTGGCTGTAAATTCCAATCAGGCAAGAAGAACGCTGGATTTTAAACGGCAGGTTAAAAGAGGTAACAAACCTCCTATTTGAAAGTGTGTCTATTATGCAAATTGAATGGAGAAAAATCTTACGAAAATTACAGAAAGGCTGTAGAAACTCTTCCTGAAAACCTAGTATTAGCAATGTGTGTAGGGTTTAAAGGAACTACTGCTGTTGGACCCATTTTCAGAGAAACCTTGTTACTGAGTCTCAGTGCCGCAAGTGTGGTCCACTCAGTTGAACGCTACATACCTCTGTACTGTGCAAACTGTCTCCTGCCCTTTCTCTACTATTTATAGGGTCTTTTGTGTAACTCCACTGTTTACAAAACACCTGCAAGTATCAAAATTATGTCCATAGCAAGAGAGAAAGGGCATTTCATACTTAAGACTTCTGGGTTGAATTATAAATTCAGGATCACGTAAAGCAGAAATTCTGCACAAAAATACCCAGTAGTTTTTTAGTTATTGAACTATAACAGGAAGACATGTTCAGTAGAAAACTAGCTTTCTGGTACACTTTTTTTCTTCAACAGAATTTTTTGGGTATGTTTAAGAAGAGAAATATGGCAAGAATTACCTTCTCTTACGCTGAAAGGCATAGTAACAACACCGTAAGCACTTGGCACACCATACAGGCAGCAGATAAAGTCAGAGAGATAATCTAACACACTTAGATCATGCTCTACAACAATAATGTACCTGAAATAAAAGCCAGAGAGATGCTTTTATGCTTCAATATAAAACATTTTTCCTTTTTTTCTTACTTTAGTCTTGCATAAGCAAAAGCTATCAACATGATTTTCATTTAATATGGTTTCTTAGCTTTATATTAAAGAAAGACAGAGTTCAAATCTCTGATAAGCATTTTTTTTTTAAACTGTCCAACAAACAGACATTGTGAATGACAAGTTGAAAGTCCATCTTCAGTGTAAACTGGCAGCTTCTTAATGTACACAGTAAGTGGAAGGATATTGATTGATTGGAGCGAAAAAATACTTAGCACATTTGTAGAAAAAAAAATATCTTTGTGAGGAGGGGATGGATGAGCAATACTCAAGTGAAAAATAACCACCTATATTTTCACATCCTTATTACAAAATTTACCCCAATGCTGAAATAGTACAGAAACTATAGGAAATAAGTTTCTAAAACACAAAAGAATAGAATATTACTGACTTAGAATATTTTAAAATTCTATTAGTGTACCATACTGCAAAGTCAGCAGTTCTAGGGAGATGGACTGGATGTCTCTTCCCTCTGTAAACAGTCACCTATTATTACAGCCTAGCAAAGCATTTGAAGTTTGTATTTACCTGTCAGGGTTTATTAAGGATCGAATAGTAATGGCAGCCTTCAAGCGTTGCTTGACATCTAGGTAGCTAGAAGGTTCATCAAACATGAAGCTAGTCCCAAAAGAAAGAATGAAGTCTTAGCGAATACAAGCTTTCTACATATTCAAACCTAATACTAACATTTTAACTATGAAATACGTAGAAATTAAAAATTATTATTACTTATATTGAAAAAGAGAGAGAAAAAATGAGAATTATGGGCTGACACCTGCTTTCAATCTCTGATGACTGTCATGTGAAATTATTAAACAGTACAAGTTAAGTATTACTTTGCCAAAAGCTCCGGCAAAGTTATCAAATGTTAGGAGAAATCAGCAATCGGTTAGGAATCCCATGCACTCAGTTCTGATTCAGCTTACATTTAATATGAACTGAAAAGTGCAAAAATACTTTAGAAGACTGGAAGAAGGGCATCTTCCAAAAAAGAAAAACAGAACAAAACAAACAAGAAAACCCACTCAAAAACTGCACCAGCCAAACAAAAAAATCCAACACAAACAAACACACACACCAAAAAATAAAAACCTCTTAAAAAACCATAACTCTTCTGATCCTGCTTTCTTGGTCCCAAGGAGTCAGGAAACAGCATAGATTAGACAATGATTTCCTGGTTGAAAGCCAGGAGAAGAGGGACACACGTTCCCAGAGGTGGAGAAGGATCTCTCCATTTCTTATTCAGAGAGGCTGAGTGAGGTACGCTGTCGAACAGGATACGTTTATGTGACATTAGGGACAGGTTACGAAGTTGTGATGGTGAAATTTAACACTGGCCTCTGAAATTAGCTATTTCCAGTCAGATGAATTAAAGTATAAAATCTATCGAGATGATATATGGAGCAACTACGGATCTTTGCTGCTGACTTGGTAAAACCAATTTAAAAAAAAAAAACACCTTTTTTTTTTTTAAAACAAAAGAATTATTTCTAACAATAAACGTAAGTTAGAGGACCATATTCTGAGACAGATTATTAGAAGCAAAGTGTAACAGAAGTAAATTAAACATACATATCAGCCTTCTGAATGCAAACAACGGCACAAGCAAATCTCTGAAGTTCTCCTCCTGAAAGGTCCTCGACATTTCTTTCTTTCAGATGGGTTAAGTCTGCAAATAAGTGGTTAATTTTAGATATGTTATAATCAACACAACAATTCATATTCAATCACAGCAGACATCCTACACAGAGGGAAAAACAGAAAAGTAAAATAAGCGTTCAGTTTATATAGAAGCATCATAGTGCTATTTGTAAGTCACAGCAAGTTACGGCTTCTCTGCAGCATTAGCTGATTAACTTGTACGGCTGCTGCTTATCGCGCAGAAGGATTACATTTCTATTTGGTTTTACACTATGTAGTCGGTAAAGATTTCTGGCCCTAAAAAGAAACTAGACCAGTTTTAAAAGTATTTCTTGCTAGACCTGGCTGACGAGTTCTGATTTTCAGGAAAATCGAGTCCCCCAAATGTTACAGCAAATGGGTGAAGCCAGTATTTTCTCATTGGCTTTATGAACAGGAAATCTCAAGAATATACCATTTCACTACTAAGTTAAGTGGAACTCAAAGACCATGCTCTTGGTGGCATAATGCAGCCCCACCAGATCTATCCAAAAGAACCCTGGTGTTAATTTAGCAATACCTAAATTAATACCTACCAACTGAATTCAAAACACCTACAAAAAATTACTAGGGCTGGACTATGCAGATGATGTTCTTATTAACTGCATTATTCTCAGAAGTCAATATTACTCCCATTATAATTAGTTATATACAGGGTTTTTTTGGGGGAGAAAATAAGAAAAAGGTTTTTTGTACTTGGATAATATTTCCTATACGCAACGGTTCTCCCAAGGGGGGTTGCTAAGATTTTGCTGGAGTTGTAAGCAAGCAAGAGCAGCAGATGCAAACTGGAATTCTTCCAGATGTAAAAATACACGTTTTCTACCATGAAACAGAAACTGCAGTAGATTCTGTTAACCTGCACGTATCAATTAGTTTGCCACTAGAAAGGATTATTTGCATTGGTTCAGATATGCTTACAGCAAGCACTAAAGCGTCTTTTTTCTTTTTTTTTTTTAAATTGGTATAATTTGAATCTCGTATCACATTAGTAGTAATTTTTCTTTTTCAGTAAGTATGAATTTCTCAAATGCTTTGAAGTTTAACTTTACAAAATTACTTACCAAGCTGCTGACATACAACAGTTTGTGTCTTAGTTTCATCCTTCCTATCCAGAATTGATCCCACTGTTCCCTGCATAATAAGAAAAAAATTCCATAACATTATTTCTACACTAAAAATTTCAGACAGTAGTGGATTTTCAACATTCAGTTATGCTACTAAATAAAATCTTTAAACACGAGAGAAGTATGACAGGAGAGGCTCCCAGCCTTCTTTCTATTAGCTCACAGAATTTCTCACCTTTGCAGCTTTAGGGATCTGGTCCACGTACTGAGGTTTAATGATAGCTTTCAGGTCATCTTCCAGGATCTTGGTAAAATAATTCTGTAATTCAGATCCTCGGAAATAAGTCAAAATTTCTTGCCAGTCGGGTGGATCCTGTGACAAAATTAAAGCCTGTGTTTACTTATACCATTCTAAAAACATCATAAAAAATATTGAATTTTAAAATTCCGATCAATACAACAACAAGAATACGCTTGCAAAAGCTAGTTACCACAAGGTAATCTTGCCACTGCAAAGTTTCCATTAAAAAAAAATAATAGAAAAATTAGAAAATTGCAAAACAGAAGGCAGAAGTTCAAGTATTTTTTTTTTCCAGGTGTCACTAGCTCTTTCAAGAAAAAGGATTTTAAATTTGCCCCTAGGACATCCACAACTGTCCTTAAGACAGTTACGAAGCTACGAGCCAAACTACTTCATGGAGAAAATTATAGTATGGATTAGTATAACTGCACTTATTAGCTGATCCAGCTAATCCAAAGGAAAAAAAAAGAAAAAAAGGGTTGGACTGATAAAATCAAAGGAAAAATGACAAAAAAAAAGGAACTGTTCAGAGCAATCACCCAGGAAAAAGGCACAACTCGTACAGTTTTGTTTTATACAGCGTACTGCTCTGAATGGTGACAACTTACTTATTTTGATGGTAAACAGCACAGAGCGACACAGCCATATTTCCAAAACAAGCAAATACACAGAGGAAATGCTTCATAAGTTTTAGAGCAGAAGCAACACGGAAGATTCATTTCATACCACGTGCTTCTGTGGTCATAATGATTTGGGTCTTCACAGGAAAGTCTGATTTTTGAAGCATGGTAATTCAATTAAGTACACATTCAGAAAATCAAAAGTTTTGTTATTTCTGCAATACTACCACCTGAAACAAGAAGTCCACAAAATAACATAAGCCAAACTTGAAAGAGAATGGAAAACATAGGTGGGGAATGATTATTTCTTTGCAGTTTTAAGTGGCAGCCATGAAATGAATAATTTAGTAAAATGTTACTCTTTCAAGTAAAACTGATGAAGAAAGTTTGAACACACTTGTTCCTACAAGTCCTTCTTGAAGGGCAAAAGTGAGCATCAGAATTCAATTGTTACCACGTGATTTGAAGGTGAGAACTGAAATACTGTTCAATAAGAAGAGTCACAATAGGTATTATTTATGTCTTTTATCTAATAATATTCACTCTTTGGAGTAGTGCGAGGTAAACAAACCCCTCTAAATTATTTTGCTTGCTGGCTGCATAGCTGACTGAGTGTAAATGCATAGGAAAATGGATTATGATCTCCCATGAAGGCCAGCAGACTACACGTTGTTCTGTGTCTGGTTCTCAAAAAATACTATTAAAATTTCAAAGTGTCTAGCAACATGAAGAAACTAAGGATTTTCAGAACTCATTATTGAAGTGTACAGTGGGAAATATCTTCAACAACAACTTACGATAATAACATATTTTATAAGAGATCATCTTAAAAAGAATCAAAGATAAAGAAGCCTAAGAGATCACAAGGATACACGGTAAGCGCTCATAGACACTAGAACTGTTCAGATAAAACCACCGTTGAACTTAGAAGAAATTCCAAAACTCGAGCTACCTAAATGGGTAACATTTATGTTACCAATTACGTTTACCTGTTCCCTGATGGGGAACAGGTAAATTGTGCAGGGAAAAAAAGTTGACATTTTTAAAGATTGATATAAAAAAAAAAAACACCCTTAAATGTGACTTAAAGACAGAAACCTACCTCTGGTATGAGTTACAATTGTAATTAGTATTCTTGTCTTTCTTGGAAGATATATAGAATTTTCAAAAAAGCGTTTGTTAACAACATGCTTCTACTATTGTTTCTGTGTGGAGTCAGTCACTGGCTGTTAATAAGGAAAGTGCCAATGTCCTTGCAAATTCTATCGTGTTCATAGATATGAAAATTCAGTGAAAAAAAGTATAACCACAGTTATCTATGCCAACTCTATTTTATTGCTGATACTTACATCATATTTTCCAAGATTTGGCTTCTGTTTTCCCGCTAAAATTTTCAAGGCAGTTGATTTTCCAATCCCATTGGTTCCAACCAATCCCAGTACTTCACCTGGACGAGGGATAGGCAACCTGTACACAACATCAATAACTTTGGACTGTATTAATGCTATCAGACAACAATATTTGGTGGTAAAGTAAATGTTACAACCTGTTTTCAGACTTTCTGATTGTTTCACCCTACTTTGTTAACTTGCCAATATATAATTCAAATTAAATCAATATTCCTTAAAAATAGAATATTGTAAGAAAGATTTAAGAGCAGTCTATTCTTTAAACAGGAGTTCTGTAAAATGAGCACTAAAGTTTTATTTCATTATTAATATATTTTAGTAAGAAAAAAGTACTTAATATTCAAAAAGGAAGCTACTGAGGTAATAACCAAGAACACCTTGATGTGCATTATGTTTAGACTACCTTTTACATTGATTTGAAAAATAAAATACCTGTGAAGTTTGAAGGCATTGGCACAATATCTATGCGTTGTTTCTTTCTCCAGGTTGCTAGGTAAGTTAACAATTGACAAGGCTCCAAAAGGGCATTTCTGTAATTGAAATAAATTTATAGATTACTAGTGCACACAAAAAATTTATTAACAGAATACTATGTTCTGTACTGCACCCAGCTGCACATTTAAATATTTTTACAAGAACTTCTACCAAATTACTTAATTTACATAGTCGACTTTCCAAAGAAGTCCTATACAACATTTTTCAAATTCAATAGTTAGCAATTTAGACTATCAGTCTACAATACAAATGAGGCACACTGCGTATATTCTCTAGCTCTTTTACAAAAACAGCTTTCCACTGCTAAGTGTCTATAGCCACAAACAAACAAAACTAAATAAAACCAAAGCCCCGCACACCCTGCAATGCAACCAGTTCCATAAACTGACACAGTACTTCACTTTCTATAAGAAATAACAGTTAATAAGGTCTGACTATTCAGGAAAACAAAACTGCTTTTTGAAGTTACAGTATGCATTACTAAATATAATAGCATAATAAGGAAATGTTATCACTTTTAATAAAGCAGCCTAACTCTTACCTTGATGCAAATACCACAACCAATACAAAGTGTTTCTGAGATCCATGCTATTTTGCTTTGTGATGTGACTTCTATGCAAAGTTTTCCTGGGGAAAAAGAAGATTAACTCAAAAAAGTTTCTGATAAATCAGAATTCTTGCCGGTATTACTAAATTCCACAGAGGAACACGTAACTGATTAACGTTCATGGAAGCTTCGGATCATCCAAAGACCTGAAAAGTGTCATTATTACTATGAATTGTTCATGCTTTCAGTGATACTTCTAAAGGCTTTATGAAACGGAGCATGAATGATAAGCATAAAACTAGCAATTATAAAGAAATAGTTCCTTCTACTAGAAGATTATTTAAAACTTCACCAATTGCTTAAATACTTTTTTAATTTATATCTCTTACCCATTCGAACCACAGGACAACTCTTCTTGCATTCCTGACGGCATTTCTTTGGCTTACACTTGTCATGGTTGACAATAGCAATTCTTGTTAATTTGTCTGCCATAATGCACAATTTAGGGTTAAACACCAATTATGAGGAGTAGTGGGAGTCTTCCAGATCTAAAGAAAAAAAAAATCCAAAAGAAAGCATAATTACTGACAGCACAGGGAAGAACAGTCTTACCTGAAGTTATTACTAGCAGAGTTCAGAGATGAAAAAGCAAAATGATTTGATTTTCCTCTTTTAAGCAAGATGGCAAACAGAGCAAAGTCTCAGATACAAGTAGTAAGGGTTACTGATGTGTAGATAACTGCACAAATCTTTAGCATCCGCTCTCCATTCCATTACTATTTCTCCACTGTAAAATAAAACTGTGATTGTGTCTGAGAACTTATTTGTTTCCAAGAGAAGTATGTCGTAGTAAGAACAGACGAATCTATACTATTGCAAATTTCAGGTTCACAAGCTGCCTTGTGTAAAGTAACCTTGTTCACACTACAGTGCCTGGGAAGGTCAAATTATGACCGTAACTATTAATCCAAGAATCTGATTATAATATTCCTTTTTCAAACTGCATGCCAATATTCTATATTAAATGATTAAAATACTGTAAAATTTCAACCAGTTTTCAAAGTGAAAATTTGTAGTTGCATATAGAAAAGTAATCGTGACAAAGTTTGATTCTTTTTTTTTTGAGTTCCATTAGTATTTGAATAAGTACACCTGCAGTCTGCATTTCCTAATATAGTATCAATGACTATAAAACATTCCGATAAAAATAAGCAAGATTCTTAATAAAATTACTTTATTTTTAGAAGAGAAAGGTCTTTGAGTACTAGATGATTAAATATTCCTGAAATCACAAATAAATGCACTCAAGGAAGTGAAATTGCTGCTTGTATTCCTCTACGTAACTGTTTCTTCCCTTGCTTGGATATTTGTAATACCCACTGACAAGCACTAGATTGGAAATTTATGTCAACAATTGCAGCAGGAGGGAAGAAAGGACAAAGGATTTAAAATGTAAGTCTTGATAGATAAAAAAGGTGAAATGTATTTTAAAGTGTATTTATATTTCCTTTACCATATTTACACATAGTACTGAGAGTAACAATAATAATAATGACTTTATCTTCCTATGAGCAACGCACACCTAAGGACAACTCCCTCCACCAGCTCCAGAACAACAAAGACAACTGAATTGTGAGGTTCTCGGAAGTTTACAAGGTATTACAGATGACAAACAGATTTTATTTTTTAGGTCTAAAGAAAGACCATAAATAAAGAACAAAGCATTCCCAGTTCAACACCACTAAATACAGTGATGGCAGCCCTGCAGATGATGACAATTCAAAATCATTTTAATTCAATGCAATATGTATCAGTAGCTCAAAGACATAAGTGGGAGTCTTAAATACTTCAGGTTTCCACACAGTCCTCATGTTCACTTCCCTCCTAGAAAAGGATTCCAGCATTTCTTAATAAATAAAGCATTTTCTGTTGTATGTCCAGTTCATCTTTGCTCCACCAAACTAAAGCATCCTGCAATGATTTAGAGACTATTTACTACATATGGCTATTATATGAAGAAAGGTTGTGACTTTCCATCTCCTGAAAGAAGTAAGAATAAAACAGGTGTATGGCACATTAAACTCCATTCTTCCCTAAACCCACCTGTGAACTTTAGTGGGACGAAATCCTACAGATACTACTGTAATGTGAAAGAAAGGAAGAGACTGGCATCTAAAAGGGAGCAAAGGTCAGAAATTAAGATGTTATTGTATCTTTAAATCCATTATTACCATAGTTATGGATATTTTAAGTTATCCCTTTCAAAAGTGGTAGTCTTATTCCTCTTTTCAATTTCCAAAGTATTTTTACATTAATGTCAAAAGATATTCTTCATCAGATATAAATGAATGTAATTATTAGTCACGCTGCCAACCTTAGCATGGCAGTTTCTACTTTTAATGTTTCAAATTTTTTTATTTCATCTTTTAACATTTCCTAAGCCAAGAAGTCCTAATAACATAGTTGATTTTTTCAAATAAGTGACTGAATATTTTAAAAAAGAATGAAAAACTGATATTACAGTTCTGTATCGTCAGACCAGATTGACAAAGTAGGGCTTAACATCCATATTACATCCATAGATCAGGCCAACAGGCATGGAATAATGGCTTTGTAATTCTTACTTTAATATATTTTTCTTACATAAGAAAACCAGAAACATAAAGTCTTAGTCTGAAAAACTATAAGGATGCCTGAGTCAGGGTAATTTTCCAGGAGACACATACTGGATTTTGTCAGTGCTTCAAATAAAGATACATTCTTTGGGAATTTTGGGGGAATTTGGGAATTCTTTTTCTTTTCATAAAAGCCCTGTAGTTTGCATAGATATTTATGAGTGAATCACTCACTCTTTGGTTTCCCAAGGCAAGTGCCTAATCTGCATCAAGCCCTTTCTCCAAAAAACCCTGAGTGTCTGAGTACCCTGAGCAGACAGACCACACAGGGCTCTCCCTGCTAGTTATCTGAGCTCCAACTAGCACGTAAACTATTTCTATGGGTTTCTAGGTATTCTAGGAAGCTCTAGAAGGCAAAGCTGCCATACTACAGGAACTTGCTCCCTCTGTCCAACCTCCAAAACCTCTGTAGGAGGTTACTGCCTGAGCAGCACAGATCACAGACCAGACAAACCCTCCCCTCAGCCACCCATCCTTCCACTCCGGTCTTTAGCTTAAAAGCACCAAAACAGAAGAACGGGATGGGGTTTGCTCTAAAAGACCAGTCAAACATGGCTTGAAACAATAAAGTTTTGCCACTTACCTCAGCAAGCTTTCCACCCAGTCCTGGTGCGATAACCAGACTGAAGTTTACACTACTATCTGTTGCTGAATCAGACCATGGCTGGTAAGTAATAAAAAGCCTAAGATTTATATCTTTTTTTCTTCTAACTTAGTTATACGGGAAAATGCCCATCTGTGGTAAAAAGTTTTGAAGGGGCCACAGGAGTAAGTACACCAAGCATTTATAAAGTACTTGGTGTCGGGGGGGAACAGAGCTAATGAACCAGCACAGAGACATGGACTGTGCCTCCCTGCTCCCATGCAAGCGTCAGTTTATCCAAAACTCTCCAGTGGTCTTAAACCATTTTCAGAAGAAAATATTTGTGACTTCCGTCTCTTCTGCAATACTTCCAGGACTATCCTGATGTCTATGATGATAATTGCCCACAAGAGAAAAGAATAATTTCTACTTAGAACTGACAGTTTAGAGCAAATAACACTGTTCAAAACCAGCATGAATTCAAGTTCCATATTTATATGCAGTTATTTTGGTGGCATTTAACTTAACATACTGAATGGGATCGTCTGATTTCAAAGTGCAGACAGCGGAACTCTCAATACACTGAACACAGCTCAGCAACACATCCAATATACATACGCTACAATACAGCGTACCAGTAATTGTTAAGTATAGACAGCGGTTTAGGGCAGGAGAAACTGGTATTCAGAAGTATTTAAGTTCATGTCTGTACTTCTCCTTTCCAAATCAAGAAGAACAGAACAAAAAACAAAGTATGAAAATATTAATTTGTTACTAACTACGAGAGTAAAGTGTTATTTTGAATTAGTGAATTATGATGGAGTGACAACAGAAAATCGTTCCAGAATGATGACCTGACAACATAGGTGAAAGAATGAAAGATGGAATAAAAACCGCTAGCAAAAAAACCCCAAACGTTCTAAACACCTTGACAGTATCATTCATTGAAGCCAAAAGCTGTCCTTCAAGTCCAATTATGACACTTAATACAAACACTAAAACACGTCTAAAAATAAGATGCAAAACATGTTATCACAAGCAATTTAAGTCAGCATTCTTAGGCTCTCCGACACAGTTGCTGTCTCTGCCACACCAGAAGAAATTTAAAAAAAAAAAGCACATGTAAGCAGACCTTGCTACCTGTCACAGAAGAGAACAGTAATGTACAATCTGTAGAACAAATGTAATGTACTTGCGTTAAGAATATTTATTTCTTTCACAGGCATTAGAGTTACACTAGAATTTACTAAGTCAAGTCAATTATGACAAAGAAGTATTTGTAATTGCGTTGAATTATTCACACTTAAACACAGAAACAAAAAAAAAGTAAATGAAGACTGAAACATAACTAGAGACAATTCAATTAAATGATGGGAAGGCAAGATCCATGTGTTCAGAATTGAGCCATACTTTAGTCACTTTGCAAAAAGACAGTTATCATTTTATTAAATTACATTGCATCCAACCTCAAAGATAAATGCTGTGGAAAGAAGCGAGGATGAGCAGCGTTTGCACTTTCCTCTGAAAATAATTAACCTCAAAAATTCTCTCTCAATCTATTGCTAATGTACAACACACAGTCACCCCATAACAAGAAAGTTATGAACTAGAATACCCAAAGAAAATGCAAACGAAAGACAAAGAACAGATTTTCAAACTGCATAGGGGAGATTACTACATCTGTAAACGTCAAAGCAGAAATAATAACAAATGTTACAAGAACAAACAAAATCTACTAAGAATTAAGAACTGGTCTATACTCAAGGTCTTGACATTTGTTTTAGAAACCAAGACAATGTACAAAAATAAGTTTAAACAAGCCCTAAATCTCCCTACTGTATTTAACTCATTATATTACTCATCAGGCACAACCTGAATATGAAAATTAATACAATGTTAACATGAAAAGCATATGGTCAAATATACTGACGCAGCATAAGGAGTGGGTGTGTTTAGCTGGTGCTGAACAGTATTAATTATCACTCAATCTCTAAAATTTCCTTTTAACATGAAGTGAAATACATGAAAATAAACCCATAAATTAGCAATCTACCACATGAAAATTAGAGAAATATTTCACGACCACTTGTTTAGGAAACCATAGCTGGGAAACTTAAATTAGAGCTTGAAAACTGTCACAGAAACTTGCAGGTGAAATACTTCAGTGCATTCCAGAGAGGAATCACTACCACGGTCCTAGATAAAAAAGCCCTGACGTTTTTTTCTTTTTTTTTTTTTTTTTTTTTTACACATAATTTGTAAAAAAACCCAGCCTTATCCTATCACCTTATCAAACCTGCGAGAAGCCTGGATCTCCTCACCACACAAACACGCACATGGATATTAACTTTCCCCCAAATAAGGCAAAACACGGCGCTTTGCCTCCAGCAGAGGAGGTCCCTGCTTCCACAGGAGAAAAACACCGGTTCTCCCCCCGCACAAACCCCGGGCCCGCCGCCACCAGGACGCCAGGAGCCTCCAGGCCAAAGCGATTCCCGCGGCTGAAGGAAACGTGTTCTCCCGGCCCCACGGCACGGGCCGGCTGACAGAAAAGCAGAGCTCTGGAAGATGACGTACGACTGGAAGATGACGCCAGAGACGACGAACCGCATGTGCCGCCAGCGCCGGCCCGGGAAGGGCAGGCCCCCCACCCCACGCCGGGAGCGACACCCCGGTTCAACGGAGCGTGCAGCTGAGCTCCCTTTCAGCCAGGGGGACGACGACTCCCGGGCGGCTCGGCCCTGCCGCGAAGCCGGGCGAAGCCGGGCCAGGCCGGGAGCAGCCGGCACCCAGGCCCGGGCGAGGAGCGGTCAGTCGGTCCCGCTCCTGTGGTGGGTGGGGGCGAGCCCCAGGCCCCGGGACCGCCCCCCAGGCCGAGCCCAGCGGCGGGGGCAGGGCCGGCAGTACGGGAAACTGGCGGCGGCTCCCGGTAAGGGGAGGAGGGGGCCCCTTTCCCTTCCCCCCACCGGTATGAGAGAACTACCGGGAACGCCGGTATCCACCACCACTCGCCCCATCAGAGGCTGCTTACCGGGAGATGGGGGGAGAGAGCAAGGCGTCCCCGCTCCCCGGCCGGGCCGCAGCGGGGAACCGCCTCCCCTCTCCAGCGGGCCGGCCCGCAACGTGCTCCGGCCGCCGCCGCCACCCGGCCAAGATGGCCGCCGTCCTGCAGGGCGGGGCCTAGGCGCGCACCATAGAGAAGAGGGGAAGGAAAGGAGCCTCACCATAGAGACAATGCACCCGTTCAGGGAGAGAGCGGCGGCGCCTCCCGCCACGGGGAGGGGAGGGGAGCGGCGCGGCGCAGGCGGTGTCAGTCCGCGCGCTGGCGAGGCGACGGTTAGTGACGCCATCTGCGGGTCCCTCCTCCCAGGGGGCGGACTGTGAGGTGCGGGGCGGGGGGGGGAGACACACCGGGCCGTTAACGGACCACATTGGCTACGGCCCTGAGGGGAGCCCCCCCGCCGGTGGCGGGGGGTGGGGGGGTGGCAAACCCCGCCCCGCGCTGAAGCGCGCGCTGAGCTCCTGCGGCACGCGGGCACCGGCGGGCGCGCTCCGCCTTCCCCCCCCCTCCCCCCCCCCCCCCGATCTCTTTTAAACGGGGCGCGCGCGGAGCTGTGCGCGTGCGCGGCGGCAGCCGGCTGGGTGAGGGGAGGGCGGGCCCGACCCGCGCTGAGGGGATTCGGGCGGCGCCGGCCCTGCCGCCGCTCCGCCGCCGATCAGGTGGGGACGCCGTTCTGGGGTGGGCTGAGGGACGGGGAGAGAAGGGAGCTGGGGGGGAGGGGGGGGGGCGGCTTCTCCGGCGTCTGGCCTCTAGGTGTCACGGGGGCCGCCGGGGAGCCCCGCGGGCTGGCGCGGTGTCCTCGCTCGGTGGTGGGGCGCCCACCGGCTCGGGGTAGGGGGTCGCCCCTCCCGGTGCCTCCCCAGGTGCGCGCTGGTGTGTTTGCATCGACTCCCCCGGCTGGGAGAGGGGAGCCCGGTCTGGGGATTAACCGCAGCCGGTGCGTTTTCTCAGTGGGTGTTGCTGATTTATTTCCAATATTTAAGTGTTTTGTAGGCCTGGGGGACTGGGCCATAACACAGTGTTGTAAAACTAATCAGTTATACTTAAAATCACAACTAAAAGCCCTACAAAGAAGCCTCCCTCAGGAGGCCTGAGTGAAAGTGGCTTGATTGGTCAAACTGGCTTCATCTGCTGGTTACTGGGTCTTTTTTTAAAGACTGTTTTTCACTTAATGTAAGCACTTGTAAAGAAGTGTTTGCGTCCTTTAAAGACCAACTTATATCCGTACTAGGATCCTTACTTGTGCCCTTACTTTGGAAGTCTGGGCTTGTACAAAAATACGTCTTTAAAAAATGTATTTCTTTAGATTGATTAGGGTTACACATATAAAAATTGTAATTTTCTTGTGCAGTTGCTCTAATTACCTCATTTTTAGTGATTTTTTTTTTTATGCTTGTGGCAATAAAAGACTTAAGTCACTTTCACTAATATGCTTAAAGCAGTATACTGAAAGCAGAGTAAAAATAATAGGTGTTTAAAATTATATCGAAAGAATAATCTGAGGGATCAAATGTACAGGTGACCTAGGTGAAATAGGTTTTACTGAACACTTGCTGTTGTTATTAGATATTAATTAAACATTAGTAATTTGAATGTTCGATGTTACTGTTTAATCTTCCATCTGAATAAAAAATAGGAAGCACAGTAAGAGTCTGGTTTCTGGATATATCTTGAGATCTTTAAAGGTCTTAAGCCAACAAGGATCCATCCAAAGAAAATGAGAGCAGGGAAAAAAGCTTGTGAGGTGAAAGGAGTTTTTTTTCAAGTATGAAAGTCAGGGAATCGGAGGTGTGAAATCCCCTCCTGTTAGGAACAACAGGAAAAACAGTCTTATAAGTCATGGGTGTTGCAAAAACGCTGGAGTAGTCAGTGCAGCCTTTGTTCAGTTTTGCTGTAAAAGTTGTAGTGTTGCTAAAACTGAATGAAATGATATGATGGGAATGCAATCAGAACAATTAATTTTTAAAATAGTACAAAGCTAGCCAAGCTTTGATCCCCTGAAAGATTCTGAGGTGGTGGTTTGGGAGGAGAACTTGTCAGCAAGTAGAAGACAATTAAAAACAATGTGCAAACAGAAAACGGGCTAGTTTGGTTTGTTAAAACCAGTCTGGATCAACTTTTTTTTTTTAGAGTAGCCAATGCAGTTAATGGGGAAGGAATATAAGGGTTGTGTCCTGGGTTTTACAGGGTTTCTGTAGTTGTCTGGGGTGATGTTCAGTAGCTTGTTTTAAGCTATTGAAATGTGGTCTAAAAATAATTTTGGTGAGATGTTGTACAGCTGGTTGAAAAATTGCTTTTGAAGCTGACTTGTAAATAATTCATTTTTAAACAGGGATGTCACGAAGTATCCTCCTGGGGAGTTCTGTTTTGAATGTATTTTCATTGTTTTCTGTAATGGTGAACACAAAATAGATAGGTTGGAAGGATTGCAAGTTGGAAGGATTGCAAGTGCTGTACAGCTCAGGGTCAGAATTCAAAATGATCTTGAGAAGATTGATAGCAGATTGGAAACCAGTGTAATTAAGCTCAGTTAACAAGAACTGAGGGAAGAAGAGAACACAGGGAGGAAAAATCAAAGGCATTATTAGTGCAAAGGGTATTACTGAAGAGCAAACAGTATCCCAAAAAAGCATTTGAGCACTGTAGTGCATTGTAAATTAGATATTAATTGATAATATGATGACCTTTCAACTAGACAGATGTTATTTTGGCATGTTAACAGGTGTGATTAAATATAAAGACAAGGAAAGTGATTAGTCTGCTCTGTTGAATTAAGGGCCTTAGCTAAAATGGTATGTCTGGATTTTTTAACCATAGTATGTATGTAGATCTCTAGACTCTGCGGGAATATTAGGTTTATAAAACTTGGTTTGTGAGGGAAACTTGAAAGTCATAGGCATACTAGAAAAGAAGAAACTAAGAGCAAATTTGATGAGTGCCCTCACATCTATAAAAGGGTTGCTACATAAAGGCTAGTGATTAACTAGTCTTTGAGCTCTCTGTAGAGCAAGAGAAGAAATCGTGCTTGATTTTAAAAGGTAATACTTGGATTGGATGTTAAAGCAAAATGTTTGACTTTTAGGTTGATGAAACACTGAAGCTGGCTGTCCACAAAGATTGTGAAATCTCTTTTGTTGGAGAAGTAAATGGCTGGACATACTACTGTTGAGGATGGTTTGCTCTCTCAAAGGCCCTTATGGGTGTGCATTTAAACAATTCTGTGCATACTACCATGGTGGAATTAGAAATTTTAATTGCAGAAAACTGCTTTAGTAGGAAAGGACCACAATGTATCCTTCTGTATCTCCTCTTCAGTGTGTTGCCGAAGAGTATGTGTGTGCTTAGTGAAGGGTTTGCTTTCAAGTATCCACCTTTTCAAAGCATCTTCCACTGGTAGACTGAAAATGACCCTTCTGTTTTGATTGTGAAAGGTAGACTGGTGAACCATTTAAATCCATTTCACTCTGTTTATAAACTGTATGTTTGTTTAAGCATCTTTAATGGGTACTACTTCACAGGGATGTTCTCTGGAAAGGAACAAACATAGCTAAGGAAGATGCTGAGGAATATGGAGTTCAAGGAGGGGGAAAAAAGCTTAGCTGCCGCCTTGCCTTGATCCAAAGGTGTACATGCCATATAGTGGAAAGTGGCAAAATGGAAGTGTGAGGTTGATAATGTCATTAAGACATTAATATATCAAAGTTGTTATAAGGAAACAGCAGCCTATTAGTGGTCTTTTGGAATAACTGAATTGGAAAATTGTAGGTGTTTCCAGCCAATGCTTCTATAGATGCAGTGTGTCTTTCCATTTCTTGGCATGTGTCAGGGAGAAGGGCTTCTAGACAGATTGCTTTTTTTACACAGCCTGAAAAAAATAAGACCAACACTCATTCCATTATCTTCTTGGCCTAAGAAGGTATTTTTTTTTAAATTTTTTTATTTGGTGACTTAAATTACTTTTAATGTTAAGAATTTGTGTCTTGTCCCAAATGAGACACTTGTACTTCTGCTGGAAAAATGTCCAAAAGTGTTACTTGGGTGAGCTGCCCTGTTGCTGTATTATTTTTCCTTAGTACTTCTATGAGCTTTCTGCTTTTAAAATTCTTAGATCATTGAGAAGCTTCAGAAAAGCTATCCAGAACAGCATTATTTGCTTTAATATAAATCTGAGAATTACGGTGAATGCAACTCGACCTCTCTTAGTTGGTTCCTTGTCACAAAAGTAATAAAATAGTGCAGAGTTTGCTGTAGGAGGTGATTTGAGCTTTAAAAATCAAGTCCAGGAAAACAGTCTCTCCAGTGCTTAATAAACATAATTTTAATTTTGTTGTAGGATAGGGGTTGGACTAGATGATTTTTGGAGATGCCTCCCACCAATCCAAACCATTCTGTGAAAAAAAATATTTGTATTTTGGGTAGCTGTGAATGAAGTGTTTTATATTTTTTTCCAAGACACTTTTAAATGCTTAGAAGATTAGAATACTTGTGACATTGTGTATTATTGAAGTTGCTATCAATAAATTTAAAGCTGTATTAAGTAGCAACTAGAGTAAGTTATGTATTTTCTATTATAGTCTATAATCTATTCTACAGATATACAGGTTTATGGTGTAGTCAATTCAATAGAAAACAGCTATGTTTTAATGAGACTATTGTAAAAAACCCGATAGAAGTTTTAAAACAGATAATGTGATATGTTAATATAGCGACTAGGGGAGATTTATGTGCTAATGTCTTGTTATAGGAATGGCTAAATGGATAGCCTGTTTAATTTTTTAAATAGTTTGGTATTTTTTCAAATAAAAATTTTCTGTACAGACAAGAACTCTAAAACATCTTGTTGCACGAGGTTTGTTTTTAATTGGATGACACTAGGATTAGTATATCTGTGAGTTGTATGTGTGATGTCTATAGGATTAGCTGTGTAGTGTTCAACCTGCTTTTCTAAGAGGATACTGCCTGCGTAATGCTTTCTGTTTGTGACCTTTTATGACACTTGCTGTTGTCAATATTTATAATTACATGCCTAGTAAAATCTTTCTTAAGATTTTTTTATGGTAGTCAGGACTGCCATCTTGTATATGAGAAATTAGCAAAAAATCCTTTAAGGCTGTTTCAAGTGTGTTTGCAAAATGAAAAAAAAAAAAAATTTGCCAAGGGCCAATAGAAAGTGGTGCAGACAGCAACGTACACTACAAAATTCAGATTTCCTGTGTCCGACCAAAGAGTTTTTAGCTACAGAGCTATTCTTACACAGGAAGTCTTATCTCTGCCTTGCATCACTTCTTTAGTGGGTAAGATCTGGATCCTGTGGATACCAGCCAAGTTCAGTACCTCATTAACTATCTAAGAGAGGTGCTGGAAGACTTATTCTCACCTTAGCAGAGCATAATATGATGTCATGCATGTTAGCAAAGGATTAGAAGTCAACTCTAATTCCCTGACTTTTGAGTGCTTTACATTAAAGCTTAAAATTAAATGTAGTTCCTTGCATGGCACTTATGTTTCTTTGGAATCTCTTTTTTTTTTTTTATTAAAAAAAAGTCTTTTAAGCTACTTTCTAGGAAGTAGTAATGTGCTCTATACTATATGAAACACAACATGATTATGTTGTAGTCTGTGTGTTGAGAGTGAATGTGATTACTTGAGCAGTGCAAGTCACAGGGTAATTATTCCAGATGAAGTTGTGAAGTTAAGGAAATAGACTATGGATAAATGTGGCAATAACCAATCCCTACCAAATCAGAGGCTATACAATTTTTTTGAAACTCATATTTCCTGTTTTTAAGGAGAAGCATCTCCAGGAGGACAGGTTTGCTCTAGCTTCTGAACAGGCTTCTGAACTTGCAGATTAAGAAAACTCTTTAAGTGTGTGTCGGGGGGAAATGAAGTTGTATTGCTATCCTTTAAATCAACAGGGTCTGTTGTAATTTCTTAAACAAACCTTAAAAAAAAAAAATCCTGAAACCCTGACTAATTCTGTATGTGTGAATTAGAATGATACAAGTAAAATATCTTATGAATGTTCCAAGTGTGTTTTAAGGACGCAAAATTTACATGCATGTGGAACCTCTTATTTAAAGATATATTTTATTTTTTACTTTATATACATTATTTTATTATATATAAATAAAAAGTTCTACAGACATGCAAAAATGTATACATATATGTGTATGTTTATATGTATAAACCACATATTCTGTAGACTACTATGTAAGTGTGAGGCCAAAGAATTGAAGCATCTATATGAACAAACACAACCCTTTAATTTTCCCATCCAGCTAAAGATGTATCAATTAACTCACTTGTTTTCTTTTACTAGAAATGACTACCCCAAACAAGACACCACCTGGTGCTGATCCAAAGCAGTTAGAGAGGACTGGTACTGTTAGAGAAATAGGCTCACAAGCAGTTTGGTCTCTTTCATCCTGTAAGCCAGGTAAAATCACAATAAATGATGTAAAAAACCTGAATGTACATTTTTCTTCTTAGAATATATAGTGTTTTATGTTTTGATAAGAAGACATACATACAGAATGTAGCAGTAAAACCACTGTAGTATAAGCTGTATGGGTAGCCACTACAAGTAATTTTGGCCTAGTCTACATTTGATGCAATATGAAAGTTATAACTATATTGGAAATCCCTACATTGAAGAAATATCTCATATTGACAAAATGGATCTTTTACCGATTTTATACTTAATTGTTTTTTTTTCTTAAACAGTGAACAAACTAAACCATGTGAACAGAAACACACCCAGCACTGAGTAATTGTTTCTATGCTTTGGCATTTTGCCTGGGTATCTTTGATTTTTAACTTAGAGAAATCATGCAGCTGGACGACCTAAATGTTCTGTCCAAACTTTGTGTGGAATCAGCCATTATAGTATAGTTCCCTAAAATCCTGCAGGTAAAATGAAACTATCATAAATGGTCTTGAAGTGCAGTTAATGATAGCTTATACTTGCTCAAAGTATCTGAAAAGCTGTATTCTTTTCATTTGAGGTAGTTGAGTTCATTTCAGAATATTTCAGATATTTCAGAAATATCTGTTGGAAATTGATCTGGTGTCTTGCTGCAGCCTAGAGTCCATGATCCCTTTATGTCACAATATTGTGCTCAGGCTGAACACCTTTGGTCTGATATCCTGGTACCTTACTTGGAGGAAAACATCGTATGGTTTAGTCGCTTCAAACAGAGTGAAGGTAGCTTTTTATTGCAGATTAATCTTCAACTGCTGAATTAAAACTGCCACTAGTGTGGGCCATCAATAAAAGGATGTGATTAGTAAATGGACAGATAATGATGGAACGGGAGAAATTTGGATTTGTGGTTGTTTCTTTAAGCATGATGGCATTGACTTGCAGGAATACTGGTTTTGCCATCTGTTGCTTATTCTAGCTACTAACTTGAAAAAGTAAAAATATTTTGGGAGACTACTTAAAAAGAAAATGTTATATTTGGTTAAAATTTTATAATAAATGGATGGTCTCTGCTAATGATTTTCCATTAGTTCGGTACTTAGATTATAGAGTAGGTGGAAAAGCCTAACCATTAAGCATTGTTCTTGCAATTAGTATGAAATACTACTTAACCATTTGGAATTCCAGGACATGTTGAATGGTTTCAAACCTCACAGACTTCAACATGAGATAAGAATGTAAAGATGCTTGAGTACTGAGCCAAGCTTGATTCACAGTTTCCCCTGTTTAAGTTTTGTCACGAAAGCATAGACACAACTCAGATATCTTTATAACTTAAGATGCGTGCTTTAGTTTGTAGTAGCTGTAGAAAAGTTATGTCTGTGATGTTTACGTCATGGAAATGGGATATTTGGAATATTCAAGACTATCACCTTTTCTTTTTTTTTAGGATTTGGAGTGGATCAGTTACGAGATGATAATCTAGAAACTTACTGGCAGTCAGATGGATCACAGCCTCATTTGGTGAACATCCAATTTAGGTATTAAAAGTTACTCTATATGGGTGTTGTGGTTTAACCCCAGCTGGCAGCTAGGATCACACAGCTGCTTGCTCAGTTCTCATTGCCCCTCCTGTGAAGGGGAGGGAGAAGAGGGAGAAAAGGAGGGGAAAGGAAAAAAGAAAAAACAACAACCAAACTCCTGGGTTGAGATAAAGGCAGTTTAATAGAACAATAATGGAAAGGAAAATAATAACAACAATAATAATGGTTTAAAAATATACAAGATAAAGTAATACGACAAACTCTCATCACCCAGTGAATTGGTCATCCAGCCCAACCTGAGCAGCGATCTCGGATTCCTGCACCCTGGCCAACCCCCATTTATATACTAAGCATGATGTCTAAGGTACAGAATATTCCTTTGGCCAGCTTGTTCTGTCTATGCTCCCTCTCAGCTTCTTTGGGAAGCTGAAAAAAGTCCTTGAGTAGTATAAATATCATCTGGCAACAAGAACAATATGCATTATTGACATTCCTTGCATGCCAAATCTGAAACACAGCAGCCACTGGAAAGAAAATTAACACTATCTCAGCTGAAACCAGGGCAATGGGTTAGGGTGCTTTGTGTAACTTTGTACTGATTACTGTTCACCAAGATAGGAATTTTGGAAGTGCAAGGACTCCTGGGTTAGTCCTGTTACCTAACTGGTAAGAAGTCAGTTAGATAGCATTTATAAAAATGAGATTTTCAAATGTTATAGTTATTAAATGCCTAAATAAACAACAAAAAGCAATGTTTAATAGTACGTCATTTGTAACAGTTTCGCATTTACCTGCCTAAGGTGACATTTTTCTCCTGATTTTCTGTCCTTGAGTGTAATTTGAAGGGTAGATGACTCTTGTTAAAGTCCTATATGGCTTAACATCTGATTGCTTGAGAAACGTTTTCCTATTCTGTTCTGTGTAGGATGCTTTTGGTCCTTTTTCTTTAGCCAGACTCTTAAGATGAGGTTAGATGTTTGTCACCTTTTCTATTTGCTTTCTGGAGAACTCTTTGGTATAGTAATAGAGCACATATTTGTGAAGCTAAACATATGCTTCATCACATACAAGTGCTTATTTGGCATCTTGGCCTTTTGTTGTATTTCTTGGTATACTGACACTTCTGAAGGCAGACAAAGAATAGTGAAAATCAACTCTATGTGCATAACTTAATGTGGAAAAACACCTAGTTGCTTTAACAGTGGGGCTATTACAAACCCATAGACACACTTGTATTAAGTTTTAGAACACTTACATCCTTAGTTACTACAAACTAGCAACAAACTCATCCTGAATAGTTTTCTTTACAATGCTTGCATAGCTTTCGTTGTTTCTTGCAGAAGAAAAACAACAGTGAAGACATTATGTATTTATGCAGACTACAAATCTGATGAAAGTTACACTCCGAGCAAAATCTCTGTCAGAGTAGGAAATAATTTTCATAATCTCCAGGAGATCCGGGTAGGTCAATGATGCTTTCCATTCTGTCTCATAATAGTCCTCTCTCACTAGGACATCTGATGTAGTAAAAATTGCAACACTAACTTTCCAAAATCATATATAAAGCAAGCAAGATAACAATTTAATTTGAAAGTTTAATGTAAATGACAATTAAATGTGTTCATAAATGATGCTTTACTCTTTTGCAATGCCTTTTTTTTATACTGGACAGTCACTGAGATGCAGAAATTTTGGAAGGGATGTGGTATTTTGTTTTTAATAATATGATGCAAAAATCCTACTTCCATTTCTGTACATAAGATATTTGATGCTTAAGACTTGGAATGGGATATAGCTGTGTAGTGTTTTATTAATGTTTTAATTTACAGAAGTGTAATAGCCAAAACCAATATATTTTTTTCATGGTGACACTTCTTGCCAGAAAAAGTTTCTTTGGTGGAACAACTGAGATGAGATTCGAGTTGCTCTAACTGCTTACTTTTGCTAGCCTTTTCGTAAATAGTAAAAGCAGATTTAAAATAATCCATGATCTTTGTAGAAGTCCATCTTGTAAACTAATTGGATTACTTATCGGCAGGTGTCTTTGCTAGTTTTGAGTCACGGTGGCCTCATGTTTCAGATTCCTCTTCTCTGGAGCTCAGCAGCTACTGGCTGATATATTGGGAAGGTTTAACTTACCTCCCTTCTACAGCAGGTTTTACAATAACAGAAGGATCAGAATGATGAGAAAAGGGAGGTGCTAAATAGTGGTTTGAATTTTTACTTTTGGCATTTCTATTGTTTTCACTTTGTTTTTCAGTGTTTAAAGTCCCAACAAAAGCAACTTATAAGTAGAAGGTTGTAGATGCAGTGGGAATAGAAAGTGTAGGAAACATGTCCGCCTCTCTTATGCTGGCGCTATGTATCTATCTATATACTTTAAATAATTTGTGACATTCTCTCAAGTTTTGACCTATACTTTTATCCTAAATCTCAAATGGAAGGGTCTTGACTCTTTTTAATTAAATATTCTTTTGAAAGAAATGAATCATCACATTACTTTTACTTTCATCAATTGCGAATTCTGTCATTTAATCTTCTTAATTGCATTGTAGCAATTTGGGAGTTGCACATTAAATAGCAGTAGCTGGATCTTTTGTGTTAGGCTACGGGTCTGTTTCTGAGTGTCCACTAGATGTCATTGTTGTCCTTAATTATCAGTTTGATTTTGTGCTTGTAGTCTACTCTTCCGATGAGTAGATGATTATCCTTTTATAATAACGTTTAGTACAGCACTATATGTATAACTGCAATAACTTCAGTTCCTTATACAGTAGTAAACTTCCACCTTTGAGGGTATATGTGTTATTAAACATCTATAGAAACAATAAAATGTATAATATGCATATTAGTCTTCCACAGTCTTTCAGGCAATACTTCTTTATCTTTTTTCTTGCTAAACACAGGATTCTCTACACAATGTATTTAGTTTAAAAAGGCACTTCTAAATGAAACAAGTTACTAGGGTCTCTTATAGTATATTAATATGACTAATATGTTGCGTGAGAGCAGTAATTCTTATGCATACCACATGCTCATAGGCTTTTGTTACTTCAAAACTGAGATGAAAATATGGTCAAGCTGCTTACTAATGAGAAACAATACTTTGATGCTGTAAAATACTAGCAACTAACTTGGGTCACCACTGTAATGTTAAGTACTGCTGTCAATTTTCATATTTCCTAAACTGCTTGATACTCAGAACATGTTTCTTAAATTTTCCTTCAGTCCTGAAACTTCCTCTTTTCCTTAGCTTCTCTGACACATAGGCAGGTTATTAAAGTAGTGTGAACTGTTATGAGCTCTTTAGAGAAATCTGCTTAATTATACAATGATTCAATTGGCTTCAGGACTGATTAGCTGGGTGGAAAATCCAGCTAAATCATTTTATATTTTTCCATGGACGCATGCCCAGCTTTCAGGGCCTAATGAAAGTCCTATGATGCCTCCGTGTGTTTTCTTCCTAATGGTCTAATTTTCAAAACAATGCAACATGCTGTTAGGCTAAGTTTTATCACTAATATAAGATTAGCTTTAGTTTGTGGGCTAGTGTTTTGGAACCTGAGATGAAATTATTTTCTAAATAAAAGGTTTTTTTTCCCCCTCTGAGAAACAAGTTATTTGTACCCCATCCTATGGGTGAGAACAGCCGTCATAGCCTGGCAGTATTATTCCCTTGCTCAGCTGGAGGAACTACAGTTAAGATGTGTGCAGTGAGCCTTCGCCTCTGACTTAAGTGCCTCTTTATCACAGCTGTCAAGCTTGGAGAGCAAATATTTTCTCATTTCCAGTCTCAGAGTTCTCCCACATAATGGTGCAAACAGTTTGGATGGACAAGATAGTCTATAGAGGCATTTTTTGGAACAGCATCCAGATTCTTCAGTATGTGATTTCAGTTATTGCGCTTTCTCATGATATGAAAATAACCCACCGCAAAGGATGCTAGTGAAATGTTGGCTATAAGAGATCTCTGGTCTCTTCAAATAATGCTTACCTGCCTGTTGCCTTTGTACTTCTCCAAGACATTTAGGTCATCAGCAGTTTGTCTTGCCATAAAAAGATTAAGTGTTATGACTAAATGCAGGTAGGGTTTCAGGTTAATTCACCTAGTAGTTTCAATGGCTTCTGCTGTCAGCCTGTAATGTAGGTACTTCACACAGCAAAGCAAGACACCTGTAAACTCTTGTATTACAGTTCTACATCTCTGTATAGAAAAGACACTCTCTGGGAAGGTGTGGGTCGGGCTTTTAGAAAATATTTACTCACTTCTCACATTACCTCACATCTGAGAAGCCGCTGGTGTTTAATCACAAAATTAAAGTTGCTTTAAAAGGTGAAGCCCCTCCTGAAAGAGACAAAGTCTTCTATTCTGCTGTGTTCTGCTGTGCCCTGTAGAGGACTCAACAACAGGCATGCATGTCTTCGCTGTAACTACGTAAGTTGCAACTAGACAAGCATAATTTCCTGCCTATTCCAGTAGGAGTTAGTTCTTCCAGCACACTTTTTGGACTTTTCCCGTTATTTTTGATTTGGAGTAGGACATGTCTTTTATTTAGTTGTATGTGTAGTTCAGAGAAACTGGCAAGCTTTGTGATAGGACCAAACAATTGCTAGTGCATGGCACATGTACTTTGCTTTTCAAATTGCTTAAGGGTATTTAATAATCCACATGACAGATAAGATGTATTAATGTTCAGGCCTAAAAGGAAATAATCCGAAATACCTCATTGAAGGCGGGGAGAGGAAGCCTCTGTCCACAAATGGGCTGTCTTTATACAGTAGGGCAAATCTGCAAACAGATAGCATGATGGCTTTGTGTAACCTAGGTAAGCAAGGAGTTTGCTCTTTGCTTCTTTTGGAAGGCATTCAGTCTGAAGCAATGCTGCTGGAACAGGGTAACTCCCCTGGTTAACAGCCTTTAGAGGTATGCAATGCTCTATCACTGAACAGCGATGGATAGTTCTATAGGTAGGAAACAGACATTTTGTCACTGGAGGTCCTACATAGCAGACTTTGCACCAAAGAATGATATTAAGTATTAAATATTGCTTTGGAAGAGGCCAGCTTTAACTGAGTTCCTGTATGCTTTCCTCCTGGAACAAAAGCCTAGTTAACCTTTTCAACAAGACTCAGTTCTGAAGACTCAGGTGAAAGCCCTGTTTTCTTAATACGCCTTTGCTGGCAACAGCGCGAGTCCTTTGTTTCAGCTTCTTATTGTCTTCTGTTGAATTGCTGTCTATTTTGTTTTCAGTTTGTTTTCTAGCTTGTTTGGTCTTCCTTGGTGTTTTGTCACCAGGTGCTCCAGAGCTGTCGCAAGCACAGCAGTCTCCCTGGTGGCATGGTATTGTGACCAAGCACCACGGACAGGGCCACCTCTTCACTGGTTTAAGAGGCCCTGCACTAGAGCAGGGAATTATCAACCAGAGGAATGCCCAAACTGGGGAGCTTTTCCAAGAGGTAGTTAAGGAAGCTTGTCCCTACTGTAATCTTTTACTCCTACAGCATCCAGTGATTGTAGTGAAGAGACTGGACTTTTCTAGACATTTTCTGTAATTCAACAGCTAGCAATCTCAACCTGTTTTCTGTACGTGCAGTAAACGTAGATACTGAGGAACATGGAGATGCTAACTTGTCATAGGCCTTGAGACCTAATGAATCAAGAAAATGTGCTGTTTCTGATACTCTGATCAAACATCTCTAAGGTCCATTTTAAACTGCTTTCTTTTGAAGATGGATTACTGATTTGCTGCTGCTTTATTTAGATTCCTTACTAGACTTCAAGTACTTTGGTTAGAAACCATTCCTCTGTTCATTCTTCCATATTAGAAAAGATGCATTTTGGACCCCTAATTATTCCCTGGGTTTAGAATGTCAATTAAAAATATTCAGTCTGCTTTCTGCAAACTACACTTGATGCTAAGAAAAAAACTGAGTAAGCTTTAGTTTTACAGAATTTCAAACTGTAGTTGCTAGGATGCTCTGCAGATGAGCTCAGCACATCATCTTGTTTGTTTTGATTGTTATTTGCTGTTATGCTAGTTGGGTATGGATTTAGTTCATCAGGATGCACACAGTACCTGTTCCTTACATCTGAAACTTACCGATACTGCAAATCTGCAGAGCAGGGGAGTGGAATCATCCACTGGTTAGTTATTAAATTTTGTGATTGATGTCAAGAGCAGGAGTCAAGTTTACGAAGTAGGGTTATTTCCATTTGATGCAATTGGTACTCCATATTTTCACCCTCTAGCAAAGAGGATATTTTGTGAGTCACCAACTGGGATGTTCACGTGAACTCCTCTACAAAGGAAAGGGTAATTTAATTACATAACATCACTATTCCCTGCTAATGCCGTCACTGGATGATACAATCTGACCTGCTCATCATTCCTATGCTTATGGAAATCAACTAATGTATGCTTAAAACTGTGAAAATTATGAACAGGATTGCAACTTTCCTGCTTTTTATACCCTGGAATGGTAACACATTGGAATGGAGCTTACTATGCAATCATGAGAAATGCAGTTATTGAAATAGCCGCCTGTGCATATGAGGTATGTGTGTACAAATAGCAAGATCTGCATTAGATTTAAAAGAATTCTGAAGAATAGAAGATTATTTTGGTGCACGTGTCGTAAAATAGTTAAGCTATTTTATCTTACCTTGCTCTGAAATGGTATTTTAAGAGAAATAAACATCTCTACTGCTAGATCTTAGGGGGGGTAAAAAAAGAGGAAAACTAAACATTGTTTTTGTGCTGTGGCATGTGTTGTATGTAAAAAGATACTTGTTCTTGTTTTGCATCTCAGCATTCAAAAATGAATTTCTGAAGGAACCTTTTCTTGCCACAGAGGGACTCAATTAGGCAAGGGTACATTAAAGAGGCCCTGTATTTTTAATACTGTCAGTCTGACTTTACCTTCTGGAGCAGAGGAAAAGCCATGTGAAAGAAAGTGGCAACAGATCCACAGAAGGGAGGAACTTGATGAAGTACAGAGCTTTCCTCGAGGGAACTCAAGTATATAGAGGCTAGAAACTGATCGAAGCACAAAATTTTACATATATGTGAAAGCCTTGTCTGGAATTACAACCTTTTTCATGATTATTTGATCTAAGTTCCACCATGGAAAAGGAATTAGAAAATGTGTATGACTTTTCATGTAAAAGTGAAAGAGCTTCTCTCTCCACTGCCAATGAGAAAAGGCAAGATAACTTACTTTCTCATATGGATGGCTTAAAACTTCAGATTAAAAAAAAAGACTGTGTTATCAATGCAGGGAAACTGTCCTCCAGTATGATCAGGGAATTTTTCATAGGCTAGTGTACTCTAATTACAATACTATAAAAAAATTCCAGTCCCCTCTCTGGTGGACAGGAGCAGGTTGCAGTTAGTGTTGTGTGTGTGAGATGGAGAGTGCCAAATGCTTGAACTCTTTATTTAACTTAGCAAGTATAGAACAGTATAGGAAACCAACTGTAAATTTAGATGACCATATTCTCCAACACTCTTTCAAAGTAAGTAGAATAGTAATAGTATTAGTTGTTTTGTAGGAAGGTTAAGTGATTTGTTTGTAGTCTATGCAAATTATCTATGCTATTGAACCAATATCGCAAGTCAAAGTCCACACTGTGTTGTGTCTAGTTTATACCTGACTGATTGAAACTTATAATTGTGATGTTCATTGGTACCAGACCGTGACTGCTAAAATTTTTCTTCAAATGAATCGGTTCTGTCTAGAATTGCCTGCTTTGCCCTGGTATAATTTATCTCTGCCAAAAAAAAAATAATAAAAAAATAACACCACAGAAACAAGGTAAAGCACCATACACACTTATATCTAAAGTTCCTTCTTCAGTTAAGCCAAAATAAAGTACTTCCTCTTCTAGTCCTTAAAACCTTTTGTTCCCACTTGTTCATCAATTTGTTATACTGACTCAACTTTTCTTGGTAACATTTTTCAGAAAATCTGTTTGTTCTCAGTGGTGCTTTAATATTGATTAAATAGCTATTAGAGATTTAATATACTGTGTATACGTCTGTTGTGTTTTTCACCAAGTTTATTGCTTTATGGAATCCATATTTTCTTACTGATTATCTCTGTGACTTTCTTTTGTACTACAGACTTCCCAGAAGGTTTCAGTAGGCATTTCAATTTTTGTAGTATCTGTATGATACCCAAAGTGGTAGGATACAACCATGAAGGATTACTGGCTTTCCGTGATAGTTTCTTACCTTCTTTATATCCCTGAAGGATTTGTTCACGGAAGACTTGAGTAATGAAGAGCAGTGCACTAATAGACTAGCTCCTTTACCATGCCTAATTAGTAAAAATGAAGAATCTCTTTGCAAGATTTTGTGTGAAGGGAGTATATGTATGTGTTAATAAAAGTTCTGTGATATTAGGGTCTGTCACTTTTCCTCTTCACATGAAAATTCCAGCTAGAGCTGTGGAATAGTCTTTTTTTTCTTAATTACTATTATTATTTTTAACTCTACCAACTTCTGCAGCTGATTTCCACAGCCCCGCCTCCCCCCCTCACCCCTGTGCTTCTGGCTTTTGTGAAGGCATTTTACGTAGCCTTTAACCCTTAGTGCTACATATAGCATCTCTTTGTTTCTTTTAAACCATGTCTTTTTTCTTGTTAATGCCTGATAGAGAGAGATGCTGATCTGTGTCTCTTTGATAGCACTACCAAATTTTTGGAGCTCATAGAGAGATCAATCAAATGTCTGTGTTATTTGGCTCCTAGGAATTGGTCCAAATATGTATATTTAGGTACAATAGATTATCTGTATATATTTAGAACAGTAGCACCCTCCCTTCTCTTCTTGAAATTCAAGCTGTAATCAAACTTATGTGCTATCAGGCTGAGAGAAGAAAAGCATGTGTTTTTTTTACATGCCCAAAATGTAGTGAAAAATCCCTGTGGACAGTCGTGTTTACAAGGGTAACTGTCTGCATTCAATTGTGGGTTGTAAAAGTGCTTGCTTGAATAAATACACTGAGCTATCAGACAGAACAACCAATAGTTCGTAGGACTAATTGACCTTGTCAGTAGAATAGAAACACTTGCAAATAAAATTCCCATTGCCAGCAAAGTTGCAGCTGAAAACCCCTGAAGAAACTGTGTATATCCTCTAACTATCTTGGAATGCAATGATTCAAGCAGCAGACATGTGCGATGGGGGGGGGGCGGGTAGGAGGGGGAAATCATTAACTAAGAAAGTTTTATATACCAGCATTTTTCTGTGACCTTTTTCTCGTAGCATGAGGTTATAGGTGTTCTTAAAATCATTAAGTATTTCACTTTCCCTATTCAGTTATGTTTTCTAACAATTGTGATTGCTTTTACCATATCTCAGGTTCCCTTGTATTATTTGTTTTGCTGGTCTGCTATAATGTACCCTTTTCTGAAAAGGCAGAGATGTTTGGCTAGTAACCACAGCATGTTGTAATGAGGGTGGAGTATGTTTGTCATTCTACAGCAATGGTTGACTTACAGAATGCCAGTGTCTATAACCACACATATTGTGGCAGTTTATCTTTTTGAATATATTCAAATTGCGTAACAATGGAGAAGAATCAGAGTAAATAACAGAATATCTGGTCGTCCAATCAAAAGCATGATGGAACCATTTTTTACTTTACCAGTGATGAGTCATGTATCTTATTAAAAAAAGGAAAATATTTCACTCGAGAAATAAATCTTTTCAAATGAATTAGTCATATATCAGACATTTCCTTTTAAAAAGTTGGATAATGTCACAGGTGGAAGTAGTATTTAAAAAAAAAAAAACAGTGAAAGACATAACAGGCTTCACTATGTACTATAAAAACATGATTTTATTTTGGTTAGAAAACAAAACAGGAAAAATGGCATTTGGAAAAAAGGTCTGAAAAACAGTCTAGTTAGCTGCTAAATAAACTTCAGAGATGAAGGTTTAAAAAAAGCACCAAGATTTGTAAAAGGGGGGGATAGTGTATTTCACCTTAAGTAAGGGACAATGTGTAATAAGGGATTTTGTGGTTTTACAGCTCGGTGCATGTGTTTGAAAGCTGTTCTCTCAGCAACGTGGGTGGCAGGTTATGCTACCATATAATGTATTGTAGTTGGCTCTCCACACTTGTCAGGGTTAGCGTTCAACCATTCGGAAAATTTTCCCATTGTTCTATCATGTGAACCAAGGCTAGTGTTGAATTCCCAATAACCTTCTGCAGGAAAAAGAGGTTTAATTAGAAAGTTTGAAATTTGATTACTTCTGTTATTGTCTTAGTGTACTTCTCTCTAATTTAGGTGCTTATCTGCAAATGCAATCAATTTTTGCTCAGAAAGATGAAAAACAAACTTAACACTGTACTGCAGTTGCTTCAACACTTTTAAAAGAAAACTTGTATACTCAATTCTGTCTTTCTTCAGCATTAACACTCTATTTCCATCTTAAACATGTTTGCTTTAGATGGATCATAGCTTTTGGCAGCTACTGCATTTTTAGCAAATAATACTGTTTCTAGTAAGAGTAGCAAAAAAAAAAAAAAAAACTTTGTGTGAGGTCCTTGTAAACTGAACCTTGGGAACGTTATGTTATTTCTGTATTTTCCCTTCTTTTGTGCTTCTTCTCTATTTGTGTCATGGTTATAAATTACATCGTTTGAACTAGAGAATTAAAAACATTTTGTTTTGTGATTCCTGTAATTTAAAAAGGAGAATGTTTGTTTTATGTGTGTGTTTTTTTTGTTTTTTTCTTTTTACCTGTTATTTCAGAGGCTGGCACACAGAGAAATAAGCAATTATGGTATTGAAATTCCATTGTGCCAGCACCTCCAGGGCATAATCCAAAAAAAACAGAAAAATCGCCTGCTGGGTTGTATGCAGTATGCTTGTGTGAACATCAGTGTCTGCTGTTCACACATCATTTTTTACTGAAAGTTCCTGTTGGAATAAAGATTCTGTGTTTGGAGGGTGCACTGGGATATTTGTTGGTCAATGGTTTTTCAAAGTTTGTAGGGATTTCTAATTACAGTTTACCAATGTAGGTTCACTAGATACTTCTTGCAGATAATCATTAATGCTGCAGAAGTAGGAGAAGCAAGCAGAGATTTGGTTTTGCCAACATAAAAACCGTATCAAGAGAGTGCTCGATGCGCTTCCCTTTGTTTAAACATTCTGCTTCAAGACTGATCATGGGAGTGAGGAATAAAGTGGGTGGTTGAAGGGGGAGATGGTAGCATGACAGGAGAGACTCAAATACTTAAATTCTCTACTCCAGCATTTTAACACCTTGCCTTCGTTCCCCCTTCCCCTGCCCCCTCCCCCCCCGCTTTTTAGTGTAAGTGTGTTGTGGCGTTAATATTTTAAAACAGTACAAGTGCATCCAGCATTTCAGCTCACGCTGGTTTTCAGTGTGTGGGCTCATCTAGAATGTCTTTATGGTGCTCGATTGTATCACCCCCTTCAGTTGATCAGAATTCGTTTTAACTGTATTTTGCAAAAACATGTGTAATACTATCCATTTGCAAACTGTAGTGTGTAGCAACATCTATTTTCTAATTTGTTTTTAATCTGTCTGCACTTGGCCATGTTGTTGGAGACCCTGGTAGGCAAACTGTTTAATGCAGGGACGTTACAGTTTCTAGTCTTTTGCTAGGCTTATAAAAGTTAAGAGGAAAGGAAATGATTCTAAATCTGATTTAAAGGTTCATGCCAGGTAAAGTGTGGTAGTTTACCTTAGTACTCAAGATAATTATCTACTTATCTGACTGCCTAAACTCTGCTAACGTCCTTCTGCTAATATTATTGCCAGTGGCAAATGATGTCGGTGTATGCTTGCCAGTATAGAAATTATGCTTTTGGTTATCTGTCTGAAAAAAGAATAAAATACTACAGACTTGACTTCATTGGTGGGTTTTCTTTTGGTTCCTGCTCCCCTCAACTACGGTTGCTGTAACAACGTTGTGCATCTCTTTTTGTTTTCCTTGCTTGTAAAAGATTTTAAGGGAAACTTCTGGTAACAATTTTAATTGTGTGTGTCCCCAAGGGGAAACTGCTGTGTGGATTTTGTCAGTTAAGTTTTTTTCTTGGATGTTTGAAGAGGCTCCTGGTCACATAAGGCTTCAAGGTTTGAGCTAAGGAAAGCTGAAAATCTTTGCTTTCTTTGTCTGTGGTGTCATTTATTGGCTTCTAGGGAAGTGTGGAGGGAATGATGAGTATTCTGGGAGGAATACAGACACCTGACTTAACTGGTTGTTTAGCAGAGTAAGAAGGTAGGTACCATTGAAGAAACTGTCTGAAAGAAGGGACTCTTCTTTAATCTCTAGGGAGCAGCATGCTAGGGAGGAGGTCTTGGAGAATTGCTTTCTGATATCAGCAGATGTGTAATTTGAAAGGGAGATTATGGTTTTTCTGTAGTAAAGGGGCCTGCATACTGTGTGAAAATTGTTAAATAGAAGGCTGTTTACCTATCTCCTCTTCTTTTTCTTCCCCCTACCACTTTCTACAATCATGTTCTTTCCCATCATTGAAGTTCCCCAGACTTCTCCCCAGAGAAATACAAAGTTATCTGCTCTGGTTCTGGATCCCATAAGTAAAAGAACATTGTGGGAGTCCAGTACTGAATGCCAGCATATTGCTTGAAAGGTTTAAAACTGAGTTCTTTTGTGTCAAAGACGATAGTAAGATATTGCTTACTCACTCCTGCTTTTCTCTTTCTGGAGCGGTTGCTAGCCAGTTGGAAATATCTTGCAGTGGCATTTGAGCTATTTTTTTCCACAAACTGTGGATTGGGATTTGGAGGATAAAATCAGTGAATTATAAATAATCAGCTTTGTTTTACCTGATTGTCTTCACAGACTTAATTGTGGAAAGTAATCCTTAGAGGGAGTACTAGATAATTTCAAACGGTGAGAAGTGCTAAATATGTGCAGAAAGGTCAAATCAAAGATTGATTCTGATCCCTCTGGGTGCTACTACTAACACAGTATTAAAATCCTTCAAAGAAGAAAGCCAGCAGTTAACATTTAATTTGGGTTAAGCATAAGAAAAGAAGATGCAAAAGGAATGGGAACTTTCTAGGATAACTAAAATTCTTGTGCTGTCATCTCAACTGGTGCTGGTCAACTGGCTCATCACACCTTATTTCCTGTTTCACTTAAACAACTTGTACGCAACAGCAGCTGAGAATATCCTCTGACTATCTTAACCACTCCTCTTTAACAGTTTAGCAATGGTGTGGGGGGAGGAAGTGGCCCCAATGCAGAAGAAATTAGGAGCCAGTTGGTCTGCCACTTATTATTTTCTAGCCTATGTGTGGCTTCCATTTTGTAAGTATCTTTATTTGCACCGGTACAAATTCAATCAGATTTAGCTATCTGTAGTACGTATTGCCTCATGGCAAGTTATCGGGTGCTGCTACTAAGTAAGACTTCAAAAAAAACCCAAAACAAATCCATAAAATGCACTGGATGTGCCATGCTTTATGTCAGGCCAGCACCAAAACAAACAACCAAAAATTTCCATAAATTCACAAGTAGTGGTGGCATGCATAAACAGTAGTAAGAATATATTATTCTGTAGCTCTAAAAATTAAAAGACAGACTTTTTCTTCAGGTAAAAGTAGACGAACACGTGTATTTCATGTAGGTATATGGGGGGGGTATCATTACAATCATCCTTTTTTATTAATATTGTTCCTGAAGCTTAACATTTTAGTGAAAAACTGAGATTATTCACAGTGTCATTAAGAATGTAATTATGGAAAGGAATGCTGTTCACATGACAAGTTAAAGGTATCCTTGAGGTTCAGAAGAAAATACTACCTGGCAAGTCTAGAACAAATACGTAGTTCTTGATCAAGGGATTCAGTTGCTTCAGATCTATCATCGTGACAGTCCTTTCTAGAGCTAGGTCTTGCTCTCTTGATTGCTGAAATGCTATTTTGATCAGGGATTATGTGTCTGCCAGAAGCTTTGACGAGAGCACTGCTAGACAGTGCCTATGTCATTTTCTTTGCTAAGTTTTCAGGGAGCAGGAATCGAATGTGGTTTTATCCTGTCCCTTATCTCAAATAGTGCATGGAAATGTTTCTATAGATCTGAAGTATGATTTATTTCTCTCTAAGGACTGCTCTCTGGCTTATTCTGTCATAAGATAACCAAGATCATGCATTTGAATCAGAAAAATCTTTCCCAGGATTTTCCCATTTTCTGCGGGAACGCACAAGAGGGTGGAATGAGAGTAATAATGTAGCATATGTCTGGCTTGAGGGCCTGTGCTCTCTAGCCTTCTTCGTCCAATTCCTAAACTAGGTTTATCTCACACTTCCATTTTTTTCCAGAATGAATTCTGGAGTGTTTTATGTCTCATGTTAAAGGAATGTTAACAAATACAGCTTTTATTGAGGCTTTTTATGAACGCTGTTCTCAGACACAGTCTTTGAGTGAATTGTGAGAGTCTATCCCCTAATACGTATTATGCTCCTTTTTTAAATTTGTTTTTTCCCCTTTTGTGTCTGTTGGAGGTCAGATTCAACTGTATGTATGAAAGATTTTTTGGATAACTTCTACTAGCAAATGTAGAGAATTCTAATTTGTTTCTTTTATGTTGAGCTTCATTTATTACATCTTAGCAAGATGATGTTACTCAGGATAATTAGTGCAGTTACGTCTTTTTTTGGTGGTTGTTGTGAGAAGAGTTCCAGTTCTATATCAGGAAAAATGATTTAGTAAACTTTTCAAGTAGGTTTCCCTCTTTTTGAACAGGTCTCTGTAGTGATTGTGGCAGTCACCATGTTTAATGGAGAGGTTTTCATAAATCGGCTTTGTGTCAATCCAGCAATGCTGGGGTAAGAGCTTATATTGTGGAATTATTAGACTTCCATTTTTTTGTTTATACTGTCTGTTACGAGGAGATAAAGATTTACTCACATAGCAGAATTAAATTAAGCAGAGGAGCATGTGTACCCACAGGACTTTTAAGATGTATGGTAAGTCATCTACATTTGTTAGTCCAATTCCATCAGCTTGTTACCGACTTCACGTCTCTAAGCAGTTGAGATGATATCCAACAGTAGCTCTAGATTTAGGGCTTAGTAGGCCTATTGCTAAGCAAGTTTTCAGTTGAGTCACTCTTGTGTTTTGGTTTTTTCCACTGCTGCCTCATTCTTCAGGAGCATACGTGATGTAGTTTTATTTCGATTCTCATACAGTTTATGCTGAAGAGCCTATATTCTTACATTGGTTGAATGTAGCATTAAGACTATTCCAGATTGCTGTTTACAGTGGACATGTTGTTGCAATGAGGTAGTTGTTAGCCCAACACTGTATAGCTCCATCTGAATATCTCTTTGAACTGCACATTCTTTGAATGGTAACTTGAGGAATCTTTGACTCTTAGAAAAAAGTCAGGAATTAGAACTCCTCTAGATTAAGAGAAGCAGAGTCCAGACCCTGACCTCCACACTAAACAATGAAACATAGCCTTGCATTTTTCTGGCCACACTCACATATGGATGTGTAAGAAGGCACAAGCAAAAGGTAAAAACTCTACCAGTATGTTAAAGAAAAAGAAATTGTGTGTAGAGGTAAAATTAAATGCTTCCATTGGGCAGCAGTCCTGGTTCCAGCTTAGCAAATTTATGAAAGTGTATTCTGGCTTATATAAAACTACCCAGCTGAACCTCTGACAGATACACTCCTATTTCTTCTCTTTTAAAGTTCATTCGTATGAAAATATATCTCCAGTGAGACATGTTTATGAACTTGGGATCTCTTTCAGATGAGACATTGCATTTTAAATTTACACAAATAGTTTTCACAACGGTCTCTTGCATTTGTTTCCAATGAGTAAATATTCCTTGAGTTGAGTATTCCATCTACTCTGGATCCTGTGAAATATTACTCTGCATTTGCTTATTGAAATCAGGTGTGCTATAATGAACTTGTGTAATGTTACAGTTTATCAGGTTTTGCCCTGCTCGCCTTTACTGAGTATCTGCACATACAGAGTCCTTAACCAGATGCAAAAATGTTTTACTTGTTTGTATACTACACTTCTGCAGGATTTGGGGATTATTTACTTAGGTTTATGCTCTTTAAATCCCTTGATTTCTAGGAGAGGCAGCCTCCTTTCATTCGCTGCTTCTTCAGAAACAAAGTAATTCCTGTGCAATCAGGAGAAATGCTTTCACTTAACCCCAGCATTTTTTGTGTCTTACAAAGCAACAACTTGTCCTCTTGCTGGTAAAGAATAAGTAGGATTTTTTAATTTGGTAGTACTTGGGTGTAATTTATTGCAATATTTTTCTAACAAGAAACTGGGGAACTACATCTTTGTGCAACCGATAAAATGTTAGGGCCACGCAGTCTTGTGGGCCAGTCTTCTGGTAGAAGAAGAAGAGAAATCTAGTTCTCTTCGATGTGTAATAAGAGCCCTTTTTGGTGAGGCGGGAATGTTTTTCTTTTGTTTTAGATGCGCTTTCTTCCCCTCACGTATAAAGGGTGCTTGAGAGCCTGCAGCTGTCTGCTACTACTGCTGTTGACTTTTTAAAAATCTCATGTTATTCCCATATTCTCGTATTTATTAGTTTACCATATTAATTTTCTGAAGCATTCCAGTATTCTCTGAGGTGCAAAGTGCAAGGCATGAAGGCTACCTCCACTAAGTTATTGAAGATGATTTGATATAGGATTAACTCAGTGTGGCTAGTTTTCAGATACTTAAATCTTTAATATTCATTGCATAATATGATTTTTTTTTCAAATACTTTTTGTATAATTTAACTGTAGCTATGTCTAGACATATTTCCTGGATATGGCTAAACAATTTTGAAGGTAAATTATGAGCTGATTTTTTTTTTTGCACTTTCACACAAACATAATATCATTCCATTATATACGTTGGAACAAATGGGAACTGCAGACATCGGAAGTAGAGTTCTCATCCATTGTGTAAACTTCTGCACCTTTGTAAGATTAGTTATTTCCCAGTACTGTTTTCAGTCATTTAACTTCCATTTGCCATGAATATGTGCAGTGCATCCATACAGTCCATTTATATTGTTTCTGCTTGTACCCAGCAGTTCTGGTTCAGAAAAATTGATAGTACATCTTCCTTTATGTTCTTCAATCTTCTGGTTTCTGATGTCTTAAATCTGTTTGCCTTTGAGGTCATCTTGTATAAGGCCATACCTTAACAAGTAATTGTTGTAGGATTTTCCTTTTAAGCACTTGTTTCTTTGCTTACAGGAAATTCTGCTTATTCTCTCCTTTCTTGTAGCATTCTGTGGTGTTCTGTTACCTTTCGTAAAAAGGCAGCTGCCTATATTAACACCTTGTCCTGTTCTTCAGTCAGCAGTCCCATTTGTAATGTAAATTCACCTGAAGTCAGAGGGTTTTTTAAAATATATTTTCAGACTTCTTTGCTGTAACATGTTCCACTGCTCTTGTTCAGTCTGTTTTTTGTTCTCTTTGTTTAGCTGTCTGCTCTTTCAGTTTCTGTTATCCTATTTCCTGGTTTCCCTACCTCTCTTCAGTAGATGGTTGAAGTGCTACTGTCTTCTGAGGTGATGTCCTTATTTTGGATGGATGCTGCTTTGAAAAAGGACTAAGGTTTTTAGGTCTTAGTACAAGAATTGAAAATCTTAGGGCTTTTAAGTGCTTTTTGGGAGGGGAGAGGAACTCAAATTCATGACTGAGATAAGAATTTAAATAAAAGGGCTAGTAATGCGTAGTCTTAAGTAAATTTTAAGAACTTTGTGCCTTGTTTTGTTTTTCTATGAAAACTTCAGTCCAGATACTTAACTAGATGGTTTTTTAGATAGTTCTGTCACTATTTTGTATGTTGTGTCGTGACTAAAAGTTTGAATGCAGATAGTGCCATTTGTTGGACTGAATTTGGTAAATTGTAGCATGTTTTGTTGTGTTTGACACTTTTTTCTTTTATAAAGTAGTCTCCCTGTTTTGTTTTTTTTCCCTGTCTTCTGATGGGTAAAAGTTACTGGAAGGGTTTTCAAAGAAACAGTTCTATGAGTCACACTTGCCGTGCTTATGTCATCGTTTGCTTCATTTTTACAACAGTTGATTCTTTAAACATATAATTGTTAGAGAATCTTCTGGTTCTATTCTGCATTGTCACATGGCATACCAAAAATGACTTCTATCAGTTGGTTGTCATCTGCCAGACTCCTACTTAGTAGGATACTTACCTGTTACCTTGTGTATGTGGGACCTTCTCCTTAGTTACTTGTCCATAAAATGACAAAAACACTGCAGTGAGATAAGCTTTTACAATTTGAAGTGCTTCCTAAAAGGTACGAAATGTTTGATTTCACAAAACAAGATTAGCACTTCTTTCTAGATGTGCAGTGTGTATATATATTCTAGTAATTTTTTGTGTTTTTAATGTACTGTTTCCTTTCTGTCATCTGCATCTATAATACTCTGAGTTACTGATAATTTTAGTTGGATAGTACCCTGTTTTTTCTTTAAAAATAATAAATTAAAAAAAAAAACCCTTCATCCCTCTTTCAGAATGCTGGAATTTTGGAAAGTTTAAAGACTTGCAGCAAACCCCATAGCTTTCCTACCATTCATTTTTAGGGCCAGACCGTCCAGCTGCAGTCTGTTCCAGTATGTCTGCAACTTAGACTTTAAACAACTTAGGTACCAGAAGTAGACAAACTGAAGCAGAAAGTTTGTTTTGGGCTGCATTACCTATTTTTGACACTGTCAGCCAGGCCACCACTCTAGAGCATAAGCTCAAGAATTTTTTTTGTTGCTTTTTCAGCTTCAGCGTACTATCTGCCAAGCTCAAGGGAAGTAACTGAGATTCACGCTGGAGCCAAGTCCCTGTAGGTCTGAAGGATTTCCCCTGATACCAGGAGTCTTCCCAAAGTTTAATAGCAGTGCACCTGCAAAGGTATGGCATTCCTGTCTATTGTGACCGCTGGTTAATGAGACAGAGGTCCCAGCAGGCGAATGCTAATGAGCTTAGGATATGTTTGCCTTCCCTTCCTCCACTCTTGACTGATCTTTAAATGAATTATTAAAACCATTTTTCATTAAATCAGAGATCCAAAATTTCACAGCTGTTATGACTGATTTCAGTTGGAGACAGTATTTCTTCTGGAGCAACAGGTTCCTGTTAAAACGGAATCTGTTTTAGCTGAAACCAAACTAAACTTAGATGACTTCCTGCTGTGGATTGAAGGTTTGCTTTGGAGTTTTAGGCCTTGCCATACATGCGCATATGAAAAACCATGCTGGACTGGGTTGTCACTCTGTATTTGCTGATGTGATCACTATGCTTTCTAAAGGGACAAGGAGAAGGTTTTTGTGTTTTTCTTAAGTTCCAGTCGATAGGATGGCTGCCACTTAAAACATACACAGGCAGGCAGTCCTTCTCTAATGACATTTAATTTAGGGATGTGTCAAGCATGAGCTCTATTATGTAAAAGTCCAAGTGACCTCGCTTGACAAAAAAATAAGGTTTCAAAGATGCATGACTTAAGTGCAAACTGCCCAAGCCTATTTAACATTTTTTGGCCTTCTCTGAAACATTATATACAGCTTGAGACATATGTTTTTGTAATGAATTTTGAACTGCCTATGCATCATCTTTCTGAGAACATATTAAAAAAAAAAAGTGTATATGGCACAACAAATGTGAAAACAATGTTCCTTTCTTTCCAGAGAGACTTTTGTAGCAAAAACAGTCTGTGACACATTCCTGATGGTTTCTGCTGATACATTTTCTAGAATGAAGAGTTGTTTTCAGCCAAATTCTAGAGGATGAAGTATTCAAAGATTGTCTGTTTTTCCTTTTTTTTTTCTTTCCTCTTGCTTGCTCTTTTTCTGCCACCCAGAGTTAAGCAGACAATATTTTCTGAAACAACAAGCGATTAAGACAGTTCTGGCTGCCGAATCCACAGTAGCTGAGGATTTCGCAGGCTATTTATTTGTGTCTCAGGCTGCACGTACCAGATTGTAGAAGTGTTACCAGCAGGAACTGTGAGGAGATGCAGTAGTGCCAGTGTGATGGGCAGGGTGGTGGTTGCTTAAGTACCACGGACAGGGGCCCCTCCACAAGTGGCTGGACCATCTGTTTATCAACCTGTGGGACTTCCACCAAAGTGACTTCATCTGTCCGGAGCTTTTTACATGGGCGGTTCAGCACAGCCTTGACCCTTTTGCAGGCATCAGTACTTATGGTTCTTTGTCACTTGATACTTTTGAAATAGCTGTTTTTTCCTGTGAGTCCATGTCATAAAATTCTTGGTGTTCTGCAGCATGTGCAATTGTACCTCACTTTCTCCCTTTTGACAGTAGTCTTATGTGCATACTTACTCACCAGAGACTCCCCTCCTGTCTAAGAGTTAATTGCTGTCCTTTTATGTGCTCCTCATCTGATTTCACAAGACTTCAAAGATAAACTGTGAGGGCAATAATAATGCAAAACCCGACTTTCCCTGTTTAACATTTCATGGATTAAATTTCAGTGTTGTATTCTTCCTAAGTTTATTCCTGTTGTAGTATTAAAATTCTGTCTGAATCAATGAAGTACATCTGGGAAGAGATTGCATTGTTTTATCATGAGAATCAAATCAAATGGTTCCTTGATTATTTTTTTTACTGTATGGGGAAACTGTAATCAGGACACATAATTCTGAAGAATATCAAAATGGACCAGTCAAACCATTTCACTAGCTGGCTGGTGAATCACTTCTAAATGAAATTTAGGTTACATCGTAGCTCAATTGACATCAGCTGCTTGCTTCAGAAACATGCCCGTGTCTGTGCTCTACAACGTGGCAATATGATATAATCCACTGACATTGTCTACCAAGTGTTGTGCTGCTTATGTAATCCAAACATGAAATTTGGAATCTGAGAGTATAAGAATCTATTTTAGCATCAAAGATGCTAATCCTTGGCCCACCATGCAAGGAGGGTATGGCTTGCTGGTTACCTGTACTGGGAAACTATGGATGCATTTTTGTAGAGTAGCTATTTACTTACAGTAGCTGTGATTCTTGGAGGTGTTGTAGTTTAGCTGCTATGATTGAACCTGCATTGTTTTATGGAACCATACAAATTTAGGTGTTAAATCATAAGGAAATGAGAATGGATAAAGAGTGTTTTTTATGTAGGGGACCACTAGGCAGTATAGGACTTGTATGACACTGTTTTGAGGAATTCCAGTTCTTCAAACATATTTTTGTGCCCCTGAGGTGATGTACAAAGGGGATGCCCACTGGCAATTCTGTATCACAGTTCCTGTTGGATAGCCATGACAAACTCATACTCATGCTCGGTTTGGTAATGATGGCAGCGAGGTGGGGGGGGACATGTCTGAATAAATTTCTATCACACTTTAGACAGGTTTGTCAATAGGTTTTTTGTGTTGTACCAGTGATCTGTCTGCAGATATCCAGCCAGCCAGTGCATATCTCAGGTAAAAACTACACAAGTTTTAGGGATACCTGTGTAGGAGGATTATATTTTTAGTTCCAAGCATTACACTAGCCTCTAATTTAATGGTTTTATGCTATTTACCAAGTATTGTTTTTTAAAACAAAAAAATCTCCTGTGGTTTGAATCCTTTTTGCACCTCAGCCTGCCCTTTCACAACTTGTCAAGTGTATTTAAAACTTCGTTGATCATATTTTAAAGGATGAGATCCTCATAGTGGGATAACATTGTCTTAGCTGATTCCTTTTCCATCAGAAGGTATAACTCTGGTTTTTAGATGTCTGCCTTTTACCAGGCGTTCACAGTGAAAGATCCTCAAGAAGATGGAGAGCTTCTTTTGCTTGATGTAATAAAGCAGAAGTGTCACTTTATAGAGCATTTTCTAAAGAATACTTAATTTTTGCAAGACTCCTTACCACATCATTCAACAGTTCAGAAATGAGTGAAATGAAGACAAGCTATGGGTCACGTACAGCTTAATTGCATAAACTGAATTGTCACACTTAATGCATTTGATTATTTATATGGGTACGAATGATTCTGAGAGAAACTCGGCAAGATCAGTTGAAAACTGATCTGTGCAAAATGAAGTCAAATTTAGTGCATTCATGAAAATTTTGCCTAATGTATTTTGTCATTTTTCAGTGTTTACCTGTTACGTTGAGCTGATTGAGCTCTAATATATTTTCAGGGTCTCTGCGGTGTTGTTGACTTCTATACTACACTTCTAGGCTCAGATATGTATTCTGTGACAAATACTTATTTTGGTAATCTATATCAGTAAACTTTACTCTTCTTTAGCTTGCTTGTGTGTTTAGTTGTCTTTATTTTAAGCAGATACAACTTTCTAACAGCTGGGCATTGGTTAATTTTTAGTGTTTTAATCTGGAGCAGAGTAGTCTAAAGAAAGAGGTTCTATAAAACTTTTTGCAAGGATCTTTTTGACCTTTCTCTTTTCCAACCTTCTCCATCTTCCCGAAAGTTACTTCTTTCAGCTCATTTGAACAACAAGCTTGTATATGATAGGAGTTTTCAGTATTTGCAGGTTTCACTGCCTGATATAGCTTATTCTGCAACTAGTCTCCTGCCTGCCCATATCCATAGTTGAATCTTCCTGAGGGATGCACTGTGCTCCCCTAGAATCTTCAGGAATTGCTATTTGGAAGAATGGAAAACTTCTCTTACCTAATGGACTGAAGTTAGATTTCTTGACCGTTTAAGGAGGTGACTGATTAAGACCACAGAGCCACCTCCTTAGGTGGTCGTTGCTTCGTTAGAGCAAAGAAGTGTGCTTTTCACAGTGGGTCCTTTGAGCATGTTTCTGTGTTTCTTGTTAAGCTGCTAATGTGGTGTCCCTCCTTTGACTCACTTGGAACTTGTGGAGTTTCTTTTGGACATGCCTCCCTTTTCTGCTGGAACTGGTGCATCACTGCTATTAACTGGTTCTCTTCCTTCCTAAGTGAAGTGATGGCTGAAGCCCAAGCTATGCTACTTCATGTGTTGACAGTTCTAATACTTGGAAATATGCAGAGGTCTACTGATTCTGAATCCTCAGTAGCTATATGGTAGGACATGGCACTTATGGAAAGAGAATTTTGGAAATTTAGCCATCCTTCTTTCTCCTTGCTAGTTGTTGTGAAAACATTTGGATAGCTGTAAAAAAAAACCAACGGTAAACAGGGAAAAGCCTTCCCCATATTTGATCACTCAACTTGGAGAAAGTCCGTGTATTGATAAATACTTCATTTATGAAAATAGGATTTATTTCCTCTGGAACTTAGTTTTATAATCTCCTTCTGCTTAGAAGAATACATTACTTACTGAGAACACCTGCTTTGAAAAGCTTTGGTTTTTTTATATAACTGTGTGGTAAGAACTAGTTAAGCATACAGAAAGGCAAAATTACATTTGAAGAAGAGTGTAGCCACTATTCTTAATTTCAGAAAGGTGGCAAAGTCACTAAAATAAAAAGAAGCAGCTTTTAACAGTTCTATGAGAAAAGTAGGAGGAGTAAAATCAAATGCTGTTTGGTTTCACAGCCTGTTTTAGAGGCAGCCACTAGAAATATGTGTTGCCATTTGGGTCTAGTAGTACAGATGGTTAAATGGAAATGCGATGAGGTACAAACATCTCAAATCATATTGTATAATGCTGAAGCTGTGATGGCAGCAGTAATTCTCAGCTTTCTGTCAGTACGTGTGTGCAGAAGAGGAATTTTTTTCTGTAGACGATAAAAACAGACTGCTTTTTCTTCCTGTAAGTGCAGAGAAGAACTTACTTCCCTGAAATCTGGGAGTCCTGTCTAACATACATTCTGGGATGTGTTTGTAATGACCATGAATATGAAACTACTTAGCGGTTTGGGTTTTTTTTCCTTTCTGTGTCTTCACAAGATCTGTATCTTCATAGCACAACAAAAATAATGTGTTGTTTCAAGGATGTTAGCCTACTGTAAATGTTGCAAACAACTTGGCTTGGGTTTATAAGTCTAGTAGAAGTAGCAGTTTGAGTTATATGCCACTTTGAAGACACCACAGAATTTAAGCAGAATATCACTGAGTATGGAAAAGGTTAATATTCAATTTGAGTAGGATTAAGTGTGATAGAAAAGGCTTCTTTAGATAAACAATTTCCTATCCTATAAGGAGGCAGCAATACCAGTGAGGAACAAGCTTCCTCTTAAAAGCTCTGGTCTTGTGTTCAGTCATCTTTATGAAGTGTAGCTTCAAGTTGCTTTGGCCTTGATTTATTTATTTTTTTTTGTTTTAAATTTTGTTGTGGCGTTTGCATCTTCTGTGCTAGAACACCCACCAGTTGCAATAATAGCTTTGCCAAATGTATATGGAATTCTGTAGAACCTCTGGACTATACAATAAAGTGAAGAAACAGGGCTATTAAATTGACTGGGGAGGAGATTTCCATTGGGAATTTTATTTCTGCTTTGGCTTTCAAAATAACATGGATTACTGGAGTGGGAGTATATGTCCATAGGTAAAGCTGTAGCACGCAGAGGACAGGAAAAATAAGAAAGCAATGGAGAGAAAGCAGGAGAAGAGATAGATAAGAGTATATAACAGCAGCAAAGGACAGGTGAGTGATTTTTCCATTTCAATTTTTATCCTTTTTTTCCTTTATTTTAACTTTCACGCTCTTCTGGTTTATCAGTTGTTGCAAAATTTATAGTGTTAGAGGCAAATTAAAAACAAACCAAAAAACCAAAAAAAACCCCAAACACTAGACTTTTAGTATATTGTATGTAAGATTAGTCTAGAGCCTTGTCCTGAGTTACTAATATTAAACTTGCATTGATTCTTTCCTTTGTTTCCCTTTTTTAACTTTTGCTGGTAAAATGCATAACAGAAAGAAACTTCCAATTTTTAATTTCACTCAGGTAATTAATCATATAGTTGATTTTTAAAACTTTCCTGGAAGCCAGTTAATTGTGACTGATTCTTAATGACCTACATAGGAGGAAAAAATACAGGAGAAAACTTAGTCTGGTGTGTTCTCATAGTGGACTTATGCTGTGGAGTTGTGGTGAAACATATATATATATGTGTATGTATATATATAGAGAGAGGTATATACAGTGGCTAGTGCTTTTAATGAACAGGGTTGACAGCAAAATCAACTGAAATGGATTTAAAGTGTAGTATTTCTTATAGGTAGAGCTGCTAGTGCCACCTGTACTTAAGGTTGCGTGACCCTTTCCATTTTAAGGCTTAACTCTTAGTTACTTTATAACTTTTGCCAAAGTTCAGTTCAGACAGATTTTTCCATGCCAGATGTCTGCTTTGGGCTGAATTTTTTTAAAAGTTTCAGCCGAAGCAGTTCTGTTCCAAGAATAAGGCGAGTGAAAAGTATGCAGTTTCGCTTGTGTGAGAATATTCTGGTGTCCTTCTTTGATGCTCCAGTGCCCCCAAGCTCTGAAGCAAGGATTTGAAATTTGGCAATAGTTCAGCCTTTGTGTTGAGGATGTGCCTTTTGCCTCCCTGTAAAAATCCACCCAAATTTCCAGACCGGTTTACAAGGCTTTGAAAGATTGCCATTTGCATGGGCTTAATAGGAATTTCTTAAAACTTCACAGTAAGTTTCCTTTAGATTCTGCTCACACTGGGAATGCTCCAGGCAGAGTAGAGCTGCATATTTCATCCCACTTCTACTAGGAATTGCAACGGCTGGATCTGGGTGCTGACACTGAACTAAGAGTGGGCAGCATTTTGTCTTGTACCACCACCACCGCCTATTCCCATGTCCTATTCCTTCTCCGTGGTGAAGGACCTGGGCCCTCTGGAAAAAGAAACTGTCTCATTCATCTGAAAGAGCATGACAGATGTAGAGAAGAATTTAGGAGCGTTTGTGTGTGTCTGGTTTGTACCATTCTTTTGGTCAGAGAAAATGTGTATATCATACTGGCAAAATATTATTTTCTTTTCTAGTGGATGTTCAGATAATAATCATTACGTTTTGTTGTATTTACCCTAGTTGAATTGGGTCTCAAGGTTTTAATCATTTTACTGAACTATGTAGGCATCAATTTTATAAAAAAAAAAGTTAGGCTCAAAAAATGTCACAGTACAGTAATGTTATTTAGAGGTCTAAAATCAAGAGCTTACTTTTTTTCAAACATTAAAGTCTAACTCAGACCTCTTGCACTTAATACATTGTAGTACAGCCTCCAGCTTCATCACAAGCGTTTTGTGCTTTGTCCAAGAGGCAACTATTGGATTGGAATGGGGAAAGCGGTGTATTCTGAGGAGTCTAGGATTTGTACTTTAAAGGATGTGAATTCATCTGTTACAGAAGTTGGAACATGTGGAGTAAGTGAAGCAGAGATTTCAGGAATAAAAAAAAAAAGGCTTTGTGGTTAAGACAATTGAGTACTGCTTGATGAATTGTGTGCAATCTGCACTTAGTCATGGTGTTTTTACATGATGCACTCAAATAACTGTTCCTAGGTGGCTGCTCTGCTCATACTGTGTGTTCTAGATGCTTATAACTGCAAGTAAACTCAGTGGGAGATAAACGTCGTGTAAAATACTATATATTACTAAGGACAGGAAAAATCAGGTTCAAAGTATGTGAAATTTGACATCTGGAACTAGGGAATATTTTAATCTAATTGACCTAATGCCTCAGTTGCCTGTTCTACAGATGTAGAAATTACTTGTTCCATCTCTGTAGAAAGGCTCGTGAAGAAATTAATTGCACTTGTAGCAGGACTGAAAAATGAATATGCTATAAATAAAGCATAAGACCACCTCCCATTGATCAGGGATGAAACAAAGCATTGATAAATATGTAATCAAAAGTTTATTTATGGAATAACATACTTGTAAAATACATTAAAAAATACATTAGTAAAATTACCTTTGCAACTCTGAAATTTCCAATGCTTACCTTCATAACCCTAATAATTCTCTTAAAATAAAAGATGTGATTTTTCTCTGAACTTAATAAGCATCCAACTTTCTTTTGTACAAATAGTCCTATTTTGCCAATCCCTTGATAGCTCTCTCGGTTCTGGAGGTGGAGTCATTATTTCACTCTTTGCAATTTCTTTCCCAATAAAGCACGCAAAGGTGATCCATATTGGATCTGTCTGGAGCTGATGATGTCAACCTATGGAAAGTGGTACTTTTAAAAACCGTATTAACTAATCCTTTTCATACTGATCCAAGCATAAAAACCCCAATATCATAACTCTGGAACTTAAATTTTCCACTTTAAATCAGCAGTCAAAATTTGTAAACTCTGAGAACAATAATTAAACTTGCATTTTAATATCAGTAACCTTTTAATTCTAAATCATAGCCACTTTGTTTTAGTACTAGTTGAATTAAGTATTACTGGGATCCTCATCCGTTCTGTTCGCTGTGGAGATGGAACGTGTACTTGCTCAAACCATTGACTACTACCTCACCATGATAAATTCCCCCTTTGTAAAGGCATGTCAACAGTACATCATTTTTATCACTTCGTAAAGCCAACTGTTACCTGAAGTTTCTTATGCAAAAAAAGATTTTGTGTGTTTTTTTGAAAGGGACAGGGTTACAACAAATAAGTGAATGTGTGTTTGTGGAAGTGTCTAGCTCACAGAGTGAAAAGGTTTGCTGCTAAGGTTTAGTGAATTTAATGCTTTGGCAATTATTTGTTGGAGAGGGAGAGCCTGCAGCAGTGGAGAGTTTTTGTTTGTGGGGGTTTTTCTTTTTTTTTTTCTTTTTTTTCTTTTTTTTTTAGCATGGAGGTGAGAGGGGGTTTTGCCTCTTTAAACTTATAGTCGTCATCAAACCGTTTTTTACTTGTTTCTTGGGTCATTTCCTCAGGCTGTTTGCTGCCTCTGAAACAGTAGATCTCCGATGGGTCTTTTGAAAGCTTCAGCAAAGCAAGGCATTTGACAGGATGTTTGTCATGCAGTATTTTCAGGAGAAAGATGGGAATTTTGAGCGGCTCAAAATATAGATCTTCCTTGGAGGAGCTCAGCTGCTAAGAACAGCAGTCGTATTTGCTTAGCTGTGTGAAATCCACTTGCTTGTGGACAACTATTTTGGGTTTGTTTTTTTTTTTTCTTGCTCCCCCCACCAAGACTTCCGCTTACTTGTGCGCTCTTCCATATGTGTTTTGAGCTGTGCTTTGAAGTTGGGCAACTAACTTTAAGCAAAAGCTGTTACCACACTTCTGTGTAGCATCTAGCTTGATTTCAGCATGCTGATGTCAGTGATGTGGTTTAGAGTTAATGAAATGCAATTCTTTGCTTGCTTTGACATTGGTTTCTGTAGGATTAAAATTAAAAAAGAAAAAAATAATCATATGATGCTCGGTTTGTTGTATAAGCCAAGTCAAATGGACTTTAGAATGTGATTAAATGGGTGTGCAGCTGTTTTTAACTGGCCAGGCATCTATCTTGACACATAGGTGAGATGAAGTCTGTGAGTTATCCTGTATTTTTTCCTCTGTCACCTTCCTCTTACTCCTTCCATGTCCCCCTAATAATCTAAGGAATTTCTGAAAACCCAGACTTTGTGTGGCTTTAGTTTCCTACATAAGTCATTCTAGCATATTTTAGTTCAGAGTGCCTAGATAAAACAATTTAAGATGCATGTTTTCTGTCATCTTTGAGCAGTGTACTTCAGTAACAAGATCCAAATAGTACTGCTTTGACTTTCTTGAATTTATATTCAAGTCTGTATTTTTTTAATAATGATTTTTATTTTAAGGTTAAGGCATAAAATGAAGGGTAGGTTCTGAAAGACAAAAGCAAATATGACTGTAGTCAACAAAACTCATTTGTATCCAATCACACCATCAGTAAATTAGCTATGAGTATTCAGCTGTACTATTTCAAATCCATTTGAAAAAGTAAGTAAAATCTGATTTGACAGACTCTGCTCTATTAAGCAGGGTTTAGTATGTGATCACTTACGTTAACTGTGTCTGAATGTTTTGCTTTTTTGTCTTGTTTTTGGCAGCAACTTGAATTAGTGGAACCAAGCGGCTGGATTCATGTTCCTTTAACAGATACTCATAAGAAGCCTATTCGCACATTTATGATTCAGATTGCTGTTCTAGCTAATCACCAAAATGGAAGAGACACTCACATGAGACAAATCAAAGTGTACACCCCGGTGGAAGAGAGCTCTATTGGTAAATTTCCTAGATGTACAACAATTGATTTCATGATGTATCGCTCCATAAGATAAAATTTCTTAATGAGAAATAATAAAGGCATTGATGGCAGTATCATTACTTAAGTATTTAAATACTTAAAGAGCAGGGTTTACTTCAGTGTAATTGTATCTTTATGTTTATACTTTGTATGATTTTGAAATAAAGATAATCTTGTGCTGCAGTATATTGTAGTCTGTAATTTTTTCATTACTTTTGCTTGCAATTTTTGAGTGCTCTTGTACTGTCTGAGTCAAAAAAAAAAAACCAACCAAACGTATTTGTGACCAGGGATCAATAATTGATTTGATATAATACAGTTCTCTTTTTACGTGGTTTCTTCCCCTTCCATGATCATGCATGGAAATAGCTTGTTCTATAGTGTTACTGTTTATTCCTTTATCTAAAAGCTGCTCTTTTTAAAGAGCACTCTTCTTGAACAGAGAGAGTTTAAAAACATTACCAGTAGTATTTTCCCATCATTGCTTATGTTAATGCATTCTGCTCATTTCTGTATGTTTTTTTTCTGCTTTAATAACTGTCTGCATGGATTTAGCCTTCTTCGTAACTGCAAAGTACATCACAGGATCATAGAATATTTCAAGTTGGAAGGGACCTATAAGGACCATAGAGTCCAACTGTTTGCTCCTCATAGGACTACCTAAAACTAAGCCATGTGACTAAGAGTGTCATCCAGATGCTCCTTGAACTCTTGAGAGGCTTGGCATTGTGACCCACTTCCCTGGGGAGCCTGTTCCAGTGACCAGTAATGAAATGAAGATGACAGTGACATGAAGAAAAACAAACCTTTCTAGATTACTCAGTATAGTATATACATTAGTATCATATATACATTGGCGTATAGGTTATCTAAACATGATAGCTGTTCAAAATGTGAGCGGAGTTAGGAATGCTCCAACTTCATACTAGAAATGAATCTGAAGATCCAATGCATCTTCTAAAGTACCGAGAACTCAAGTATATAACACAAGGTAATCTCAGACTCATAGCATGGGGTTTCTTTAATTAAAGTATAGAACATTGCAAGGAAAATGTTTGCCTAGTCTACTTGCTATAAGTAGGAGTATTTAGCACTTCTAATGTCTTGTAATCTAGTTACTACTTATTTCACCTTTGGAGAAATTTAAGTAGATTTTAGAAAGAGAGGCTGTTGAAGTACAAGGGTTTCTTTTAAAATGTTCCGTACTGATCATACCCATTCTTCCTCCTAGCACCCTAAAAATTGATGGTGAATCCAGACTAATCTAAGCCAAGGAAAAGTTATGACACTGTTTTTAATTGTGACTAAGGAAAGGCGAATAATAGTGGAAGCTCATCAAACAATGATACAGCATCCTTTAGGGGAGAAAGAAGGTGAAATAGAGGAAAATAGGAGGGTTGTCAAGGATAAAGATTCAACTGTTGAAATCCTTTATATACTTAATGAAGTAAGCTGTTGTTTACTGAGCAGTTTTTGTCCTCTGGCTGAATTCCAGAGTCTTTAGTAGGGTGATTAAAATGGGCATTTCCTGATAATGAACCTTGTAGAGAAAGAGAAGTCCATGACTAGCCTGAGTTCTCTATTTAAACGTATATTCAATCATTTCAGGAGTACCTTAATGGTACTTTACCTTTCCATGTACAGGGTGTATCAACAGCAGAATTCCCGTTCAGCAGAAGCTGGTTGAACTGGTGCTTTTCACCAAATGTGTCCATTCAGTGGATTTCATTATATAGCGTCAAGGAGTTGTACGTTCATATTCACTTATTTGAAGAAAAGTTTGTACTTTTGATGTACCACTTCATATTTTGCTGTCAAGAAAAACAAAAGAAAAACCCCACCTGGATTTATTCACTCATCGTTTTAAGTTATTTGTTTGTTTTATATTATTTATATGACTGTATATTATTGTATATAATATTTGTATGATTGTATATTGTTTGTTTTATTGCCAGCAATTACCATCTCCATGGCTGAGCTTCTCCAGATGCTTCCATGGCTGTTCACTAAACTGCATCTGTGAAAGTTAGATCCTTGGTCCTTCCTTGGCCCTTTAAAATAAGTATATTTAGTATTGTGTGGAAGCAAGCAATCTGTGGTAAGACTGTGGGAGTGAACAGTGAGCCATGTTGATGAAGGTGGGAGTAGATTAAAAGAGAGAGTACAACTAGTAACTCCTTCAGCTGCTACTGACAAAATAATCTATGACCATGCCTGAAAGGCAGTATAAAAATGCAAACTCATTACTACAATTTGTGTCTTGCTCTTTGATATTCGGTGTTACTGGAAAACAAGTGCAGTGGCCATTCTAAATCCATCTTAAATCTTTTCTATGTTGTTTCATAACAATTGTAGATACATTGCATTGGTATTTAACATCTGTGCAAATACGTTTGTTTTTTAACATTTTTGGTGCTTAGTCACATAAGGCTGCTGATTTTTAAGTGATGAGATCTTAGAGGATTGTGTCTGAAAATAAAGCAAGTTACTGCCTTTGTGTATCAATATAGTACTTGGTATTTGAATTGGGATAAACAAGCTGGTTTGCCAGACCATTGCAGGAAGTTTCTACACACACGTTGTGTTTAGCTGTTACTTCTTTTTTTTCTTGCTCATTTTTTTCAGACACACAATTGTCTGGAATCTTATCACTTGAGACAGCAATTTTATGTGACTAAGCACCAAAACTGTTGAGCATACAGGTTTTTCCAAAGACTGAATTTGAGAACAGAAAGTTCTTGTAATGTTAATTTAGTTAAAGCTTATATATTACCTAGCTGCATGCTTCTTTGGAAGGCGTCAGCAAGTGTTGTAAATTACAGCTAACTGCTAATGTATGCTAGAGATCCAAAATTGCGAACCTAAAGAAAAAATGGAATGACTTGTCTTTACAGTGAAAATTCACAAAAATAAACGTTCCTAGACTCATGTACACACAGTGCTGATGGAATACTAGAACCATTTTGATGATGATCGTGAATTTACAGGTTTTTAGCAGAAACAGGAATACATTTTAGCTCAATATACTTGTCTCATATTCACTTCCTGCTCAGTCTGAAAAAGAAATTTCCTTTGCATCCTTTAACAATATCTTACATTCATGACTATTTTTTATTTTATTTTATTTTTCCCTATGTGCATGCTTTGGCTGCTGTTTGGAAGGAGACAAGTCCTGGGAATGTGTAGTCTTTGGTATGTCCGAGTTGTCAGCTTCTCAGTAGCAATGAATGTAGAGCTATACCTCTAAAAAGCATAAAGTCAACAATTGACCTATTTGCCCTACAAGGTGGTTTTACAAACGTTAACTTCCGGAGATGCTAAGAGACAGGTTGTCAACTTGTTGCCAGCTTAAAGCATACTTTTTTTTTTTTTCCAATGAGCAAACAGGACTACTTCTTCAAAGTGATGAAGAAAAAATAATCAGATATTCATAAATGTGGCTTGTTAAGAATCATAACTGTGCCTAAACATTAGGGTAGTTACATGAATATTTTGGCATGCTTTTCCAAATATGACAGAGTAAGGGGTACTGGTTACAAGGGCAACTGATCTTAAATAATTTTGATCCATGGAAAAAAAAGAGCTTTTATAAAACTTTAAAAATTTTTACATGGTGTATGCTCAGAGGGGACTTCTTTGCTATTTGTCAAACAGAAACATACAATCTTTGCGTTGTTTTTAGCAAGCTGACTGCGAAATGATGATATTCAAAGTTTAGAATTGAATTCAAATCAGTGACATGTCTATAAGGTCAGGTACCTTCTTTACACAGGTGCTTTTCTCTGGCTGGAGACTAAGATTATAGTGGATGATTTTGTGTTATTACTGTAGCAGTATCAAAATCAGCTAGTTCATCAAGTAGCAACTATCCAAGAAACTGAGCCAAGGGAGGTCAGAATTGTTTGTTTCTCAAGCATTATAAAACTCTTTAGAGCTGTATGCTGCAAGTAATGCTATCAGGGAGAGGAGAGGTAGCCAGGAGGCCACCTTTATTCTGTGATGGCCTATTGTGGCCATACCTTAAAATACCTGATAATTTATAGTCCCTTACGACTAATGTGAAAATGGACGGAACTACAGAGATTTTTATAAAATATCATGACTAGTAAAGTCATGAACTTTCTCTTTTGTTTAACAATGAATTAATAGAAAAATTCCAAGTTAAGACTCACTCAGAACATTCTCTAAAGCCTGCACAGCTTTTTGAAAGCTCACTCTGGTAAGTGGATGAGGACTTAGTTTACTTGTTTCTGTTAAAGTTGATGGAATAGTGCTCATTAATTTCAAAGAGTATTGGGTTAGGTCCTTTTGCATAACAAATTCCAGTTACTTTTAAGCCTTAGGTTTTCAAACTTCTGTTGTAGTCTGACTAATAGTGTTATTTCATGATGATTTTACCTCAGTCTTTTAAATTTTGCATTTTTAAAATGTTCTTCACTTGCTAATATTAAAGAAAAAGAGAATTGCAAGTTGCACCATGGCTGAAAAGTTGGCAGTTTTCTAAGTTCAGGCAAGATATAAAAGTATATCCTGAACTTTTATGTTTAATTGCAGTATCAAAAGCAGAATTATAGGATACGTGAGAAATGAAAGGTAGGAATCATCTTGTTTTAACTTGCGCAATGGGGATTCCCCACTCCCAACTGTAGCTGGAACATTGTCCCTCACTGTCACAGCAGCGAACAGTTTATAATCCTAAATGGACTCACTGGAAAACTAGAGAACCATAAAAAGGGGTAAATAACGGACTATTAGTATATTATCTGTGAATTGCTATGATTAACTGTATTTTATATAGCAAATATCACTCCTTAATTACTGGATGGTGTTTTCCATACATTTTGTCATGCAAGATGATGTCGTGAAGTAGTCTTTCTCTTCTCTTGTGTGAGAAACATCTGATAAATATTGAGTAGTGTAATATTAAGGTAATATTGACCTTTTTAAGTGGGAGACAAAATGGAAGATGTATTTGTTCTAAGAAATTTTGACTTGGCAGTGATCTGAATCATCACTTCAAATAGTAGTAATTTAGGGGTTCTAAAACTTTTTTGGAAGATACCAAACTAGGGCTTTCTGCCTTGCAGAATAGAAATTTGATTCCTAGTATAAATGGAAAAGCCTTTCTTTAAATTAAACCTTGGCTTAATTCTCTTTGTAGACACTAAGAAGAGGGAGGTAACTGAGTGACCAGGATCTTGAGGAACTCCTGCTGAAATGAATGAGAGTAACTGTGTTTTGACTAAGTCATGTCTGTGTGTCTTCTCAGTACCACAGCGTAAACAAAAAAGGCAGATGACAGCAGAGGGAGAAAAGAGGTATTTGCTCCTGGTTGCTAAAATGGAGAATAGCAAAACATTTATGTTTTGCTTAAGCTTGCATAGGGAATCTCTGGCAGAGCTGTAAGTTAACAACATATCTGCTTTGTCTATCTTCTCTTTCACTGTGAAGCAGATTTTCAGATAATGATACTGTTTTAAAGGTAAACTTTGCAATAATGCGATTTCTGTATGTAATTCCACTTTAAAGCTTATCCTGTATTTTGGGTTTTGCTGTTATAATTCAATCTGTAGGGGAAATACTTCTGCTAACACCGTGTCTATAGGTGCATAACTGAAGCACTTCAGTTGCTGCCTTGGTGCTTGCTCTTAACTTACCAAAAGGCATAGCATAGTGTTTAGTTAAAGAGGGATAACCTTATGTTTTACGTGGATACTTGATATGAGATCGATACTAGCTTGCGGTCTGGCTCGAAGATCTGTGTACAAGCCATTTTCCGTGCTTTGGTGTAAATGTAGAATATCAGACCCGTATTGACTTTTAAATTGTTTTTTATATAGCTACTCTGACTTGAGTATGCTTCAGATGCTAGACTTCAGATGGCTCTCACCCAGACCCTCAGTTACTTAGACATGAGTGACCTGCTTAAAGCATCACTTGCTGCCTAGTTCTGTAGTTGCCCTAGCCTTCACAAATAGGCCTGCTACTAGGCCATGGGGTGCTTGGAGCTCTAATTCAAGCTCATGTTATTGATAACCAAACATGAAGGCTATCAGACGAGGTGTTTACTGAACAGTTGACATGTAGATAGTTTTCTGAGAATCAAAGGCTTAATCTGCCATGAATGAAGTATGAGAGATCAAGAACTGAAGTGAGTTTTACTCTTGTGACTTCTTCATCTGTCTTATAATAGTTTAAGGGAACAGGCTGCCCAGGGAGGTTGTGGATGTCCCATCCCTGGAAGTGTTCAAGGCCAGGCTGGATGAGGCTTTGAGCAGCCTGGTCTAGTGGGAGGTGTCCCTGCCGCATGGCAGGGGGGTTGGATCTAGATGATCTTTAAGGTCCCTTCCAACCCGAACCATTGTGTGATTCTATGAAACAGGATTTCGGCTTGAAATCTGTTTATACGCTAGAGAGAGATGCCCAGATTGCCAGTACTGATTAACAAAAGCACGTGAACTTGTGTGTAATAAATGAAGTGATTGAAGAGTAGGAAGGACCATGGAGAGCTACCGGTTATTGGGAAGGCAAATCATCACTTCACCTGGTACAAAGTGAGCCGTGTCACTAGGCATCTGGCCGTTGCTTGAAAAATCCACACCACTCACAAAGCAATAGCCAGCAATGATGGTATTCGTCTTGAGTCAAGAACTGCATGTGAAACGGGTGCTCAGGCAATTCATACCACCGCCTTATGAAGTAAGTTGGGCTAGCTGCTGAACAGAGCGCTGCTTGCAGTAAGTCAGGGTGACAAGACTGGACCTAGTAATTACAGCTGAATCACATTACATCCTATAGAAAAAGAAGGAGAGTAACAAGCTAGTGCAGTAAACTTCTCAGGAAATCTTGAAGACTTTAGACATTGTCCACCATAACTGTGTGTCTTTGTTTCAAGATGATCAGTAGGGTTTTCTGTAACTCCTATTTTCAGGATGGTTCTGGATTAGTAATACAAAAAGTGAGAGGTCGTTGCTATTCCAGGTCTAACTGAAAGAATAATTGGTCATCATTGCTGTTCCTGTGTTTTGGTATGTGAATGAATTATGGAGATAATTTTCAGTGGCTCTTTTTCTTGAAGTAACCATCCAGCTCTGCAGCTTAAGTAGAATGCATCAGAATTCTTTGGGATTATTGGAGTGACCCCAGCTTGATATCAGCACATGCTTGCCTACATGGGGGAAATGCAGATTTGGGGCTCTGAAGAGTACATGGGTAAATGTGCCCTAGAATGCTATGATTCAATAGGACTTGTTTAATCAGTGGTAACCTTTGGGCTCTTACTCCTAAATTTTGTCATTATATGTAAATGGTTATTAAACACTGATCGATTGATTGCAAGAATGCTTTGCATTCTTTTGCATGTATACACAAAAATAGCTGTATATTTAATATTTAATTACCACATTATTTTACTACTTTAATTAAATGCAATAGGTTTTTGCTGGAGCATGAGATAATAATCTAAATGCAATTAAAATATTCATAATATTAAGAGTATATACACTGCCCTCCAAAGACAGATTGCTGAGGCTTCCAGGCAAAGGTATTGGGTGGTCTGCTGTTGGTTTGGAATACTTAAGTGTTCTGTTTTAGATCAGAAAGGTGTTAAGGTGCTTTTATAAAACTGTATAAACCATCATTAAACATTGTTCATTGAAGTAAATTTTAAGTAATCCTTCACGTGACATATTTGCTGTAGTTCCAGGCTGACATTTCAACAAGCTGTTTTACGTCAGCCTAACAATTAGCTGTGACAGTTTCTCCATTTGCACCAAAGAATAAACATTTCTTGCAGCCAGTGAACAGTATTAGAGTGGTTTAGTTTAATGGAAGAGGGGGAAAAAAAACCCAAGTAATGAAAATGATGCTAATAGTGGATGCAGCTAGAGGATATAATCCAGACATAATTATATATGAAATGAGAAAGTAAGTTTGGGATCACTGAAAGCATTAAATATCTGAACTCTGATCCCACTGAAGTGAATTACCACTGTTAATTATAGTAGGGAACAGTTAAGCCAATATTTAATACTTTAATTCAAGTAAATTAAATGGGATCAGTGACTTCCCGGTTATGTAGATAAAACCAGGCCGACCTGGAGCAGTTTTGAAAATTTCTTCCTCAAATGCTTCTTTCAATATACAAAAGTCCTTTAGGAGTAAATTCCTGAGACATTTAGTTTGTTGAAATCTTTTACCTTGTGTAAGATGAGAGCATCAGAGCTCTGCCATACTTACTTTTTGAGAGAGTTGATGGCTGTAGGTCCATTCTTGTGTTGACTGAAGATGCCTACCATCATCACACTGTTGACTGGTTATCTTCCCCCATCTTCAGGAAAGCACAGTGATGACTTAAATCTGACAGCTGAGCTAAGTATGATTTCCCAATGCCCGGCCCTGCCCAGGCAAGACAGGCTGATTTACAAACACAATTTATATAAATTATTACTTGCTTTCGATTGAGTTAGCACTTGATCTCCAATGTATGGGATGATTCACTCGTGTAATTGGCACACCTGACGGGTAGTAACTGCTGGTGGGATGGGTTGTGATGAGTGACTTAGCTTATGGGTGATGGTAGGCATGGATGCAGTAGTCTTGCACTTGCTGCATCTAGAGCTGGGAGGTGTGTTTTTAGCATTAGTAGTGCTTAAACTTTTCACCGCCACTTGTTCAAACTGAAGTTTGGCAGTTGAACTAATACAAGTTGAGAAGGAAAAGCACTGGGTTTGGGCTCTACAGCCTGATATTATTGCGTATCAGTAAAAAGCTCACTCAGACAACTATATCAATTCCTTGAATTAATTTTGGTTTCTGAAACCGAGCTAGTAAGAACAATTTAATTTTCTATTTTTCATTGATTTATTCTTTAATTATTAAGGGAAATAACCCCCAAAAGAAATAATGTGTATAACTTGAGTAAAAAAAAATTAAAGCTAATATAAATTTAGCTAATTAATCAATTCAAGCAAAATGAGAATTGTAAGAAAAAACTCATGTCCTTCTAACTGAAGGCGCCAGTAAACTAAAAGTAATATTTAGCAAAAGGAGCTGTCTCAGTTTCGTGAGTTATAGGACTGTAATATTGTCTATAGGGCAACATCTAGCTTACAGAATTGATCAAACGGAATAGCTAATGGCTGTTTCATTTCAATGTTTACTATATTTTTGTACTGGATTGTCATATAATCTGTAATCTTAAACAGCAGAGGAGAAAACAGTCTGTAAAATTGATTCTTATTCACGCTAGGACAAGCACTATCATGCAAACAAAAATTTATGAAAAAGTAATGTCTAGGCATTTTAATTAGAAAACACCTCACGAAAGGAATCGTTCTCTGCATTTGTGCACTTCCTTTCAAAATGTGTTTCTCACTCTTGTTTAAACTGATTAGAAATCTCAAGTAAAAGCTGAACTATAAACTCTTACTGCTCTCACACATTTGTCTGCTTTTCTATAAAACTGCTTCAGGTTTCTGTCCTGCTGCCATTGAAAATCAGCTGTAAAATAAATAGGAGCTTCAGGGTAGAATCTTTAATCTTGGACCATACATCTCTGAAGAGAATTTCTACTCTTAGGAACAAATAAACCCACACAATCTAATCCTTCAATTGTCTTTAAATTACTCCTCATGTTCTGTTTGTGATTTCTGATTTTTTTTTTAATTTTTTTTTTAATCTTTAAACCCAGTGTCACGTTTATTATAATACCTACTGCTAGGCCAGGGTCTTGTGGTAGCTTGTATTCAGTATTAAAGCTTATTCTCCTGCTTTTTATTAAGTATGCTTTATCTGTTCTGCCTGTTGCAGATATTATTTCCCATTATTTGGCAGGTCACAGTGGGGAATTACAGTGCTTTCTAAAGGTACATTTTCCATTGGAAAACCACCAATGTGATCGATAGCTTAGAGCGCAGAGATTTAAACCAAAATCTTAGTGTGTGGAAATGCTTACAAGCTATTGTTAATCTTCTAGTAGAGCTAGCTGGTTTTTCAATATAGTTATGTATGCCTTCGTTATGTTTTATTTTCTTACCCTTCAATGTATTGAAAAACTAGGAGAGAGTCTTTATTTTGTGTTGCTTCTCAACTAAGTCTCAAGATATTCTACACCTTCCTAGTATGTAGATATGTAAACCTCAGTGGAAGCACTTGTACCACATCTTCTTGCTGTATCCTACTTACCCATTCCTACTGTATTTTCATACTTTTATTCAATGTGGTTTTTTAAAAGCCCACAATAAAGTAGTGATATAGGTAATGCAAAAATAATTTTTTCTATTAGTTTTCATCTTCTTCCCTAACTTCCCTTTTCTACCTCCAGTAGCAATCTGCTTTTGATTCTTCCTTGTCTCTGGGTTTTTTCTTGGTTTTTTTTTTTTTTCCAGATTTTATAGAGGCTTTTTATCAAGTAGTGATACTTCTAAAAGGAGATAGGTTATCTGGGTATGCCTTAAAAAAAAAAAAAAAAAAAAAAAGACAGACATGATTTGGTTTTGGTATTCACCAGCAAAGTGCTTTTGTCATCCCTGGCTCTCTAAAATACTATTTTCTGAGTGTATCATTCCCATCAAATATCTGCTTAGACTGCTTTCCTCCAGATACCGTAGATGTCATTTTTTCCAGACAAGGGCAACCTCATTAAACCAGTGGAACAGTGCAAGAGAGGAGCAAGTCAGGTTTTGCGTATTAAATTAAAAAGATCAACACAAGTATCTTGCAAAGGTTGCAATGACAATTAGGTTTCTATTGTCAAAAAATAGGATATCTACATTGTTTGTGCATTCCTCTTGTTCCCATAAATTATGATGTGGTCTTTATATTAATTATTTATTCTTTTTTCTCCACCTTGTTTTAGGAATGAATCAAAATAGCACAGTGAAAGGAGTCTGTTACCTCTGGCTCATCTGGAAATTTGAAAACTATAGAGTGAATGAGGTGAAGTCTTGCAGAAAGGGAGGATATGGATTTTTGATTAAGACAGATTGCTGTTCTGGAAAGTTGGACTCCATCTTTAGCTTCTCACGTAATGATTCTAGCAAAGTCACTTGAATATTTTCATAGGTGTTCACTAATTATCTGTTGCTTGGAGGATTTACTCTGAAACCCTTGGTTCAGATTTTTTTAAAGTACTTCCTGTTCTCAGAGATTGCTGAAGGCACAGGTTTGCTTGCATCTTCTATTCTATCCTACTAAAATGTTTGGGAAAAAAAAATTAAAAAAAAAAATCTTTGAATTGAAAGCAATGCCATTCACTTATATTGGGGACAAAAAAAGCTTGCATTCACTTCGTCCGTTTATCTGGATTCTGGTGGCAGCTCTAAATTTCTTGCCATAGAAGTCATCATCTGTGGACCCTCCTTCACCCACTTGCAGAGGTTTCCTCCCTGGTCTTCAAACTGGGCCCAGACTTATCTCCAAGTCTGGGTGCTTTCCCACCCTAGCCTTTAGTTACCCCCTCTCTCCCATTCTCCTTCTCCAAACCTCTCATCTGTTTCCGTCCCTTTCCCAGATTATCTGTGGCAGCATTCTGTTATCCTGTTTAGTCATAATTTTTCTCACCCAATACCTGGTTCCTTAATTTTCCCCCCAAATCCCATATCTTCCCATTTTTCCACCTGCTAATCCTGAAGATTTTCCATCCTTTCTCAGCTAGCCACAAGTAATACCACGTTCTTCCTTCCCATATTGCATGGTACGTATTCTGCCTGTCAGCTCTTTTCCCATCCTGCTGAAGTAGCAAGATGATGAGATGATGGAGAGCACAGGGGAGAGATTTTTCTGCTTTTGGTTATAATAGTCAACCCAGCCCAAGGATACAATACCTGGAAGCAGCTATTATAGCAGTAGGTTGACTTTGCCCTTTTGGCTTCGTGACAGATCATATTCAGGATTGTTCTGTGGGGCGTGCACTTTTTTATGCTTGGCCAAAATTGGGCAGACTTTCATAGATTGTTATAGGTATATCTTCTACTCTCTCTCCTTTCCCATCTAATTCCAGAAACTCTGCTGTAAAGCATTAGAGTGCTAAAAGTTTCCAAATAAAAGATTGTGAGAGTATTTCTCTGAAATGGCTGAATAGTTTTGGCTGGAGTTTTCCAAAATAAATTCAGCCTGAGGCAGACAGCTGGTATGGGAAATTTCAGCTAAAAGAGTTGCAATTTGGCTAAGTTTTGAGAAACTCAGAAGAGATTTGTGAGGGAATTAACCCTGGGTAATGTTTCGTGTTTCACCAAATATCCTCCTCTGGGCAATATGCTTTGTCACTTTGTGTGGACATTCTCATTGGCTTAAAATTTGTTCTCTATAGTAACTACTAAGCTTCAGTAAAGAGAAGAGCTATTTTTATTTGGGATTTATAGAGTCAAAGACTTTTAAAAATAATTTATTTGCTTCCCCAGACTAGTTGAAGTAGCTTCCTATATAGGTATAGTCTGTCAGGGGCATTTGTATTGGAAATATCTCCATTCTTTTGTACTTGTTGTTAGCTTACACCAGGGGTTTGTGCTGGAGTAGCACTGTCACAGAGCTAGCTCTCTTCCACAGTTTTAACTTACCACCGTCTGTAGCACCATGCTGTGAATCCGCTTCCCTAGCGTGCAGTCCGGATAGTAATAAAAGCAGCGAAGTACACTCCTCCTGCCCAGTTCTCCTTAACTACTTGTGTGAGCCAGACTTAGTCACACTCTTGTTTTTCAAGCTCTGTCATTATGAAACTTTTCTTTCTTCTTTCTTAGCGCCCCCCCCCCCACCCAGCTTTTCCGGGGTTTCAACCCAAGCTTACCTTCATTACTGCAGGCCTTTTTGGGCTAATTGTGAGTTCTTGATTCCTGGTATATAGCTGTAATGTGCCCAACCTGTTTAAAAAGTCAGTATCTTCTGTCATGCAAGGTTCTCTTTGCTAGATGGATGTTCCAACCATCTTTATTGTCTCAAAGTACAAACCTCACATACTTTATCAATCTTGGCCTTCAAATACAAGACTTAATACTGGACATCAAGCCTATCAGGAGTTTCTAAACTCTGAACCTCCTAAACCCAAAAGCTCTGCTGAAGGCAAGGAAGTACTTGACAAAGACAAATCTGATCATATGGAGCCTTTTTGTGCTCCGGTGGTCCTGAAGCACTCAAAACCAAACTGAAAGCAGCCAACAAAACAAAAAGAAAATATGTCAGTTCACCCCAGAAGATAATTAAGGCATAGGAAGTTTTTCCCCATCTATTTCATGTTTGCTCCTATTACCATCTGGATGGGTGAGTTGGGACAGAGGAGTGCTACCTCAAGACAATCTCGCCATTGAATGTAATTTCTTGTTTCACACACCTGTTAAAAAGCAATTTGCTAAAAACTGAGCACTGTCAAATTAACCGATTAAAATCATGAATACCAAGGAGTGAGTAAGGACTGCTTTTATTTTTTTCCTCCCCATGACTTTTTCAGTACAAGAATGAGAGGATATCAAGTTACTTCAGCAGATGAGAAAATAAGTATAAGATAGATAAAGTACAGAATAAGTAAAATAATATTGTTCTCAAATCTGTATTTAAGCTGTGTAGCTTCTGACTGCAGCAGGTTGTAGAGATTTAAAGCTCACATGGTTTCTAAACATGACTGAACAAATTCATGGGAGAAAAATCCATTGAAGATCATGAAATACAGAAGACATAGGCCACAAATTGTTGTAGATTTCTGTAGTGCTGGGTGAAATACCACTACATGCTTGTCCTCTTACGCTCTTCCCTAGGCATTTCCTTGCTGGCATTGGTCTATACCAGTTCCTTTTCAGGAACAGGATGGTGTCAAGCCCTAGAAAGACTAAAGAACTTTTGCTTGGAAAAGGAGGAAGGGATAATAAGGGAAACAAAAGCTTGGAGAAAACAAAGTGACTATGGGATGCAGCAAATGTGATAAAAGGAAGGGGTGTTAGGTTCAAAGTATCGAAGATGGAAAACCAGAAGTGGAAGGGATGCTGTTCAGAGTACTCTCCAAAGCACTAAGAAGTGCTTGAAAATATCTAAGGACCTGGTGGGTACTTCCCAGGGGCTCCTGTCAGGGACAGGTTGTTGAACTAAATGGACCTTGTGGTTTTACTTGATGCTGCCATTTGTACATTCTTCCGCGGTTTAAGTTCTCAAACATTTGGCTGTTGGCACAATTTGCTTAGAATGGGAAGGCAACTGAGAGTAGAAACATTGTGATTTGAGAAATAAGCATTGTGTTTCTCTAGCCCCAAAAAGCAAACTTTTGAGGGAGGAATATGTTTAATAAAGGAGCAGGGGGAGAGACCCTAACTGTTTTCTCATCACAATACACTGAGGAAATGTTTAGACTGATATATAACCTTCATAGTGTTATGTTCTATAAAATTGGCAAGAGCTTAGTTCTTAGTCTGAATGCTATGCTTGTTTTGAAATTTAAATAATAAACAATTTATATATGTATATATTTTAGCTTAAAATCACATTTTGTCGGATTTGGCTGTTAATAAAAGCTTATGGTGGAATCAGCACTCTGTCCGTCCAGTGAAAATATGAACAGGACCACACAAAATGCTTCCACTGTGTCATTTCTTTTACTGCTGTTCCATTAAAATAAACTCCTTGCCACAGAACTTACTTGTCATTTCCCACTTCTCAAAAATATCACAAGTAGTGTAGTTTCTAAAGCTTTTCCACTTCTAGCTTTGGTGTCTACTTGACTGTGTTTGCAGAAGATCCCTTTATATTCCTCCCTGCCATTCCTTTCCAACCACATATATTACCGGATCTTAAATATACTGTATTAAATGCAGTTTTTGGGCAGCACTGCTTACGACTAAACCTAGGCTAGGCAGATAGTGTCATATTCATCTTGGTTTCTGCCATCACTGATTGCAGAAAGAAAGTGCTTTTGATCTTAATGTATGTATTCTTCAGTCCATGTCTACTTTAGTGTTTACTGACATAAATTCTTCTTGAATTGTATCTTCTTTTGGTTACAGTACACTTTTTCTCCTAGATTTTATAGCTTACTGAGCTCCACTGAAGTAAAAAGAGAGAGACTTTAACTTTATGGGCATTTGTTGGACTGGATAATTAGCTTATCTTGCTTGTATGTTTGCGCTGTCTCCTATAATGCAGTCCTGTTGTCATGTCTGCTGGGCTTTCTGAAATCGTAAAAAACATGAGTATATTCTTATTAGACTTCCTTGATTCAAAACTGCTTCTTGTTTCATCTGACAATGGGATTTCCCCCCTTTTTTTACAAAGTATGAGAATAATTCTTTAATGTGTGTTTTCAGTACTCCTGAGGTTTTTCTAAGTTACTTTTCTGAAGGCAAGTGCATAACTAAAATTTGTTTAGAAAGCGGAGGAACCGGTTTAGTAGAAAAATATTTTATGATTTCAGGTTCATACGCAGAAATGAAAATTCACAAAATTTCTTTGAATGTCATCATAGAACTCAAAAATGTAGGTAGTGATATCTTAAAATCACTAATGCCCAGCAAGTCGTGAACTGGGACTCTGGATGTTCAGGATGAGTTGTTGTCGTGTGAAGTTGTTATTCAGTACCACCAAGTTTGGTATTTCCTTTGGCATTATATCACCTTCAGAGTAGGCAGATAGAATTAAGATGATTTCCATAAGACCCAACTATACCATCGTGATTCAAAGATGGTCTCACAAGTGATAAGAATACATGAGATTGGTTTCCTAATAGGGCTATAATTCTGTTCTGGTAATAAGACACAGGAAAATATTAAGGAGCTGTTAACATCCTTAACAAAAGTTTTTGTTTTAAGCATGATTCAGGATGCACTTTAGTTTGCAAATAGATTTCCTTCATCTCTTAAAATCCTGGGATCAAATAACAGTGCTCACTTGCTCCTACAGTTGATGAATACTTACAATATTTTATTAAATTTTTCTATGCAGTTAGTTTCCAACACCTTCTTTGAGTTTACAAGGGTGTGAATAATCTGCATTTACGTGCGCTGCCAGTAGTGTTCCCGAGCTGGCAGGCAGGTAATGCTAACTCACAGGGCTGTGCTTGAATGCATCACTTCTGCTGTGCTCTTACCCTCCGCTGTGCCAACAGCTGAGAGAGCTGTGAGTTTTCCCTACACTCACATCTTTCTGGCTCATTGTCAGTCAAGCCATGCCAACTGCACCAGCCAGTAAAAGCATATAGGAAAAATAAATTTGTCATAGGAAAAGTACAGAAAAGTGATTACTTTCACGCAAGACTACAGTAAAGGCACTGTTAGACTACACTTCACTAATGCTGAAAAAATAGCTTTCAAAATCAGGGGGTTTTGTCAGTGATAGTGTGCTTGAGGACACTTCCACTCAAAGGCTTAGGACCAAAACTTGTTTTTTAAGAACTGCTGTAATGTAAACATTTTTAATAACTCTGAACGAATAAGACAACATGATATCCCTGTGCTGTATCATTCTCAAAGAATTCTGTGTAAATAATAGTAAAGGGACATGCCAGCTGATACACAAGAAGATGCAAGACATGTAACAAAAACTATGTTTGATGATGAACCACACTTTTTACAATGGTTTATTCGTTGTCTCCTAACATAGCATTTTTCAGGTTATTTATATTTTTGATGTAAAATAATAGAAAGTAAAATAGTAATTGGAGTATATTTGTGGCTCTTAGAGATACTCAGCAGACTTGTTTTTTAATCTTTCCTAAACACACCTTATTATTTCCTCTTGTTATTATAGAGAGGGGAAATCAAGCAGACTCCTTTCTCTGTAGAACTTTGCTTCTAATTACAGCTTCAGGATTTGTGTGTTTGTTTTCTGTCTAATTCTTCCAAAGAACTTTGCAGGACTATGCAGAAGGCGTTGTGATGATGAATGCTTTAGCTGACACTTAATGATGTTTAGTCTTGGCATACTAATCTAAATAATGACAGTTTGCATTTTTTCTTACTCATACATGTTTAGCAGAATCAGTCTTGCGAAAACCAGTGGTGCAACTAAAATTAATGTTAAATAATGCACACAATATTTGTCAGGACCATTTTAAAGGACTGTTTCAAGTGCATTGATTATTTAACTTAAGGACTAAAATCAGTCTCATTAATCTGTATTTAATATATTGTGTTGACATATCAGCAACCTAACTACTAGTCTTTGCTCAAGACTTGCTCTGTGTGGCAGAGATGGCTATTGAGTACCTCTTTTTATTGCTCTGGAAATAAGGAGCACAGGTCATAGAATGGCGTCAGATTTTCTGAAGTCAAAATATTCAGAGTATAAAACGTGTAGAACATTACAGGTGCTTAGCTCTGACATTTATGGACAATCTTGTCAAAACTTGCAGAAACCAATCTGTACCAAAACCAAAGACTATATTTTTCCATTCTGCTGAGGAGGCTTACAATACCAAGAACACTTAGGAGTAAGAGTTTTCATGGGGAAAAATATTCCCTATGTGGTAGAAAGCTAACAAAGTCTTCCTTCTTACACCTATCTCCCTGATCCTGATATAAGGTGAGGAAGGGAATATGCTGAGAAACTCCGAGTAACGATTGGTGCTGGTAAATTGCATCATATCAACTCCTTTCCTGACATGAAATGCCTAATCAGTTTTCATCTAATGATAGAAAAAGTCACCTGTTGTTCTATTAGTTGAATGTGCATAGCACACGTGAAGCTATGTATCACTTGTAGAAAGTTACATGTGGGAAATAAGCCAAGAGAAAAATAAAATAATTTCGCAATACAAAAATATAATTCATTATAAAAGTAATATGAAAAGTAATGTCAACTATTTAACATGAGATACCCTGAAGGCCAGGCTATTACCAGTGTAGTTTACAACAGTCTTTCTTGAGGGGACAATGCTCTTTTGGTTTCAGAAGGTAAGAAAAACCAGTTTCTATTAATAGCAAATCAGTTTTGCTCAGTGGATCAGAGGATCTTGTCTCAGTCTGCTTATCGTGCATGGGAGGTGATTCTAAGAATGCCAGAAAAATGCTCTATTAGATTTCTGATGGCCCATCAGATACTTTAGTTAAAACTATCTCCTCTTCTGTGACAATTTAGAACTTGGCAGAAATGCTATATAAAGTAGGTATAACAACAGTGGATCAACTTCTCCATCTTTTGGAACGTGGTTTAGGTGAGCAAAATTCTAAGAGATACATGTGCTAGAAAACCTGCAACAACTTTTTATCTGAGGCCTGGGAAGCCCCCGGAACTTAAGTTATTCCGATAGCTATGTGAAAGCTCTGTCCTAGATCACATAGTCAATTTAGAGGGCTAAATGCTATCTAAGAGCCATCCTCGGTTTCCTAATACATTTTTTTGATCTCCAGAATCCCCACGCTGTTATCTGGCTACTTCAGAAAACCATAGGACCTGTATTTGCACTGGTTCATTTCCTCTGGATATCTGTAGAATCACCCGCATCTGATCTTAATTAGCAATTATTAATTATTGTGAGTCACAGGTGTGTGTTTATGAAAAAGAGTAGAGGAAAATAGTTTAGTTGTTTGGGCATGTCTCTAGGAATTGGGAAAAATTGTGTTCTCTTCCCCGTGCTGGCCCAATTAATGTTTTCTTCAAGAGGGTCAGTTTAACATGAAAAAAAATCAGTAAACTGTTTTCCTTCCTTTGCTTTCCTCATTCTTGCATCTTCTCTGACCTGCCATGGATGTGGATTCAAATCACTCTGCTGATCTGAAAGGTTACTGAACTCTGGCTTTGCATGTGGGTGGTGGATGAGGGTGAAAGGAGAGGGAATTCCGCTGTCCACTCAAACCCCAGGGCAGGGTCCTTCTCAAGGAGTGCTCCTTCCTGTAGCCAAGTTAGGTGTTTAAGAGCATATCTACACCACCATCTCAGACTCTGTGTTGACTCTGTCTGCACATCGATCCTGAAGCTATCAATACTGGAAATCACAGCGCAGATACTGGTGTTGCAGTTTTACTGGCTGGAATTCTGTTAGCATTGTGTAAACATACTCCAGTTCCAGGAGAAGAGGGAAGCCATCTCCAAGGCATTTGCTGTAAACAAGTCTTACACAGCTCCAGGCTCAACTTGCTCCCTTTGAGGACTCTTTTCTGAAGTGCCTGTTGCTCACCAAACATTGCCAAGGGAACTGAGATAGCCAGCTTGGGACTGTGATTTTCCCTGGGTGGCAAAACAACAAAGTTTTCAGAGCTGTTTCAGTGAGTGCCTTCTGTGATACAGCTCTGTTTCTCTGTGGAAGCTCTGTGATGTCGCATCTTTATATTGATTGTGATTCAGGCTCAATGGTGTTGTCTTGCAAGCTCTGGTAAGCTGGGAAAGGGAGAACAATCTGAATTTTTCTGACCCTTTTTTGGTTTAGAGCCCTGAAGAAAGCTAATATTACTACAGTGGCAGGTGAGACCTCATCTATAAATGAGCAGAAGACTAAGCACAGGAGATCCTTCACGGGGATGGTACCCACAGCTCTATTTGTAGGAGAAAAATATGTTAAAAGGGAAGAAGGAAAGCTCCATCGTAATGTGACTCTGTACAAAACTGTGCTGTGAGTTGGAGTGGTAATTTATGGGCCATGCTATTAAAATGTGTTTTAATAGAGTTCATATATTTCTGAGATTACTGTAACGGTGGCTGCTTCTCTTGAAGGTAAACAGTACATTCCTCAACGTGGAATCCCAGACAAATGGATTAAGCACAGATTGTGACTTTCACTTATACTCCCCTTCTTTAGAAATAATTCTAATTTTTCTTTCCAATTGGCATAAACTGTTCTTGAGCAACTAACAGCTTTTCAGCTTGCTCCACCCTCTTTTCCTGGATTTCTCGTGCTTCTAAAGGGCAGTGGGAATACGGTTAGCCCTTTAATCACCAAGTAAGAGCCTTTTAAATTCTTTGCTATATGAGGTTTTAATGGAGATGGGTTTTGTTTCTTGGACCATATGGGCTAAGTAAGCTTGAACCTACCAACTTATCATCTGTCCAGGGTCTTTTATGTAGAGATAGAACAAAACTCAATAATTTAAAAAAAAAAAACACTTCATTGCTGCAGAAGACCCAGCTGATTGAGATTATATGCTTGAATCAGTGGGAATTTAGCTATGTCACACACAAAGAATTTGGTGCATCAATACTACTTAGTCTAATTGATATGAATGAAGAATTCAGAACATGGACATACATTATCTTCGTTCACAAGTTTATTTGATATCAATGAAGTTTTAAACATAATTGGTATTTGGATGAGCTTCTGTAGTTGTAGACTTTTCTCATTCCCACTTTCAACATCATTGTTCTAAATCTCTAGTCAGGCTTTTATCTTATAGAGGAGTAATATTACTAATAGCTGGAGAACTTTTAAATGTTAATTTCCTTACATACTCTGCAGGCATTGGGCCTGCCGATAAGCTGCTGGACACTACTGTGGCATACTCTATGAAGGTATAAAAGCTAGATAGATATTCTCCTATGTGTGTATCAGAGTGGCCCCTGCATTGCCTCTTCGCAAATTCTGGTAAGATTTGTTTCTGGTGAAAAATGAGATGCTGTGGCATACAGGCACAGCAGTCGCCAGCTGCCGAAACCGCTCCAATTACTGGTGATAGGTGGAGTGAGATTGAATACTTCCTAATTAAAACTAAATTTGCTTCCTTTCTTCAGTTGTGTGAAGTGCTGTTCTCTAATGGTTCAGAATTTGGGATCTGGATTAACTGGAGTAATGAGCAGTTGTTGAAACTGCAAGACTGAGCTGGTGGTGCTACCAGAACTTATTTTTTTCCCAAGAGGGCATGTCATCAACTAATATAAGCTGACATACTGCCATTAAGTCTAGAATTTCTAATGTTTCTACTGCTTGGAGATAAAAAGGCAGAAAGAGATTTTAAAAAACCCTCAACAACCTTTAATAGACATATCTAATATTCTACAGCATTTTTTCAAGCTGGAAAATTTAATAGACTAATACATTATTCTATGGGATACTTATCGTCCTTCCATACTTTGTGGAGGAATAGCATTCTCCATTTTAAATAAATATTTCAATTATATTATATTCCATTATAATATAATTTGTAGAATCCTTCCAAATGTTTGGTTCTCAACTGAGCAGATGGACCCTAAATTAGAATTCATAATTCATTTTGTCCCTATTGTTTGTCATTACTGCTGACTGACAAACAAACATAATTAAATATTAATTTAGAATTTCATTTGACGATCATAATGGTGGAACGTTTTTTTTTTTTGTTGTAACGATAGAGACACAGTATTGAAGACACCTTTTAAGTCATCAACTCCAGTCCTCACTTCTATCTTATATATGCCTATAGAAATATATTAATATTATATATACTAATTTAGATAATATCAATTTATATCTACTTGAAGGAGTGTTAAGCTAGACTAATCTTCTCACAGTTGATACTAGGTTTACACTGGTATAATTATATCAAAATTATATCGAAGTGTCTTCATTGACTACAACAAAATTACTATAATTTGCAGCAGCCAAGATCAGGTACAAGGATCGTACATCATTGTGCTGCTTATTGCACATCAGTGGAACAAGACTGGTTACTGACAGCAGTGATTTATTTCCTCCAAGAGTACTGTAAAATGTCTTTTAAACTACATTGAGTTATTTCTGCAATTAGTAAAGTATAGTTTTGAAAGTGGCATTTACTTCAATAGTAAGACACTGATATTCATGCATGGTCTCTCTTTGCTCTTGAATACACAATAGAAAATGTTGCTGACCAATTTTATATAAGTAGCTTATGCTATTTAGTTTGAAAGAAATCTACACATTGTCTGCGCTCTTAAATGAGGAGTTCTGCAATCTTAATAGGGTGTAAAATCTCTTACTTAAAGGAGATTAAAACCCTTTAAGGCAAAATGTATTTTCCGTGAATATCTGTGCATTTGTCTTTATCTTTGATGTCACATTACTTCGGAGGGCGTTGTTTTTTTTTTCTGGCAGCTCTGGTGGTGTTTCATGATTGACTTTAGCATTACAAATGCTATTTATACGTTGTTTTTTTTCAATATGCAAATGGTAACAGTGTATACAGTGCTACTATGAAACATTAGAGTATGCATTGCTCTAAGATGCAACTCACTGATATTATGTCTTAGAAAAATCAACATGCTTTTGTTGATAAATATATGTGAATCATGTAGAAGGGCTACAAAGCTGGTGAGGGGTCTGGAGGACAAACCTTATGAAGAACGACTGAGGGAGCTGGGGTTGTTTAGCCTGGAGAAGAGGAGGCTGAGGGGAGACCTTATCACCCTCTACAACTACCTGAAAGGAGGTTGTAGGGAGATGGGGGCTGACCTCTTCTCACTGGTGCCAAGTGATAGGATGAGAGGAAACGGGTTCAAGTTACGTCAGGGGAGGTTTAGATTAGATATTAGGAGACATTTTTTCACTGAAAGGGTTATTAAACATTGGAATAGGCTGCCCAGGGAGGTGGTGGATTCACCATCCCTGGAGGTGTTTAAAAAAAGGGTAGATGGGGCACTTAGGGACATGGTTTAGAAGTGGCTCTTGTCAGGGTAGGCTAAAGGTTGGACTTGATGATCTTAAAGGTCCCTTCCAACCTCAACAATTCTATGATTCTATGTTTTAGAACATACGCGAGCATCAAATTATTTGTACTTTTGCACTCTTGAAAAAATGTTAAGTTAGAGCTGAAAAAAGGTTTCTTTTTGATGGCATTTGATGCATCTCTCTAATGAGATTGCTTTAATGAGCATTTGCCTCATATACAGTACTTGACAGCAGGTAGAAAAAACTCTGCAAATGTTTCGAAGTGTGCTCTAACTGGCAACTTGTGATAAAGATTAATTTTTCTTTTCGTTATTATCTCATGTTTATCCTACTTCCTGGCTCAGGCCTGAATACTCAAGTTTAAAAATCTAAGTGGCTTGTTTCTACATTAGAAAAATACATAAACAGCCCCATCAGAGGCTGTAATAAAGATGCTTTTTTACTTACGTGGGATATGAAGAACTTGCTGAGCTTGCAGTGGAAGTTCTTAAAAGTGGCCTTTCCAACAGAAAGTGGAAGTCAATGACTAGTTACTTTAACTTCATTTTAATGAAGTAAAAAATACCAGTTTATCCACAGGTAAGAAAACATTGTGATTGTTGTCTCTTAGGAATGTTAGCAATTCTTTGAGATAACTTGAACATACATTACTGTAGAATTAATTAAGATGTATCAGTTGTGTTGTGCGTCAGCTACCCAAATCTTTAGAGCCTGATCTGTCTCACACTTAAGCTAACACAAGACTTCTCAGCTGACATCAGGTTTTAAATTAAGTTGATGTGAGTTAAAAGTTTTGAACTATACTTCTCATAATTATTTCGTATTTATTTAATTCAAACCTCCCTCCTTTATAGGAACATAATATATTCATGGACTCCATTTAATTTAGGGTGAATTTTTGTATTGTATTATCTGTTGACCTTGATTTTATGTATATGATAATGAACTGTAAATCTCCTATTTGTAGTCAGGAAATGGATCACTGTAAGTTGTTCTGTAGAACAATAAATAGTATACGAACCGCAAATTGTTTTTAACGGCCCTTTGAAAGGGAAGGAGGATGACATGAATAGCCCAGAAACTATCTACGTCACACGTTACTAGATGTGGGAGAATGTGTCTGAGAAGTATCACTTATTATTGTCTGTTTCTTTTATTTATTTTTTTTCCATAAACATTCACCATTGCTGTTTTCAGGTAGGGTACTGGGCATTTATATATGTCTATATGACTTGTTTTGTTCTGTACAGTAGAAGACTAACAATGATGTATTTAGAACATTCAGTACAGAAAAATACCCTAGAAAGTATCTAATTCATCACTGGCATTTCAAATCTTTTAATGTCAACAAAGGTAATTTAAAGCTATTGTTTTGTATATGTCGCCTTCATTTTGGACAGACGCCTAATTTGGAACTGCTGGACTGCTGAGAGACAATCCTAACTCTTGCACTTCGCTTGCACCAGTATTGACACAAATCACTCTCTTAGCAGTCATACCAAGAGGTGATTAGGAAAGAAGACATGATGGCAACAGTACTGCTAAGCTTTTGTACTCCCAAACCAGCATACTGTTTCCTTGAATGCCTTTATAAACTGATGAAATTATGACTAGTCCCGGAACTATTTTGAATTCTTGTGGGAACCACATTGGCAATGATCTGCCTCAGTGATTAAGCAGAGATAACAGACTCCCTACAGAGTCCAGGTGGGCTAGCTCCCCAAATTGTAAGACCAGGAGCTTATTTCATGGGGTCGTCTTCTGTAATTTTGAAGTGTACGTTGATCTTTCAAAACCACTGAAATTGCACTTCACCAACCACAGGCATTGAAAAATCTTCAGTCAGAACTCCCAAAAGTAGATGTTGTGAATGCCCCTCATACTCAAACAATATTGCACCCAGGTGTCGGATAATATTAAACTGTACGGTGTAATGCAGAGCTGTTCAGCGAAACAAGGAGCTCATGACTTTGGAAATAACAAACTACTGGGGATTTAAGAGGAAGAGTCTCAAAGAAGAGCTAATCTGGTTTCATTAAATAAGCTGATAAAGCTGGAGCTCCTCTTTTAAGGTCTCTATCAAAGTATAATTTAAAAGTTCAGAACTCCTTCAATCCATGATCACAAAATGATTTTACAGTAGATTGGTAAAAAAGAGCTACTGTGTATGTTTATTGTATCCTTTCATATGTTATTCAAAATGATCGGGTACCTGGGAAAGACATAGGTAACTTATTTAGAGTTTAGATGTCTTCAGCAGCTTTTTTAATACATGGCTGCTTGTACCTCATGACAGCTCTGAAAAATGTTTTCAAAGTTGGGAAGAGATTGCTGTGTTTGAATTGTTCTTCAGGAACGAGTTAGCAGCCTAGAAATCACCGTTACATGTAGAATTTTTCAGGCATTCATCCCCTTCTCTTTATCCTGTGTTAGAATACTCTTACTAACAAGATGTTGCTAGGAGAGGAGGAATAAGCATATAATGCCTCTTACAGAGTGGCTTTTCTACTTACAGAGTTCGAGCTCTTAGTGCTGTTGGTCTGCACCTTTATGAGTGAAAATGTGTTTTTTAAGTTAGAAGATAAAAGCTGGAGAGAAAAGGAGTAGTGAATTAACAACAAAGTGCATGGAAGTTTTCGGTATTCTAAGATAATATCTGTTCACATAAACCACCAGGCTACAAAGAATTTCAGAGCTTCACAAAGCTTCTGCTCAGCTTCCAGCTGGCAAAAATAACTGTATTTTCAATAGTAGGAAAGGTGGTGGTTATGCTGTTTTGCATTGCAGAGTGTTCCATATCCCATGTTGTGTCATGTCTCAGAGTAGGTCAGTATGAAATCAAGAATGAAAGAAATGAAACTTTGAAGATATTTGTTTTTTCCAGCTCAGTAACTTAATATTTCATCAAGGGCCTTCTGGGAGCTGATCTGAATATGCTGCAGTGAAGAGAGCAGCCAGGGAGGAACTCTAATGAGTCCTCAGTATACATTCCTGACTGCCTTCAAACAATTTGGCGGCCATAATTTTTTAAAACATTCCAAGCACTCATCTCTCATTGTCTTTTGTGGTTTGGATGGAGGATTGTTGATTGTTGGACTGGTTTTGAGGTAGTCCCTTGAGTGAAATTGTGGATCCTACCTCACACATTATCATCTACATTTGCATATAATTGAGACATAAGCTTTCTGGCAATCTGCAAAAGGAATGCTGTAGAGCTGTTGTTAAATTTTCTAAGAACAAACACAATTGGAATGCCAGCCTAGGATGTAGGTCAAGAATTTGTCCACGGAATATTCTTTATTAAATCCAGTGAAATCCTCTGGAGGTTATTAGATACAAGTTAAAGGAAAGACCTGTATCCAAGACTTCCTTACTACGGGGAGAAAGATAAAATGAGATTTGGATCTCTTTTGCCTCGGCACTTGTTTTTTTGAAACTAAAACCATTCCAAGGTTGTTCACTTTTTATTTTTGACTTTTTTTTTTTTTGGGAAAGAAGCACCAAACCACCCCCAAAACCAGGGTGTCACTTTTGTAAATAACATCCACACATGAAAGTGTGTGTGTGTATTGGGGGTGGGGGTGAACGAGACACAGAGTTGAGAAACCACAGAGGCACTTTATACTGAACATTGCTCCTGCAGCAGCTAGCGGGGTGAGAGGTGACTTTAGCAATGACTTACATTACATAATACCTCCCATCTCTCTGCAGATGTGTGAGTTTGTTTAAATGTTTTATGAGGTTTTTATTACACTGTAATATAGTCCCAACCCCTCTGCAGTTGCCAGTTTGGTCACAAAATATAATAAATTTTAAAATACCTAATGCTTCAGCTATTCAATAATTTTCTGACAGGGCCCCTGATGCAATTATGGTACCACTGTGTTGCTGAGCTACTTTTGTTTGGGATGCGTAGAATTGCAGTTTTAATTCTCTGATCCTGTTCTACAAAATGCCTGTGTTTAGGCAGATTTGACTGTTCTGTACACTTGTAAAAAATTACTGTTCTCTGTCCCTGTCCCCCAGGCTGCGTAACGACAACCAGTGCTTTCATACTCTTTTGGGGTTGCCATGCCTAGGTGATTTGTGGTGTAAGTAGCAATCTCAGCTATGACGTTTTGACGTTTTTCAAAGTTCTGAAACAGAGTTCATGGGAAGCATCTGTACTGCATGCTGATACGCTGCTTTTCACCCGTACAAGAAGTTTACATTGGAGGCCGTTGGACATTAAACACCTATTCATGAGAGACCTGAGTACAGGCCAGTGTGGTCTTCACTTTATATTAGCGCATTACTCCTCAGTATCTCATTCCCTCAGACTCTGAAATTTTTATAAAAAGGAGGAAATTCAATTTCTGAAAGAAAAAAACCAAAACCAATCCTATTCTTAAAAAGTATACTTAATTTATAAGAACATGATAATTTTTAACTATTTCAAAGAATACTAGGGGAAGAAACATATGCATAAGGAAAGTGATTCCCAGTTTCCAATTTCTAGTTCCAGTGAGGCAGCTTTCTGCTAGGCTCTGAACACTGTATGGAGGGCCAGTATGCCATACTGGACACAGTATGGAGGGCAGGTCTTGATTGAGAAGGCCAATTTTACGTTTTGAAATCCCTCTCAAAAAGGAATGGCTCCTGAGATGCAGAAGCAGGCAACAGAGCCTGGGTATTTCAGCAAAGTTATGCTCCTAAAGAATTTGTGTCAGTAAGTGGGAGATAGACTGTTGGAAAACAGCAGCCTTCACTTTTGCGTGAAGTCTCTGAATTTAGGAAGATGGAAAATAGTTGCATTTATGGAACTGTGAGGAATATGAAAATTCTCTACAATTTCTTTGTATGATTACTTGTTTAGGAATGACAGGCAGGAATAGAGACCTTTGGTTTCTGGCATTCAGACCCAAATGGAGACTCAAAATTCTAGAAAAGGAAAGATGTGTGTGGTTTTCCATAGTTAGACTCTTCAGTGGACTTTCCAGTGGAACTAGATTCTGTACATTTCCCTGTTAAGACAACTTCCATTAAAAATATGCAATTAAAAATTCCATACTGAAACACAATTAAACAATAGCTATGAAGTGCCTGGTTGTTGAAGTCATCTGTCATGTCAAACAAACGGTCTTACTTTGGCCTCCAGCTTTCTGAATGGTCTTTGTTATAATAGGCTACTCAAAGAATGGATTTGGGTCTCAATATATCTAATATATATTTTCTATTTAAATATCCATCTATTGTTTAGAAATATAAAAGTTGTTTCCCTAACATAGCTTGTTCAATTTTAAACTTATTTGTAAATTCCTCAGGTTACCTCAGCAATAACAATATCTTACATTTCATTCAGAGGCCACAAAAGGTAGTTTTTTACTAATAGGGATTACTGAAGGGATCAATAGACTTTGCTGATTTCACACAATTAGCCAATGACTCAGTAGGGGTAAGAGCCTAAATCCCTAGACCAAACTGTATCTTCTGGTCTATAAAAAATTGCAAACTTAAGAGCTACTGTTCGTGAAGTGTGCTATTTTTTACGTCAGATATCTCAAATTCAACAGAGTAATGTCAAATCAGTAGCAAGATGGGATGGTCCAAAGAACTGCAAGAGTTAATGTGAAATAATGTGGTGCTTTTTTTTTCCTCTGGATGAATAATCACATGCTTGTGCCCCTCATGGTATCAGTAAAATATGAAAGCATTGCCCACACATTTCAAACATTTTATAAATATTGTGTGTATCTATCTGTGCCAACTAAAATTATATTTTGAATAATTAACTTATCCTTTTGATAACTTAGATATGATATATTTCCATTTTTATTCTACTCTTCTGTGACGTGTCTTTTGTGTGTGTAAATAGCCATTTTCCATTGGTTTACTAGCCGTGTTGATTGAATACCTGCATATTTGTACAGTTTTCTCTACTTTTGGGGGTAAAAGATGGCATATACTTTCACTTTTTTAATGTTAGTGGATAAACCACAATTATCCTTACGTGGAAAGGAGTCAGTGAGATGTTCAGTTCAATGGAGAGTGTAACATAATATGAAACACTTTGGTAATTTGCTGTTTTTTCCCCCCTCTGGAAATGAAATATTAGAAATATCAATCTAAGCTGAGAAGAAAGAATTTTAACTTAATTTTAGCCAGATGGAAATAGTTTATAAGCAAGGGTGAGATGGGAGAGATTTTTCTCTAATTATGGCTTTTGTGACTTGGGTGAAGAGCGAGTGTGCTACCTACAGGGAAAAGAGCTAAAGCCTATGTATCTCACTTCCAAGGTGTTGGAATTGAAGGTACTGAAAGAAGGTTGTGAAGGCACAGACAGTCTCTTAGGGTGGACGCTGGTTTGTGGAACAGATGTGAATGGAGTGAGGTATCCCTGTCTTTAGCTGGTATATAGTTCAGTGGGAGTTAAGTCCAACTGACATAAGGGTTGGGAGAAAGCAAGGGCAGAGATTTTTGGCTGGTGCTTTATTTTCTACTGTGTAGCTTTGTGAAGAAAGGAACCTAATTTTGTTAGAAGCTTTCCTCAATTCAGAAAGAGCCAGCCATCTCCTGTGTTGCTTTCCACCATCTGAATAGGAATTGGGCAGAGGGCCCAGGAGCCACATTCTCTACCTTAACCCAGTGACGCCTGAAGAAGCCAAGAGTCCTCTTCCAAGCAGTTGCAGTGGGAAAGGGCCAGTAGCTACTTAATGGTGCCCCTTACTCACATCCGAGATACTTTGGGGGCTAGAAGGGAAGTAGTAGAAGGCAGCTGGGAGGCCTGCCAAGTGTCACACTTTTGGCAGCTTTGTCACACATTCCTTTAATTTTAGGATTTGGCTCTGCTGCAGGAAGACTTGCAGGTTTCTGCTTGAAGTTTTCCTTATTTACCACTTGGGGCCACTGTGGCACTCTTGAGCAGGAAACGTGGAGCATCTCCTCCCTGATGGATCCCAGGCAGGAAGGAGCTCTTGGGAGGCAGAAGTTGCAGCGTTGTATAGGCAGGACCATTTCCTATTGTCCTCGTTGTCTTTGCTTTCCTCCAGGTGACTGAAACAACCTCGAGCATCGTGAGAACTTCTTAACACTCCTCAACTAAGCAGGTTCCCTGGCAGCCCCGAGCTAGCGCTGATGGATCCTCATCCCGGTTCCCCATCCAGCTGGGAGCACCTATTCCACGTGCTGGGGTTGTGTAGTTCTTTACTTTGCCCTTGCCCCTCTTCAGGGTAGGTTGTGCTGACAACAGGATTAGGTATTTGTCATCAAGAATTTCACTGGGGGGCAAACTGAAGACAAGATTACACAGAATTGTTAAGCAGTGAGAGAAGACCAGGAGAGTGGGGCAAGTTAAAATCATATAATCGCTGTTGAAGATACACATGTATCTTGAGGTAGTGAAGCTCCCTGATGGTGGCAAAACCACTGGAGTTTGTAATTTAAAATATAATGGGAACAGCATGTTAACTTACTTTGTTAGGCAAATGCTTTATTGTTAAATTCAATACAGTTAAACTGTTGTTTTTTCTATAGCAGTACCTGAAATAAAGTACCACTTTATTTCTGCCTTACTAAATTACTCTTTCAACCTGTAGTTCAGACCATAATTTTCTTGGTCACTTGCATTTGAAATATTGTGGAGTTCAGGATAAATAACATTCCTTTTTCTAGTTGGGTAAATGCTGGTTAGGTGGTTATTTAATTTTACATATTATTAGAGTAGCACTAAATTGGAATGCTGGAGAACTGTACAAAAAATGTTCTCTGTATGTTTCATATAAATTAAAATATAACTCAAGAAGCTTCATATTGACTCCCACTATTTACAGCTTCCTTCAGAGAGAGCAGGCAGTGGAGATGGCTTCCTTGAAGCGGGTTGGAGGAAAAGATAAACTTGCCGTTCTGTCTCGTTTTTAATGATAGCGAGTGACCTGCTTCGCCTGGAGCTGCTGCTGTCCCTGGGGCCCAGACATCCACTGGAAGCAAAACTGACCACAGTGACCCACCGCAGCTCCGCTTCTCGGTTGCGGGGGTGTGGGTTGGTATTGGTTTTCAATTTAGACAAGATGTTGTGTGAGTCACCCTGCCCCCTGCCCTCCCACCAGTGCTATGAATAATAAACTCAGTGAGGGAGCTGCAAGCCAACTGATGTGCTGCCAGGGCACGGCTCCTTCTCCCCGCAGTCCTTCCCTCTCTGCACTTTGCTGGACCTGCAGGGCCTGTTGTGGGTGGAGGTGAAACACATCTGGAAGGGGCTGATTAAAATGGCACTCGTAAGTCAAGAAGGAGGTTCTAAATCCGACCCACCCTGGGGAAAAGGGGCTGAGGTCATAGGAGGGCAGAATGCAGAGTATTATTGTGATGAAAAAGTGAAAAAAAATTACATCAAATGTTTGTTTAAGGATCAGGAGTCCTGGCCCAGCCCCTTTGGTTTGCCAAATATTACATGAAGCTACATAAAAACTAACTCTAACCTCTTACAGCTCTCCCATTAGGTCACATTAAGCTTTGGCAGGGAGGATGGTCCTACTTGGTGGTTTTCTGATTTGTGGTTTGAATTTGGCCAACCTTACTTATTTAAATTTATTTTATTTTGTAAACGCTCAATGATAGAGTAAAACTCTAGAGTAAACTTGTTCTGGCCAACATTTATTGTGGAAACATTCTGTATTATCAAGAGATCTTTGCAGAACAGCTAACAAATTAAAACAAAGCATTTCAAGCACATATTGAAGTTCTTTTTGTAAATGAAGGAAATGTACTGATGGCTTCAAGCCATCACTTTTGGTTGTTATCCACTTCTAGCCCTCTGGGCTTGTATAAAACTGGTGTCTTTTCACTCTCCCCATGAGGACAGCCGTCCCTTTGGCTGTGGTGCAACCAGGGGAATGAACAAAAATATATTATTCTCCTTTTAACTTTGTTAACTTTCTAACAGGTTTGCCTTTCCTTCCTTTATGAATACCTCGGTGAGTCTGTTTGCTCACATGGAAGCTCAGTTTGACTGTTGACATTGAACTATGAAGAGCTGACTCCAAGTAGTGATTTTCTTAATCTAAAAAATATTAAGTACGCTATAGGTAAGCTATATTTTGCCCACTGAAAATAGAATTTAAAAATATGTGGAGAATGACCTACTCTTCTCTTTATGTCTTCTGATTGGAAAATTTGGTTTCTCTATCAGTAATGTTTTCTTTATAGAAAATACCTTAACAAGAAATGAAAAAAATATATAAATCAGTCACATTTTCCTTAATGGGACATTTTGATTTATTAAAAAATAATAGAAATGCTTTATTTTGCCATCAGATTGGTAGGTGACTACCTGTGGTAGAGTAATAGTCCTGTTCTTTCTAAGGACTGTGAACTTGTGACACACCGTCTCATCTTTATAGCTTTTTCTAGTGCAGTTGCCAAGCTGTATCATGGAAATATAACCTCACCACAGATAAAAATTTGTACTGCATGCAACCCAAATAGCTAGAGCTGGGAAGCACTTGAAGGAGCCTTGCTTATGAACCTACTGGACTCTTACAATTTAGGAATGTTGAAAATTTCATTTAGATGAAAAACATGCAAGGAAACCATTTGAAATATTTATAATTTTTTTTTCAGAACTTCAGGGTTTATGAACTTTCTTGATCTGAGGGGTAAAAGTGGCACACTATTTTTCTCTTTGAGAAGAAATTTTGGAACGGTTTTAAAAATAAGCGACAGTAGTGCATAGGAAGCAATAGCCTAATTATGATTTTATGTATAAGTTGTGTGTCAGAAATATGTCTTTTAAATTGGTTTAAGAAATATGATTACAGTTTTGACTCAGCAATTACAATTATAGACAAAAATTCATGATTTTATTCTGTGCACGTATCTCGTGTAGACCATCTTTTTCGTCTTATTGCGTATGAATTTAAGCTCTGCACGTAGCAGACTGACAGCCCTGTAATCTGGTGATTGTACAGAGCAGGTTCAATACACATAGCAGTGTTTGTACAATGTTCCCCATATTTGGCACTTAGCTAGGTTAATCGCTCTGTTTTTGGCAGGATAATTAACCAAATACCATGTTCACTGATACCTCAGCAGAATTGTTTCTCATCCTGGAGTTATCTTGTTGAAACAAGTTTAAATGTTCTTAAACTGTAGTGCCGTCAGCAGTGTAGATTTAAAATATATTATAAAAATCATTTGAAGAAATATAATCTCTGGTGGTGTTTTATGCCCATGCAGTCTTTGAACTCTTGGATGGCTTTTTCACAAATGCTGGCAACTACAGTAATAATTTTATTGATATGGTTGATTATCTGCTAGTTACTGTTAAAATACCAATCCCTTCTATGGCAGTGTCACACCAGCTACTGATGGCCTGGCTGGAGGTGTGAAGAGTGATCTAAAGATGAAAAATTTCTGTATTCTCTGAAACTCTTGAAACTTTCTGCTCATTTTAACGCTTTTTTCTCTTGATAGTGAAAACACCTTTAAATACCAAAGTGGTATTGTCATAGCTGTCACTGACTCTACAATACAGAGCTGGAGACAGTTTTTTACAAGGAGATGTGTTGATAGCATTTGTATTGTTGTTGAGAAGGATGCTGAATTGATAAAAATTGATAAAAAATTACAAAGCTGAAGATTGTTGCAGGGAGAGTTTTCCAAGTCTATTCATATGCTGTCTAAATTGGCTGTCATATGACCACATTATTTCCTTTTGTTTTTAAAGTATCTAGATAAATTTGACTACAAAAAGACCTGTACAAAATCTCAATAATTTGTTGGATGGAAAGCGTCTGTCTTGTTCATTAACAGTAATCTTCTATTATAATTCATGGGTTTGCGTTTGTGAGTTTGTAGAGTTTCAAAAGTGACAGAAGAGGTAGTCTGTGATGTTTCTTATTGCAGGGTCAGCCTGTGAATACATCAGTTCCTCCAATTTGTGATTAGCTATGCTTACTAGCTTGCCAGAGGTTGGGATTAAGTGCTTAACCACCATTATGCTAAAGCTGAGAAGAGGTCATTACTTCCAGTTGTATGAATGAGTAAAACCGACGAATCTAAATAGAGGTTGTTTGGGTCAGTACTGGTGACTGCTCCCAAAAACTGCTACAAAATAAGTATCTTGTCAATCTGCTTATATTTGGTGTGTTTTTGGCATAGAAAGCTGTATACTTAACTCTCTCAAAAATTTAAATGGAAATCAACTAGGGAATTGCACAGTTTTTCCTCACGAATCACACTACCCCATTTGCATTACTATGCTGTATTTTGATTTCTCAGCAAGCCTCTATGACAATAGCATTTATACTCATCTTGGCTTTTATTGTGCACTGGCCAGATTTAGACATTCTTGCTTTATTTAGTATAGACTGGCTGATCTCAGAAACAGCCAGCACAGTATAAACGCAGTATCCTGAATTAAGATTTATAGCCACCCCTCATCTGTGATAGTCCCCAGTTACAGCGAGGTGCTACGTCTTTGCCTCGTCCCTTAAAATTCTCTGTAGCTAACCCCCGTGTTACAGGTACTTATTGGTGCATAGGTATATGAGAAATGTATTTTTGGGGTAAATCTGACCAATAGTAGGTTGCAATGCCAGGGCTTGCTTTTCTTATTTGACTCCAGATTGGTTAACAATATTCAAGTTATATTGATATAAACATTTAGTCTGTATGTTTGAGTTCATGATGCTGAATACAGTATAACTAATTAGCTGAAGGAAGCTAACAGGAAAAAGAAGTCTCCCTAAGTTATAATTAATGTAAGGAAAAAATACAAAAGAACAGCAATTGGTAGAACTGGTTGAATAATGTTGAATTTGGGAAAAAAGGACTTGAAAAATTCACCAAAAAAAATATTTAAAATGCCACTCATTCAAGCAAATGCCAAATATTGCATTGGCATTAAGATAGGCACAGAAGTATTCAACCCATTGTATATGATGATATGCGTCCATGATTTAAGAATTATTTTAATAGGTGCTTGTTTGTTTATCCTGGAACACTTTTTCATGCTTTTCAACCTCAGGTACATGTATATTACAGTCCAGATCATGAGTATGCTTTTGAAACAAACCTCCCAGTGGTCTCGGCTTGCTGCGCTTCTGGTTTGTATCACAGTGAAGTCCCAAAGGACAAAAACTGAATTCCTTTCAAGTGCAACTTGCGCTCCAGGTGTGCACCTAATACACTCCAGGCTCTACTGGTGTTCCATCCACAGCCCCAAACTGGAGCAATTTTGAACCAGAAACCCTCTAAAGGCATATATATGCAGGGGGTGTCAGGTCCCCCATGCTGTCAGCATAGTAACTGCTACTTCAGTAGATACTTCAATGTTAATTGCTTCAGTAGTCCCACTTCACCCTGCTTGCTAGTGCAGATGTAGTTGTAGTATCTCTTACCTTGTCCTTGTGGTGTATCTGGTTTATTCGGGGTATGCTCAGTGAGGCAGATAAGCTGACAAATGCAACTTTCCTGTGTAATAATATTTATTCTATGTCTGCTGTCAGGCAACAATGAGATACCTGCAAAATGCTAAGAAATAGCTTGAAATTCTACTGAGAAACATTTTGCTCTTCTGAGAGTTATGTGTGGTAGTATTTGCTTTTTCTTTGAATGTCGGAGCTACCACTTTTCCCCTTTTAAGACTCCCCTGTGGTGACAGTAAGCATTGCCAGTCACATGGCTGAGATTCAGAGCTGGGAGAACTGCCATAGTAAACTGAATTTGAACTCTGGTCTTCCCATGCCTCCACTGGGATCTATAACTGTCTAAAAGGCAGGTCTGGCCAGAAAATTTTTGTGTTGCAAAATTACTTTTGATGTGCAGCTGGCTATGTGAAACGCTTCTTATTTGTGTGTCCAAATCCAAAGCTGATTTAAACCACACAGTCTAATCGATAATGCAAGTTCTTTTAAAAAATATTTACCTTTTTTATTAGTTGATTTGATGGTAATTGAACCCAAGTGTTTGTGAACAGTGGATGCAAACGAAGCTCTCTAATTTATTATAGATTGGCTAGGAGGCTGGTGAATCACTGTAAAGCCATGTAGGGCCAATGACAAGCCTCAGATAAGTTGAGCTTCTCAGGGTTTTTTATGTAATCCTAAAAAAGGCATATTATTTTGGTATTATTGCATATTAATTTAATTGTAACAACATTACTTTTTAAAGCACAGTGTTTTGTGCACAACATCTCTTAGATCTGCTGGTGTAAACCAGTGGAGCTTCATTGCATTTAAGCATTCATCAATTTAAACTGAAGACCCTGTCCAAGCTCCTTATTTTCAGGAATTCTGTTTTAGAAACCTGGTAATGCAGCAAGTGAAAGAAAAACTGTGTAGAGAAACTTTAATCAATGACATATGTAGTCATTTTGATAGTGCATTGGTTGGCCCAATTTTATAATATATATTCTTGGAACAAATGTGAGTAAAATCTGTTGTTAAAACAGATGAAAACAATTGAGATTAATTTATTTTTATTTTGGATGCCTTTTAGTGTTCAACTATAAATTGGTTAGTATACTGTCATTTAAAAGTTGTGAAAAGGATGCCAATAGAGTCTCACAGCTCAAAGAGCTGTAAGAATTGGAGTAAGTGGCATCCTTCTTCTACCAGACATGAAAAGAAAGCTACTTGTCAGCCTGTTTACCTTCAAATGTATAGTGAAGACTAACAGAATGTGAAATGCAGCCAGAGTGCATATGAAATGTATTTTTCTATGCATGGAGACAACCATTTGTACATACTACATTTTTCACTCTTTCCACGCTTTAACAAATGTGATTTTATTTTATTTTTTTAAACACTAACTAATTTAAAATCTATTTGGCAGAACGATAGCATGTTCCTACAGTCTTTGTGGAAATTGGTAACTGGATGGAGACCACCGTTAGTGCTCTCATTGAAGGAAGAGTGTTTGCTTCAGCTTGACAGTCATTTGTATTATTTGTTCCAGCAGTTGACAACTCAGCAAACATGTCCTGACTGGCCAGGCGGCACATCTGTACCTCCAAGGCAGCCGTAGCATGTGCTGCTGTTTAACCAGCTACTAATGGAAGTTGGCGTGGGAGGTGTGACATATCTCCAGCTACGTGGGTGACAGGGATAGGAGAGAAAATATTAAAGATGCTATGAAAAATGTTCTGACATGTTTAGGAGAATAAGATGTTCAGGGAAGAGATCAGAAGAGGGAAAGTGATGGTTGAAAGAGGAGAAAGGGTATAGGAGAGGCCCAGAGTACTCCACAGGGGATGGGGTGGGAAGTGGGGACCGGGGGCACGGATCTTGCAATAGGCAAGGCTTCGTTTGCTTCACCAATGACTGAATACAGTAGGCTGCATTGGGACTGGGACATCACATGTGGCTGTCACTGCGTTTTTTTCTCTGCTTCTATCTGTATGATCCATAGCTTCTCTGTATCTTCTGCTTCCTTGTTTTCAGCTATTTCAGGTTTGGGGATATAGGACAGGAGTGATTTTTACTCTGAGAAGACAGTCTTGGAAAATACGTGGGACATAAAGAGCAGGTGGAGGCAATTCTAATTTCCCTGCATGACTACAGATGTCTCTTGGACTTGCAATCTAGATTTTAGACTGGTCAACATTACTGGGGAAAATTAATTAGAGGTCAGAGTAAACGTGCATTCTACAGTCAGCCTTACTAATTACAGACATACTGCCACAGCGGTTTTGAGCTTTCTTGTTCAAGTATACGTATAAATGAAAATCTTTTGATGGCACTTTATCATTTTCCAAGAAAGCTGAAGGGTTTTTTCTAGTTTTAAATGGAAAACATCAATATAATATCTAAGCTGAAAAGTGTTATCCTCTAATTTTCTCTTCCCAGTTATTTTCTTACTGATTTTGTTGGGCAAATATAAAGAAACAGAGTATCTTTTCTTGAATGATTTTGTTAGAACTCAAAGATATTGGACAGATTCAGAATTTCATTTTGGCCTGCTACAGTGTTGTGGTCTGACTTCTAGATTTTAAACATATTTTCTTCAAACATTTTCAGGTTTGGTTTTGTTGGGTTTTTTTATTTTTTTAAATTTATGAGGCCATCTTAAAAAAGGAACTGTGGAAATTAATACTGTAATTTTAAGGTAGCTTAAATTATTTTCTTAACTATGTAGGTTGAATTGATTCTAAATAAAAAGAGAAACTTTTCTGCAGGGCTAATGAAACTCTTTGCCCATGCTCATGCAGCCTCACTTTTTTTCCAGACAACCTCATGACTCACATTTTTTAAAAGCTCTTTATTCATTAATGTATTTTTGCATTTACCATGTAGGAAATAATCGGTGAGCTACCCATGATAGCATGAAGTATTCAAGCATGTTACACACAAACCAGTTTTCCTTTTAAGTTTCCAGTGGATCTCTCTCCCACTTGAATACTGTACAACATAATTATAAACCTGACCCTGTGAGGACCCCTGAAAGGTACCAGCATGACTCTTCAGCTGGTGTTGGAACCACATGCAATTTGGTTCAGTATAAAATTTGTCCAAAGAAGGTAAAAAAGTCACACCCCCAAGCCCTGTAAGTATGTGGTCTTAAGAAATGCACACAGCTGCAGGAAAGAACTGCCAATTAATGTAATTTACAACAGGTTTCAAAATCTTGACTTAGATCGTGAGTTGAATAGTGGGGGGAAACGCAGAAGGGAATGGTGTAGAAGTTCAGGCCAAGGATGCAGTGTGGCAGGGAGAACATGGGTAAGCAACAACATCTGGAAACTAACTTGAAAGAGGAAACAACCAAAAGTGTAACTAGTAAGAGAGAATCCAGACTACAATAGATTGGAAAAGATCAGAAGTAGCCAAGGGGAGCTTTGTGGTAATGTGTCACGCAGCAGAACTTGAATGCGATTGTCCTTTTGACTTGGAAAGTTCTGTCACTTTCTTTAAGTATGATACCTGCGTAATTAGTTTGGCATGGTCTGAGATTAATAGAGATTTGTTTTCAAAGGTGGGAAGTGAGTAAACTCCACTACTTTGTTCAGAGTTCTGCTATCTACGTTTGCCTTGTGGCCATAAAAGTTCTTTCCTTACATGAGTATCGAGGTGATTTTATAATCGCCTTACTAAACTATGTGTTTAACTACCGTGTGATGTGCCTCTAGAGGAGCATCTTTGGTTGTGTACACGTAATATATCACTAGATAAATACTTTTTTTGGCAGGTTGCTCATGAGTCATGTTATCATCACCTTTGCCGGTCATATGGAGCCAATCACAGCTTTCCCTGTTCACTGCAAAAGAATGCAGAGCGGTCTGTGAAGGCTTGCTTTAACTGTTACCAGTTGCTTTGCTCATCCCTCGTTAATTACTAATGGATGCTCTGGTCCACGCTTACTGCAATGTACGTCCATGTGTCTCTCAAAGCACATACTGACTGTGGGGACTAACAGTACTGCACAACTCAGGGCAAATGTGTATGGGGAAACCGTTAGAGATGTGGTCATTAATTTGGTGATTCTTTCTCATTAAAACTGGCTCTTCATTTTAGATGGGAAGTTTTTTTCCAGCTCTCCCAAACTTGAGGAATGTGTCGTTTTTCATGGGAGAAAATTAAGATGTATGAAGTTCCAAAATGCAGTGGATCTGCTTATACTTATCAAAACACAATATTCTTATAAGAAGAGGAAATCACCATTTGGCAAACCGGAAGCAAAGGAAATTAATCTTCATGAGACTAGTTGGGGAATTTTGCAACTGCCATGATATTATAGAATATCTTATTCATCTGCAATAGAATATCCTATTGCATCTGCCTAAGGTGAAAGCATTTTACCTTTCCAATCTACAAGTTAGGGTCCTGGCAACAAAAGTGCGTAGGCTTTTGAAGACAGGAGAAAAAAAAATTACCATCTGAATTTATTTTTTTGCAAGAAATGACAAAGCCTATTTTTGTTCCCCAGAACATGATGTATCGGGGGGGGGGGGGCGTGGGTGTGTGTGTGGGGGTGAAGTCACCAAATAAACCCAACCTTCTTTTGCAGAGATTTCCTTTTCACTTCAGAGTGTGAAAGCATTCCCCTCCCCGGCTTTTCACCCAATGGAGTCTTTTAGACTATCTGGCTGCATGGCAAGTTTGTTTTTTTTTTTTTTCTGTTTGTTTGGAATAATGCAGCTGCAAATCAAATGGAGTGTTTGGGCTCTACCATAGTATAGATGCCATGATGATAAAAATCTAACTTACGTTAATTTTCCTCAGCAGATGCTTAATATCCATCTCTGTGATCCTAACACATGGATGTTTTCTCAAATGCCTGGTTTTCTCTGTTATTATCAAACCTCGTCTGGTTTCTCTGGACAAACTACTCCTTCTCAAAGCATAAACAAGAATTTAACAGAGCACTGATGGGGCCTCTCTTGAATCTGTGTTACAAACCTGTGCACCGCCATAAATCTCTGACTGGTAAAGCAAATGCCTGTACTTACCTAAATGTATAGATGCACGTGAGAATGTGTGTCCCCACACTCACATTTATACGTACTTACACATCTTCTGAAAGACACAATTGTAACAGTAATGTGTTGGAGTAGAGTCCCAAATGCTTTCATGCAGTGCTTTGTGGAGGGTAGGTTGTGTTCCTTTGCTTTTTTGCTGTTACCTTTACTTACAATTAATTTCGAAGAGGGGGAAAATGAGGGGTCTATAAGTGATTCTTCTAAGGTCTATATGGGTCTTGTCTTGTTACCAATGCGTGGTGTCAGAATCTCAATATGAAATTGTGTTTTGTATTTCTCTGGACCCTTTTTCTACTTCTATTGAAATTTCTTAGGTTTATTGTGTACTGTACCTTCCACTACACAAAATAAAGATACTTAAACTCAGAGAATTTTATGCAAAAGAAAAGTGTATGGTGAAATTACACCTCACTGTCAGTTATTTTTAGCACCCTCAAGTTCTGTTGCAGTTAGAAAACAGACAAGGGCACATAACAACTTTAGGATCTATGAACATGTCTTATTTGTATGCTTCTATGAAAGATTCACCAAGAACTTCTTACTTTTAACTGAATATTGTATACAAATTATAACTTGCATATCTTTGAAGTCATATGATTTTTGTTTGTTCCTATAGTGTCTTCTATGCTGGATTATTCCTATAATTTAATGCATTTATACTTTATAAAAAAAGTCCTACTCTGAAATTATGTTGTAAGATTGAAAGAATCTATATACTTTTTTATTCAAATTCAAGCAAAAAAATTGAATCAACTAATGTTGGTCAACTGTGCTCAACTAATTTTGGTCTTGGTTTAGGGTACATGTTTTTAATACTGACTACTGGGTATTTTTGAAGTTTTTTGTTTACATTCTAGTTCTAAGCAGAGCAAGGGTTTGCTTGCAGGGTAGTCTATGGAGGATGGGTGATGTGCAGTATGAGAAATGGTAAATGCAAAACTGCTCTTCCAGATGAGAGCTGGAAAGTTAGCAGAAGGCTTTACTAGGCGAGAAAGCCTGTCCTGGTACAGAGGTGGCTGCTTCTATATTGTAGAATTTATTCATATGCTCCACTAGGTGGCACGTTTTAGGAGACTTGGCGACATGGTGTTGTCAATACATCAATAAAATTGTATGGAAAAAATTTTCTTTAATCAATGCATGGCATGTGTTGTATGCTTTTACAAGTCGTAAATTTTGCTCTGGGAGTTAACATCATTAATCCTGTATTTCCTTCCATGCAACAGAGGCTACGTTTTTGGAGCAGTAGTACATTCAGAATGTGCTTTAGACTGTAGTACACTGTCCAGATTGAAATGTCAGCTGTTTTAATATCTGATCTTTAATGTGAACCCCCTTTTCTTTACAATCTTCTGAGGCTCCGTAGAACTTTAGCCATGGTCCACTTTAGCTTTCCTTCATTTGTGATTTGTTTGATACAAGTAGCATATGCAATGTACGATAAAGAGATACAACACTTGTTGGGTTTTTTTCCCCTTAGAATTTTAAAAAATAGAACCATAGAATCACTTATGTTCGAAAAGACCATTAAGATCAAGTTCAGCCATTAACCTAACACTGCCAAGTCCACCACAAATAGTCCTCTCACACTCCTTTAGCTTTAGATAATTCAGTAAATCTTGTATATTGTACAGGAATTATATTTTTAATCACATCAAGTTAAGTTTTCAAATTTTAGAGAGGATGATTTTTTTTTCAATTAGTTCTAAAGGTAAGAAATTTGAGGATTACTATTCGCAAATTAATCTGAATAGAACTACTTGGTATTAAGTATCTTGTTGAACCAAGTCTCAGTGCTAAAGTGTCACACCATCTTAAACATGGACTTATATCCACTATACTCTTTTGAGTATTTATATTAAAAAGTCAAATATAATTATATCTGTGATATAAGAATGTAATTAAATAATTACCTTTAAATGCATGCATCTTTTTAGGAAGTTATACCTCACTGCAATTGTTGATCAGATAATTGGGGAGTAAGTTTTTTTTAAACAGCTTAGCTGATTGGGTGGTCTTAAGAATATTAATATTAAAAGATAAAATCAAAGAATAGAAGCAGATAGAATGAAACTGGTTAACCTCCCGCTCTGTTTAGAGAAGTATTCTGTTTCAGTAGAAGCTAGCTTTTTTGAGACCAGGACAGGTTTTGGATGTCTCAACAGGCAAATAGTTTGTGGGCATAGGTATGACAAACTTCCACAGATGGTTCACCTGAGGTTTCGTATTAAATTTATTGTGAAGAGTAGCGAGGAGTGCAGGCACAAATGAATAAATATCTCAAACCTCTTGCCATAAATCGTGCAGCTGTGCTCTGGGGAACCTTCAGAGTGGAGTGGGAGAGGGAGAGAAAATGGTTTCTTTTCAGATAAAGAGAGGTTGTTCCACAAAATCTGTCTGTTAATTAGTTAATTCTTAATTTCCACCTGTGGTTGCGATTTGGGTTTGTTGGCCAATGATGCTGAAAACACTGTAGCCTTGAAAAGATTTTCATAGAACAATAGAATCATAGAATTGTCAGGGTTGGAAGGGAAATTAAAGATCATCTAGTTCCAACCCCCCTGCCTTGGGCAGGGACACCTCCCACTAGACCGGGTTGCTCAAAGCCCCATCCTGGCCTTAAAAACTTCCAGGGATGGGGCTTCCACCACCTCTCTGGGCAACCTGTTCCTGTGCCTTACTACCGTCATGGTGAAGAACTTCTTCCTAACGTCCAGTCTGAATCAACCCATCTCTAGTTTTAATCCACTCCCTCTAGTCCTACTATTACCCGACATCCTAAAAAGTCCCTCACCAGCTTTCTTGTAGGCGCCCTTAAGATACTGGTAGGCCACAATAAGGTCTCCTCGGAGCCTCCTTTTCTCCAGACTGAACAACCCCAACTCCCTCAGTCTGTCCTCATAGGAGAGGTGCTCCAGCCCTATGATCATCCTCACGGCCCTTCTCTGGACATGTTCCAGCACGTCGATATCTTTCTTGTAGTAGGGGCTCCAGAACTGGATGCAGTACTCCAGGTGGGGTCTCATGAGGGTGGAGTAGAGGGGGAGACTCACCTCCCTCGACCTGCTGGCCACGCTTCTCCTGATGCAGCCCAGGATACGATTGGCTTTCTGGGCTGCTAGTACACACTGACGGCTCATGTTGAGCCTCCCGTCCACCAGCACCCCCAGGTCCTTTTCTTCAGGGCTGCTCTCAAGCCAGTCACTGCCCAGCCTATGTCGGTGCTTGGGATTGCCCCGACTCAGATGGAAGACCTTGCACTTGGTCTTGTTGAGCTTCATGAGGTTGGCATGGGCCCACCTCTCCAGCCTGTCAAGGTCCCTCTGGATGGCATCCCTTCCCTCCAGCGTGTCAGCCGCCCACACAGCTTGGTGTCGTCAGCAAACTTGCTGAGGCTGCACTCTATGCCACTGTCCATGTTGCTGACGAAGGTGTTAAACCAGAGCGGTCCCAGTACTGATCCTTGAGGGACTCCACTTGTCACTGGCCTCCACTTGGACATGGACTCATTGACAGCCACTCTTTGGGTGCGGCCGTCAAGCCAGTTCTTTATCCACTGAATTGTCCATCCATCAAACCCATATTTTATCAGCTTGGAGACCAGGATGTCGTGCGGGACAGTGTCAAAGGCTTTGCTCAGGTCCAGATGAATGACATCAGTTGCTCTCCCCTTGTCTATTGATGTTGTGACCTTCTCATAGAAGGCCACCAGGTTTGTCAGGCCCGATTTGCCCTTGGTGAAGCCGTGTTGATTGTACCCAGTCACCTCTTCGTTATTCTTCTGCCTCAGCAGTGCCTCCAGGAGGATCTGCTCCATAATCTTACCGGGCACAGAGGTGAGACTGACTGGCCTATAGTTCCCTGGTTCCTCCTTCTTTCCCTTTTTGAAAATGGGGATGATGATTCCCCTTTTCCAGTGAGTGGGGACTTCACCAGACTGCCATGACTTCTGGAATATAATAAGAGAGCGGTTTAGCAACCTCATCCGCCAGTTCCCTCAGTACCCGTGGGTGTATCACATCGGGTCCCATGGACTTGTTCACTTTCAGGTTTATCAGACGGTCACAAACCTGATCTTCACTTACAATGGGCAGTTCTTTCCAACCCCTGTCCTTGTCTTCTGTGACTCTGGGAGTGTGGCTGGAGCCCTTGCCAGTGAAGACTGAGGAAAAGAAGTCGTTGAGAACCTCGGCCTTCTCCATATCACTTGTCACCAGCTCTCCCGTTTCCTTTCTGAGGGGGCCCACACCCTCCCTAGTCTTCTTCTTACCATTAATGTACCTATAGAAGTTTTTGCTGTTTCCCTTGATCTCCCTGGCTAGGTTTAATTCTAACTGAGCTGTAGCTTTTCTCACCAGGTCTCCTGCTGTTCGATCAGCTTCCTTACATGCCCCCCATTCTAGCTGTCCTTTCTTCCACTCCTTATAAAGCTTCTTTTTGTGTGACAGTGTGTCCAGGAGCTCCCTGTTCACCCAGGCAGGTCTCCTAGCATTCTTTCCTGCCTTCCTCTTTGTTGGTATACTTCGCTCCTGGACACAGAGAAGGTGATCCTTGAATATCGACCAGCTGTCCTGAGATTTTGACAGATCTCTGTCACTTGCAGTTGCAAGAGACCTGGAATTCGTAGAAATTTTGTCTTATTCCATCGGGGATCTGGGGCAGCAATCACATTTTTAAGAGATGAAGGGGTTTTTCTGACAGTCTTCAAGAACATCAAGAGTGAATCCCTTTCCTTACTACTAGCATAAATTGTTACAGTAATCTGTTGTATTCTGAATTATTGCTAAATGCTTTATTTTTAGATAGTTGATGTTAAATACACAATCATCAGAATGTCATTTTGCTGCAGGGGAAGCATAAAGGTTGTGGAAATATGTACATAATACAAGATAACAAGAGGTAGATTTCATTTACCATGAATCAGTGAACTTTTGAGTTTAAAGCTTGGCTCAGAAGCACACTTGCATTATTTCTTACATGTGCAATTTGATATTCGATTACTGTCTCAAAAAACCAAATAATTTGATTTAAAGTAAATGGAATTGTACTAAATCCCTTCTAATAGATATGAAGAATTAAAAAACCCTTGTATGGGTTCATACAAGAAGCCTACTTCATAGGCTTCTGTTATCATTTTATTGGAAATCAAGTTAATATTTGAAGGATAGCAGACTCATATTAGCTTAAAAAAAATATCTACAGTCTATCAAATAAAACCTAATGAAATGGAATAGGTGGTTCCTGATTATTGCAACTAAAGCTACAGCCAGTTCCTATAATTTTCATTCTCCTGGAAAAAAATTTCAGTTTAATATTTTCTTAATGGAGATTATGAGTGTGTAACTTTCAGCCTAAAGATTTGTTCTACCAGTTATTTTCATGCTGGATCCAAGTTTGTACAACGTCTGGGATTAATTAACTAATTCACTCATGGCTTTGGGTCCACCTTTACCTGAAATCATTGACCACATATTTATTGTTATGCTTTGGTCTAATGAGTTTTTTAATGATTGTAGCGTTAGTATAGACAGAGACCCACAAGATTCAGTAGTTTAATGAAGATTGTTCACTAAGAATCAAGAGAATTTAAATTTCATCCTTAATCTTGAAGTATGATGAATCTGGCTAACGCTGCAAAAAAATGATATGTCAAAATATGGTGACTACTGTGTCAGTTTTGGAGAACTTTTGTTACACAATTACTGCTTTCTCACATATTTAGCTAAGAAATATTTCCTTCTTTGCCAAATGCCTTTTCTGTAATAGAAAACACTCTGGTGAAAGACTGAGATGGCTCTACATAAGGTATTGTGGGATAACTGCACGAGTGGTACAACCTAGCAAAAGCAAGAACTCTTGTGCCATATTTTCTTACAAGGCAGGAATTGGTCCAGAATGGATGTAATGTTAACTTAGGGCAAGCATTTAATGTTAACTCAGGAAGTTGCAACAGTACCTTGACCATTGCTGAGTGATTTCTTATTAGGGGATATTTCCTTTGATATCCGTCACCTTTTTGTCTATTTGTGAATGAGTTCAAAGTAATTCTCAAGGTTTAAGATGTTCTCAAGCTTAGTGATTGAAGTGAGTCGTTTAATACTTTTTATAAATTTAATTCAATTAATGTAGTTAAATAAGAGATATATAGTTAATCAACCAACAAATTAGTGCGATACTTATTTGATATGATATTCAGACTTAGTTCTGATAGCTAACACAGCCATTAAGAGAAATTTCTAATCTAATGGATGAATACAATTCTGAGAATCTGGTTTCTTGTTAAAGATACAATTGAGTTTCTGGGAATTTCCATCAGTATCTGCTTATTTTTTTTTTCTCTAAATCACTTTTGCAAGTAAAATGCCAGAATATTTCCAAAAAAGAGTTCAAAGTCCTGAGCATAGATACAGTAAATCCATTAGACATTTAAGATTTTAGGTATAATATTCTTCTGCAGACTAGTTCCAGTGTATTCATATCTATCTGTTTATGTGATTTCTCTTTTAAAGATAGTGTTTAACGATTGGGGGCATGCATGGTAGGATAGAAGCTGTTGAGAGAGAAAGGCATACATTCTAATAATTGACATAGAAGAGTCATGTTTTACTAAGATTTGGATTCTGTTAAGAGGGAATAAATAGGCTTATCTAAGGGCCTGGGTAGCTCTGTGCAAACTAGATAAGGGACTCGCAATTGCTGCCACTACAACAGAGTGGTGTACAAAGTGCCTTCAAGTAGTACATAGTTTGACATAGAGGTGGAAACTGCCACTATCGATGATCCCGGCTGCTGCTCTGCTACTGGTACTACCCAATGCCATGCCCAGTAGTGATACTAGCAAAAAAAGTCTGTAATATGCCAGGGTAGAGATAGGTATTAAAAAGTATTTACATTTATCATATTCACAAGTAATTCACAACAGTGAAATATAAAGAAGACTGTTACTGTTCCTATCTTTGACTTTCTTTTCAGGGCTCATTATCCTACTGGTCCTTCTTTCTTTATAATCCTTCATTCCATTTCACTTCTCTTTGCCATTTTTCAGGCCCCTAATCTTTTCCCATCAGTCTGTCTGCTTCCCGTTCCACAATCTTTTTACTGTTCTATCCTGTCTTTTTCACTTTGTCCATGGAGCTCAGGAGGATCTAGCAGTACTCTTCTCTGGAGTAAGTAGGAGAGATTTTAATATAATAATAACAATAACAAAAAATAGAAGTTAAGATGAGGAGCCTTCTTGTAACTTCTCCATGGTCAGAAGAAAATGCAAAGGCTGGTCTTGCTCTGCATTCTTTCCTAGAAATTTTGAAAGGTAGTACAAAGGTTATCCAAACCCTGGTTTTCTGAGAAGAGCTGTCTTTTGTTCCCAAGTTGGATGTTGCGTAGGAACTATGTTCATCATACTCAAAAGCTATCATTTGTAGCTGGATAAAATTGATCAAATTAAGTAATCTGTAAAAATCAATCAGTTTTGCATTGCTGCCAAATTGGTTATGATTTGCAGCGAGCAAAGCTATTTAATGGCTGTAACTTGTTTTAGGACGTGGACCTCAATGTTGCATCAACACAAAATGATAAATCACGGAGTGTGTAAAAACTTACTTTCACATTTTATTTCCATGTCTGTTTCTTTTTCAACTCAGGAATATGAGTTTTGTTCACAAAGTTTCTTCTGTTACTGTGGCACGAATGAGTGTCATGGTCTTGTTTTTGTTCAATACATATTCCATAAACACTGTTAATGAAGTAAAATTAGGCAATAACATTTATCAGTTCATGTTGAGGTTTGAATTAATGATGTGGAAATGTCGAGCTTTTCCTTATATTTGGTCTCTTCTGATTTTGCCCTTGTTGCTGTCGAAACAGTACAACTACTCATTAAAAACAAACAAACAAAAAGACTAAAACTGTCACAACTGAATTAAAGCCTTGTTTTGATCAAGTTATAATGTATGTGTAAATCGCAGCACTTGCTGTTCTGCATTCTGAGCCCACCATTGCTTTCTCCACTGGTTGAGACTCCAGTACTTAAAATGCTCCTCTTTTTCATACATAAAAATATACCTCCAGCCCATCAAACTATTTCCTTGGGAAGTTGTGGTTCTCTACAGCACGACCAAGTTGGTGTTCTAACCTGGAAATGAAAGGAAAGCAGAAGCTGAGCTGCTTGAGAAACATTGGCACAGCAAGGGATTACCCTGTCTCATTTTCCCCAAAACTACATTTTTCTGACATGACGCTTCCAGCGCGAGTCCCCACCCAGGCGGTCCTTTTCCCAGATGAGGTAAAGGAAGCCACCATCAAGCTGAGCTGGGAGCTGTGTTAGGCTTCTCGGAGTTGGAAGCCTCTCTTCATGACATCACACCTGGCCGTATTTCAGAGATTAATGAACAGCATCTTGTCAGTTTTAATATATCGCAGTGCTTTAGTTTACATTGACGATGTAATCATAAATTCCCCGAGCTGTGAACTACACCTTAAGGACTCGCATGAAGTTCTAAGAAGGCAAGAAAAAGAAATGACTATAAACGAGAGAGCGTGCCAGTTTTGAGAAAAACCTGCAGATTTTCTAGGACATTAGGTTTCAAAAGAAGGATTACACACAGACTAAACAGAGTAGAAGTCATAAAAATTTAAAGACATCACAAAAATAAGATCCTTTTTAGGTATGACAGAATACTAAAGGAAATTTATACTGAATTATACCACCCAAGCAGAGCCATTAATTAATGTAATGAGAAAATATGTTCCATTTCCATGGACCTAAGCGTGTCAGGAAGCATTTGACACTTTTAAAAGGGGGAGAGGTGAAAGCATGCACTTCACCACTCCTGAAATTCTCAGATTATAGCTTATCTATTCACATTCATGTTGGGGCTGCGGAGGCATTTGGATTCGTACTAATCAAGAGAGGGGAAGTAAAAATTACTGTAAGTGACCAATACGTCTAAAAAAAATGTAAACGCATTTTGTGCTGTGTAATTTAAAGTTACATCTCATATCTTGAACATTGGAGAGATTATGATATCACAGTAGGAAATCAGGAGTGAAAAGAAGCTTTTTGTTGTCAAGATACAATTCTAAAAATGATATATATGTGAAACTTTTAAATGCATACGCAGATGCTATGTGTTCATTCCAACTGCTTGTACTTCTAAAACTGGCAAGTAGGGCAATTCGCAGGATCAGGAAATAAAAGCCAGACTTTCAAGGTTGTTCAGACATCAACTTTCCGTGCAAATGATTTTAAAAATCAGGTTCTAATTCCTTTTCTCGGAGTTTTATTCCATTCCTGTTATTAAAATATTCCCCTGCATATTACTTGGAAATTCTTATGGTCATTCCTTGATAGAAGCAAACTGAAAAAATCAGTTTGATCCTTAATTTTTTTATTATGCAAAACTCCCCTGGGACACATTCTGTCGTTTCATATCTGTAATGTAATGGCCACTTGGTCTTAAGAATGGGATATTGTAGGTAGCATCTTCTGCAAAGTGTCATGTAATTTTTCAATTTGGATGGTACCTCCCAGATGTTTCCATCCCTGTTGATTTGAAGAATTTTTGATAGATGTGCTTACGCTCTGCAGATACATTCTTAGACTCAATATGTTGATCCGTCTGTATTCAAGTGAGGCATTACTTTAGTGTATTTTAATAAATGTGTATTTTATACATATATAGCTGATGCTGAAGGATTTTCTAGATTACAAATAAGTTTGGTTTTTATGCATGCAACATTTGAAGAGTTATTTACACTTGTGTACATTAGTGTGCACATCTGATACAGTTCAGTTAATTATTTGATTTTTCAGATTAAACTTCATGTTTCTTTTCGCTTGTTAGTGGCAGGAAATGGGCCTGCAGATCCTTTTTCTCTTTTGTGCTAAGCAGTTTACAGGCTGTTCGTGCAAAACTGCGCTGTAGCCAAAATAATATTTGAAATATTTGGTGACCATGAATCAACAGACAGATGGCCAAACCTCATGCTTTTATGACCACATTAAAAAAGCAGAAGGTAAGTAATAATTGCTAACCTATCTGTGCAGCTGAAATGCATGGTAGCAGTTGTTTTATAATAGTAGAAAATATAGGATAGATGGTAAGGCAGAAAATGCATGAAAATGTAATGTTTAATTGAAATCAGTGAAAATATTGTACATCGGTAAAATCCAGTTTATTTTCTTTTTGCATTATCATGTATTGCAGTGTCATTTTATAGAAGTGCTCTTTACTACGCTGAGGATGTTATTCTGAATTTTTGCAATCCAGTGAATATTCATTTGTTTAAAACCTTTTGTCTCTTACAGTTGTTGTGGAAAGTTTACCAGTATTACCTGTTTCTGAGGAGAAACCTACTGTGGAAAATGTGCTAACAATCCCATTACAAATAATTAATAGAAAGCTCTTTCTGAGCAGGTAACTTTCAAAATAGGCAGAGGAAGGAATCTGATTTGCTTGGCTTTACTTTTTATAAAAGGGTTAACAATTAATTCCTGTTAATTTGAGTGATCGTTTTCTGATCTGTGGAAAGTTTTACCTAAGTCAGTAATGATACTAAAGACCACTAAGAATAGTCATGCGGAGCTTCACAGGTTTATATGAGGTGTTTCCTTGCTTCCCTAGACTTCCTGATGCCACTGCTAGACTGCTGCTCATGCTCAAGCTGACCTAAAGCTCTGTCCCAGATCTCTGAACATCTCAGTAGTCACTAAAAAACTTCAGCAAAGACACGTCTTTGCTTTCATTTCCTTTTTTAAGATAGAAAACACTTCAGCACTTTCTGTTACCTGTTCAGAAGATGCATGAAAGGATTTATTTAATCGTGTGTTTTTTTTCATGTCTCAGTGCCATAATCTGACAAATCTTTCATTTTTTGAGCTTTTTGGAGGGCCATTCATTTGTCAGGGAGCTGAAGCTCAAAACTCACAATGATAGCCACACGCTCCACTGAAGCCCGTTGCCGTCTGAACTTGCCTTCCTAAAGACTCTGTTAAACTTCATCAGATTTTAATCTCTCTGTGGGTTGGTATGCTGGCACCACTGAAATCACAGGCAGAGCTCCTATGGACATCAACGGGTCTGGGTTTACTCTGATCTTTTTTGGCAGGTGGATTTTGAAAAACAAAATAACTAACTTCTAGCTCTCAGGTGGTAATTTTTATGTTGGGGCTGTTTTCTTAGCAGTTCGTGTGATGGCGTTTTGCTTTTTCTGTTTAGTCTTCTCTTCCTTGTAAATCTGTGCCTGTGATATGAACTGAGGCTTTTATCATTTGTAGAACAGTCATAATTAAAAAAAATCCCTGATTATTCCCTATAAACAAACACCTTGGGTCTTGTCCCTAAATTCTTTTACAAAACTTCTTAGAGATTTCAGAGATGCTCTGCCACAGTGAGGGGTAAGTGAAGAGTGCAGAAGAAGAGGCATTCTCAGTGCTGCATGTTGAAAACGGACTGGTCGGAAAAGCAGAGCATAGAGGCAGAAAAGGGACTTTGACTCACCGGGAAGGAGGAAGAACTGAGGCACTGGGTCCCGCTTCCTGGAGCGGGTATAGCTAAACTGTTAAGCAGAATTAATCTAGTGGGCCTTGCCACTTTCAAATAAGCTTTCTAGGCCAGGAGATTCTGACTCCATTCTTCTCTCTCTTCTTTTGACCCATTGATTTTTATCATTTCTGGCTGCATCGTAGCTTGGATTCTACCAACAGTCAAAGCAGTTTCTTGGGAAGGAACCAGAAGAGTTAGATCCACCTCTTTGTGAATTGTGGTAGTGTTCTTATCATTAAACTGGCACCACCACCCATGAAGTTAATTGAGGTGCTGACTATGACTAACTTTTCAGGATTCTAAGGTCTCAAGCAAGCTTTGGCAGTTTTATGTCTTATCCTGGATTGCTTTTAGAAGGAGATAAATATCTATCTCCGTATTGTTCGGGTACTTCTGAGGATGTATGCTAGCCAGAAAAAATTCTAGCCAGATTAAAAGGTACGTAGAGAGTTCAGGTGCCAGAAAATGTTAGTAGTACTGGAAATTGGGTAGACGGGACTGCTGTTTGGGGCTCAGAAGGGTTTATGTGCCTGGGACCCACTTTGTGTAGGTATCAACAGCATGTAGTTTGAAACCTGCTGTCGTCCTGGAAGAAAAAGTGTTCCTAAACAAAACAAAACAATACAATCCAGTCTCATCTGTGTATGAGAGACATTCAAAATAAGATATTTAGAGTTTTCCATCATGGGTAATTTCAGGTGAATATCATACCAGGTCAATCTGCAGTCTCAGCAGTCACTGCTACCTGAGTGTGATGTACTTTATTTCCAGGCTAATAAAAGAAGTGAAGAATTTACAAGACTATAATAAGTTTAGAAAATACTAAAATGACAGTTTATCTGCATACTGAAAATCTGATCATTCCATAGAAGTTCCGTCACAAACAAAAAGCTGTAATTATACATGTAAAGTAAATATGATTCTAGTACTTCACAGGGGGCCTCTTAGACACTTCTCACTACTAAGGTATTTAAATAAGAAAGCCCAGGAAATGTCAGACAGGTTTATTCTTTGGAATAATTTTAATAAGCTAACATGGTAATGAGTTTACTGGTTGTACCCTATTGCCTACATTCAAGTCTCTGTGCAACTTAGTCACTTTAGTATAATGTTTCTCTTGTATAACCACCTTAAAAACTATCTAATCTATTGTGTACCTTTTCATTCCTTGTTTGCGTTGCTCTAGAACGGAATAGCTTTGCATAAGCGCACAAATGATGCATGAGGTATTACGCACGTGTGCGTAGCTGCAGGTTTCTGTTACAGATATAATAAGCACCAGGTATATGTAGACTGCACAGTTGTACATCTTGGAAACCTCAGGGTTAGGCTGACATAAGTGCCTTCTGATGGCTTGCTAGGTAAGATCTAGCAGGAGGCTCTCCAGGGAGGAATTTCTTAAAAAAATAAAAGTGGGTTCAACCACATTTATTTGATATTACATTCATAGGTGTAAAATAGCAGTTTATAGTTTCGCTTGTCCATTTCCCTTGCTCTGGATCTGCCTCCCTGATCAAGAAATTCAATAGCTATTAAAAGCTGCAGCTGTACTAACAGTCTTATGCTTTATAGGAGGCATTTTGCAGCTATTACTTTAGAACAGGCGTTCTGTGCCAGTACAGATGTTGCGTCCACCTTTTTCATAAGCGCTTTATCTGCACCATGGGCATTGCATTTCTAATGTTTGCTTGAAATTGCTAAACATGCTCCATAGCTGTAATTTATTTGGGCTGGTGTAGTTTAAAGACCTGAAAGCTATTTCTGCACCTGTTCTATTCATCTGACCAGGAAAACACTAATTCCACGGCATGAGAGTTTGTAGAGTTTGGATCTCTTTATAAATCTCCTGAACCAGATGGAACCCTTTGATTCACGTGTATGTTCCCTTTCCCTGAAGTGGAAATAGCTTACATATACATGTCACCGAATTTCAATTTTCTAATATTGAAGGGAGAACGTACTCCTTGATCTAATGGAGGACTGGCATACACCCCCTGCATTCCCTCCCTCGATCAATCTGTCTCTGGGTAATCAAGCCTACATAGTGAAAGGTGAAACATGTAGAATTGCATGTGTAACTGGAGCAAACTCTATTAGTATGACGACACTGGTTTCGTTGTCAAACAATATGACAAATGCTTCTGAGTGCAATGTATTTAAAATGTTATAAACAGAGTGAGAAGGAAAAGCAACTACTTAACATAACCTGATCCACCTCCTGACAACACTGATATCAGTGAATTTGTACTAATGTAAGATAAGCAACAGTTGAAGCAGTCTGCGATATTGTCGATAGCCTAAGTAATAAATGATAATTTTTAAATATTGAATGTTGAACCAGTATAAGAGCAATTCATTCAACTGTTTCAGCCCAAAATTTTGGAAGACAGACAAAATCCAGGAGTAGTACTAGCTTTGAAAGACAAAAAAACTCCCCCCAAAAAACCCTTTAAAAAAATCCAGAAACCACCCCAAACCAAGCAAACAAGAAAGCCACTGTTCAGTGAGGTTTTTCAAAACCAAAGCTATGTCCCACTTTGCCCAGTTCTGCCAGAGATGTATGTCATCCGTAGACATGTCATCAAATATGACTCAAACCAACCCCTTCCCCCAAAATAAATAAATGCAACCACATAGACCTAAATGATTCTTTGGCATTTTACAGATTTTACCCTACTTACTTGTGGTGCATTTTTAATTTAGAGTTAAACCAGGGGCTGATCCGTTACTTAATGTTTTTGTTAAAATAAAATAGAAAAAAAGCACTTGTGCCGTAATAAATCTTGTGAAAAACTTGTAAATATGTAGTAAATCCAGTGCAATAGAATGAAGAAGCAGCATCTCTAAAGAAAAAAAAAAAGAATAACAGGCTTAAAGAACAGAGCTATATGTGGAAGTAAAGAGAAGGCAATAAAAGGACAGAAGCTTATTCAAAGGATATATTTTGGGAATAGTGATTAAATACTGAAGCAAAGATATTATTAGTAACTATATTAGTAAAATGAAATGCTCCAGAATTGTGCATTTAGGCTTTGAATTCCTTTTGAAAGTTCCGATGACTGACAAACCACACGAGCCTCATTCAAGAGGCCAAGGACATCTCCTCTGATTCATCTAAAGGCAGAGCAGAATTTGCCCCCCCCGCCAGGTTTAGGATACCATCAGAAGCTCTAGATAGAATTACAGCCTTGCTGTACACAGCTGAGTGTATTTAATTCTTTAAGTAAAATTCATGTCTTATGTGTTGTAAAAGAAATGAAAGGTAACTGTTAATTCCAAGGCTTATAAATATGTCAGTGGGTTTTCATAATGTCTTAATAAATTACAAGAACAAACTCAATAACTCATGATGTCACCAGAACTACATGCTGCACTGTATTTATTGTAATTATGTACTATACCTCACTGAATTCTTTTACGTTCTACATGAATATATAGGTCCCACTAAAATTCAAAACAATCCTCATTGCTTTCTTCATTCCTTTTTATTTGCCATCTCTCAGCTGTTTTCTTGTTCTGAGCACTTCTTCAAGGAAGAAAATTTTTAAGAAAATGTATTTAAAAGAACGTTGCTGCAACTGCTGCATTTACTCATTGAAAAGCTGAAGTAAAATACAGTTTTCAAATATCCTCAAATTTGGGTGAAGTTCAAATTTTCCTTGGATCCTAGTTCTCTGGCTGGCCACAAGCCCATATCACTAATGGTATAACTAGCTGAAAAATGGAAAAACAATTTCATGAAAATGTCAAGATTATTTTGGCTTGGATCTGAAACGTAGAGATAGCATCGATGTCGTAGTGTCAGTTATGCTTCATTCTTTAGTCTAAAAAATAAATGCAGGATGGGCTAAATACCTTAGGTTAGTTAAATGTGTAAGACTAATTCAAGGGCGTTTCAAAACCACTAAGGTAAGCTTAGTGTGTGAAGAAGCCCTTGACTCTTTAGTGCTCCCCGTCCAAACTGGGTTTTACTCTCACAGATGTCAGCTGCAAGTGTAGTTTCATTTAAGTGTCGTGATTAAATGTTCTTTGTATCAAAAAATCTAGTGAGTTAAATATATTGAGTTGGCCCTGCTCCCACGTATATGCTTAGGTGTTGATTTCAATGGAACAGAACCTGTTACTTAAGGTGGGGAGAAATGGAAAAAATTCCACGCTGCATCCATTTTTTTTATAGCCCTTATTTAAAACACTGGAAATGGTACATCTGAATTTAACATATGTTGATTTGATGACATGCCTCTCTGAAGATATTAAATAAATGAAACAAAGAAATGACCCCCAATGTTTCTCCCACCGTTACTGAACTAATTCCTTGAATCTATTCTTGAAAAGCCTGTACGTGAAATCCCCGTGTTCAGGCTGTGTGTGCCTTCTCGTATTGCTTGCAACGAAACAGGTATCTTTTCAGTAGGGAGGGCTTAATTTTCACTCTCATTTATCCAGAAGCAAACAGGAAACCCCATTCCAAACTTCCCATTCCAAAAATAATAGCAGTGTTCAGTCACATTTTATGAAAGCATCTTAGAATTTATATAAATAAAACTAGTGTACATTTAAAAGAATATATAAAATGCTGGCTTTTTGCTTTTACTGCAAAGATCAAAGCCGATTAAAACTAAAATTTCATGAATTTTAAATTATGCATTTGGTCATAACAAAAATATTAAAAACAAAAAAAAAAGATTTAAAGCAGCAGGTATACCTTATATAGTAAGATAAAGTTTAATATATTTTATTAGCTTAAGGGACACAGAATAACTATCTATCCAGAACTTCAGGCATGCATTTACATAAATATATTAAATTAAGAAAAGCAATTATACACTTAAACATCCTTTTGTCTAAAAAAAATCATTAAATCCACAGATTAACAATAAATCCAACTCTATGCATTTATCACTTCCAGATACAACTGTTCCATTTCTCAGATATTACACAAATACATTTGTTAGAATTTATATGCATTATACATATATTATATATTACATAATAGTGTGTATACATACATGGTGTTCAATAATATAATAATAATTTGTACTTTTTATAGCACTTTTCATTTGAAGAGCTCAAAGCGCTTTACAAGGATTGATTTCACTAATTTTCAGATGGAAAGTGGAGGCACAAAGATGCAATTATTTCAGGTTATATAGAATTTGTGACAGACGGTAACTGAATTCTCTTGGTGTGAATTTCAGCCGTGCTGTCTCCCTAAAAAGAAATACACATATAGCATATGTAGTCTATGTAGGTAGACTTGCAAAGACTTGTAAGGTCTCAAACCAAGAAAGCACTTAATTATATTAATAACATTAAGCACATGACTTCAGTGAGGCTCATATGCTTAAAATTACTTGTGTGCTCCAGTGCTCTGCTAGATTGGTGCTTGTATATGCTTAGTAGTATAATACAGTTTATAGAAGATACTTAAACATAGTTTGAATGATATTTTCTAAGCTATTTTCCCACATTTCAAATGTACATACAGTACCTGACAGCTACTATAAAATAAAACTAATTGAACAGAGGAATAGCACAACAGTAAAGTTCTCAAGTGACAGAATTTTGTTATTTCCTTTTCTCCTTGGCTCCCATTACAATCTAATCGTTCTCAAAAGGGATTTGAAGTTTTAATTCTGCAGTATATTTTGTGGGGGACGGCTAATAGCATTTCTGGGTAATTCACAGGGTAGGGTTACTGCTTCTGGTATTAATGGAGATCACTACAAGATACATCTGGTGACCTAATACCAGATGGTTTCTGGTCTCAGTATATCTTGATATGAATTAAGTTCATTCTGCACACCGCTTTTGACTCTGCCTGTAACATTTTCCTTTCAGCAGCTCCTCCTAGGAACATTCGGAAAATGGGATTTTTTTGTTACTGCCTTGTGATGCAAACCACCTTTTTGTCCTACAGCAAAATGCATCCTACATTAAAAAACCCTCTCCAAAACAGCCACCTCTCTCTGCCTTCTTTCCACCTGAGAATATTGTGAACGCAGCCACTCGTATATTCACGTGCTTGAGCTGGCGCCTTCTTTCTGAAATTTCCTGGGAATTTAAGCAATTTTTCATTTAAATATCTTTTCACTTCTGTTTTCATTGCAAAATGAATATAACTGGGAAAATCTCATAGACTGTAAAAGGAACTTAACTATATGATACATGTGGACCCTATCGATCGCTTAGAACACATGGAAAGTTGGTTTTTATCGGTAGAAATAAAACGCTTCTCCAATACGGCAGCTTGCTGTTTGTGCACATTCTTAGCAGTAAGTTCTGACATTTTTGATTGTGGAAGCCAGCGTGTGTACAGTAGACAATAGGTAAAGACACACATGAAATGTACATAACACAGAATATTAATTTTTTGTGAATTCCTATAGTATGAAATGATCACTAGAATGGTATATTTTCAGTACCGAGAGCTCTGGTAAGCAGGTGTGCCACTTGGCTTTCAAAACAAACTGTACAGAATAATGTGAAGGAAAATTTCCTATGGAAGCCTATGGGAGTTTTCTTTGGGTTATGGGACAACACGGTAATCCTTTGCTGCTCTACTGACCAAATTAGTAATTATTAATAACTCGTAAGTGAACTGAAGGAAAAAGGTTGATGTGTGAGTCGAACCACTTGTACAGTGCTATAAAATAGTAATGTTTCTCTTTTCCGAGATAAGGCATTAGTAATACTATCTGATTAGTCAGTCTGCCCAGTGGAAATCTATGCAGAATTAATTGCTGTGCTAAGATTGTTTGATGCTGATTGTTTGATGTTTGATAGCGCGATAAATTCTGTGTGCAGAGTCGTAATTGAAATCAATGAGTAGAAAGGCGAGCAGCTATCCCTTTGCCTAGCACGCATCTATAGAATGCCTCCTCACGTGCCAGCCCGGAATCGCTTACACCTGTCATTTCAGTACTGAGGAGTCTTGTCGCTTTCAGTTTCATTAGTAAGGGTGACAACAACAACTTTTTGGATCAGGATATAGTCTTGATTGAAATATTACACTGTCCCTATTAAATACAGGAAGAAAGGTTTGAAAATGTGCCTAACGCTGCTTAGTGCAGTGCAGCCTTTGCAATACTGGACTCAAACCAGTTGAGGGAACGCTTCTGTGGATCTTTGTGAGCATCTGTGGGGGCAACTTTGGGCCCTGTCTTACTATGGCTATTTCATAAAATGGGGCCACTGACTTGGTATTTTAATTATTTTCCTGCTTAGTGGCATATGCTTACGTATTTGAAATAAACATGCATATATATATGTGTGAAAGAGAAAAAAATGTGAGCTAATTGCTCAACATTTTTAAAGAAGTATCAAGAAGTCTGGCAGATTTAATAGCCCCCTTGTGTGGCTGTTGGCAATGCCTATAAGGAAACCCAAGAGGACTGGGTAAGCTCCGTACGGCTTTAAGTCGGATGTGCGTACGGAAGGGCTTCGTGCCGGGCTGAATCTGCAGTCTTATTCCAGAAAACCTCGGTGTGTCTGGTGACTGCAGATGCAGACAGAGAGAGGTCATGTGCGCACTGATGTCTGAAGTTAAGATCTTCTGCCAGCTAAGTGGATATCTTTTAAGGACTTAATCCTATAACTAATGAAGTCAACAGGAGATTTTCGGTTGACATCAATGGACTTCAAGTCAGGCTCTCAAAGATTAAAGTAATCCCGTGCTAAGCTTTCAGGTGGCTTCTGCTGTTTCACACCTATCTCCTAAAAAGTACCTGTGTCTTATTTCACTGAATTTCTCTGCTGTTGAAAACAACAAATGCTTTAGCAAAACAGTCTTAACTTTTTTCAATGTTTCTACAACATTTTGCCCTGCAACTGTTTATAGAAATATTTATCAGTTTTTTGTAGCCAGAACCCAGATTATTAGGTATGTGTTTTCTGCAAATTTGGATTAGAATAAATTTAAAGGTTGGCTGCCTTTTTTGTGAGATTCTTAGTTATTTTTTTAAAAATAATTTAAAAAAATTGCCCAATTTTTAATATTGTAAAATGGGAAAAAATTGTTTTTACTAATTTCATGACTCCCTTCTGTTTTTTTCTGGGACAAAGATCACCTTTTAAGGTGGACAGAAGATGAAAATACTAATTAAACTGATACACAGTTAAACTAAAGGATTGTACACTAAAATCCATTAATGTCTTTTAAAGAATTTACATAATTAAAAATAAGCAGAGCAGGGTGTCCTTGGAGTTGTTTTTTCTGTGTAGACCCAATCTTATAAATACCTATTTCATGGATGCAAGTAGAATTATATATATGAATATTTATTTTCACCTTAGTGGGAGTTTACACCTGTGAAAAACTATTTGTTCACGTATTCAGAATATCCATTTTGCATATTTGTACACGAAAAGGTCCTTATTTCTAACCCCAAATTAGAGAAGGCGAAATATACTGAAAAGCAACATTTCATCATCCTGGGATTATCATTCTGCTTTTTACTTGAAGCATCTGATCATTGGATTGCGATCGGTAAATTTGATAAGCGTAGTGACTGTAGAGCAACCGAGTGCTTTCTCCCTTCCTCCAGCTTCGGTCTGTCTGTGGCTGAGCTTTGCAGCCTGAGCCTGAGCTGCGTGAGGCTGGTACTCCTGAACTGTAAATGTCAGCTAAGGTACAGTATTAGAAGGCAAATATAAAATAGCAAAGTTCTGTGGAATGAGCAAAGATTAAAAAAAAAAACCCTCACCGTGCTGGGAAGCCTCTTTGATGCACAGTTTCAAAAATAATAAGCATCGCCTGCGGCCACCCGGGATTATTGACCTTTGCTGTGGTTCTAGAAAGGAAGGAGCTGCAAAGCCAAATTGTGGAGAAGTGAATGAAAGGAGGAGATAAACAGAGGTGTCCTGTTGGCAATATAGAATTTATACGCTTATTTATACCTAACTTACACTTTGTTTGCATGAAGTAGAATAACCTGTGAGGATTTAAAGGTACAAAGGGTTTGCATCTGTGTCCCCAGCTGTTAACGGAAGAAATTCATTTATTTTCTTGAGGGGGAGGGTTTCAGTTAATATTTCTTACTGGACGCATTAGAAAAAGGAGTTTACTGTTTTTCTGAAATAGAGTGAAACAATTTGGAGCTAATTTTACATAACATCTTTTTGTCTCCCTACTTATCTGTGGAGTAAAGAAGTTTCTCCTTGTATTCCAATAATATGCCTTTTTTCTGACCAGTGGCATTTAAAAAGAGAAAGATGAAGGTTTTCTGTCCCAAAAGAATAAAATGAGGGTTGAAAACTAGCAGACATCAGGAATAAAGTTACGTTTTCTTGCAACAGGTATGATTGTTCTCTTTTAACGGTAGAAAGCTTGAAACGTACAATGTGTTGGGAACAGAGAGGCAGTATCTCTGAATAAAGGAAGAAATGAATGGAATAAAAGATTAGGAGAGAGAGAGACAGAGACAGAGGCAACTTGAACACATACATAAAATCCCTTCTGGAGGCCCTTATCTAATTGCCTCATTTATCTAGTTTCATTTATAAGCTCAGTTTTATTCTGGGGCACTCTCGGAGGTTGTGTGAGAATGGCTGCAGAATGACCTAACTGGCAACAGGCTTTCTACAGACCTTTTTTTTTTTTTTTTTTTGTATGCCAATTCTCAGGGCAATTACTGCAGTTGCCCTTTTTATATTAGCATCTTGGGTGGCTGGGCCTGGGGTTTACTCACTCTTTTTAATAGTATAATTTCTTTTGATAAATAAGCAGCTAGGATTTTTTTGTCTCTTTTTTTGAGAATACTTCTTTTCCACTGGGACTTCCTATGTACCCATGTGGGCTTAACGCAGATGCTTGCTTTCACATAATATAAAAGATGATTTAAAAAGGAAGCAAAACACTTTCCAGAAACTATCTCCCCTCTCCCTCTAACGTTCACTTAGATTACTTCTTAATTTTGAAGTTTGGATGGAATAAGTATTTCTAAAAATAAAATAAACTGCAGTATTTTGCTTAAATTTTGAAAGTGATTTTCTGGGTGCAGCACAGCCGATGTGAGTTTTTTGCCATTGATTTGAATGAGGCCTGGATCTAATTCTTAGCTTTTACTGGAGGTTTATTTTCTGATTTCACTAGCAAACTGAATTGCCTTTATTATTAAGATCAAAACTCTAAGATCATTGTTATCCCTTCTCTACATGACTATGGCATATATATGGCTGCGGATCTTCAATTTAGGTTCCATCCGTGGTATTTTTTGAGTCTCCACAGACTAAGCCGTGAGAAAAGAACTATCACATCTCCCCAGCTGGTTGTTGAAGATAATGTGTCACAGTGGAATTAAAGTTGGGTTTATTTTTAAATATATTTCATTAAAGAAAGTGTTAAAGTTGTTATCTCTGTCAGATATTTTAATGTTGCTAAAATACTTCAGCAACTTTCTTGCTTTGCCGATTATGAAGAGTGTAATAAAACTGCGCTATTTGACAGATTTAGACAGCTGGCTCATTCATGAGAAGTTCACATTTTTGTCACCCACGTTGAATAAGGAAAGATTAGATGCTAAGGTCAATTTACAAAAATGGTTGTCAGGACATTTTTTAATTGTAAAACTTTTTGTGGTGGAATTCAGGGAAAAGACTAAAGGCAGAAAGCAGCGGAGACAAAGAGCTGCTATTAACCTACAGATGCTACCGAAGGGTTCATTTTAAGATTGGTCACACTGCTTAGCCAATGAAGTGTTCGTGTGACTATAAGGGACCACCCTTTTCTGGGGTGAGAGGGCAATTTGGTCTTCATGCTCATTTAATCCCGAGACGTCTTTCAATGGACTGTCAGTTGAATCTACATTGTGCAAAATTATGCATGCACTTTTTAATGCAGACCATTGTTCGCCGAGCACTTAACCAAGATTTCTCAACCAATTTCCATTTGGCATGAGGTCACTCGAAACCCAAGCAAACATATATGGAAGGCAAATGTAATTTTCTGTTCCTCTGAGCTGGAATGTGTAAGACAGAGAAATGCAAGTTATCAATCATGCTGTACTTTCAGATTTAAAACTTACTAAACGAGGACTGATAACTTTCTGTAAAGGAAAATTTGTTGCATGTCACTGCCCCGGAGAGGTAATTTTGCTACTGGAGAGTAACATGGCTAAAGTTTTTTAGATCTTATTGCCTAAAGTGTTGTAAATCCTTGATGCATGGGCAGCTGCTGATAAGAACCATAGGATGTGCATACTGTGGCTACTCTACTTTCTTTTCACAGGCAAGATTTTATAAAAGCCAGGTAGCGCAAAGGCAATATGATAGTGGGTAAGTACTGAGCGAAGAAACTGTCAATAATGCCCTAGAGCTGGAGATAAGAGGGCACCAGTTCTGAAGACACATCTAATTAGACTATTAATACTTTAGAAAACCTGACTGTAGCATGTACACCATATTTATTAATACATTTACAAAGACTCAATTTTATGTTAGCTCTTCAAGGAACATTTACATTTAGAACCACATTTGGCAAGAATCGTTATAGGTTTTGTACAAGTGACATCTTACACAGCCAACACGTGCTCACGCGAGCTCTCATCCAGGGACGTTCCATTCAGTGTGAAATCGGCAGGAGTCTACTCATGTATAACCTGGCCCATCCTGTTACAGTGAAAATCGCTTTATGAACTCTTTTAACATATGCTGGAATTTTATTATGATTGGTTGGCGGTTGTGTTTTTCATCCGTCGTAAATGAATACAAGTTGACACAAGGATACATTTCTAGATTAGATCCACAACACATTAAAGAGTGTGTTTGCTCTCTCTTTCCCCGTCTTTCCAATTAAGTTGGTGAAAAATGTAACTTTAGTATTTTACAGGACATGGTAAAGCTGTCTCATCTAGGTGATGTCTATATTATAAAAATAAAATAAAATAATATAAATATGTAACATGAACCCAGTGCCCATCGTTAAATAAAATATATGATAAAAAGCAGACCTTCTAGGATGACTGGTTTTGAAATATGCGAATATAATTTAATTATTAAACACTTGAAACAATCTTGATATTAAGCTGCGATAACCAGATTTTTGCATCTATGCTAGATAAAGAAATGCGTAACATTCTGTAATAGAGTTACATTGATGAAGGTGAAGGTTACAGTCTTACAATGAATTGCCTAGATAGGAATGCATTAAGGAGTTTGAAATATTGTCTGATGATGCAGTTCAATTCACCTTAGAAACTGTTACAACTGGATTTTATTAAGTCCAGCAGTTTATACAGCGATGTTTGAAAACTGCGCTCTTATTGCTATAATCAGATAGGTACAGACACGAGATTTCTGGGATGTCAAAGAATCCATTAAGACATCACGAAAGTCCTTTGACAAAAATGTGGTTTACAGTGGAATTACTTCGTAAACTATTTCTCATGAAGAAATAAATATTAAAAAAAAATTCCACTAGCTGTAACACTGTGTTTGTGATAGTGCGTGCATGTGTATGTGTGCACGTATTGGACATCGGTACGTCTGTGGAGACATACAGAAATATTTACACACATACAAAGAATTTATCTGCACAGTTGTGGATATTATATTTAAATTAATAAAGTAAATCAAATCACCGGTATTTGTTGCAGGATAGCAGTCTTTTAAAAATGACAGGATTCAAAACAAATGCCCGTTGAAAGTGTAGTTTCCAAATAGTCCCAGAAACTATACAATATAGCTGGTTAGATCCAGCAAATAGGATGTCATGTCTAGGATCTGATCAAGAATACCTGCCCTTGTCACTCTTCGGATGTTTCTATCCACTTGTTCGCACTGGGGGCCGAGATAGCCTTTTTTACATAAGCATTTATTAGGCCTTACACAGACACCTCCATGTCGACAGGCTGGGTCACATTTTGCTGTGGGTAAAAAAACAGCGGTTTTCTAGTTTGTTTAGAACATCACAAACCGAAAAGATACAGTACGCATTCACTAAGAACTTTTATAAACTTACAATGGTAAAGCACATATAACATTTCAATCTTTCTATTTTGTTTTTAAGTTTTGAAACCATATTTTTGAAAGTTTTAGAATATTAGGGGGAGGAAGTAATTTTGTACGTCTGAGAGGACGTCACCCAGCACAGACTGAAACTCAAATAGCAGATTTTTGAAAATGTCCAATTCCCGTATTCATGCTTCATTTTGCAGTGCACGGAACACCCATGTCAAAAGACTTTAGACTGCAAATGTCTGATCATTTGGAAACAAGACATACAGCACATCTAGATCTTTAAACAGTGGTGGCCTGCCTCATCCCATTTCTCATGCTGGCAACCCAACAGAGTCCTGAAATTGGTGAGACATTTTAGCACCTGGCCATCTCCAAGCCAGCAAGTACCGAATCTCAGGTAGACTCCTTTCTACATGCGGGGTCCTGCACTACATGCTTTTCTTAGCAGAGCAGACTACATTGACCACAGAGATGCCCTCCTTTGGGTCTTGCATAACTTACGCTTGGAACAAAATTGAATTCCCTTTAGAAAAAAAAAAAAGAACCAGAGTATTTTTTGACAGCTTTTAGCAGATAGTTAAGGTTCAGTTTTTCCCTCTCTTTTTAGCAGATGCCTGACGATTTACCCATAGAGTTCCACGTTAATCAACTTGCTTAAGTTTTCCAACTATAAATGCAATTTTAGATTATAGCCAATGTTAGCAAAACTAACAATCAGTAACTTTAGCTGGGGAAGTATTTTCTGCTGTGGTAGAGTCACAGCACTGTGATAAATATAATGTATCTTACTTTTTGCAGGCATTTTGCTATTTAATGTTATCTATTACAATAAAGCTATAATATTGATTTACAGAAATTGATAATGCATTATATAAAAACAGGTTTCTTGATTTTATTAATGAGTTTCTTAATTACCCTAGGAGGAAACTGATGCCTCGTAAGGTAATTTTTCTTATTTTAATTATAATAGCAGCTTGAGGTCCAACCTAGAACATCTCTGTTAAGTGCTGCATGGCATATAGGGAAGAAAGATCCTTAGTCTAAATATTTTCTGTAGCTTTCTTGTACATTTCTTGTAATATGAAATTATCTATCGTAGAGCTGTAATTTTTTAAACAAAACAGATTATTCAAGACGCATTTATGTTCACACTGGAGATGTTTTTTACTTTAAGTTCCACTTGGACAAGGGCTGTAGAATGGGCCTCATTCTCTAAATGTAGGAAATCTCTGATTGACAATTGGAGTTGGGCTATTTGGCCAGATTACCTCATACATTTCTCCAACCTGCTTTTGTTGCATGGGTGTATGATGTTTAGCTCATGAACTTTTCCAGTAAGATACATCATTAGTGATTTCTTTCATTTCATCTCATTCCAAACGAAGTCACTCCTGCTCACCACTAAAAAGCCAGAGGTTGCTGATATTTACGCTCTGGGCTATAAGGACCTTGTAGCTGACCCTGCTTCAGCAGGGCCCTCCTGAGTGCTCTTCCAACCTGAATTATCCCTGGTCCAATGTGTGGTCCTTGCTTTGTCTTACTCTGATTCTTTTCCTCTTTTGAGTTCTGCAGCCATTATGTTAACCTTATCTCTTTGTATAGGCATCTGGGAAACTCGCTGAGTGGATAGGCTCAGTCAGCAGACTCTGCTGGTGCACTAATAGCACCTCCTGGTACTGGCACCCAGGCTTGGTCTGGAAGATCTGCATGGGCCAGAGTTTTACAGCTCAGACATAACCACAGTCTCTGTGAGAGAGGGATAGCACAGCTGGGGCACTCCAGGTTCATTCGTCTCACCCCTTTGGTGGCATACCCAACATGTAGTTTGATCACGGTCACTTTTTCAAATGACTTTTAAAAGAGATGCCACGGCAACAAGATAGGACTTAATAAAAGCACCGCGATTAACGATGGATTAGAATAACGTTCTGATTATTAGCTGCTCTGTGATAAGTTGTGCATAGAATTCTCTTTAGCAAACTGGAGCCATTTTATTTTGTAGGATCAAAATTAAAGTATTTGCATTAAATTAGCGAAGTGCAAAATCTGCAATAATGACCTGCAGGTCTGATTTATCATATTTCCTGACAAGGTACTCCAATTTGACACTGACAATGATAATACTGCAGGTGAAAGCTGAATGTCCAAACACGGAACATGTATTGATTGCTTTTACTTTCATTTTACAATCTTGGTGAAAAAGAAAAAAAAGAATACTGTTGTCTGTCATATTTATGCTATTAATTGCATTCTGTAATGGTTCACATTGGATTAGATGTTTTAACTGTTGCACTCATCTAAAGACTTATTGTTCTCCTACAACTTATGAGATCAATATTTTTTTAATGTTGTCTTAGAAGTGATGGTCAATGACTCATATTGAAAATTTGTCTCAGCAAATACTTAAAAGCAAATTACGACATGTTCCTGCTTTTTTCACTTGTTGCTATGAATCTATATACAAACCAGTTCTGCAGAACTCTCCTTCCCAGCCTTGATTACAGCAGCATTTTCCTGTGGGAGTGCAGTGCCCATTCCGACAATGCCTTGAGCATTCAGATGTCAGTATCTGTGCAGACTGGGCTGTTCTTCTGCATTCTTCAGGGACTAAAGGCCTGAATAAAAATATACGAAGCAAGCAGACAGTTAAAAGTTGAGGTCAACGAGAAAAACTTTGGTTTTTTAGTAAAGACCTGATTCTCTTTTATGGTATTTTCAGTGGGAGAAATCTGTGTTCTAAGGGGATTGCTTTTTTTCTAAAAACACCAATACACATAAAGATGATTTGTTGCATTACAGAAAAATACAGTGTGATTTGCTATTCTTTTATGTAACTGCCTTCAGAGATCTTCTACAAGATTAAATAATAGTCCTTGAGGATGCTTGAAGCCTGAACCTGGCAAAACCAGCTTGCTGAAGAGCTTATCGCAGGCAGCATATATCTCTAGATAATATCATTATTAGACGTGCTAAATTCTACTGCTTGTGTGCGTTTTCTTCAGTGGGCGTAAACAGTCATATAATTCAGTCCAGAATCTGATGGTGTCTCTTTGCTTTTCTAGCTGATTTGTATTTCCAATTGTATGCTGGGAAGAGTAATCTGAAGAGCACGTTTTATGTCACACGTTATGACATGAATAATAATTTTCTGCAAGTATTACCTCTGTCTACGAATTCAATTTGACATTACAGATTTTTTTATTTCCATATTTTTCTGAAATCATCTTTGTATTATGCATTCGCATTCCGGATGCTTATTTAAGCATCTGAACATCAGGAAAGACCTTTTCACTATGAGGGTGACGGAGCACTGGCACAGGTTGCCCAGAGAGGTTGTGAATTCTCCGTCCTAGGAGATATTCAGAAGCTGTCTGGACATGGTCCTGGGCAACTGGCTCTCGGTGGCCCTGCTTGAGCAGGGGGGTTGGACCAGGTGACCTCCAGAGGTCCCTTCCAACCTCAGCCGTTTTGTGGGTGATTCTGAGAAATGTCGGCATGAAGGAAATTCTAGTTCAGCTCAGTTAAAATATTTCTGATACTGTTTTTTTGTTGAGCTTCTTGGTGTCAAGCCTTACGTAATGCAATTCTTTCTGTCAGCCTCTACAAAATATTTTGCATGTCCAGTAGCTTTTTTTATTTACGAAAACAGTGTTATCTTCCTTAACAAAGAAGGAACTGTAGTGTTCCTTCTGTAGCGTTAAGTGTGTAAAACACTTAAGTGTTTTACTTAAATGTGCCCTAACTGTTGATACCACTTCCAATACTTTTTTAGATGTTTATTGTTGTTTTCTTTTTATAATTTAGCTGTGTGTCCTCATGCTGACCACTTATTTTATTTGCTGTTTGAGTTCAGCAGCTAGAGATCGATAGGATCATCACAAGGCTACAGGTTCCCAGTACAGGTACCATGTTTTGTCTCTGCTGTGGGTTTGACTGCCCAGGAATAAGTTGAGAAAAGAACGTCAGGATGTCCCAGGAGAACCTAAACAAGTAATTGAATGGGAGCGTAATGGCAAATTAAGTTAATTAGTGGCAAATAGAAAATTATTCATTCTCAAGGAAATAATTTGAACTACTGCCATACATTCCTAAGCTTCAAATTTGCAGGACAAAGATTCTAATAGTTTTGTGAAAAGCTCAGAGAAACCTTGGCTAAGTGTCCAGCTAGAATCCAAACAAACCAAACCAAAATTGTGTGAGACAGAATAGAAAATACCTTCGTTCATTATACTGACATCAGTATTAAACCCCCAATAATATGCAAATAGCTGGAATAGCAACTTGTGCACTGATTGACCTGTCAAATATTAAAATTCTAGATTGATACTCCTGTATGGAGAAAAGGATAGTCTTTGGAGTCTGAGAAAGAAGGGGTATGATGGAGGTGCAGAAAACAGTGGCAGAAAAAAAGAGGAGGAAAATTGAGCATTCTTGATTATCTCCCATTTCAAGATCAGAAGAAATATTGAGGGAAAAAATTAAGCTAAAGAAAATAAAATTAACTAGCTTAACTCATGGCTTCTAAGATATCAATGAAGTCCATGTTCTGGTAGGGTTTTAAAAAGGTATTTCTATGCACAATGGGGCCATTCAAAGTAATATTAGATAGGGTAAAAATATTTTTTAAGAAAAATAAGCACTCATACCTAATGTCACAGAAGTCCCTCACTAGCTGACTGGGCTTACATTTCCCCCTCATCCTCGCCCCCACATTTTGGCATGCAGCTTGTTAATGGTACATTACAGGGTTTCTTGCATTTTTCTTTGAAACAGAGTAATAGAGTACAGGCTCACTGGTTTGTTTCACCGTAGCACTTTCTCTGCTCAGTCTTAATTGCTACCATGATTATTTAAACATCCATACAGGAGAACTGGTTCCCCGAAGATGTTAAGGACAGAAAGAATGTGTAGATGCATCTTCAGTGTAGCACCAAGTTCTGATTTCCAAAGCACTTCTGAGAATCAGACTTAAGGTCCTGTATTATTTAAGGGCTTTGAAACATCTTTTGACACCTTTTGTGCAGCGTATTTGAAACCCTTTAAGGTTTTGTGTTTACATATTTCCACAGCTGTCTTTTAAATATAATGCATTATTTTTTTGACCTGGAAGAAATTCCAGTTCTATAGTAGTAAGTGCATTACATATGATCTGGTTAAGAAAGTTCCTACACTTAACAATTACATGCAAGATTCAAAGGCAATACCGGTTTGGAAACAGTTCTACAAAACAATAAGGTTTTCAGTGGAGATTTGTTCAAATTTAAAGTGAAAAGGTCTGTGTTCTAATTCTTGCCTCTGGAAAAAAAAAAAAATCTAAATTTGAGTCGATTTCTCTATAGCTGGCTTCATAGGAGACAACATTCTTTCTTCATCTGTCTCTGTTAAAGCCCATTTCTTTCATGTTACTTTAAATGGGAGTCTTCTCTTTTTCTTGCTCAAACACAAGTACAGTACTCTGTTTAATGGGAAGCATAACCTCAGGCTTCTGGAGCATCTCTTGGAAAAGGGCTCCAGTGGCATATCTTTAGCAGAGAATGACCTCATAAGTCACAGAGGTATTTTATTTGTGAAGATAATGGTTTATTTTATTAATAGATGTAAATTATTTATCTATGATAGTCCTGGAATATACGGTTCTCTTTTTATTTGCATTTAATTAGGCAGGCAGAAATCACACTTTTTTGTATCCAGCAAAGCATGGCTGGTCACTTTTATGATTTAAAGTTTTCTAGTGCTCTTGGTACTTGTGAATATAACCTTGCCTTTTATTCTACCATCAATCAATAACTTGCACTCATCAGCCTCGCATAATATTTATTAATGGCGGGGTGGAGTAGAAACAAAGATGGAAAAAATTCTGGTTGGCAGAGTGCCTTAGGAGAAGAGGAATACAAATGCAGCTGCAGCAGAATCCTTCTTGTGTGTGAGAAGAATTACTGGTTTTCCTTAGTTGTACTAGGGGAAAAGCCACGCTTCTTTCTCAGGATTTGAATGCCGTTACGGGACCAACACGGATCAAGGGAAAGTCTCTGCCCCACAATACTTACACTTTGCATCCTTCAGGCTTTAAGGCGGGGGGGGGAGGAATTTTCAGGCTCAGCACAAGTTGGATGGAATCTCACAAAGATAACATAAAGTCTCGAAACTGACTGTTGGGACTTGATCTTTCCAGCACTTAGACAAGCCTCTGATTTTGTTTATATAACTAGTGCTTCGCTGTGTCTCTTGACGTGGAAAATGGAGGGGAATAGATGGAGCCACTCTGTGGGCTGGAGAGAATTTTTTTCCTTGTCTCCCTCGATCTATAAAACTCTAAAGGGTACAGCTTGCTTACTCTTACAGTAAGCACTACTTGGTCCGCAGAAAGTCAGCCAAAAATGTAGCTGATAATGACTATTTATACGGTCTGTACAATTCTAGTTATCTTAAAGAGCTGTTCATATATACAGTACAGTACAGTATATCTTGCTTGTTAAAACATGCTTTCATGAAACTGTGTAACAACTCTAAACGTATGGAACATGGAGGAAAAGTTGTACTGGGGGCTGGGGCCCTCGCTGGGTCCCGTCGCTGATGTGTGCAGTGAGCTGGGAATTCTTGACTGTAAAACGTGTAAAATAATTTTGGCTGCTTTACTGTAGCTGGTATAAGAAAGTAGCCTCTGCTGTTAGTTCAGAGGCATATAAAAGTCTAGCACGCTTTATTAGATTAAAACTCATCCTGGAACTGCTTAGGATTTCATGCTTTCTTTAGTGCATCTCTTCACCGTTCCACTAAACGCACAGTGCGATTTAGTTGCTACATGCGCTAGCCTGTAACTCAGACACACATAAATCAATGCAAATGGAGGCTCAAATTCAGGAGTAATACAATGGTACTGAACCGAAAACAATTCCTGCGTCGTGCCTTTGACACAATATCAAAATTCTCTGCTTTCCCACTAAAGCGAGAAAAAACCCAGACAAAATTCCTGGATGCTCAAATTCGAACAAGAGACACGGCCATAGAAATCCTGATTGTGGTACAAAATAAACGGAAAGAATGTTAAGCTTCAATGAACTGCACACAAGATATGAGGTATTAGAATGATGCTTAAGTATATCACCAAAATTTGTGCATTGGTTGTTTGGGGTTTTTTTCTTTATAAGGGAAAATGTCAAGAAAATATAATTTTGCTTCACTGCTTGTCATAGAGTAAATTTACTACTTGTCATAGAATAAATATAGCATCTCTTCAGGTACAGCTTCTAAAATTAAAAAGTATACCTTCAGTCCTGGGAGAGATGCCAAAAGCTCGTTACTTGTCTCCAGATTTACTACATGGGAATAACGTGGAAAAAACTCACGGCTTTTAAGATTTAAACTCAGCAGCATATCAAATTTATTCTTATATGGTATACTTGTTCATGACCTCTAGTCTTAAGAAATTCTGTCATGTTTGAAAACTAGTCCCTCGTGAAGCCTGTATCAATGTTAATAGCTAAGAGGTCAATGCAACTGCTAAACAGTTTGTATTACTGTCAGGGTGGTCATGAAAACAACACCTGCTGCATGAGCACTTGGCAGCTGGGTCAACAGGCACTGTGGGAATTTATCAATTTAGGGGGCCACTTGCATAACACTTTGACTGATGAATTGGGAAAGACTGGCTTACTGGGCTAAAGCTGCTCTATTATGTATGACTTTCTTTAGGATGGCAGAGGCTTCCTGCAGGCTCCAGAAAATAAGCAAAAGATAAACTGAGCTGTTTTTTCCTTATAAAGCGATAAAAAAGTGAGAAGGCCTTAATAGCCAATGCTAGAAAGGCTGAAAAAAAGGGAAAAAAAATCCCCAACCAAAACAAAAACTTTTACAGTCAGTGAGCTGTGATGTGATTGAAAAAAATCTTAAGTTTTTCCATCGTGGTTACAAAGGAGTTTTTGTGAAGTACTTCTGTAAAGTGAAACTCTCTAGACTGGTATTCGCAAAAAGCTCTAATTTCTCTTTAGTGTCTCTTATGGGAATAGTAACTGCATGTGGGTTGGTAAATGAGATAAGAATTTTGCATGCTCCGGCTAAACTAAACATAATTAGACATTAATTCTGGCTTTCCATTCCCTCAAATGACTTAAGGGATAGTAACTTTCTGAACAGAAAGAAATCATATGGCCCACCTGGGTTGGTGAGAGCATTCACCAACAAAATTGGCTCATTCTACAGAGAGTTTCCAGTAGTAGCTGCAGACTATATCTATAACCCATCAGAACTGAGTATCTTGATGCAGATTAGTCTAATACCGTACGTTTCCGAGTTCCTATTTCCATAGTAATTAAAGTCTCCAAGAGCACTGCGCTTTCATAAAAGCTATTCTTCTATCGTACCATCAAACACTCTTGACTCATACTAAAAAATAAAATCACCGATGTTTTTGTAAAGAGCCCGAACAATGTCAAAATGAGGCATGACCTAGATATTGTCCCTTAGTGTTTGAAATCTGTCTGTTTGGAAATACTCTCCGATAGCGGAAATCCCAGAAGGTGATGATGGAAAGGATGATAAGCGGAATTACATACCCTGGAGGGGCATGAAAGAGGGGTGAGATGGTTTGAATCAAGTTCAAGTTTCAATCCAACGGAAAGCAGCTATTCTGGCTGTTGATATGAAACACATTGAAATCCAGATCTATAAGGTGTTATAAGGGGAGGAAGAGGAAATCTTCTTATGTGTGCGAGGACATTACTTAAGCTCTACCCTCTTGCGTAAAAATCACCTGCTGGCTCCAGTGAGCCATCCTGGGCAAAAGAATTATTTGTCCCCTTTGGGATCACAGTATCGACACTGGCAAACACTTAAAACTTCACAGGGGATACAGCACTGTGTGACTGCCCTGTAAACTTTCCTGGGTTTATTCTTACCTTGTAAATGGAAATCTTTTGCTTTATCCGTCAGTTTGAGTACTCTTCTCTGAATCTCATTTTATCTATAATTCGCTTAGAGATAAAAATGATCACAACAAAAATATTCTAAAAGAAGACTTACAAAGCCACATTATGGCTGTTCTGCCACCTTCCAAAGTTTGTTTTCTTACTTCTTGGTCTGTCCCTGGCTACGGTGTTCAAAGAGCAGCTGGTAATAATGTTTAAATTACAGCTGATATGAACCTATCAACAGATCTTTCTTATTTAAATACGCATTTTTAATACTGTTCACCGCTGATTTTCTCCTCTCATCATGCTAGGAAATTATTACTTTTTCTTTTCTAATGTGTTTTGTTTCCTGTTTTTTCTGTTATCGACTAACCAGAATATTTGGACCTATACACATTGTCTATATCACTGTTCATCTAGTTATTTTTCCTATGCATTCATCAATGTTTTTGTGATCGATATGAGTATGTATTTGTAGAAATAGAAAGCAAGACAGAAAAATTAGAAAGTAGAAAAAGAGAAAATGAAAAGGTTTTCTTTTTTGGTCACAAAGACAATTTATAAAATGCTGGTATTTGCACTGGTCTTCAGGACATCTGACTAGCCCTACTGTTTACTCGAGAAGTACGGAAGTCTTTCTCCCTATGCTTTCTCATTAGTTCCTAACCCTGGAAAGCGGTTTACTTGTGATAACATTTTTTTGATAATCATCAAAGAATGGACCTATTTTTCAGAGGCAGTTTTAACTTAAGAAATTCTTCTTTTGTCTGCTAGTTTAACTAGTTTACCTAATGCTGGTTTTATGTGTTTGTAATTCTTAGGGTTTCCCACATCCCCTCCAATCTCAAAGCTAAATATGTTATTACCTGTATTCTTCGCTCTACTCCGTTTTGGTAATAGGTAGTATATGTGTATTTTGCAGCACCTCACATACTTGCTTTTTACATTAATTTTTAACTTTCCTGTTTCTGATTCAGCAGTTCATTGTCTAAGACAATGTACTGTACTAATGTATCTTTATAACAACCTTGTTACAAAGAGAAGGATTATTTAATTCTGTGCTTTTGATGGGAGGCTTTTTAGTTATTCATGACGTTTTTGGAGGAACTGAACAAAAGTTACCTGTGGTACCTTAAATTCTATGTTTCAAACTGCCTCGATGATGGAGGGATTCAGGACCTCTGTGTTGATCTTACCTATCAATTTGTCATATATCACCTCAGTTTAACGCCTCATTTTTATTACATGTGAAGGATTGTTTTAGGATAGGACTTTCCCATTGCTGAATATTGAAGACTAATGCAAAGTGTTCTCTGGATTACCCTCATCCTCTGATCTTCTATGTTTGAACCTGCCCGCTTCGTTTGAATTTTCTTCTACTGCTAGCAATAGCCAAGTAGGAGGTTTCTTTCTTAAGCCATATTTGAGGCAAGGAAATCAGGGTCATGATTATGTTTGAGAACAACTTTGATTATGCAGTAGTTTTCTACAAAGATCATAAGAAATAAAATCCTGCATCTTCATTTAACATTTATTATTTAGAATAAAAGAATAATTTAATAAGCTTGCAGCAGCTTACAAATGCTAGCGGAAGAAGACTGGGTTTTGAATGAAGTTACTAGTTTCCAGCAAGTGGCTACCACAAGGAATGATAATTTTGTTCTTTTACACTCCCCCATGCATGGAAATTGCATGTCTGCAAATTGATGAGTCTGCCAGGGGCCACCTCTCACAGGGTTTTGTTAGTAAATAATTAATTTCTAAGATGTGACAAATCAATACTTTGATAACTTTATTTATACCTGATGCTCATAGCCCACCTGTAGCATCTTTGTTCTGTGTTCCAGAAAGCTTACTGTGCTAGGGTTTACACCTGTAATTGATATATTTTTATGGTACATACCATGAGGAAGACGTTAAAAGGAGTAACAAAAGATTAGCATGCAAAAAAATATTTGCATGTACATAACAATTAATATTTTGTTAATAAAGCTTTACATGAACGTTTGCCAAATCCATGGAATTTTTAAATTGTTTACACGTGTAATGTGAAATTAGCATGAAATGGTAAAAGAACTGCAGTGCTCTTTTGTGGAAGTAACTCATTATCTTTCACTTAAAAGCCTGCAATGGTGTGAGACTGAAAAACAACAAAGCTCAAAACTTTGCCTGAATGAAAATTATGCCATGTTTCTAAGAAGTGTTACCAAAAACTATGTCCTTTTGCCACAGTCTGTTTAATTTCAGCTGTGTGCCAATTTACAAAAGTATTTTATAGTTTTCTGGTTACTTTCACCAGTAACCGAACACAGTCTTGACCCTTTTCCATACATGAAAACAGCCAACCGTGAGCGCAGCAATGGGAGGTCTGGCCTTTCAGGTATGTCAGCTGAAGACCACCCTACTGGAAGAGGTAACAAGAACAAAAAGCTGAGGTCAAACGAGGCAGCCCCATGTAATTAGATACTAATAGTGGATTTAGGGTGTAAAATTCACTTAAAACCATACACCAACAGACTAAACAATCCCAGGAAGAATGGCAAGTTTTGTTCTAAAAAAATGTTTTTAATACCAGAAAGCATAAATAAAACATACATAATAACCTTGACTGACAGACTGCACTAACCTGCAGTAACATCTGCTTCCAAATTATTTGCTCTAGGTTTGGGATAGTATAATTATAAAGCACTGAAACTCTACTGTAACTTACGGTACAGTGTACGTCCAATTTAATGAATTTATTATTGAATTAACTTGTTGTCCTAATAGCAATTTTTAGAATTTAAATTCTGTCAAGAAAATAAATTCCTCTCTTAAACAGTCGACAGCAAAACCAAAAATGCAAGGCTAGCTGTATGTGCTGCTAATGGGGAAACATGTTGAAGTATACGCTGAACAAACAGGCAGTTGCTTTTGCAGCATATGGTGGGGTCAAAGTAATGAATACGACAAACTTCATTTCTGTTGGACGTTTCATTTTGTGTTAATTGCTGATGCTTTTGCAGGGTGGATGTGGTACCTGTACATGCCACAGACTCGGTCTGATGAGCAGCAAGATCCGTCATGAAGAAAATGGCTTTCTCCAGCTAAAGTGAGTATCTGCCAGTCATCTTCTCTTATTTTTGCTGGGGCCCCTGGGTCACGCTGGGGACTCGCTTTTTGCAGTCCTTCCAGATTCCCTAATAATTTTCATAGCTCTAGCTGCTCTGCAAAGAACCTGAAAGTGATCACATCTCAAGAAACTCTGGTTTGATGATTTTCATTTATCCTCATTTTACAACTGGTAAATTAGTCTAAATAATTAAACCAATCATATTAATTCTGTGTCTTATAAATAATTTGTGTGGGATTTATAAGCTTTTTGGAAACAGTGCTTTAAGAACCATTAAAGAATTCAGTGTATTTTTGGCAAACAGTCCAAGGGCAGAAGGTTTCCTTCCTTCCAAACCTCTCCGGGAAGAGACAGGTAAATGCAAGGGGTACAGAAGGATGTTGAAAACTACTAAGCAGTGACATTTCACACCCACTGAGGATTTGGTCCTCTGCATTGTGCTTGGTTTGTGGTATCTCCTGTACAACAGAAGAGATGGTTGGGAGAGACTGAATGTGTCCCTTGGAGTTTACTTATGGCAAAACTGAAATTGAGGAAGTGAGACTGGACCTGAACCAGGATGGCTTGTCCATTGGCTAGTACTGTCAAATTATTTTCTGTAGTAGCTTTTCCGTAGACAGAGTAGGTATTGTCAGACAGTACTAACCTTTTGAGCCAGCTCCCATTATGCACTGTCCCACCGCGGTGGCAGGTAAGGAAGCAGTAGTGCTGGGGAGAATTCCAGCATCTGCCTTGCCTTGATGCTGCGTAACCTCTGTGGTACCTACAAGTCATTTGGCTTCAGGACTACCAGAATCATCTTTTACCTGTACTGGCCCACATGGTTCCACATTAAATATGTCTGCACTTCTATGAAAACACACAAAGAATGTGAATCTAGGTGGGAAAGTGTGCAAGAGTAAAGATTTCCGGAAGTCAGCGTTGGCTACACCTCTGTTGTTCTGACATTCACTTTCTATGAGACAGTGATTACTTTTAGTGAATCTATTCTGCTTGCTGCTGATGTACATTTGCTTTTAGGAAGCCCCCTGCATTGAGAATTTCCCTTCTTATTGAGCGTCAGTATTGCATAATTCAGCTATGTGGAAAGAACTACATTTACCTTTTGGTTTTTAACCTGTTGAATGAAAGACTGATGAAATACGATGCTCACCTTTTTGGGTCAATGATCTTGTAGAGTTTTCCGCTGTGAGGCTGTGTCATACTTTTACTGCTTGATAGTATGTAAATCTCACCTGTTAAAGAAACCAATGCACTAAATTAGTTCTCCTTTCCTAAGCTGTCGAATACATGACTTTTGTGATATAGCTGTATTTGCAAGGTGAGATTAAAAAAACTTCAGAAGAAACACTCATCACTGAAATATACAACAGAATCATTGCTATTTGAAAATTTAAAGAAGCACTTTCTCCAAATTAATGCTAAAATCATAGAATGTGAAGGATACTTTATCATGAACATTTTTTGTTTCATATTGTATAGAACTGGTTGAACAAATAAAATTGGGGAGGGAGAAGAGGGGGATCGGTCTGCTCATGCAATATCTTTGCCCCTTAAGTCTGTAATGTTGGGAATAAAAGCAAATGTATGACGTGTCGTGTCACAGTGAGTGACACAGTTCACAGAATGTGAGAGATAGTAAGGACCTTTGCCCTTCCAACAACCCATTCTCTTCTTGGTTCTTCTTACAAGGCTGCTAAGGTGTAGCTGAGGGCAGCGTAAACAGCTTTGGCAAAGGAAAGACAGTTTTTAGATTTCTTCTTCTTAAACTTTTACTATAATTTTGAATAGTTCAGCAGACATTACCTATAAGGCTTATCATTTAATAACATACTTATTTTTTTTTCTACTTACCTAATTCGTCTTCACCAAATCCCAAGACAGGGCCTGAAAAGAAACCTCTACATGAGCCAGTGTTGCCAAGACAGAGGGGTTTCTCTTGCCACTGTTTGGTTGCAGGACTCTGTTGCAGTGTTAAAAAATTTCTATATTCAAAAACACATAAAGCAAATTGTTATATTACATTTTGAATAGAGATGTTTTCACTCTCCAGATAAGTAAGTAAACACTTGCTGCAAATAGCTCCATAGATACATCTGTGCAGTTCATCATCTTATGATTTCCTGCCTGTTATTTTTCAGATGCTTAAAAAGCACAGCATTTCCCTTCCTGTCATTCAAACGTTGCAAAACTGGGTTCAAGCTATACTATATAGCCGATTGTGGATACTGAGCTATATGGCATGGGAAAACTATGCCCATTCATTAAAAAAAAAAAGTCATTTTGCTCCATCAGTGATGTTTCCATAAAACCCAAAAGTTGTCAATGTCTTATCAGTTAGAACTCTTTGGGAAACAGTTTCACAATTAACATTTATTCCCATCATAATGTAAATGATGCATGCAAGCGTTTGTAGATCTAAAGTCTTAAGAGTGCCGTGATGTGAGTGTCTCTGTCAGTACTTTTTTCCAAGGATCAAGTACGTTACATATGTCACCATTCATTAGAATGCTGTGCTATTTTATTTCCAAATCTAGAATTCAGTCTGCATTGTCACACCGCTACATTGGCAAAGTGACACAATAAATAAGACTGTTGGTGTTCCTTTATACAGGAAGCTCAATAACCAAATATACCTTATATGCATTTTTGTTTGAGAGCGAGTTTTAAGGAACCTACCCATTGCGGTCTCCAAATACATAGCTTCCATAGAGTCTTTCCGACTGGCAGCCTCGATAGACAAATCCACCAACCAAGGATCCACTGCTGAATGGTTTGAATTCTAAAAGCGAAGGCTCACTTTCTAAAAAGGAACTACCATAGCATTAGATCATATGCAGTTTCATATTTTGATTCACATTTATGCAAATGTTATTACTTCAAGAAAAGAGGTTAATTCCATTTAAACGTTCTTCAAAATTCAAGATGTGTTGCCGCAAATGAAACATTAAAAACAAATCAGAAAATTACAACAAAGGCTGTTTGTGAAACAATCGGTTAGGGATTTAGATAGGAAAGGCTATAATTGCTTTCTTCCATGTGCACGGGCTGGAAGAATAAAACTATAAAGGGATTATGTCAGACTTTCATTGAAGTTGATGTGATTACTGCTGTTAACTTTTACATGTCAATACAGTCTGCAGAATGGACCTCCTGAACTTCAGGAATACAATTAAACCTCCTTCACTGTAAAGTCCTCCCAGTATCTAAGAGCAGAAATGCCAGTGATTTGCAGCAGAACTTGCTTTCAAAGCTTTCCAATGGTTTAAGAAACTCTTTCAAAATCACAGTTTTAAACATGGTATATGTGTTACGTCCCATAAAACACTGGTATCGCTGGCCATAGTTTCTTGTGGTAATTTATTTTATGCTGCTGTTGTAGTTGCAGTTCCTACACATTTTTTTTTTTTACAAAACTCCAGAGTTTAGTTATACCAAATAATGTCTTCAAGGAAGTTTCAGTGTAAATATTCCTATTTGTGCAATCAAATACTGCTTAGGGTAAAAGTAGGCTCAACTTGACATGCTAACTGCATAATTTTAAATTAAAGTCACAGCCAATAGAGCTTTTTGTTCTATAGGAAGTTTGTTATTGTTTTTTTTAAGTCAGAGGGCTATCTGCAAATCTTTGATAAATGAATTTCCCAGATTATTCTACAAGGGTAAGAGCTGAAATTTTATGTGGGAGAAAAGGATGATGATCTCTTTTTATTGAAGCAATTGACCCACAGCCTAGTATTAATATTGGCAAGCTGTTCTGGATAGACACAATATTGCTTAGTTTACTCTGCAATAAAGATGCAGTCAAAATTCCATTGGAGCAGTGGTTTACCAAATATTATTCTTTGGTTTGGCTTTTATAAAATGAACACAGAAAATACATGCAATAACTAACATAGGACAATTGCATTACACTATTGTACCAGCCAGCACAGCTGCTTTGCTTTTAAGTACAGGTTGGAGAGCTAGGGATGTGAATAAAACCAGAAAATGCCATGTTCCAGGAGACAGACCAGTTTTTGATGCCTCTACCAAGGTAGATGATAGCTCAGAGTAACTGTCACCCGGCTTGCCTGAACTAGCAAGCGACCTTAGTATCGGAGTTAAACGTGAAACTAAAATTGTGACTGACAATCATACTGATTCAGAGAGCACGTGAAACACTTTAAAATGTTAAGTCCCTAATTGAGTATGTTTATCTTTTTGCAATCTAGTATAAACTAGTCGGTTATTATGAAGTAGTAGCGTAGTGCATTTTTCTAAGTTTTTCATTTTTTGTAACATTTAAACAGAGCTCAGTCATTTCCCTGTTTGGTTGTGGTCTGTTGTTTTCTATCTCACTTTTTCCATTATAGGAGGCACATTACACGTGGTTTCCGTTCTGTATCTTAAAAGGTTATCTGTGAATGGCTAAGAATACATTTTCATCACTTCCTGATATTACAAAATCTTTTCTTTATGAGACATCATATGCAGCAAAGGTGAGATCTTTGACAGACTAGCAACTGGCGTACTTTGTAAATCTTATTTACATGATAATTCTACACCAACAGGAACAAAGTTGTGTCATTTAAATTTTTTTTTGTCTTGCATCTTTTATCTGCTTGTACCATACTTTTCATAAGTTCTATCTTTTGTAGGTTACCTATCCTGTCTATGCAGTAAGTTACCTATCATGCCTATACAGTCAGTCCTTTATTTATTTTTTTCTGCTTTCTCTTTATTATTCTATGGGCATAAAACCTGACTGTTCCCTGTAGCTTTACCCTGGCTGGAACTTACCATAGTCTTTACCCTTTATTATTTGTAAGATTCTTGCTGAAGATCTGTTCTTTCCATTAGAATCTGAGCAAAGTATAGTTAAATTGATGTTTATATCTGTTGGGTGGCGGTCCACAGCACACCTGTAAAACAAAAAATATAAGAAAATCCACAAGATAGATCAGCTCATAATGAATGATTCTCTATCAATAGTATGAAGCATCACATTTTGCAGGATTATTGTTTCTTTGTGGTGCCTACTCATTTGAGGGACCTATTTCATACTGAGCCGAAACATGAGAGAAGTGCGTCAGATTTGTATATAAGAGATAATATACCTTTCTCATCCCTGCACCATTTTTTATATAATGTGTAGTAAAACTATTTTTTCCCAGCGATAAAATGTACTCTGCTCAATAGCACCTGAAATGAATAGTGCTTTAACCAAGCTAAATTAGTTGACTTATATGGTGTAGTAATTTTGGACTGTGAAAAAAGTCCAAGAATCAGCTCCTTATCTGAACAACTTGACTTTCTCAATTTTTTCAAACCGTGACTTTAAATGTCACTTCAGTACTACCACCCACCTAATTTGCTGAATTATGTTTTGTTTAGTTAAAGCATTGTTCTCCTCCTTGTTATTGTTTAGATATCACCAGATGTTCTTAGTTGTTTTCCACGTGCCTTTTTTTTCTCAGTCAAGATTCTACTGCTCTAATCTCTCAGATTCCCATCTCAGTTGTGTTTTACCAACTCCCTGCTTTAAGTTCTCTTCTTTCATAGAGGTAGTCATTTTATTATTCCTTAAAAAATCCTGTACTTCCTGTCATTTCAGACATGCAATAGTTGTGCATTCTCTTCTCCTTCCCCTTTGCCAATGTACCTTTGTTTCTAACTGGGCCATGTGTGTGCAGGTGGAGGAGTGGGAGTTTTTAAAAGTTCACAAGTGCCTTTATTATTAAAATTTTGTTACCAGACTGTATAAAAGATTTCTGGTTGAAAACAGTATCTGGTCCAGAGAAATTCAATTTGATTGTAACTTACTTACCGGCCTGGATTGTGGAGTCCATGTGCAAAAATCTCAGGAGGTTGGTTTGTGCTATTAAAATGTGGGTTGCTCCGTGGTATGGAATAAGGGACATTGCACAGGTCAGTATTTACGTTGAGGCGCAATACAGAACCTGTAAAATCACTGAGAAAGTTGGAGGATAAAATAATTGTTTTTAGAAAGTATTTTACTGGTAGGTTTAATCCATATAATACTACAGTGAACCAGCAAAATAAACCACCCACTTTACTGACTAATCACATCTAGATAGGTTTTATGGTACATGCAAGTCCAAAGAACAGTAGCAGAACCTATCAAAGATTCAGTTTGGCCAGTATGTTGCCTTGATATGTGCATCCTAGAATGCCTCTGACCATGCTATTGGGAAGCAACTGGATAATAAGAGCAACTTTGCATACATCAACGTTGTTTTATGATGTCAACCATAAGGTTATTAACTCTTTTATACTGTACCTCCTCTAGAGTAACTATGGATATAATCACTATGGAACTACATAATGCTTTTTGCTAACACTTTGAATCCTTCTCTTGAATTCCATGATTTCTAGTCACAGTACAATCCAAAGATTTATTATACATTAACTAAATGCAAAAAAGAACAGAAAGTAATTGTATTGGTTGAAGGGAGATGTTGGCATTAGTAAAATGTTTTGCCTTACATTCACGATTGTGATGGAGGATGGGAGGACAATAACGTAGAAGGAGTAGAAGAGCATCAAAACTCTTTACAAACATGAATAGATGTGATTCCTTTCTGTCTTTCTTCATCATGAATCTCTTTCAATCTCCCCTTATTTTGCCTTAATTTAAAATCAAGTATTACAATTGCTCTCTGGTCTTGGTTTCAAGTATATCCTCACTGCAAAGGGCAGGAGCACCCGCTATTCTGCTGAGCCAAAGAGGCCTTTGAGCATAGAAACTCCTTTTGGGTCTCTAAAGGCTCAGTACCACACTTTCTCTAAGTTAAGGTAAATGTTGCAACTCTAACAGAGCATAATGAAACAGAGGGAAAAGCAGGTTGAGAAAACTGTATGGGTAGAACCAAAGTAGGATTGCTTCACGTGTTCTCTAGACATTCTCCTAAGTGATATACTGTTGTTATTGACTCTGGTACGTGTTTGTAGACTTTTTTTTCTAATGTTTGCTCAATAAAGTTGTCTTGTTCATAGAAAAATAGTTTGAAAAAAATAAGTCTAACCTGTGCTTAAATACAATTGCATCTACTGGTGAGGGCTCCAATATTTAAAGAGTTTGATAGCACACAACTACAAGAAAATATATTTAAGCAGTAAGACTCATCAGCAGTTTACTAAACGCAGGCACTGAAACTAGTGGGATTATGTAGTAAAGGAAGGGGGAGTAAGATTTCTCCTGACAACTGCTGGTCACTTTTGATTCTGATCCCAAATACTGTGCAAAACCAGAAGACAATAATATAAATCTATCCATTGGTAATTTTTGTACCTTAAACCATCCATCTCCTCCATATCATCTAGAGTGATCATGCCATCTCCAAGAAAAATGTACAGGAAACCATCTGGGCCAAACAGAAGCTGTCCTCCTAAGTGTTTTCGATGTAGTTCTGCTACTTCTAAAAACACTCTTGCTGTTCTCATATCAACTTGGTGTGGATTTTTCCTGCAATACAAAGATATTAACACAGTTTTCACAGTTCATTATCATTGCTCTTCTTTCTAAAAATAAAATTGAGTCATTCAAATTAGACTTTTAAGATGTGGATGTTGTAACTTGTTGGAAAAATGTCAAATAATTATTTCTGAGAAATTTCAATTTTCCAACATTCGCAAAAAATATTTTGCTGCCTATACACAATAAGTAGGAAATAACTATAATTAAAAAATGACAGAATAAATAAAAAAGTCTTTAAAAGAATAAACCAGTGTACTTACTGGTCTTCCAAAACTACTGTTTGAAATAAAGTCAGCAATAATTTTTCTGCAAGTGCCCAAGTATACACATTGTAAATCTGATAGTTCATTTTAGAAGTAGGAAACACTAAAATGAAAAGGTTGCTGAGAAATACAGAATTTGTGAATTTTAGACTTCTACTGATACCTGGATACTGTGTATTCTACAACCCTAAGGATGTGGTCATGAGGTCCAATAGCCCACCGTTCTTGGTTGGTGGTATAAGACACATACAGCTTTCCATTTTTCTTGTAATTGGGATGGAATGCAAGGCTTAACAGTCCTCTTTCATCTCCTCCCTGCAGTCAAATGAAAAACACAAAGAATTGTGAAGTTAATTATGTTCTTTATTGTGTTTCAGCTGGAACCCAAAAAAAAAAGTTTCTTTCTTGTGGATAATCTTTGCCCAAACTCTTTTATTTCTTTCCTGACTACTGCACAAAAAGGATTATAAAACATTTCACTTTAGGGAACTCTTTAAGAGTTAGAACAAGACAATTGTCTTATGTAGTTATCTATGCACAAGACTCTTATGCCACTTTTGTGGAGTGATTTGTGTATGTAATCTTCAGGAAGCCATGAAGACAAGTTTAAGTGCTGTGAAGGATTCTTTGCTGGGTTACTAGGTTGCTTGTAATTCGTAGAAGACAAATAAAAAGGTCTATAATCAGCAGTCACTTCTAATCCAAGTATCCAAAACCTAAAACACAGTGCTGGCTGCCAACTCCCACTGTCTTGGCAATATGTTTAGAAAACAGTTAAATTGCTTGTGTAATATGTAAACCTTTGTTTTACCCTGGAGGCAGCAACATCAGTTGTCACAACTATGGTGGTCTGTTCATCATAGCTAGTATACTGTAGGTAATAAGCAGCCTTGGTCTCTGCGCAGAGAAACCATAGTTTTACATGTGGTCCTTCAATGGAAAAGGTTTTGTTATTTTTTAAAATAAAAATAGAAAAATCTCCAAACAACTTTCTTTTGTTACTATGTTTGCCACAAAGATTAGTACAGTTATACAGTAAGCATCAAATCCATGTAATGTACTGTGACAATGCAAATACCCCGTGTACTTAAATAGAAAGCAATTTTCTCTTTGGCTTTTTAGAAGCCAAAGGTATGTAATATTACTATGCCTAAAATTGTATTTGTATAAATGAAGAATAGAACTTAGATTCATTTGTTGCCCTTGAGGTAATACAGGGGGGAGAAGCTGAGGCATAGAAGTAAACAGAGTATATAATTAAGAATTCTAATTCAATTCATATATATGATTATTCACAAGCTGATAGCTGTTTTGGAGTTTATCTCAGGGTTTGCCAGCCTTTCCAAACGAGTGACTCTGTTGTAGATTCAAGTACTCCAGCTCTGCACCCATAAGGAGACAACGTTTTGCAACTCTAACCACACCCATGATAACTAATTATGAAATTTTAAATTATAAGCTTTTAAAGTGTATTTGCAATTCAGAGTGATGGATGGGCCTGTCTTCCTGTTGAAAGACATCCCACAAAAGGCCTAATTGGGAAAGTGCACAGCTTTAATTTATTTTAATTCAACGTGATTGCCATACTTCCTTTTTAATCACAACCACCAAAGAGAAACCTGAGTCAGAAATGGAGATGTAAATAGGTCAGGAGATTTCCATACAAAGAGATACTTACAGTGAAATCTGGATCCTGCTAATTTAGAGGCAGCCAAAATTTGCTAGTTTGTTTGCTAGAAAAATTTAGTTTCAGGGGGTTATCAGAGAGGTTAGTTTTGAAAGTCTAGTTAGAGCTGCCAAATCAGTTGCAGTCATCGTGGATGAAGGGACTGGTAATCTAGCTCTTTCTCCTTTGTGAGCCAAAAATAATTCTGCAGCTGAGTCTGAACTGATTGTAGATATTATTGTATGAGTTTCTAAGAGTTTTGACCAAGTTGCTCTGATAAAGTCTGAGGCAAAGGGAGGCAAATCAGTTGCTTTGGGAACAGTAAGGCATATTTCAAAGATTCCTGATGAATGATTCTATCTGTTGTGCCCAGACAAAGACAGTCCTATTTCTTCTCCTGAGAGATGAGTTCAACTCATTTAAGGGCCCAGGAATGTCAATGAATCACACTAGGCCTGCCATTCAAGGTGAGTTATTGAAAGTATTAGTAAGAAAAGATCTTTCTGTTACTAAGCTGAAGATTTTATTTAGCGCTTGATGTCATGGGAGCAGTCTCAGTGTGAAAGTGAAGTTGTTGAAAGCATAAACAGGTGAAAATTAAATTAAGAGCTTTTAAAGAAGGAAGAATTTGACAAATGAATGAAACACAGGACCTGCAAGGTAGTAAGTATGGCAAGTTGTACTCATAGGATCAGGCAAGTGTTTCTACTAATTGTTGTCTTGCATGATTCTATTAGAATGCAATATATTACTCTTTGTAGAATGTATCTATTGCTTCCTGAAAAGTCACGCTGCTTTCTGTTCTTCAAAGAGAGCCAGACACACTATGTTCTAAAAAGTCTATTTACTCTTGCATTTTATAAAAACATTGGAAATATCCCTCTAAGATACTGAAATCGGTGCGGCATCAAGCCATTAGTTGGCTTATGGTCAACTAGAAATCCAGCTGGGTTTTTCCATACTTATTTTTCCTGGGTTAGGAAAACAATCGTTTGTGTGTACTCTCAGCTTTATCACTTACTGGCAAACCTGTTGTTTCCAATTAAATCACCGCCACAACTTCCACAGCTTTTGACATGATCTCTATGGTGCCAGAAAGTACATAGTTTTCTGTAGTGTTATGTCTCTTATGTTGTGGGGTAAATTGAGAGATATCCAGCAAAATCCCTTACAAGCAGTCATTTTGGTACCGTCAAACTGAATAATTATCTACCGACTTTCAAAATTTCAGATTTTCCCTCTGGAATAATCCTCACTTTTGTTTCTTAACAATGCGCTTTTGATGTCTACTGTGAAACCAGCATCCCAGGCTTTATAGTCTTGTCCTCTAGATACCATGTGTCAAATATCTATATCTTTCTCCTGGCAGCTTAGTAACTTCTTGTCACCCTTTTCTTTTTAAGTTTCCCCTTAGATCAAACCAGCAGCAACCAACTGTAGATGACATAGTAGCTTGTATGAGATTCTGCACTATGCCGTTTGACGGAATAACCATTAACATTTATCAGTTGTAGAAGGAAGGGTGAGAAGAACAAGACAAATCTTTGTATTCCATTGGGGTGTCTGTTGAAGACAAAGAATAATGGTTGGCTGAAATGAATGTTAATTACCTAAACATACTGTGGACAGGGGCCAATGTGAAACTTCTATCGTAACTAAACCTGGAAGGTCACACTTCCGATGGCTGCCTATGCAGCTCTTTAGCTTGAACGCCCCCGTCTTCTACTCACAGTAATTGCATGCTTTGCACCAATACTGCACTTGTTTCAAAACTGATTTTCCCTGGTCCGGGTTATAAGCTCTAGATAAGGAGTTCCGTGAAAGGAAAAAGATTCCTTTAAAAAACGGTTTGGTGTAGTTTAGGACCACAAGCATGAAAATAATTTAATAAGAATTATATTATCTTACGTCAGTACAAAGCCAAGTAGAGATTAATTGTATGCATTAAATTTAAAGCGCTTCTTTACTTTTCATTTTTAAATGGTTGGTGAGGTACCTTACGTCAGTTCTAAAAGTATATTACACCAGGAAGTGTTCTCAACTGAAGTATATTTTTAATATTTCTTTTTGCATTGTAGTTTCTGTTGTAATATATTTACACTTAGAAAAACATGAAATAACTGCACAATATTATCCACTTTGTAGTTTGACTAACACTAAGAGGAGTAATTGTTGCATGTGAATACTGGATTTTTATAGAAAGGTGCTGTTTTCACATAAGCACTCCTTAGAAGTGGGCTCTACTTTCAATGTGTATGTGTCCAAATGTACTCTGGTACATATATATACATTGTATATAATATCTCTAATATTATATATTATTATATTATTGAGGTATTATACTTTTTCTGTAATACAGAAACATGCTGCCATTTCATTATGTCAATGGATATGTATTATTTCCTATAGTAAATACAGAGAAATACATGGGAATGCCTTAACTGGTATTGTTAACTATTTCATTTAGAATAGATCATATTGTAAGCATGACCCTTAATTATGTAACCTTAGTAGTAATTAATTTTTGTAAGCAAAACCACACATGACTGTTTATTTTCATTACTCTGTGTGGCTTAATAGTAAACAATATAGGTAGCAGATTCTGAGTTTTCCTTTAAAATTGATTTCACAATTCACTCACTCATATAAAATAGCGGTATTTATACTTAACAACTTTTTCATCTGGACAATCCCATTCTCATGTTGGAAACGAGTAGCAATCTTTTTAAAAAAGGACTGTGCTGAAAATATTCAACAGTCATTTGTGACTTAAAGTATAAACTGTAATGTAATGTCTTTATATCATTTGTTTTCATCTATTATTATAGAGCAAATGCTGGGTAACTTGTTGAGGTGGTATGATCACTTTTAATTTAGTTTATTTCCTATGTAATAAATACCATAACTAATATGCATTACCATGTCTTTGATCTTAAGGAGTTTTATTTGTAAAAAACATGTGGGAAGGGGTCATTAAACATCTATAATCTCTTATCGGGCAGTACCATATGAACTCTTCAGAAAGGGATTTCTAATTAGGAGATCCCGAAAGAATCTCTGCTTATTTGAACCTTCCTTTACCGAATCTTACTGTAGGGCTGCAGATGAATGTCAGGTATTTCTCTCAGCAGGAAGCATTTGCTTAATCGACGTGTTTTGGAAATTTGGCCGCAGCACAGGAGAGAAACTTGACTACAGCAGAAGTAGAAACCAGCAAAAGGTCCACTGCGAGAGCACACCTTGCCTTTCAAAGCTGCATCCACGATTTTGAGAAACACAAGGGGGAAGTGCCTCTGACGGGTGAAAGGGGACAACAAATTCCAAATGAGAAAAGCAGAAATTGATTGGGTTGTAGGTATGGGACAGGAATAGAGCTCCTATAGACCTCTTGGGTGTTGAGAACTCAAGTGCTTTGCTATCTGAACATCTGTGGGGCCTGAGGCCCCTGGCAAGGGAAGAATTTGTAACATAAGACATTTACCTTAGGGAAAAATAATTACAGTGATGTCATGGCTTAGTATAGTAGGCATACTAGACCCTATCTCCAAAGCATTTCCTTTTTGCTGTTCTGCTGCAAAGCTTCATTTTTTATTTTTTTTCCTCATTTATAAAGGGCTTGGCGGTCATCTAAGGATTTTTTAAAAACATTTTCAGTATTTTTAACTGATTTTAACAGATACCTTTAGATACAGGAATGCTTTACAATTAAATTTATACAGGGTAAATACACAGAGGGCCATACTCTTACTTGGGATTTAAGCACAAATCCTGATGAAGTTAGAGGTGGTTTTTGTTCAGTTAGATGCAGGGCAGGATTTGGCTGAAAACCACTGATGGCCAAAGTGCACCCATCACAAAGCTGTCTGCTCTGATGCTTACAGTGATATTTAAATGCTCATTTTTTTTACAGGACAACTGAACTCACAATAAAGTAATGACGTCCCACTCCTTTAGTGCCCAGTGGGTACAAAAGTCAGACCTATCAAAAGGCACTAAGAAGGTGATTGATAAGACCAGTTCTGCATGGATTTTGAATGGGGCTTCTCTGCACTTGGGGAAAAGTCAGAGTACCTGTTCACAGGAATTACACACACGTATTTATTATGCAGCATAATTTTCCAGCAAAAGAACTCTGGAGTGGTCATAACTTGAGCAGAAACAAATAAAAAAGGTTTGAGATCTAAAGGCAGCACTGGAACGTAAAACCTAATTCTTTTTTTCTTCTTACTTCTGTTGCAGCAAAGACAAAATTTTGACATGGCCTCGATCGTTTTTTCTTTTCCTTACCTTCATAGTCCTTTGAAGATACCAGTCACTAAATGCAGGAGCTTTCACTTCTAGTCCTAGTCCTCTATACTTATTTTTTTAATTCCTCAACCCCAGATATTGCTGGTCTGCTGGGCAAGTCTTTAGTTTAATCTAAATTATAATCCTTGTCCCCCGATAATACAACTCTTTCTTCCCATCCTCCTAAAGAAAGTCTATGAAGCTTATAAATGCAGATGCCAACCCAACACAAGCCCACAGCTTGCCTCCTTCACACTCTTCTAGTACGACATGAATCCTGCTTTGACAACTCTCCCAATTATTGGTTAGAAGCAACTAAAAGCTTTGAGACTGCCAAGAGTCAGCCAATAATTGAGAGGTTTTGGGCAGAGTGACATATGACTGTGAGTGTGCTTGCAAGGAGGTGGCCATGAGCCCATGTGAGGTCTGCATCTGGACTGAGAAACTTTATGTACTGCACTACTTTAGGAGAATTGGAATAACAGAAGACAGTGGAAATCAGTCCCGGAAGAGGGAGATTCAAATAAAGACCAGATGATTATTGCATTCAGTAAAGCTGGCTCAAGGAGGTGTGAATTACACACTTTCCTGCGCCACAGAGGCCTCTTGAGCTGTAAGCAGCATTCATCCTCTGGGAACACAGGTGGTGATTCCACCTCTGTCCCCAGCTGGATTTATTTTCAAGGAAGCTTTACATTCCACCAGCAATTCAGTGAGTGGTTCACCAGCGGAGGCCACTAAGGGAAGGTAAAAAATAAGCTTGCTCCTTCTTATTTCCCTGGCACGCCTCCACTTTCTGGTCTTTATTTATTTATTTATTTGGCATATCTGCTTTCCTATACTTTTCCTCTTCAGCTTTTTTCCACTATAGGCTGTCTTCTCCTGACAGCTTTTCAGCTGCATCGGTTTGAGGTCTATTGTGTTGTAGAATTAGCCTTGTAGGAAAGCAAGAAAGCTTCCTTCAAGTGAACAAGAATGCACCAAGTGCTAAGAAATTTACTGACCATGAAAACCTTTCATTAATAGGGAGAATAGACTTGATGACCTTTGTATTTTTTCTTCTTCTTTCTGTTGCTTTTAAGCTTTACCCACCTTTCCATGCCACTTCTGTGATAAAAGGCAAATTTTACAGCTCTCTTTCAGTGGGCAGTCCAATAATTTTGGCTCAGATGATACCCCAAAAAGAACAGACTACATTACATTAACATTCACAAATACATGACACGATGATTATAATACATGACATTACGATCACTTATTAATGATTTACTGTTCTACCAATGCTCTAATTTGACCTTGGTCGTCTCAGACAACTACTCTGGTTTTCTCATACCTTGACTATGTATATAAAACGTATCTTCACTTTTCAGTAGCATTTTTCATAAAATTTTCCTTTTTGGTTAAAATACAGATCTAATGGCAGAGAGTTGTCAAAAGAGCTTAAGAATTATAATTCAATATATAAGCTGTTTTTATATGGCATGACATTTCAGCCAATCACTGCTGCTTTTGTCATTCCTAAAGATAAAAATATGCTATGGAAAAATAAAAATCTTACTATGATGCAAAGATCTCCCTGGGCTGCTAAATTAAGACTTTTCATAAATGTCCACAAAAAAGTCTACAGCACTTTAAAATGAGCTGTAAGACTTTTTTGTGCTGAGAGAGGGAAAAAAAAGAGGATGTATGGTGACACATAGCAAATTTGACAGTGCTTATGTAAAATGAACCAACCTACAACAAATTCTATACTCCGATAATTGAAAACAAATTCATGCTGTTTTACCGTGACCACTTTATATGGAAATTTAGGGATATAATTCAGAACAGAATAACAGTAATTATCATACTCTCTGCATTAAATTAAAACCAGAAATGTTGATCTGTCTAATTGTAGGCATTAAAAAATAACTAGTTTCAAAAAAAGAGAGATGCAAATGGAAAGATGCCCTGATGACATTACTCTGTCTTACCCACAATTCTGCCTCTCTCCTTTGGCTCTCGGTAGTGAACTGTTCTCTATTAAAGCAGATACTTGCTTTTTCTGGTTGGAAGGCGAACGTTACACTCACATGAGCTATGTATTTAAATATTGTGGGGCAGGTGGAGAGAGCAGCAAACCACACCCAGCTTGCAGGAAAAAAAGCTATGTATTCCCACTTAGATTGGTCCCCATGTCTTTATGGTAATGGATATTAAAACTTGCTCAGCAAGTGCTAAAAGTAACTTGCCGGCAGTCTACATCTTGGAAAAAAAAACAACAAAAAACCCCCAAAGTAAACAAACCCCCAAGAAGCACACCTTAAAGAGGATAACTTTTGCCACAGGGTGATAAAGGACTAGAGGTGCTTCATTCAGTCCACACTGCTTGTGTTTTTCCCCCAAGCATTACCATGGTAATCATTCCTGTTTGCAACATAACCTAGATTAAACTGTGGGCCTTGCGAGCCTGGCTCTGTCAGTGCTTTAAGAGAAGAGCGAGTTCAGTGGCTTATCAAAATGATACTAGTCTTCATTCTAAAATATAAAGGTACTCTTCTTCACTGAAGGTTATTTCTTTAGCAGATTTCTAGCTTTAGTCATTAAGGCTCTGAAGGTCCTTAGCAAAGGTTGTAAAGAGTTTTCTGCAAGATTATGTCAAATCGTCTTTTCTTCTTATTTTAAGAAACTGGTAAATCATATTATCTGAATGGGTTTTGGTAGGTGAGTAGGAGACAGTTTGAAGGACAGAAGTTCAGGTGACATAAAAACACAGGACAGAGACTAGAAGCATATGAAAGGTTAACTGTAACTGATGCTCATATTCCACCTATCATCTTGTCTGGGATTCTCTCCTGAAGGCAGAGCCACCACATAGAGCGTGAGGTTTGCCTGCAGGCACCAAAAGACAGGAACACGTCACCATTTTTCAGTTGCCAAAGAATGCATGTGCAAATTCTAGAGATAAAGCAAATGCTATTCTGTTCCCTAGTATCCAAAGAACTTTTGGACTCTGAAATCTGGATGTATGGAGAGGCATATTTCAGCCTATATTTAGCATCAGCATTCAGCATAGTTTTGATAATGACGTGTCGTATCTTCAAAGCAAATGCTGGTTGCATATGTTGCTGGTTTTCTCGGTAGATGATCATGCTAAACGTAATAGGCAAAATCAGAATTTGTATTCTTAGAAGCTCTGTAAGTATTCTTCAACATTCTACCAGTAGACATACAACAGATCTACTGGATGAAGCCTAGACAACTATGTTATGTCTATTTACTCCAATATTAAAATTGTTTATACCTATGTTCTTTGTCCATTCAGTTGTTCCAAAAAGTAAACAGTCTTTTCTTATTGGCACAAATGCAAACAGAAAATCAATTTAGAGGTCCAGCATCTGCTACTGAGTTTTAAGCTTCCACATGTGAGCATGGGCACTGGAAGTGTGGTTGTTATCCAAAATCAAACTGTTTGAAATGTAAGGCCTGCCCTTGACGAAGTCCTCATACAAAGGCAGCTAGAAAAAACAGAAAATGCTATCATCGCATTTTTTCTTCAACAAAAACTGTGCATGTGCATCATGTTTTGTATCTGGGTCAGAAATATATTTAAGCAGCAGCACCCTTGCGTTTCTGAAAAAGCAGTGAATGGGAGCTGGGAAGAAAAAAGCGTTTGAATTCTCTGGTACCGCCCGAGCGTTTTTCTCACTGGTGCTTTGCCAATGCCTTGTGGTGCCTCCGGGGCTGGGCAGCCCAAGGGCAGAAAGGCTAGCGGGCAACTTATCTGCACTGCTGCAGTTAAGCAACAGCTTGGATTTCAAATACTGACTCCAGTCATCAAACAATTTGAGTTCTTGCAGTAAGTCTTAAAAAATACATGTAATTTTCCAGCTACCTGAAAACAAGGAGTAAATAAATCCAGAGAAATCCAGATTTTTCCACAGACATTTTGCGAACACCAGAGGAAGCTAAGAGAATCGAGCATTTTTGTGCTCCATCTCGTCTTTACCTCTCAACTAAAATAGTGAAAAAATATTAATAATTTGAAGAGAGACGTGAATATTTTTATGAAATGTGCCAAGTGGAAAAACCAGGGTGGTGGAGGATATACGGTTTGCTCTTCATGACTAGAATCTGTATATAAGAGGAGAATGATGGCAATCCACAGCCGTGTTGACAATTCAGACATACAGGAAATACCCTTGTAGGAAACTAATACCATCTGGGTTTGGCCCAAGATGTGTGAATGAGAAATATGTTTCTTGTTGAGAATGCAAAGATAGTTTTGGACATTGCAAAGAAGGAATGCGTTAAGCATGCACAGTTATAAAAATGAAATAGGGTGAGGCATTGCATGCATATGGAATAATTAGAGGAATATGTTTGTGTGCGTCAATAGCTGATGCAGACTTAGAACTTCAGAATTCATTTGTCCTACAACAACCAGCAAATTACTATAAAAAATGTCTTCAGAATAAATGGCCAGGAGCTTTCTGAATAAAGACACTATTTGAAAATGCTGATTTGTCTAAGCCACTGTACTCCCTGATAGAAAAGGAGGTTTGCTTGTGGCATATGTTGCATTTTGAGGAAAAAAGTAAAATAGTTTTGAAAATGTCGAAACATCCAGTTCTAATATTTGTAAAATTGGGAATTTGGACTATCTCAGTGAGTTGTTTTCAGTTTAGAAATTAGTTTTAGTTAAAAGAATGTCAACACTGAAATGGAATATTTCATTTGGCCCTTCCTGAGAACCTTTCAGTCCACACTTGGTAAGAGTATGTTTTCAAAATCTCAGAATATTCTCACTCCTCTCTATCCTGTTCTTGCATTAACTGTCTGAGATTTTAGTGTCTGTTCTTGGCATAGGAAGGCGCTCTGGTTTCTAACGAAGCCATTGCCAGCATTCTGAGGTTCCTGAGACTCGCTGCCTGCGGGATGGATTTTTGCCTCTCCCTTGACACCCTCATCTACTTGTGAAAGCCCCAGCAGTGCTGATTTTTCTGTTATTTGTGAGGCTAATGAATGCCTTGCATGGACAGGAAAAAGTTCCAGGCTCTCTTTCTGGTGCACATTTGACTTCTTCTCCAGACTAGCCTTTCGTACTATCGTCCTTTCTCTGAGTTCAGGCTCTAAATGCTCTTTTTAAAGAAAATTATTGAGAAGATAAAAGGTTTGCTAGTCTTTCATGTCTGTCAAGATCCTGGATTAACCCTGTTCCAGGTTCAAAGACACTCATTATACAAATTACCTGTTCCTTAACTGAGCAATGCTCATACAATGACAGTAAACTGTTTTTTATTGTATCTTGGTCTTCATTTGTTTTTCAGCAGATTTTTGACATACCTGAACAGAATTATTCTTATCACTGCTAAACACTGCTGGAGACATTTATTTAACATGTATTAGTTGTTTTAGTGCTTACCCAGAAGGCACCATGCAGAAAAAGATGAAAAATTAAAGTGGCCATTTTGATTCTTTTACTTCCTGTTCCTTTTTAGTACGCATTGAACATGCATAGCACCTGAGATCTTTGGACAGGATGATCAAAGTCTATTGAATCAAGTGTTATTAACACACTAAGGGCACACCATCACGTATCTTTGATCGATGGACTGCATTCAGGTTGACATGGGCTATCTGAAGAAGCAGGTGGGCTAGAGGTATGAGCAGTAGCCAATTACAGAGTCCATTGCAACTTCAAGTCTGAGCAGACCATCAGGGTTGAGTTCTGTGCTTGCGAGCTAAGAGACTATGAATATATGACTCGATGGTAAATCCATTCCTTGTTCTTTGAAAACGAACTATTAGTACTTCTTTCAGGCTCATTATAGAATTGTGTTATATTAGTTCACCCTTTGCTAGGCTGTACACAAAGCATTGCTTTCATTTGCATCTACTGTGGCGCGTGCACATCTGCCTTTCAGGTGAGAATTTATGACTGTGCAAGCCGTTTCCAACCTCTTTATGCTTATGTGTTATGCATATACTCGCTACATACACTTAGAAACATACGCACGCATCCAGCATTTAGGTGAACACAGATTTCTTTGTCCCTGTAGTTTAAATTGTCATTGAATTTAATTCTTTTTTGTAGTCCCAAAAGCAGAACACGGGTGGATATAAACAGTGCACACATGCTTGATTTGCATATCTTAAGGCTTAAATAAATGGTGTTTGAATTACCTAAAAGAATTTATTTTATAGTATAGAATAAGTTAATATTGTTATGCCTACAACGTTCAAGTCCAATGTTGGGGGAAAAGGGTTTTGAAAAATATGCATTTCATGTATGTGCCTGTGTTTTTTAAAGATCTCATGAAATTATGGTTGTACTACATATTTTAAATATTGACATTTCTGAGTGGGGTTTAATTTTTATCCTGCCAAGCGTTGTAAATTCCTGTTTTGGATCCTGAGGATTTTGGTGGAGGTGGAAAACCACTAATAATTTCTTCTTGTTCACGCAACTTGTATTCACTTGCATGTTTTAACTTGAACCAGACCTTTTCTGTTGATGCTGATAATGCTGTTCTGAGTGTAAACTAAACTCCTTTGGAGTAGGAAAGAGTAAAATTTCCTCAAAGTAATGGCAATGATAATTACCTTAATATAAAATTTTGTTTCATAAGGCCCTAATTCAGCAAGCATTTAGGCACATGCCCAAATTCCACTGATTTTTTTTTTTTTTTTAGTGCAAAACAGGGTACCATGAGGCAGATGATTCTCTCCACTTCAGAGTTTACATGAATTTTGGTGTCAGTAAATGAGATCTAATACAATGGTGATGAGGGAATTTATCAATAAAAAATGCTTCTGATTGAGGGGAAAAAAACAGAGAACTTTTCTCTTAATGAATCTGACCCTGAGAGTTCATAAAGATTTTTTATGATCTGTAGCTAATGTGGTGGTTATGCAGCTAAAGGCATTATCTTCACATCATTATAATGAAACATAACACTGGTATCCTTGACTTTATTAGCCAGGCTTCATTGGTATCTGACGTTATATATTTCCTATTATAAATCTAAATAAGAACTTACATTGACCTGCATTAGACCAAACATTAAACAATTTACTAAGATTACAACTTTGAAAGGGAACTTAAAAAAAAAAAAAAAAAGTCTTTTAGACCACCAAGAAACAACCATAAATTTAAGGAAATATGAGGTTTCCACCATGTGACTTCCCCTGCAGAGTTATGCAACAGACTGCTGTTACTTAAAGGTCATACATAAAAAATTTATGGTACATTTTTTAAGAGATTTATAGTGTTTCTATTTATACAACTTATATGTCAACAATTTAAAGGTATAGCATACTAAAATAACAAATTAAAGTCTAATCCCTTTGAATCCTTGATAAAATAGAATGCTCATTCATAGCTAGAATGCTCATTCATATATAAAGGAGTTTTAATAAATGTATCTGTATTAATTGATGTGGTGTGTGTGATGTAACGATTAGCTGTTTATTATCTATTACAGATCATTTGTTCATTTTTACCCTAAAAATCATTTGCAAATGGGGTTGATTAGGGGAGCATTCTTTGTCGCATCGGCCCATCACACGGCGGTGTAACTCTCTTCAGAAGAGCTCTGCAAATCAGGCTCAGAACTACCATTCTTTCAGTGCTGAGATGAACGATGCCATTGATACTATTTAGGCCTTTTGTTTCGGAATATCTTTGAACTCATGTAAATACCTATCATTTACCCAGGATGTTGTTGGATTCTCTGGGAGTAAAAATTTGTAGCATTATATGAAGGTACCACCCCTTAGTTACATGCTGAACTTTATTTGCTTTGCACCGAACTGAAGTGGGAGCAGTTACAGTTACTCAGCTTTAGCTGAGGCAAGACGGTGAGTGACAAAGACAACTGAGAGGGCGTAATTTCTCAAATCACTAGAGCTGCTTTGCCAGTAGGGTTTGAACACAGCCATAGGAGTCACGTTTTCAACCTTGTTTTTGCACACTTAACCCATATACTTATGTATATTTACATGGGACTTGAGATGGCAAATGCATCATTTTATGCCAGGAGTCAGAGCCGTATACGCAGGTCTGGCAGTGATTATTGATGATAAATCCATCCCTGAATTTTGCATATTAAAATAATGCATGAATATAAAGGCTCTGTTAGGGCACAGTATTTAAGTACCTTAATGTGTGTAAGCACTTTGACACCATAAATATTAATTTCTCATGAAAACAAGTCTTCATAGATAAACAGAAGTCCTAGTATACGAAACACCTATGAACATGCTCAACCGTAAACACTTTGATAATGCCATTGCATTTGAGGTCAAATATGAACACAGTGCTGATGGGACGATTGCATTTGGAGAAAGATCTTAATATGGTCCTGGAGATTTGTCTCTACCTGGTATTGTGGCCTAATCTTGTCCTCAGTAAAGAACCTAAGAATGCAGTCTGGTGGTGTTCAGAAGTTCCTAAAAATAGGGAGTGGAGCCTTTGGGTTGCTGTGCCACCCACCAGGTCTTAGTTAAGGAGTCTCTACTGACTTGAATCACCATATCTAGTCCCTTGATGACTCTCACGGTATTCCTGGAGGTACGCCCTTTGTCTGGCCTTGAAAAATATTTCTTGCCTTGCTGTGGGAGATACTGTTCTATTGGTCTGCTTGGCTACTGCTGTCTCCAGCTCCAAAGACAACACGCAATGCCTGAGCGGCCCTTCAGAGCTGGAGCTGACACAGTTCTTCTCTGTAAGAGGTCCTCAGCAAAATTACCCAATAGACCTTTGCAAAAAGTACTTGTGCGACTCTGGATTACTGTGTTTTTTGCTGTAAAATAGAGTTATGCTGGTTCTGCGGATTTTGGATGTTTCTAAAATTGTGGCACCCTGTGATTTGCCTTTGCTGACTGAAGAAACATATCACTGTTCCTAAATGGGTCATCGCCCCTTCATCAGCATAATTCATTTCCATAGTAAGAAACCGTTGTAAAGAAATTTGGCTACAACTGTTCCAGCAGAGTTTATAGGTTCATAGGCCAACCCAAGCAGCAATTAATTTAAAAGAAGATGTGATCATTTCCTATCTTTTATGAGCATTAAATAATAATTTTTTTTTCTTTTGGGCAAAAAATATTTGACATGTCAAATGACTAGAATAAGAGCTGATAGCATCTATGTTATTTTTAAATATTAATATATTTTACAAATAAGAAAATCCCAAAGCGTTATAAAAGAATAACAGGTACTGCATTTTAAAAGCTGTTTTTCTTTATAACTGTTAAGTCTAGAGTTTCAGAGAGAAAACACTAATAAAAATTAGTCAGTCATCATTATGATGTCATTCTCATAATTCCCCTTGAAGTAAACTAGCGAGTACAAATAATATTTGTAATGTCTGACATCATCTATGTAGCTTTCCATTGCTCAGACTTTGGGTTAAATTTAGTGATGTTTCCCATTTGTTAGAGAGAACACCTTCTGGGTGGAATGGATTCCATTAAGAAAATATCTCTGAAGCTAAGCCATCTTTGTAACTTGTTTGAAACAAAACAAAAAAAACCCAAACAGGACAGGAATGATAGGAGTACAGCAATAGCAATTTGTAAAAAACGTAATCATCTGTAAGAACCAAAGTTTCAGTCCTGAGTCTGAGTGCTCACATGAAAGAAGGAACCATGTTCTTCAGTGATGCTCTCTTTAAAAAGAAATAAGCATCATCATAATTGTTGTACTCAGGAAACAATATTCCCTGCCATGTGATATATGCCCATTTATCACAGTTTGACCTGCAAAGGCTTCTTAGAATCACTCAAACTTTAAAAGATGTTTCAGAATAGCCACCGACTCATCTTTTGTTGCTTTTGCTTTGAGGTGTTAAGTATTAAAGGCCATTTCTAAAAGTGATTCCTTGTTTTTAAGGTGTAACTTAAAACAGCTAAAAAGTGTATAGGAATCACAGAAAGAGTGCTCAGTATTTCCTCAAAACTAGTCTCAGGTTGACCGCAAGCACTAACTCACATTTGAAAATCTTAGTCTTATATTTACATGAATTAGAATACTGTCCATTAGGTGATAATTTATGCACATAGAATGGCCAGCCATTGCCTTTCATCTTCCTTTTTTGCCTTCCCCAAACATCTGTGCTGTTCTGACCCACAGCACAACTGGCTCATCAGCATCTTTGTCCTTAACCTACTTTGGATCTAGACAAATACATACCGATTGAGTTCATTTTTAATGAAATAATCACCTGGAATTATATCTTTCATTTATAGTCATCTTTCAAAGATACGCAGTACACGGGTGATTTGGACCAATGTAATCCTAAGACCCCGCTAACTTTTTCAGGTAATACATTTCATTACTTAATATAAACTTGAAATTTATGAAAATAGTATTTATTATTCCTGATATTTTGAGTTGTTGTTGGAAGACTTGGGCATCTGTTTTAAATGGTGTCATTATTTACACGTGGTGACTTCTGCATTTGAATGGCCATTAGCTAAATGTGACAGTTATTCAAATTCAAAGTAGAAAAAAATGACTAGAGTTGTCAGAATGTTGTGATACACTGATTCATTCCTTCATAAATGCCAAAATTTTCTATTACCCTCCCTCCCAAAAAGAGGAATAAGGAATTCATCCATTTACAATCTATACTTAAGTACTGAATGGAACATTTCCTGAAAGAAAAATAGCTAACATAAACACAATTTCTTCTTTAGAAATAGGAGGTATGTAATAATTAGCAGAGCCTCACTGAGCTACGAAAACCATATTCCCTTAGGAGAAAAAGAACAATAACTACTGAAAAAAGTGACAGGCTATACACAATTTGTTATATCTAAAGAATACAAATATAACTGCTTAAATGTATTTAAAAAGTGGTAAATTGACTTCCTCTACAAATTCGTAAACTCACAAATGTTTCCTTGACATTGTTCTTGGAACTGATAGAGGAAAATCTCCCAGGGACACACGAAATGTAATAAATGTAATATGAAAATTGCCCTTTCTCATATTAAGATTAAAACAAAACAGATATTCTCCAGAAAACCAGCAGGTTCCCCTACTCTCTGCTCATCATACGGGCTCTTCCCACAGTCTCTCTGCATGAAGGACTTAACGAACTTCGTCAGAGCTGACTGTATGGAAGGAATGTGGACTCAAGCATTTGAAGGCATGCCATGCCACAGAACCTCAGCAATCCACTCTCTTGTTAATTACGACTAACATTTCATTATGCTGTGGTATTTTCAGCGACATAGATGTGCGTGTACATCTTAGTATGTAGTGTAGCCAGTGCTTGCAATGGTATTACAAGCCCTGCAAAGTATCCGAGGTGTACTGAATGCTGAACTTAGTAGAATAAAACATTGGAGTAGGTTTTCAGCTTCTTAATTTGAAACCTTTAGCCTTCATGATTGCAGGAATAAGTTTGAGAACACAAATCAAGCGAAAAAGTAAGAAGGCACTGAATTTCCACTCCCCCTGTTTCCGAATGGATTTTTTAAGCACATGGCTTTTAAGCCAATTTCATGATTTTGGAGTCTGCCTCATGAGTGTCTGAATGGACAGGATTTAAGGTACTTTATATGGCTTATTTAAAAATAACATCCTAACCCAAGCTATAAATCATGATAAGTATTTAATGCCTTATGTATATAATAAATATTCAAGTCTAAGTATCTGGTTACAGCAGTGATTAAGAGTTCTGAAAATCAACCCCTTAGAAGATGCTCTTCAGTGGAAATGCTGTCAGTGGTGAGGCTTCTTTCACACCCTTCTATGCACATGTACAGTTCAAAGCCATGGAGTCAACAGCCTGACAGCATCTGTTACTTCTGAAGTGTTGCGCACATCTATACACTTGCAAATCTCATTTAAATATTGTTTTTTGAGAAATTTAAAAAATTCTTAAGAGAGAGGAGCTGGCCTGATAGGAAGCTCTGTACCTTACAGTGGTTAAAGCAACTGGATAGGGTTTGTGGTGGGAAGAGGGACAGAAGGATAAGAAAGGTATCTCAGGGGAGGCTATCTCTACTTTTAAGATTTTCATGAGAAAACTTCATCTTCATTGAGCTGGGGAAGAACTACCTCTGGCTGGATAGTCAGAAGGAGTGAACTGTAACTACAGATACAGATTACTGCAGACTTTGTCTTTTTTAAATCCTATTACATTTGCAACAATACAGGCAGGGGACGGATGTGCTGGCTTGGGGGGGGGGTCTGGCTGGGGACAGCTGTGCCAAAAGGGTCTGTGGGGTGCGGGTGGACAGGAAGCTGAAGGTGAGCCAGCAGCGTGCCCTGTCAGCAGAGAAGACCAACAGCATCCTGGGCTGGTGTAACAAGAGCACAGCCGGCACAGCAAGCGAGCATCCTCCCTTTACTCTGCACTCACCAGGCTGCATCTAGAGCATTGTGCCGGGTTTTGTCGGTCTCTCGGTACCAGAATGACATCAATACGCCAGAGTGAATTCAGTGAAGGGTGGTTGGGGACTGGAGCACGTGCCCCGTGTGGAGAGGCCGAGAAAGCGGGGCTTGTTCAGCCTTGGAGAAGAGAAGGCTTCGGGAGCTTGTTTGGCAAGCGGGGCAGTTAAGTGTGGCAACGAATACTGAGAATTACATCACTAACGCTAGTCTAGGGTTTTTGGCAAAACCTTTCTGCGGCGGGTATTGTTGGAAAATCCTAATCAGAAAAAAAATCAGTTCACACATCCTGTGTAAAGGTCTAACCTATCAAGCTATTGGTTATGTTCTTACGGACTTTCTCTCATTTTCTTTTTCTGTTTTTACTAGAATTTTTTGTCTTGACCTGAGAAGGTTTCCAAACAACAGTTTCCTTAAAATCGGAAGAGGAATTCTGCACTTGATTCATGTCAGGGACTACAATCTGTAACTTGCATATCCCGAATAACTTCCCTGATCATCTGTGTACTGCAATGAGTCTCTTTTACCAAACAATAGTTAATCACACCCAGGAGCACAGCAGGTCTCTCTATGAGCAAGTACCATTGACTTTATATCTGCCTTTGGAGCAGCTTCTGTGAATTTTGTCTGTCTTACTGTATATTGTGTCCAATATTTTACAATTTTATAACTGTCCCCAGAAGTGACAACCCTTAGTCACAGTGGATAGCCTTGGAAATACTGCATCCAGCCCTGATAATCAGCAGACCTTACATGTGAGTCTGATAGCCTAAATGAGTCCCCGAGTCCCCTAGCTTTGCAGCACATTCAGAGTTTCACATAAAAGATGATTTTGAGATGTCTTGAGATGTCTCCACACAGAACAGAAAGAAACAAAATTAACACTGGGCAAGGAACCTGAAGCAAAGATTAAAGGTGACAGTTGTACAGCCTACACCACCAGCAGAGCTAAGACCTACCTGCCCCCAGTTTTATTGACATATGACACAATTCCCTCTCAGGAAAGCGACATGGCTGCTGCAATTTTTGTAAACAATTGGATAATAAATTATAGTATTAGAAAAGCTACAGGTGAATCCTTCATTAATTGGTGTTGAATCAGAACTATCAAAGCAGCAGCATGTAACAGACAAGTGATTATGTTGCTCAAATGTCATTCCAGTTATGTGTGACAGTTCAATTTGTTAAACTTTTTCATCAAGGAATAAAGAGAATGAAATATTGCCTTCTCAGAAATTTATTACTTCACCTACTTCTGCTAGATCTTTTTTTTTTTCCAAATTAAATATATTTTTAGATGCCACTAAACAAAACCCCTTTTCAACACTGTTAACTCCGATTGTGTCTTGCTGAACTCCTGAGGATGCTGCTGGGTGACAGTGTTCGTTCACCAAAGTACACCAACCCTCTTTCTTTTAGATACAGCTTAATACCTGCTTTTTATAGTTGGGTAGCTACTTGAAGTTGTCACTGATGCTTAAGTATTTTTCACGACAAAAGAGAATAAGGTGAGAGCTCTTTGTGTGTTTAAAGATTCTTCCGGAGGTACATTATATTGAATTTAGTGTGCCATTACATTACCTAAATTTAGAAAATTTCTCTAGACTTCCTACCAATGTATTGTAATCTTGTATCACCAGCAAATTCTGCCACTTAGTTACCATGAACTCTTCAAAGTAACAGCTGATTTTCTAGAAGCAATACTAGATGACACATTTTAAAATTATTTTCAAGATATTGGTTATTTGTTTGTTCTAGTTGTTTTTACACCTCCTAATTTAGCATTGTACGGGAGGTATGTCCAGAGGCACCGGTACAGAGGAGTTCTTCCCTGAGTGCAGTCTGAACCACAACAGGTTTTTTTGATTTTATGACTAGCAATCTCTCATGCTACTTTCTTCAGAGACATTATATAAAAACTTCTAGAAAATTAAACTATTTTTTCTTTATTATCTTACTAATTCTTTGACGGAATTCTGTTTATGGCAGCAAAGTAACGCTTACATAGGATGCTTTTTTGACATAATTTCACAATTCTCTTAATTTTTCTCACGTAGGATTTTTCTAGTTTCTCACTTCTCTGTAATTTACAAGACGACCTTCAGAGCCCTTTTACAGCCAGCCTCACAGATAACAGTTAAATTTTGTAAAAATAAATAATACAACTTCATTATCTCAACGACTCCAATTTTCAGTTTCTTCAGAGCACTTATTTTTCGGGCAATTTATGCAAGTGCTTTCCATCATTTTTCTTCTCCCTCTCTTTTTTTTTCTCAGTGTAAAGGTGGAGAAATGGAAAATGTTAAACACCAACTATAGGGTGTGTCTTTTCCAGTCTCTCTTATATAAAGAAATCAAGCTATATCTTTTGCTTTTCTGCTTTATTGGTCTAGCTAACTGGCCTCTGCCAAAGACCATCACCTAGCTTGAGGGAGTTTTTTTATCACAATGTATTAAAAATCTCTCTCTATTTTTCCCAATTTTTTTGTTTAAATTTCCTCTCAAACCTCAGAATGTTGTTCTACCATAAATGTTTATGGGAAACTCCTACTTACTTTGCCAGTGAAACAATGGCAGGATATAACCCTTACTCTGGTGTTCCGAATTTATATTCTGCTCTATTAGTGTCACTTGAGTTGGATTTCCATTTTATTATAGGATTATTATTTTTTGGGGGCCTGAACATTCTCTCGTACCTTGCTATATTTCTCACCTTCTTGATTCCTAATTGTTCCAGTACATACATACTTTCTCTGAGTCTAATAACGTTCTTTTAAAGAACCTCCATGCTGCTTCTACGGATTTTAATTTCCTAACTTTCCCCTTCAGGCTATTTCTAACTTCCTCAATATAAAAATCTTCCTTTTTTGAAAAGTACTGTAATATTATTACCTCATGGTAGGATCCCATGGGAGGATGTTGAACTTAATTATATTATGGTCACTTTTATTTAGTGGCTCAACCACGTTAACTTCCTGAATCAACTCATATATTTCACTCAATACCTGCATCAAGACTAGATTTGCCCTTTCAGTATTTCAGAATTCTTGTAACAAATGATCGTCTTTGGTGCCTACATACTATTCCACTATTATACCTAGAGGGCTTAAATATAGGTACCTGTGATATACATGAAAAAGTCACCAGGAAATACTTGTTTATTCAATGCATTTTAAGGGTGCCTAAAGTCTAAAGGGCCTAATTGTCGGTGAAACCACATGGAGTTTTCTAAATTCAAATATTCCTTCTCTGTGCATGAATCAAACTGTATGTTCGGGAGGTCAGTTACACATCGAACTCTGCGTGTGTTGAAATTCACATTTATGCAGCATGAATTCTTGCAGGTTAAATATCCTATGGCTATTTAAAATGAGCAAATGCAAATTACTGCTTCTCCTATGGCTTGAGAGCCGAAGCCCGCTGAAATAGCAGTTGGTTCCTTATGTTATTAAAAAAAACCCACCTGAAACCTAAACTGTAAATTAATGATTTTGTGACCTGTAGTAAATAGAAATGGTGACACTGTACAAGTGAAAGCACGTTATGATGTACAGTAATGGTAATGTATCTCTAATCAGTTGCCGTTAGGCTAAGATTCAGCTGAAAACAAACTTTAGTAATGAACTATATGGTAGTTTTGAAAAGCAGATTGAAATATGCTTTGTCTTTGAACTAGATCCACTGTTTCTCTGAACTTATAAACATGACTTTGAAAGAATGTACACTGTTTTCCTGATTAGAAGTCCCTTTTCTTTTTTTTTTCCATTACTCATTTATTTCAATCCCACTTTTAAAATGTAGCTCATTAGAAAAGCATTCTCAGAAGTTGAAACAAATATAGACATGTGTATCCTCGTTCAGCACAGTGCAAGACAGCTATTACTATTACATGTTGAAGAACACTAATATTTATCTGTACTAGACTAAATTTCTTTATTATTTTAAATCCCAAAGTGATTACTCTTAAATCTAACTTTTTCTTAAATTTGCCACGTGAGAAATGTTTGCTTCATTAATGTTACAATTTGTGGGTCACATTTCAAAAGAAAGATAAAAATAATTTTTGAAATAGTGTGTAATGCTGACATAAACACAGTTAACTTATATTTTTGCAGCTTCCAGGATTGTTTCACTTGTATAAAGCAGTAAAAGTATTCTGCCCTTTCCATTTTTCTCGTACTATAAGAACCAAGAAAGCAGGAATTTGTTTAGCTCATTGGCTCCATTTATCCTGAGCCAAGACCATGATCTTGGAAACCCTTTAACTTGGCTGAATCCAGTACAAAGTTCTTTTCAAAAAGCCAGTGCAATTAGAACAACACAGTGTATATTCAGTCTCAAAATTAAGACGATAAAAGTTTCAAACAGCTAGAACTGAAGCACAGAGTATCATGGACTCAGACCTTTAATCAGCCAAACACAAATCCTAATTCCACTAGTTTTTGATCAAATGAAGAATTGTGTAGTTGAGGACAGCACTAAGAAAACACTATTCTGCCTTTTTGCAAATGGGCAGAACAGTTATCACAGAAAACAAGGAAACATAATGGAAGAAGGGTAAGTTTTACGCAGTCCGGCCTCAGGAGCTTCTCTAAATACTCCAGACAGAGTGATACTATAACACAAGCAATACCCTTTGCACTTTCTATTTTATCACTGGTTATTGCTAAGTGATGATACACATTTGCTAACCCAATTGGCACCCTGCAGAGTCTGTTTTGAAATCCAGTGCTTCATTTTTGAAGCTGTTTGTTCCCAAAAAGCTCTCCTTCACTGCATATCTAGTACATCAAACACATGAATAAGATACTCTCCTCATTTTCTACGAAAACGTCTGTAGTTGGTATTTTTATAAATTACAGCACTTACGAAAATCAAAGAAATCAATTTGAGTACTAAGGACTCTAGGTCATTATGTTTCATTTCACTTTCTAAATTGTTCGCTTGTTGTTGAAGGTACATTTTTGTTTTGTTGAGCAAAGGTAGGAATTCTCAGGCCTTATTAAAAGATAATTTTAGCAGTGCTCAGATTGAGAGTAGAGTAGTAGTTTCTTTCATGGATTTTGTTTGGGGCTTTTTTCAGCCATTCATAAAAAGTGATTTCAGAAGTTACTAGTTAGTAAGTAGCTAATTAAGTTCATTTCCCTTAGCCATTGCCATGTTTTTCCCTTAGAATACTTAGTCCTGGAAGTTGAAATGTTTATGCAGGTAGTCAAATATAATAAAATCTATACACATTAATAAAATGTATATACACCTTTTACAAAATAGAGGATTATATGAATTGTATTGAACCATGTTCCTTTCGTTCTTTTTATTTGTGCCACATACATACTTAACATACTATTTCAAAAGCAAAATTATTAAAAGGTCTATATGATTTGTAAGGAGAATGTATCTCTACAAGAAGTGCAAAATGCTGCAAGTTGCAAAATACTGACTCATTAAACTACAGCAAAAACAAAGTTTTGAATGCTTCAGCTTCAGAAACTGAAATTACTTTTAAATTAAGTAATTGATTACACATTTTCATACCAAGCATTTGTAAATAAAGGGTTCTATCCAATTTTATCTGTGGCCTTCCCAGCCCTGCAGACCTTTGGAGAAACATGGACACTGGCTGTGAAATAATTTTGATTTGTCAAATGATCTTGGAAACCCTTTAACTTGGCTGAATCCAGTACAAAGTTCTTTTCAAAAAGCCAGTGCAATTAGAACAGCGTAGGGGCAATTTGCCCAGTGAGGGGCAAAGTAGCAGAGGGGGCAAAACCTGACAGAGGCTCGTTTCTCTTAGGCAGTTCCCCAATATTCTCTACGTTTGCATTTGCCTGTTGCTTTGAACACTTGACATGACATTTGGAACATCACTGTATTTGGCAGGGCTGTGATCTGTAAGTAACTGCAGAGGCAAATTTGAGTAATCTCATAGGTGGCTTGTTAAGTTTTATTTGATCTTGCTGACTTATTTACACGCGTACAAACATGCTTGTTAGATGACACCACTGACTTCTTGCACTTTCCCTCAAAAAGTCACTGTAGCAATAGCGTCCTAATAATATTGTCCTGTCATGTTCTGTAAGGCAGTTGTGGAGGAGGAAAATAGCAGTAATGGAAGCTGCCGACATTTTGCATTGGCTTTCTTCTCATCTGAAATTCTTTTTATTTGAGTAGGTCTTTAAAGTGCTCAAAGCTTAGTGCCTGCATTAACATGCCTAAACATTGTCTGATACCTGATAAGGAGAGTCAATAGTGCTTAGTCACATCTTCACCTGGGCTCCTATGAGGTGTACAATATTATTTTACATTCATTAGTCACAACTGAGCATTCAAATTGTAATGGAAAGCTGTGTGTTTTCTTTAAGGAAGAGCTTGAAGTGATGTCCTGAGAGGAGCTAACCTCCTTCTAATGTGGTTCCTCAGGAAAACTGATCACACTTCCAAAAAATTATACAGATACTTCAAGTTTACGGAAGTACTCTTCTTATGTAGTTTGATATACGAAAAAGATCTCATCTCCTTCACACTACAGTGTGACTCAGATCCATTCATCCAGCACTTCTGGTCTGTTGTCTCTGGGCTGTTAGAGTGATTGAGAATCTAGCTGATAGAGATTCACAGAACTTTTAGGAATGTCAAAAATATAAAAGTTTTTGGTGATTTACTCCCTCTTTTATTTCTTTTCAAGGCATTCAGTTAGCATAAAAATAATGATTATTACATAAATTAAAGTTGTTGCAATTCAGCTGTAGGGATTGGGATTCAATGCCAGTGAAGATAGATCAAGGTTTTAAAAAGTATCTGCTGTAAATTAAAAACAAATGGTTGAAAGTATTTTGCAGACCTCTCTCCCACAGATTGTATATTCCATTTTCCAAATTAAATCTAAGAGAGAATATTACTTTATTGAGATTTATGGAATAATTTCTTTAAAAATTCCAGCAATATGAGAATGCAGGCAGACACCGACAGCGAACAAAAATAAGTGTCAGCTACTAAGTGGTTTCATCTTTTGGAGGGTTTTTTTTTTCGGTAATGGGAAAAATTAATTCTGACTGGTTTTTAAAACTAAAATTATATATAAACCATTAAATTAGGGACAGATCATTTGTCCAATTTTAACTGCAAAGGGCATAAAACGGGTGGAAAACATGATAATATACCAGCGCGCCGCTGGAGGAAGTGTTCCTCCCACAATCCAACTTGCTGATCCTGTCTAAGGAATAGGATTTAAGAGCTTGTGAGAAAATGTGTGTAAGAGAATATAGAGGAAAATTGTTCTGTGGCATCTAGGGGAAGTATATATAGGAATAGCAGTTGGGCTGTATTAACTATGAAAGTATATATGTTATTCAATTTTTAACTTCTTTCAAGACAAAGACATGACCCATTTTCTGTAAGGGGTACAAGGGATGTAACACCAGAGGAAATCATATAGCTCTGATGGACAGGAAAGTACACAGAAGTCTCAAGGACACAGTACTGTCTTTGAGAGCTCCAGTACTTCGTGGGTTCCCTGAAGTATTCTAGGATCTCATTACAGATTTTGGGGTGTCCAAGAGCTTGAAGGGATGATGAATCTTGGAGCCTTAGTGGACTGTTAAACCTCCTCCCATTAAAGAAAAACATGTGGTTGAAACTGTGTTGGCTAAAAACCATGGAATTTTCTGCGTAACTTTATTCCTTCTTTGCCATTTTCTGTTGGATATCGTGATCTGCCTGTTATATTTCAGCAAGCGCAATAATTTCCTTTTAATTAGATAATTACCATGTTATTCATTGGTCTTGATCACTTCTAAATTCAGCTTTTGGTTTTAACAAATGCAGTTACAGAGGATGATGGATTTTTACATTTTTAAAACAGCTAAATGTTCAAAAAGGATTTGTACACATAACAAAATTAAAGTAGGGATTATCTAGCACTGTGTGTGGGATACAGCTATAATCTATACAGTGCATGGAAAAGAAACTGGCATTCTCAATTGCGCTGCACACATCTCTGTAATAACAGGGTAAGAGGCATACAATTTCATGGAACACCCACAATGAAAATTATTCTTTCCAAACAGAGAATTGTTTTGGAATAAGTGAGGTTAATTGGCACCATGGGATTCCTCTCAAGGAAACACAGAACATTAAAATCTACACATGTGCATGTAAAATGATAAAGTATTATCTTCTTTCCCCTCTCAGCTCCTCAAATCTAAGGCACGCTACCCAAAATCAACAGAAACGATTATGTTTTGTTGATTCAAATTTCCTTAGAATAAACTGGCAATTCTTCATCTGGTCAGCTAACAACCTGAAAGTCACTGCGCTGTTCCACAATTGCTAGCTGGGGTATGGTTATCTAGTGCAGCCTCGCACACAAAAATAGAGGTCTCCAGAGCTTTTGGCACAGGCTTTTCGGAATTGTAAGAATCCTTCTTTTCTGTGCAAGCAGCAGAGCTACGGGGTGGTAAGATACAGCCTCTTTCAAAGGACTGTTGTGCCCCTTTTAGGATTAGAACCAAAATCTGCAAATGGTTAATGGGAAATCCAGGCACATTTCACTGTCCTCGGTTATAACACTGGTTGTGTTTTACAGTTTCTGAATACAGTTGAAGTATATTAAGTCCTCACAAAAGTATTATCACCCTCTCAAAAATCGTAAAGAACTTATCACTAATAAAGAAAAAAGTCTTCCTTTTCATGAAGAAGGCTGAATTCTGACGCAGGCTGTTGTGCTCCATTGTGTCTATCTCATTAACGTTTAAGGTCATTATAAACAAGGACATTTTACTTGATTTATCTTTAAAATGTCCTGTACTTTCCCATTTGGCCCGTTTGCACACCTTAACCATTATTTCTTTCCTAGTTTTCTGCCCCAATTATGTCAAGACACATTTTAAACCAATTAATTGTGATTCCTAGTGGGCATGTCACAGGTGAGGTGTGGCCTCGGAAATGACGTCTGTTGTGCCACAAGCCTGACTGCAGCTCTTCTGATCTCTTCAATGAGTGAGAAACCCCCGTGTCCTATGACCCCACATGCCTTCACATGCAAGTCCTCAGTTGAGGAATACTCTTCATCACTTCCCTCTCTGTGGTCTCCAGTGGAAAGCTGAGATGTTTACTGGTTGCCTTGTCATTTTTGCAACCGCATAGACAATGTAGCATTTCAGTTTCTCACTAAAGACATCCTAAAGTCATCCCTTTCCTAATCTGAAAGAGGAGTTCCAGGACACCAAAGAATACCCCAAAACATATCATGGTTATATGCCAGTAATGTTATTTCCCTTGCCACTCTGTCTGGGCCTATGAACGTATCTTAAATGCCTTACCATTTAATTAGTCTTAGTTAGAAATACAGCAGCAAGACAGCAAATAGAATCTGCACTCAGCATCAGTGGAATTAATTGTAGAATGAAATTAAAATTGTATCTTACACTGTTTATAATAGGATATATGTAATATTTATATTCTAACATTGTTATTTTAGAGGACTATCCCTATTCGTCATAGACAGATGGGAGCTTGGTCTGGCAGAATACAAAGGTTTTACTTTCCAGAGTTTTCATAGACAATGTTTCTGAGTAACTGAAGAGTTGCAGGATCGTTAGGTTGAAGAAGGAAGAAATTTAGATAGGATCTCCTAATTCTGCTTCCAGTCCTAAAGCCTGGAGAGAAGTACTTCCTTCCACTGCTCCCCTTTCTCACCATGCATCGAAATAGTCCCTTGTTTGGGAGAAATTTGTCACAAATTGAGTAGCCACTATAAGTTTGGCTTTCTAGGGAACAGAGAGCAGAAGATAACCTTTGCCGAGATTATAAACTAGTGGAGGAGAGCCCAGCTTGCTCTGAGATGTCAAGGCAAAGAAGAAGTTCAAGAAAGGTTTATTGATTTCACCCTCATCCACATAAGAATTCATAGGAAAATAAGTTGATTGAAATTGCTGGACTTGGATGGGAGGATTAGCATGAACTGTGTGAATTGTGGGTCTTTTTTCAGTAACGTAAATCCTGCGGGTATCAATGGACAGTTTATGTGTTAACTTACGTCTGTACATCAACATGATGCAAAAAAAATGTATGTATCCACTGTCAAGAGGAATATGTGAGAAGTTTTATCAATGATAGAATTGAGCATACAATTCAGCAAATAACACAAACAATCTTGATTCTATTTACACACTAAGTTTTAAATAGGTGTTGTCACTGGTTTATTGTAGTTTTCTGTAGCGGCACTCCACACTGCAAAGGCTGGACAACCTATCATAAGCTCCTTTCAACATGCTCTGCCAGTGCTGGAGGAAGTGGTATTTTTTTCAATTTCTTTATTTGTATTTCATATTGAAAGATTTGAGTAATATGTATTCCTGTGATTAAATGTTACGTTGTGATAAAAACATAGAATCATAGAATCGTTTTGCTTGGAAGAGACCTTTAAGATCATGAGGTCCAACCATTAACCTGGCACTGCCAAGTTACCATGAAGGCATAGTAAAAGTTTCACTACTAATCCTGCATTCCTGCAAAAACACGCCTATGGTGACAAGGTGCTCATTTGAGCCTGAGAAGCTCTGAAATAATTGGCACACAGCAGCATAGTTAGCATATTTAATAGCTGATGGTCTACTTTCATGGTCTTATACTGAATATATGAATTCTTATGGGTGGAAAATGGGTCTACTGCGTATGTTCCACAGCACTCTTCACGGCATCACTGATTCCTGCCTGAATCACTGGATCACTCATGAATAAGAGTTTGCAGGACTGAAACTACTTGTGCTCTGATATGAAAACTAACCAAAATACAGTAAGGAATATATCTAACTTTTAACTCTTCTTAAGACTAATTCTTGGAAATTTGCTGAGCATACACTTAAAATAATTGTTGTCAGGTATTTATTTTTTTCAAAGAAAATTGGCTGTTAAAATATATACAAGGAATTATATAGGAATATGGCATTTAAAAAATTGGGAATTAAAAAAATCCATATAAAACTAGTCTTACTGATTAATTTAAAAGTAAGATGAAATAAAAAGGTGATTATGGCTTAGGATTTAGGGAAAGTTTCTGTTAAAATCTGTTTCTCACAAGGAAAACCATAGTCTTAAGAGTACAGAAGAAGGTGAAGGAGGTCAAGGAGTCTAACTCATATATTCTTAACGGTAATCTCCAATACCATTTCGTTGAGATTTTCTATCCCTTTTCCCTTCCTTTCCCTCCCCTGCCCTGCCCTTTCCTTCCTCAGAGGCTTTGCCCTTTATCACAGTATTCCCGTGAGATGTACTACAAATATTTTATTACTAGCTCAAAAAAAAAAAAAGAAAAAAAAAAGAAAAAAACCAAGATCCCTACACAAGTACAAGTGGTAATTCCATAACAGCAGTTTTAAGGATATGAATTTTGTAGGGGTTTCTACTCTAGGCAAAGTGCAACAGAATGCAGTCATCCTTGCCCGCTGCACAATTTATGTCAGCAGATACAGTAGAGCTACACCAGCGCTTGGTCACAATCATTAAAAGCAGCAATAAACTGAAAATAACTTAAAGATCAGAGATGACAAGCAACTGACCGTGAAATGCAACTGCAGTTCCATACCTAAAGAGCTAATTCAGTCAGTGGATTTGTAAGTAGAAAACTACCATGTAACTACAGGGACTTGATTTTACCATTGGCAGTAGTTAGATATAAACTTGGCTACTTTGTACGGTTCTGAGGTCCTTCATTTTAAAGGGATGTTGGGAAAGTTGAATGATTGCAGGGAAGGATGGCAAAAATGATTTAAGAACTAACAGTTGCAGCCCTAGAGCTATTTAGCTTTTCAGAAAGTATCTTGAAAGGTGATTGTAGCATTTAACTCCCAGGATAAGTGGTAGGCTCTTCCTTTTTTGTTGTTGCCAAATCATACCTTCATGCCTTCCCTTCCGAACAATCCATTTTAGACCAATATAGCTTAGACTAATACATGTTATTGGGCTCAGGAGACAAGAGAGTGAGTGAAAATTGATGTAATATGTTGTGCTACGTTTTATGGCGGCTGCTACTAATACAAAGGTTTCCAAATCTCAGGAAATAATACAGTTAATAAGATAAAATAGAGCCCCAGGAGTAAGGAATTTGGAGAACTGCTAGACCATTCAGCATTTTTTTGTAAGTTAGGTACAATCCTCGAGTACAAGGTGACTGATCTTGTAATAATAACATATTCATCACTGTTACATCTCAAGAAATCATTAAATTCAAGTATTTAGAATGATTTGATCCCTTTTTTTTTCTGCTGAGTGCATCATGGGATAAATTCATATTTGCCTGATACTTTTAAAACATTTAATTATTTTGCCTAACTTTTTGACACTAGATTCAGGTACATCAGGACTACTTTTTCTTGATAACTGATTAAGGTCTCCTTAAACATCACCGAAATCAAAGTATTACCAATACTTTCAATAGCTTCTCATTCAAACTTTCCACCTCTCTTCTACTTGGCAATAGTTTAAAACAAAAAGAAAATAACAGTAGTGAAAATCAGTCTGAAAGAAAAATTGGGTACTAGTATTTTCATTAAAAATTTGTCTTTGCTACATAACTTTGAAGGAACAACTGGAAAATGTTGCTCTGTAACTAACAACTCTCTTCGCCACAACATGATGGAGCAGTACATCACCAGAACAGGGAAGCAGACTTTCAGGGCTTTTTTTTCTGGTAAATGCTTATTCTTTTCTTCTACATACCTGCCACATACTCAGGGTACTTTGTAATATTAATGAGCCCAAATGATGGAATTAGTATTTTCTCCACTACACTGGGCTATATATTCCTAAATAATTGAGCCCGGGTGCATGCCCTAGATTTGAGTTCCAGGTGCATGTTTCACTCTTGTCCTTACTCAACTTTGGGGCAAGACTGAGGTGCTCGGCTTCCTTCTTTTCACTGCATTCTTGAGATAGGGAAGAGAAGACTAAGGGTGACAGGAGGGTACTGCTCCAACTTGGCCAAGTGCCCAATCCATCCACACATACTACAATATTTATGTGGCCAGTGTGACATAAAATACATTGGAGAGGGCCACAGATGTTGAATTAGCAACTTCTTGAATTAGCAACTTCTTCATTAAGATGCATTCATGGCTTACGACAACTAAGTTGAAAAATAGAAGATCAAAAAAGCATTCCTGCTAACTGTGCTGTCAAAGAGGATTAGAAATTGGGAGATGTGCGGAGAGAAATTGTTTCTTAAGCTCTTCAGAGCTTTTTTTTTTTTTTTAATCTTCAGGAATCCTGCATCTAATTTTCTCTTCAGTAGGGCCTCTAGGAAACACAAGCTACCATCACCCATTCATGGCATCTCTCTCCGTTATGAAATACTTCTACATGCTTGTGCTAATTCCTTCTGAGATGCTGGCAGCATATAAAATTATCACTTCTTCTCTTTCATTTGAACTCCTTAAAATTAAATCACATAACTGTCGGTAGATTTTACTGCAGGAACAATTTTTGAAACAGAGACCTCAATGACTTCAATGAACATTAAAAGCCAATGGACCAATAAAACATATGCACCAGGTTGTACCACTCTTCTTATTTAATTTCCATTGATATCCACAGACCTTCACAGGGATGACTGACAAGAAGCAACTCCAGATAATCCTATTTATGTGCTTAGGTTAGCAAGACCAGTGAAGAAGCTCTACAAGCTTGCTCGCAGCAGCGTTAGGGGCTGAATTTCATCAACACAGGGACCATTAGTTCCATTAGAGGAACAAACCAGCATCCTTTCAGGAGGGTACCAGTGCTATACAATGCAGTCACCTCTCTTCCGCTGTTTTTGTATATTGTTTTCCTACTTATCTGACTGCCAGTGCTGTTATGAGTAAAATGATGTTAGTGAGATCAGAACTAAAGTCCAGGATTGTTTGTATGAATGAAATATGCCATTTCTGTTTCTTGGTTATGTCAGCCTCAAGATAATTATAAATATATTCTTTAGAATATCATGCAACAGATTTGCTGCTTTGTGACAATCCAATGATTTTATCACTCCTAAATTTCCTCTTTACATTAGAAAAAGGAGAAAAAATCAACCACCACTAGTTTACTCCACCTATCAACATTAAAAATGTCTTATTGGGATAGCTGTCCAAAACACTTTTCAGGGGCATCAATTTAAATTACCTTTCATTTAACCAGAGCTGCATAATCATTATTATTATTTACCAGATACAATATATACCTGTAAAAGCTGGAAAAATATTTTTACTATTGTCACTAGAGTTAAGTATTTGTTCGTATTTCAGGTACAAACAAAAAAGTAACAGAAACTATTTTCAGACACCTGTGTATAAAAGAGAAAATTTTCACACTTATTTTTATGGAAAGAAAATCGCTTGCCTTTTCTTGCTACCATTGCTTCAAGGTTGGAAAAGAGTTGAACTGTTTTTGTTTACTTCAATGAAGAATCTCTGTGTTAATTCAAGAATAACATTATATGGATGATGGTATTCAGGAATTGACTAGGTATTTGGGTTAATATCTATGAATCAGCGTAAACAAACAGAGAACTCAAAAAAGGCAACATGTTACCATGGCAAAACACTTCACTGGAACATATGGGCCTGAGTTTGATCAGGAACAACTAAAAATTAATTGATTTCATTTTACTTTTTCACTTACACCACTATATGAGAAGAATCAGGCACATCAAGGAAATGTATACATACAAATTCATCTACCTTACACTATGAGCATTTCTTGAGTAGGCACCGAGGACACACTCAGCGATTCTCTTTGCATGTGGATGCAGTGTTTTAGATGCATTTTTTTAATTCCTAGCTATACACTATCTGCACTGCCTGCTCGAAAATTGTCTGTCCACATAGTATTCTCCAGTACTGAATTCTACTTTTAAAGTGTTTAAGAGATAAGTAAAATCAAATACCCTTCAAGTAGTATTTTGATGGAATAATTGCTACTGTTGTCACAGCGATCTTGCATCCTTGTAGGTAAAAGACCATGGACAATGATTATAAGAACCAGACTGCAGGGGATAAACATAAAAATGTTTAAGAACCCTTGTCTTAAAACAAACATTTGGATTATGTGGGGTTTGTTATATTCTATTTATTTATTATGTTAAATAATGTACTCATTCCTCAAATTCTTGTGCTTTCCCCTTTCTGTTTAAGAGCTGGAGTAGTGCTTCTAGGCACATTCCCTTTCTCCTTACCTGTGAAGTACATAAAGCGTCCGTTCTTGCCAGCCTGCCTTAAACACTGCAATACAATTATCCTCAGTCACTGAACTGTTATCTCAGGGAATTGAATTAGACTTTCGAGCTCAGAGAACTTTACACAATTATTTACACAAAATGTGATAGTTGAAACAGAATTTAGAGTATTATATGATGGTTAGGGTAGTAAGGAATAAAAGATCAGGTCGCTGATTTAAAACAGAACTAAAAGTTGAATCTGAATCTCGGGGCAGCTGTTGAGAGTCTTATCAACCAGGCTATTGCCTATTCAGGAGCATGGAACGTCAGTTTTCCATTTAGCCTTGCCTCTAAGTCCCAGCTCTAAAAGTTTGTTTGGGACCGATAGCAGTTCCGTGGAAAGTTTCAGCGTCAGTTTTTCACAAGTACAAACTATCAGAATCTTCAGTTAAGAAATATGAAACAGCCTTATATTGATGTTCAAAAATACCCCTGATAAGTCTCTTCTGTTTTGGTATCTCCAACATAATAGTTACCTACAGAGGCAGAAAGGGAGGTGTTCAGGCAATGACAGAATCATATAAATTGGTTCTTTTCCTGAAAAAGGTGTCATATATTTTGTTTCTCTCTCTCTTTCAACACAAATCAAAAATCTCTGAGATATCCTCTCAGAAAAGACTATCTGAAATTGGCTTATTGCCCTTATAGCTGAAACACAAAATTATTAATTAGCATGTGCTATGCATTTTAAATCAACATAGTTTGTCACAATTATTATTTAAGATTACTCTGTCAAGAGTATGTCAATAAGTCTTTCATCCACGAACACTTTATGATATGCAGTCCTGACTGTTCTAGGCAAAACCAGGTAACACTTTAAATTTGATATATATATATATATATATGTGGATTTTACTTGCATTACTACTCTAAAATGCGACAAGAAATCAACATGGAACAACAACATCTAACAACATTTCCAAAGTAAAATATCCCCCAATAGACTTACGAGTTTTCCAGCAGTACTTACCTCATACCTAGATGTAATATCTTACCTCTACCCTCCAGTGTATTCCCATCATTGCCCAGTCACCATTCCCTCCCCTGACCATGGAAGTTTTCCCATTAAACACGATGAAAGCTGTTGAACCAACCCAACCACACGTCTGAATTTAGAGGTTCAGTCATTTTTTATGTGTATCTCAAACACATACCGTTTTAAAGCAGCCTCCCAGCAAGGGTAGCTTGTGCCATGTTTGAGGTTGGGCCAAGAGGGACTGAGCACTCCTGTCCCTCTCCCGGGCGTCCCTGAGCACTCCTGTCCCCTGGACACTCCTGTATCCGGCTCCTGGGACATCACTGAGCACCCACGGGTCAGGGGATGCCCTGAGCCAAACTTGCTCCCACTGGAATCACAGCAAAACTTGGCTGAATTCAGTGGGATGGAATTGAGCCCAAAGGATGAAAATACAAAGATAATGCCGTGGGATGCTAGTGTTGGATAGTTTCTTCTGAATTTAAAGTGAGGGAAAAATGAAGGGAAAGAGAAAAACTGTGATGACAGTTATAAGACGCTATGTTTTCCCTTCCTGAAACAAGGAAGTTTTCACTTCTTTGCCAGATAGAACTGTAATGTCTGTGGTCATTAGTCTTCTTTTCTATTATTTAAATTAAAATAGTTTCTGAAAAAAGTTTCTTCCCTTTTTCCCCTCACACAGGCTAAAATATAAACAGATAAGTAAAAAATCCAACCTTTATTCCACTTTGAACAAGCTTGTGTATATCCAAAAAAGGTTCCTTGAGTATGTCTCCTTCAGGACTGAAAATCTTCACGTATCCTTCTTTCTCAAGAATAAAGAGCCGATGGGATCCATCCCCACAATGTACCGCTCCAACAGGCTGCCTTAGTCCACTTACAACCTCCTGAATGCAGAAGCAGTTGTGCTTGTGTTTTCTAAAAAAATATTAAAAAATAGTGAGACATTTCTTTTTTCTCCAAACTATGACACAACAAAGTCCCCAAAAGATAAAATGATTGTTCTGCAGTGATATTAAAAACACGGTTATACAATCCAGAATAAATTATTTCCTTGACAGTATGCAAGCAGATAATAATGAAAATCAGTTTGAATGTCACTTGAGCAAAATTTAGTTTGTATACAAGAAAGAGGAAATTAATTCATCTTAGATCTGAAATGCAGAGGAATAGGAGAGGAAAAAACGGTAGAAAAAAGAGAAAACAATTTATAAATATAATTCTATAGATGAATATTCTGCTGTAAATTTACTGTAAAACACAGTAAATTCCAGCCATTTGACAAAATCTGGCTTCTAAAACCCATTTAAAAATAATGACTTATTATAGGATAATCTAATTTAGCTATTTTCACAATGAAAAATACATGAATGAAATAAATTGAAAATCATGAAATAAATACTTTACTAATAAACTTACTGTAGTTCTTTAGTAATATTAAATTCAGGTAGAAGTGACTTCTTAGAAGTATGTATGATCCACAGGGTGGACCATAACCAAGATCCACAGGGTGGATCAAACCGGGATTCTAACACCTTTTCAGCAACGCAAATATCAAATGGCACTGAAATATTGAAGCTGATGTAACTTTCTCTTTCGATGTACACTAGCAGCAGCAAAAGAAAGTAACATCTGGAAAGCACAGCTGCTGAGCATAAGCACACACTGAGCTGTTTCACTGTGAAAACCACAGGCTTTGCTAGGGGTTTTTTTCAGATTAAACAACATTTATCTTTATGAACCTGCTGATCTCTTCCTCTTTGTCATATTCTTCCATGTGGTCCAGGGAGTTAGAAGCTGGCCCTCGCACTTGTTTTCTTGGAAAATCTGGAAAGCATACACCACCATCTTTTCTTGCATAGTAAAAGCAAAACTCATCAGCTGTAGTTTGGAGAAAACCTTAAAAATGCAAAAGAGCATACAAATATTTAGTGTGTTGTCATGTCTGCAGTTTTGTGCCGTCAAACTAATCTTTAAATAGATTATATATTGAGTGGAAAAAGAAGTCATTTTAAACAAAGTGCTATCTGCAAAAAAGGCCTGCCCTGAATAAATACAAACTGAGTATTACCTTTTACAGTTTATTCATCTGTATTTGTATTAAACCTCATTTTCAGTGTGCTTAAATAATAACAGTAATTCATTCCAAATGATGCTACAGTTCACTTATTAAAAAATTGGGAGACAAAGTTCAGAGTTGAGGCTGTGATACACTTTTCCCTGATTTTAACCTTATTAATTGTGTAGTATCTGCTGTAAAATAGCTTGAGCGGCTTTCATTTAACTTTTTTTGTTTAAAGGGGCTTGTTGTAGTAAAAATCTCAGTGAAAGACATGCAGGCAAGACTTTGTGGAATGCTGGCAGCAAAGGACATCAGTCGGAGAGGTGAATAATTAGTTGTCTCAGAAAGCGAGAAGTGCTTCTGAAAACTGCACGGTGTTGCCATGCAGTTGGCCTCTGGCTGGCTCCTGGCATTAGACTGGGTGAAGACAGTGTCCCACCATGAGGTCTCCTTCCTCAGCCCCCATTCCCTGGAAAGGGGGGTATGGCACATGCTGCACTCTAGCTGGCTTTAAACTGGCTCGGGTGAAAGGTGGTCTTTAGGTTTTAGGTTGAAATGGGAAGGAGTTTGAAGACCCAGGGAAACAAGAAGTTGGTAAAATGAGAGCCTTTGAGGAAAACCCTGCCGCTACTGATACTGCACTATGTTTAATGACAGCAAAAATATCTCTTTCTGTCTGCAAACCTACTTCTAGTCATTTCTATCCAGTTTTTAATCACTAGTATTAAATCTAAGAAGATAGAATTTGGCTAGTTATACATGTCCTATTTTACTAAAACAGATGTTAAGATAATATGTCTTAAGTTACCTTCGTTCCTCTTTGCGTTATTGGCATACTGTCTGAGGATGTACTATGGTCCAGAACATAACTCATAGAATACACAGAATTAGCACTTAATCGGAATTAGAGGCCTAATTTATGCATGGCTTTACCACTTGTGAATAATGCAGTAATCCATAGATCTTGGCCATAAAACCTCTGGCTTACAACGTACAATAAGAGCTGATCAGGGACAGCTGTGTTTCATTGGAAAATGCCAATTTCTTAAAAGCAAAGCTCTTTCAGAAACATTATCAGTTTTGACAAAATTTAGTTAACATGAAGTTTCTGGTCCAAACTCAAACTTCTGGTCTAAATGAAAAAGAGAGAAACAGACAGCAAACCTCATATCATTATACTCCAATGTCTTGTAATTAGGGTGTTTCATTAGGAAGAGGAATATTCAGGTCAATGCCCCTCATCTGTCAGGCAAGAGTTTGACCCTAAGTCTCCCATTTCCCAAGTAAATGTCCTAAGAACGACTTTATTAGCTATCCTGGGGTGGTCTCTCTGTGGCTTTCTTCATGGAAAATTTCGAAAGAGTTCAATTTCTTCCTTATGTGGAATAGGAAAATTTTTTAGATCCCAGAATTTTTGTGGAGTGGAAAGCCTTTCCCACCCAACTATACTTCTTTTCATATGCATCTTCCTTTAAAAATATTGGAAAAATAATATGACAAAGCCTGCCTTTGGTTTCTATAAAATAATCTCTGGAAACACATGGTAGTATGTTGTGGTGTGAAAGTTTAATTACCATGATTTGGAGCTTCAGTAAATATCATCTCTGAGGAGCTGGTTTTAATTTATAGTAGTTATTTGGAGAAAATGGGAGATATAATTTCAAGTGGAACAACTGAAGAGGAACTCCGATATAATCACAGAGTAGTATTCCAAGGCTTGTAGATATAATGCCAAAATCAAAGGTAATCTAAAATCTTGCTGTTGAATTATTTGACTTAAGAATACAGAGTTTTGTCTTTAATAATTTATTTCTCTAGGCATAGAAGGTCATTCGAGAAATACAACAGCAAATTAGAGGTGTACAATTTCGAAGAATTTCTAGAATTTTCCAAGTGTACCATCTACTGTTTACTAAAGATAAACTACTCTTGGCTTGAATGTTATTTTTAGTCAGAAAAACTAAAAGCATATTATGATCATATTGTTTACTCGGTACGTGTTCATCTCAAATAACAATCAATCAGATGCAAACTCACTTGACTAATGCCTTATGCGATGCCTTTTCTTATATGTAAGACTAATCCCTTTTCCTTATGAAATATTTTATCATGCACTTAAGTACGTGTTGCACTGCAGTTGCCTTCTGCTATTTAGCAAACCCATCAGCAGGTTCCAACAAAGGATAAGGCTTACGTTCCATTTTTGTTAGAAATGCTCATAAAAAATGCGGTTTGAATTAAACTATGAAAATCAGTCAGTAAATTGCTAAAATGTTGCGTTACTGGGAGGAATGTAACCTCTGTAAATACAGTTTCACCTGTGTATTAGGGATGGAATTTTGTTCTCTAAAAAACACAGTAACTTACAAAAATAAAAATCTGCTTGTGTTATAGAGGCTAGATTCAGCATACTAACAGCTTCACTTACAGACAGTTAGAAAAACATTTGCTTCTACTCTCCTATCTGCTTGTAGCCATTTCATGTTTTCCTTATCGTGCTTAAATTTTAAGGTCTTTAGTGCAGAGTTTGCCATTTTGTTCGGTGTTTGTACAGTGTCCAGAATGGTCCCTGACAAGTGCCCCTAAGCACTCGAATTGTTTGGAGGGGAAGAAGAAAAAAAAAGATCATTTTGCTCAGTCTGGGTTTATTCAAATACAGCTCTGTCACTGTCCCCTATGAGAACTGTGCCTAATAAGGACTGCTACATTTGGTCCTGTGTGAATTTCCGTTCTTATTACTTTATTTCAGAAGACTCAGACATATCATTACAAATTTCCTACCAGCTGTGTATGTGTTGACAGAGCAGTGCCCATGTTAACAAAGAAAACTGAAATCACAAAGGAAGATTAAACTTAATGTTTTTAAGCGTTGTACATGTCAGATTTTGCACGGGCTTGCATTTCTGTGCTTTTAAAACTTTCTGTCTTGCAAACAAGAATCAAACTACAGACTTGTCAGGTAGAGCAGTTACAGTGAAGGCTTTCTGTGTTCGCCTTTATAAAAAACTGTGGAATAAGTAAGTTGCATGATTTCAAGCCTTTTCAAAGGAAAACTCCTGCTCTCAGCTGATCCTCACCTCCTCTCTCCACTTGTCTTTGCGATCAGTTATTCCTCACATTGTATCTTCCTTCCTAGCCTACCTTCACCAAATTCTGCTTTGCTGGATTCCTTGCTTGCCCCCCCCGCCTCTTCTCTTTGATATACAACTCAGATGTTGTGGTAGCGTTTGTCCCTCTCTTTACAGCAAGTCGAGTTCCTATTTGCTCCCTTCCTTGTTTGCATCGCACACGGGATTGAGTATCATCCACTCATCTGAGTAGACCTACACTGGCTTAGACAGCACCTGGAAATCAGGCTCACCTCCTTTACTCCTGCATACAGTTCAGTATCGTGTAAAAGAAGCAGTTTCCTGGTTTGGGGTTTTTTTGGGTTTTTTTCTGATTTGCGCTTTTGACAGCTAGATGTGAATTTTTCCACAAAACGCACATTCTCCTCTCTCTTCGCAACTCTTGGTGAAAACTAAGTCAAAGATGTGATTCCAGGTTGCTTCTTTCAAAATGTAATCAGTTCAGTGGTAGCTCACATCACTTCCTACTGGTTTTCAAGTGACCAGTGGCCCCCTTCTTATACTCGCACATTGCACGTACCTGCACACAGGCAGTGCCAGGGTTAATCCCCTCAATGCTCTTGTTAGCAGGAGTGACATTATAAGCCACTATTATTTTCCTACGTTAGAACTTCTGAAAGTTTTGTGTGGGTTGCAGAATTTCTTGGATTTCCAGCATTTTGGGCTGGAGTGCCCCTGTTTAAAGTTAAAAAGAATAATATTGCGTATCCCTTCTGGTAATGCCCGGATTCAGATTTGGGCCTGGATCTGAATTCACCCACAATCATCTGGAATGATTTTCTTCAAATGAAAATAATGGAGGGCACGTAGTTCAAAATCTGTCTTATGTCCTCAGATGGCAGAATGCACCATGGCTGTGGCACAAGTTTGTTCCTTAGAATACGTCTCTTCAGCTGGCATGGATCAAGTTTCTGCTCATGCCCAAAGGGAGAATCAGCCGTGCCTTTCTTTACTAGCTGTATTAACAATAAATATTAGATGGTTTTCTCTACTATCCCTGGGACAGCCCCAACAGGGAGACAGGACGCATGATATGGAGGATGCCCTATACTCTCTCTACCTGGCCGAATGTGGTGACTTAAGGAGTAGGGGACAATGACGGACAAGTTCCTGCCCGGTGCAGCAGGCACGTCTCCTCTGTGACTATGCCACCTTCCCAGGCGCCCTTGCATAATAGGTATGAGGCTGCACAAATGGAACCGAACAAAAATGAGGACAATGGTTCATCTAGCTTGGAGGTGTTGCCAAGGTTAAGTCAGCCTACGCCTTGTGTCAAAACCACTTCCATAAAGAAAAAAAAAGACAGGTTATTGTCATAGGAGACTCTCTCCTGAGGGGAACAGAAGGCCCAATATACAGACAGGACCCACTTCTTAGGGAAATCTGCTGCCTCCCTGGGGCCTGGGTTAAAGATGTGAAGAGAAAGCTTCCTACCCTGGTACAGCCCTCAGATTATTACCCATTATTGATTTTTCAGGTAGGCAGTGATAAAGTTGCAACAAGAAGTCTGAGGGCAATCAAGACAGACTTCAGGGCCATGGGAGGACTAGTTAAGGGATCAGGAGGACAAGTAGGGTTCTCCTCTATCCTTCCAGTTGCAGGGAATGATGAGGGAAGAAACAGGAAGAGCCAGGAGATCAATACCTGGCTCTGAGCCTGGTGTCACTAGCAGCATTTTAGTCAGTCTACACGACACCAGGCATGCTCGTGACAGATGGGGTACAACTGTCTCAAATGGGGAAAAGGATCTTTGCACAGGAGTTAGCACGGCTCATTGAAAGAGCTTTAAACAAGATTTGGAGAGGGAAAGGGGTAAACCCAGGCTTGCTAGAGATAAGCCTGGGGGTGGCTCACCAATGTTTGAGGGAAGGTGTGCTGTCTCAGTGGAGGTAGGGGATGGAGATCCATGTGGCAGCAAAGACGCAAGAGATATTGATGTGTTAGAAACCACGGAAGCACCTGAGAATTGTCATGTAGGAATTAGGGCTTCTCCCCCCACAAAGGTGGTGGGATCAATAGCCCAACTGAAGTGCATCTACACCAATGCATGCAGCATGGGCAACAGACAGGAGGATTTGGAAGCCACTGTGCAGCTGGAAAACTATGATCTAGTTGCAATCATGGAAACATGGTGGGATGACTCACACAGCTGGAGTGCTGCAATGGATGGCTATAAACTCTTCAGAAGGGATAGGCAAGGAAGGAGAGGCAGTGGGGTAGGCCTGTATGTTAGGGAATGTCTAGAGCTTGATGGTGGTGATGATAGGGTTGAATGAACAAGGCAGATATCGTGGTGGGAGCCTGTTATAGACAGCCCAACCAGGATGAAGAGGCAGATGAAATATTTTATAAGCAGCTGGGAGAAGTCTCACAGTCATTAGCCCTTGTTCTCATGGGGGACTTCAACTTACTAGATGTCTGCTGGAAATACAATACAGTGGAGAGGAAACAGTCTAGGAGGTTCCTGGAGGGTGCAGAAGATAACTTCCTAACACAGCTGGTGAGTCAGCCAACTAGGGAAGGTGCCCCGCTGGACCTGTTGTTTGCAAACATAGAAGGCCTTGTGGGTAATGTGATGGTTGGAGGCTGTCTTGGGCATAGCGATCATAAAATGATAGTTTTTGGTTCTGGAAAGATTTTGATTCTTTGGACTTCTGGAAGAAGGGGCAGGCAACTCAAGAGGACTAGAAGGAGGGTCATGAGGTTATGCAGGGAGAAAATCAGAAGGGACAAAGCCCAACTAGAACTTAATCTGACTACTAACAAAAAAAGAATAAAAAATGTTTCTATAAATACATTAGCAACAAAAGGAGGCCTAAGGACAATCTCCATCCTTTATTAGATGCAGGGGGAAACATAGTGACCAAGGATGAGGAAAAGGATGAGGTACTTAATGCCTTCTTTGCCTCAGTCTTTAACAATAAGACCAGTTGTTCCCTGAGTACCCAGACCCCTGAGCTAGAAGACAGGGATGGGGAGCGGAACAAAGCCCTCATAATCCAAGGGGAAATGGTTAGCAACCTGCTACACCACTTTGACACACACAAGTCTATGGGGCTGGATGGGATCCACCCGTGGGTACTGAGAGAGCTGGCGGAAGGGCTCACCAAGCCACTTTCCATCATTTATCAGCAGTCCTGGCTAACCGGGGAGGTCCCAGTTGACTGGAGGTTAGCAAATGTGACGCCCATCTACAAGAAGGACCAGAAAGAGGATCTGGGGAATTACGGGCCTGTCAGTCTGAACTCGGTGTGAGGAAAGGTTATGGAATAGATCATCCTGAGTGCCATCACATGGCATGTACAGGACAACCAGACGCGGTCAGCATCGGTTTAGGAAAGGCAGGTCCTGCTTGACTAACCTGATCTTCTATGACAAGGTGACCTGCTTGGTGGATGAGGGAAAGGCTGTGGATGTTGTCTACCTAGACTTTAGTAAAGACTTTGACACGGTTTCTCCACAGCATTCTCCTGGAGAAACTGGCTGCTCATGGCTTGGACAGATGTTCTCTTCACTGGGTAAAAAACTGGCTGGATCGCTGGGCCCAGAGAGTGGTGGTGAATGGAGTTAAATCTAGTTGGTGGCCGGTCACAAATGGTGTTTGCTCCCCAGGGCTCGGTATTGAGGACGGTTCTGCTTAATACCTTAAACGCCCTCAGTAAGTTTGCAGACAACACAGTGTTGATCTGCCTGTGGGTAGAAAGACTCTGCAGAGGGATCTGGACAGGCTGGATTGATAGGCTGAGGCCAACGGTATGAGGTTCAGCAAGGCCAAGTGCTGGGTCCTGCACTTGCGTTACAACCTCATGCAGCGCTACAGGCCTGAGGAAGAGTGGCTGGAGAGCTGGCCGGTGGAAAAGGACCTGGAGGTGTTGGTTGACAGCTGGCTGAATATGAGCCTGCAGTGCCCAGATGGCCAAGATGGCCAACAGCATCCATATCAGAAATAATGTGGCCAGCAGGACTAGGGAAGTGATTGCCCCCCTATACTCAGCACTGGTGAGGCTGCACCTCAAATATTGTGTTCAGTTTGGGCCCTTCACTACAAGAAAGACATGGAGATTCTGTAGCGTCTCCAGAGAAGGATAACAAAGCTGGTGAAGGGTCTAGAGAACAAATCTTATGAGGAGCAGCTGAGGGAACTGGGGTTGATTAGCCTAGAGAAAAGGAGGCTGAGGGGAGACCTTATCGCTTTCTACAACTACCTGAAAGGAGGTTGTAGTGAGGTGGGTGTTGGTCCCTTCTCCCAAGTAACAAGCGATAGAACAAGAGGAAATGGCCTCAAGTTGCACCAGGGAAGGTTTAGACTGGATATTAGGAAAAATTTCTTCACCAAAACAGTTGTCAAGCACTGGAACAGGCTGCCCAGGGAAGTGGTTGAGTCACCATCCCTGGTGTTCTTTAACAGACGTGTAGATGTGGCGCTTGGGGACATGGTTTAGTGGTGGAGTTGGCAATGTTAGGTTTACGGTTGGACTTGATGATCTCCAGTGTCTTTTCCAACCTAAATGATTCTTTGATTCTATGACCTCAGAAAACTTAAAATTCATATTGTTTGAAGATAGTTCCTTAAGTCACTTAACTCCAGTGTCCCCATCAGTAATCACTTAAACTGAGGTTCGTAGTAAAGATAGATGAGAAATATTGAGAACAGTCACCTGAGATGAAGCAGGGAAGTTCTAATCTCATAGAATTCGTGAAAGATTACACTGTCCTGCAGTGACATATCCATATAATCCTAACAGCTATTGTCATTATTGTGTTTTAATAAAGAATTTGGTCCACTTTTTCTTTGGATATTCCTAAAGAAGTCAATGGAATTTCTGATACAGTCATAACTGGTGGGCAGACTGCTGTCTTCAAAAGAGTTAACCAAGGATCAGCTAGAGTTTTTGTCATTGCAAAACCAGATAGAACAAATTAATTTCTGGAGATAACTCATCAAAAGAAATGATGTATAATTTCTCAGTTGTCTTGGTTAATATGTACTGCTAAAATTTCAGTTCCATAAAAGATGCTTGCTATCTTAAATCGCTAATAATATTTCTCATTTGTGCAGGACTTAGCGGATAAAATTATTTTTGTAGTCAGCAATTTCCTTAAACTCCTTTGTATTGGTGTTCAGAAACAATTAACACCCCCTAATGGAGGAAGAGTAATTATTTGACTTTTTAACAATTGCTCAGTGAATCATTGCCAAAGACCTTGGGTTTGGGGGCCTGTTAATTTCCAACTCTTTGTTAAATCCTCCAAGCTAAACTGAAAACATAGCTTCCACATTTTCTATTTTTTCCTTTCTTTTGCAATAAATATTATTATGGATATACAGGTCTCACGAGTAAAACAGAAAACCCAAATAAGTTGTTATTGTGATTATTTATATTTTAGAATGTATAAGGCTATTAAATCTTACTTAAATAATACCTTCAGGAAGTACTAGTATAGGTTTCAACAACCCTACATAGCAGTCAAGTCACCAAATTAACCCTGTTGTTGGATGTAGGTACGCGACAACTTTCTGTTAGCCCAACCCACTTTCAGAACAAGTATTTCGAACGCTTATTAGCCTCTGATTGATGTAGGAAAAATCTTATTTTAACCGACGCTGAAGTATGCGAGCTCTTTCCCTGCAAAGCGCCGTGCTCTGTCCAGCGCTAAAGCTATGCTTTCATCTGGTTATCTTTCAAGGCAACCTGGGTGGTCAGAAAAAGCACTTGACATCTTGATGCACTTCAGCAGTTTTACATATACACAGACTTTGTAGAAAAATAAATTTGTCATTCGTCACCACATATGTTGATCTGAGGAGTGAGGTTCCTGTGGCCGTAGCTCCTGTGCTGCTCAGCCCTTTCTCATTCTCTCTCCCTCCCTCCGCCTCCTCCTTCTTTCTCCCTTTTCCCCTCTTTCACTTTTCCCAATTAAACATATTGTTTCCTCAGAAACACAGATTTTCACAGAACAACGGGGAGGGACTTGCTCTGCAGAATATGCTAATCATTTGCGCTAGCTGCAAACTCATGTCAAAAAAAGTCTTTGTGCTGACTTCTTATATGGGCCAAACATCTAGAATATCTAATCTGTTATCGCTGTTCAGCAGGCAGTCTTGGCAACTGTGATCTATTCTGCTTTGCTTTGGGGAATGTGATAAAGAGCAAGAAACAGCTGGTTTAAGAAAGCCTTAGAAACATGTCTTAGTTTATAAAGACAATAATAATATTTTCATATTTGAATGGGTTGAGATACATGTTAAACCACAGCAAAGGGAAAAAGTAAGTAAATTCAAAATGTTTTCTCAAGTCAATAAAAGAACGCTGCAAAAAAACCCCTGCACTCTTGGGATTTCAGAGAAAACAAGTACACACTGTACGCATGCAATGAAAAAACCCTCCTCCAAATCTCATCCACTTAAACTATCCCCTTTACTCAAATATTTTTATATTATATTACAAAGCTGTGTTCATATGTGAAATATGACTATTCACAAATTCATTTTTCATATCGTTATCAACTCTTCTTTCCAGTCTGTGTTGCTAGTAAAAAAAATAATCTTAACCAGTTTAATTATTTTCTCCTGTGTGGCATTATTTATGAGTAGTGTTTGGACAGGGAAAAAAGCATAGTTTAAAAATGACAGTCTTAAACATATAAATAATTTACTATTGAGAATACAAAAGATGTTATTTAATATAATAGTGTATTAAGACAGTATTTCTAATAGAACCATCTTCTGTGGTTATTTTGTTGATATAGTTACAAGTGATAGCACGCATTTGGTGACTGCCTTAGACAACACAGGTCAAATTCTGGTTTTGGTTATTTCCAGCTAACTCTACTGACTACGCTGAGGAAGTGTTAAGTTAGTTAAGAATTTGGTTGTTAACAGCATGTTGGAAGTGAGTCAAAGATCACAGAAGTCTATCAAATAGCTCCCTTCGAGTTCAATGGGCTTTAAACCCTGTGGAAAAAACATCAGTTTCTAGGGTAACAAAACCAGAAAAAACACTTCATACATCAGGTTTTAGAGTCTACAGCAAACAGACAGCATCCTTTATTACTTGCATTTTAAAGCTATCTATCATTTAGAATAGCCTTTTGGATGGCCAACTACTTGTTTACATGATTTGAATGAACATGCTGATATTTCAGCAAAGGTAATAGTTTCAGGTGCCTTGGATGACAAACAATCCTGTGTTTCATGGAGTTTACCAGGAGGCTGGCAAGAAAGTGCTCAAAATACTTGCCTCACTACATAAAATCTGCTGTGAAGACCCTGAGTTATTCTGTCTTTGCTTGGGCAAAATCCCCTGGGTTTCAATGAGGATTGTACCAAGTGAAGAGCTGGATCTGTGACGGCTCAGGCAACATCAACATTTCAAAACAGACATCCTTTAGCCCCGTATTTTGTTATAGGTTTTACCTGGTATGTGACCTCTGCAAGTATAATAGAATTCTTTACAATAGTCTTTGCACAGGTAGGGAAGAGTTAGTTCTCTTTCAGGTGTTTCCCCTTTCTCAGGTGAGTGGAATAGATTCTGAGCGTGAGGTGAGCAGTGTGCACATTTGATTTCCTCCAGTAGCTTCGCACATTCTGTGTTGTTGGTAACAGAAAGTATCTGCAAGCCACAAACCAGAGACAAATAAATATACGACCTGTTTCCCCATCTTACACACACACAAAAAAGATTGCATGATCTAATGTAATAAATAGTGCTAGAGGAACCAACACAGTTAGCATAAATGCATCAGGTTTCATGTCACTGCTTCAGAAGTGCAAAAATTATTCCTATGAAATGTGCAATATGTCATTAGTACAGTGAGATTTTAAGCACTTGCGTCTCTTTCTCAGATAAGAATAATAGTACTCAAGTTATTTTATGGACTCACGCCTGCAATCTCTTAATCACGTAGACAATCTCTGAACTAGAGGGATCATTTATATAAAGAGGAGCTACAGCAGCAGGCCTTCTACCCACCTCTCTTACGAGAAATACTTAAAACCCTAACTTGTACGGTGACCTATTCAAGTATTTAGAGACTGAAAATTAAAGTTCTACCATCAAAACACAGCAGGAAAATCATATCTAGGTATTTGTTAATAGTTGTATCTTGAATGCTATCGCAGTCCAGCTACTGAAACAACCGCTGTGGAGTTCAGCAGGTGCCTTGGATTTTTCATGCTTTAAATGCTGCCCTGGTCTTTGTTCTCTCTAATGCAAACTACTTGGAGTTGGGACAAGCTGTATGTTTTCAGACAGGCCTTTTTATAAGTGAAAAAGTAGAATTTGTTCATAACATCTTGTTTGTCTCGATATTGAAACTGCAACTTTGTCCTGAAAAAAGAGCATATATTATGCATAGTACTTGAAGAAGCACGAAACCACGACTGATGATGTGTTTAAGTAAACACAGGAGCCTAAGGAGCGCAATGTCATCAAATCGTGAAAAATAATGGAAAACAGCGTAGTCGTCTTTATTAGTCTTTGAATGCAGTGCATTTTGTTAATCTATTGTTAACCACATGGATTGTTTTTTGATCATTCATCCCACTGGTGGGTAGTGGGAAATGTGTTCTCAGTTGAGAGGGCCTGAATCTGATCCAAGGCAAAAACAAAGCTCAGGTTCTTTCTGCTATTTGTTTAATGCAGTTCTAAACAAAGGCTGTAAGACAATTATATTAAGAAACATTGGTGTTGTAAATATTTGTATTCTGTAAAATTTGTACATATTTGTAAATAGCGCATTTGAAAATACTGACTCAGTTTTGCTATAGTTCATGTCTCTGAGCTGATTTGTAGAAGGACTTTCCAATGCCATTCCCTTGCAACATAACATTGAAGGGAATTATCAAAATTGCTTTTGATATAAAATAAGTTATTCAATGCGTGAAGACTCTTGATATGTTTGAGTATGTTGTCTCATAGGTTGGCTGTCTTCTAGGATGCAGTACTTTGATAACACAGTTCTGAACTCAGCATTTTATTTATGGATCATAGTTACATAAACCTCAGTTGAGAGAAATGCACTCTCCATTGCTTTAAACAGATACGTATTCAAAATATTACACAATATATGGCCTGTACAGTTACACAAAATCCTATTTAAAGGAACCTTAACTTAGAAGATGAGCTTTTTCCAGGAAAATTTAGTCTTACACTACATATATTGTCAAAAGACCATCCAAAATGTGTACTATAGTTTAGTGGCAGAAGTTGGACCACTGATTAGAAGAACATCCTTTGGCTTCTACCATTATTCTGGAAGAGCTACCATTGGCTTCAAAAACAATTCTTCCAGATTTGCCAGGACCATTAAATGCATGAAATGTTCTGTTCTTTAGACTATCTGTTCTCAGACTATCCTCGGCTTCATAGCACCTGCAATTAAGTAATGTGACTAACATCTGCCACGTATGGTATATTATCTCTCTTCAGACCCTTCTTGGGAATATAATTGTCTCACATCTTCCTTTGGAAAGGGTTTGTCTTTTTTTTTTTCTTTTAAACCTTGAAGACAGTAGTCTATTAATTGCATGTATGGCAAAAGGTTTGCATTGGCCCTGAATTCTTTGGGGAATTCTTTCCACAGTCCCAGCCCTCCTGAAAAAGTTTAGATTTTTTTGCTAGATTGCTCATTTGGGCCATAGCAGCAGAACTGTTAGCCTTAGTCTTCTTTCTTGAGTTTCAGATGTTGTTCTAGATATGGTAGATCTGGGGGAAAATGCCTTGAAGACAAGAAATAAAAATATAATGACGACTACAATAAACTATAACCAAAATACATAATAACTAAAACTTTGAACTTGACTTAATACTGCGTAGGATTGCAATCCAGGTAGTAGAGAACAGACTTTATATGCTTGCAGTAATCCACACTGCTGAAGCAATCTTCTGCATTAGCTGGACTTTCTTAAGGGATGATGGCATCCTGACCTTGGTACCTTGCACTGCTGTGGTTCTGGTGAGAAGTGGCCTGTATAATTCAGTCAAGTCATTGTCTGCCAAATAGAACAAAGTCTGAAGCCAATAGGGGATGACTGAATGCACTAGACATTAAATGCTACTTTTAAACAACATTATGTCACCAAAAAGCTGAGAACTCTCCTGAAGTAAGAATGAAATGACCTGTTTTGGTGTTTCCACCAAAGGAAAGAAGGAAAGTACAGCATGACTACAGACTCTTCTAAGTACTTGCCTACATTCAGCAGTATCACCTGCTTTGCAAAAGTCTGGGATGTTTTCATCAGGGAGTTGATCTCAGGCAGTAGGCTTTCTTGTGGTAGCAGTATGACTGTCTGTTTAGAAGTACAAGTAAACATGAGGTATTTCTAGGTAAATACTGAGTGTGTTTATTGAATTAACTCCAGTGATGCAGATAGAAAACTGTACTTCTACTGGAAGACTCCAGAAGGCATTGTGAACAGGGGAAAAAAAAAAAAAGCTACAGGATAGCAAAGCTAATTTACTGTTTCTTGTGGAAAACGTAATTGACGTTGCCTGGTGATACAGGAGAAGTAATGCTTGCCAACATTTCAGTCCTCAAAGTTAAGACAAAAGGATCCTAATCCCCCTGAGCAGCTGCTATCCAGGAATTAACCACAGGAATTCACCCCCTCATGTCATTTCTGGAATGAATCTTGGTCATATAATAGCTAATCGGAAGATTAAGGAATGAGAGTCAATCAATTATCTGAAAATCAAGTACGATGTTATTTAACTTTTAGAATGCTCAAGCAAAATAGGGCGGTAACGTTTGCTCTGTGTGAGGTCTGATGTAGAACTCTGTCCTGGCTGGGAGATAGGACAACCATTCTATTCTGAATTTCAGTAAATCGATAATGTATTTATCCTGGAGTATATTAAACCAGATTTAAGCGAAAGCTGAAATACTTGTTTGAATGAAGCTTTTCTGTTGGATCTCTATTTTGAAAATGACCTTAAAGTTGACAATGGCTTTGGTCTTTTGAAGAAATGTAAACTAATTTCCTGCTTCAATTTTTAAAGTCGTATGTGAAACCATCAAACTGCAGTGGTTTAAACTAACTGTGCTCTGGAAAATATGTAAAACTTCCAAACATTTATTGCAACATGCCTAATAATGATTATGCCTGCTGCTGACTAATTTACAACATCTGTAAGATCATCCTTTAATCTCTAACCACATGAAAGTAAAACGGGTAGACTAAAGGTAAGATAAATCCTGGAATGCACAGGAAAGCATAGCATACTAAATTGGTTTATCAACAAAAAGAATAGTGCAAAGAAGAAGAAATAGAAGAGGACACGATAGACAGAAATTCTTTAAGTTGAATATTGTCATCTGTTTTGTGTACTGTGTCATATCTAGTTTGAGAAAGACAGTGTAATTTCGATGTTAACAGGAAAAAAACCAGTGAAATAAGTCATTGCATTAAGCCGTATTTGATATACAAGCATTTATGTCTAAAAATCATATGCTTACGAGATTGTTCAGCTGTTGGGTTGAACATATGCTTCGTCTGTATTATAGTGCTGGATTATGTCATTAAAGAGTTCGGTTTCAATTTTAGGGTAATATGTAAATAGATCATTGTACTAAGGCAGCTGTTAAAGGGACCCCAAGATGAGTTATTTGTTTAGTTGGATGTGTTCAACAATAGCCTTTGTTCGTGAAAGAGCCAGAGCAAACAAATGATTGTAAAAGGGCACACTTGAAAACAATTACTTTTCACCCATTCCTTGACAGCCTTGGCTGTGAAACCATCCAAGGTAGAGAGGACTTCTGCGCCTGTCAGGCTGTAAGCAAACTTTTAGAAAAACTGATATTACAACGTTTGACTGGGATGTAGTGGCCCTTCATAAACAAGGGGAGACTGCAGAAAACTAGAAGACAAAGAGTTAAATGTCAACAACAAGATGCAAAAATCTTACTTGAGCCAGTGCAATGCTCTATCTGCTCATTATGGTAGCACCATTTCTGTTCCCCAAACCGCAGGCAGTGGGAGTGTTTTCATTATAAACGCAGATCAATAATTTGGTCAAAAATTCTCAAAGACCTGGCATCTTAAACAAGAAGCTCTTATGAAAATGTCAACTGAGCATGCTCAATTGCCTTTTTTTTTAAAAAAAAAAAAAAAAGAAGCTAGCGTTCAGATTTCTTTTAGTGTCATAGCCACTCCATCGGGTAGATATATGATGGAGTTTAAAAAAGTTGGTTTGGGAACTGTAGTAGAACACAGTTTAAAAAATGTGCTTATAGAAAAGTTACATTCAAATGTATTCCATAATAGTTTGCCATGTCTTTTATGGAATGACCACCTCATTCTGTCAAGTATAAATGACACATACTTTGACATTTTTTCTAAACATATATTGATATGATAAAGCAGGTTTGCGAGTCTCATAAATCTTTAGTGAAAACCAGCCTGATTTTAAAACCCTGTAAAATAATATTCCTTAAGAAGTGTAATTTGTATTTAAAAAAACAGGTTCAGCAGCTCAGAAATAGCTACTGTGGTAGCTGGTATGGTCAATTCACATTTATATCAGGTTTTTAGCACCGTTAGTAAAAAAAACCAAAAAACAAAACAAAGGGAATTAAAAGATATTTTCAAGGAATAGTAAGAAGAGAATAAACCCCTCAACTGCCTGGAGATTGCAAACTAACCAAAATTCAACTTCCAATTTACTGCATTCAGCCAATTACAACAAGGGTCTCCAAGCACTGAATAATCTCAGTAGCATATATGCCACCGAGACATTGCAAACAGGGTGAATTAAGGACATATTTTCCAGTTTTTTTTTTTTTTTTTAATATTTTTTTCCCCCAGCTAGAACTTTCAGGTTATCTGTGTGTGGTTAGCTTATAGTTTAATTCAGTTATCACACAGGAGCTTAATGACACTGTCTCTAGACAACATGAAGAAATATATCTGCCTTGAATCTCAAACTGCTGCTGCATATGGTATGAATAAAGAGAGATCTGCAGCTGAAAACCTGCAGTAAGACAGTTCTCACTCATCTGGGAATAGAGGGGGTAGGACAAATGCTCCCTCAAAAGGCATGAACATTTGGACAGAGCTGGGGACTGAAGGAGAATGATGTTCTCCAGTTTCACCCATTAGTGAACCAACTAACAAACACAATGGTGTTGTTGTTATTCTTTTGCCATAAGCAACAGGACTCTGTGTGTGGGCAGCAGTTTAGTGGGGAGGAGGATAAGTCGACCCCTTTTTGTCCTATTGATTTTTTCCTATTTGCATGACTTGAGCAAATTAAATGATGCAATATGGCTTTTTGTTACAAAACAAAGTGAGAGATACCACCCAGACACATATGTTGATTCGTAGAAGCTGTTTACATGAGAATGGAGTGAAATCTACCGTGAACTGAGCATAAAAATTCGATTCAGGCTGGGTATTTTTTTTTTTATTATGCTTGGGCCAGCAAGACTGAAACACAAGTTTTCCAAGAGTCTCTCAGACCTTGACAACTACAGAGTTGTAACTGAGGAATTCTTAATTAAACCTAAACCAGGATGGAAAAAAAAAAGGGAAAAGAAAAAATAAAAAAGACACCTGATTGTTTATTTCACGTGCAGTGATTCTTAATGACATTATTCAGCAAGTTCCCTCCCTGTGCGTACCCCTGGATGCAACACTGGTCATCCCAGCAGAGCGGATCAAACCCGGTCCTGCGGGGTTAGGTACCCACGCGTTTGCAAAGCTGAGCAACAGGCTGATAAACAGAATTTAACTTGCTAAAGGATGCAGACAAGTGACAATTTTAAGAAATCGGTGAGCAGAGGAGGTGCTTCCCTTCGCATGACCGCAGCTTGAAATTGGGCAAGGAGGCTGCCAGGTAATGTGAAAAGGAAGAGTATCTCACGGCACCTTGTGTGAGAAACCGCCCGTGAGCGAGAACTCTTAGACCAGGGTCCTAAAAGGCAAACTTCGGGGGTCCTTTGCAGCCGATACGCGTAATTCTGAGTGACAGATGGGCCCCGAGGAGGCTGGAGATGATAAAGTTCTGGTACACCGGCACCATCTACTATCCAAAACCCGTCCTGACTAGACACTCGGAGCAAATTGGAGAAGCTTTTTCACCCCAGAAAAGAAAATCAACCGTAAAGCACCGCCAAGCGAACGTACCGGCCCCACCGGGCGGCAGCCGAAGCTCCCCCCCCTCGCCCCTCCCGGCTCCTCCACCTCTTCCCGGGCGGCGGTACCTGCGGGGCGGCCCGGCCCACCGCGGTACCCGGGACGAGCCCGGGGCCGGGGCCGGGGCCACCGCCAGCAACTCTGGCGACCAAAAAAAAAAAAAAAAAAAGTAACTTCCCCGACCGCCCGTCCGTCGGCTGGCAAAGCGCTCTCCCCGCCGAGCGCCCGTCCCCTCCGGGGCAGCGGCTCCGCACCCCGCGACTCCCGAGGAAATAAATCAGCGCCAGTGTCATGTTTCTGCTTCGCCCTCACCTCCCGGGCAGAAACCGTCGCCCCCCCACCGCTGCATCCCCCTCCTCCGCACCCCGCCCGGCAAAGCAGCAGGTTAGCGGCTGGTGCGCGGGCTCCGCGCGAAGGAAAAAAAAAAAAAAAAACCACCAAAAAAAACCCCAAAAGGCAAAAAGCTCCCCCCAAACCCCAAAGCAGCCTTAGGGGGTGCCTACCTTGGCCTCGGTGTACAGCAGCCCCTGCGCGTCAGTGCGGGAGCAGCAGGACAGGCGGGGGTAGAGGCCGCGGCACATCGCCTCCCCGCCGCCCGGGGCCTCCGGGGACAGCACCCGCCGGTCCCGCTTCTTCAGCCGCCTCGGCGGGGTCCCGTTGAGGCACCTTCTCCTCCGGGCGCCGCTCTCCCCAAACTTGGCATCCCCTTCGAAGAAGCACAGAACCACGGCCACCAGCAGCAGCTTAAACGGCAGCATCTTGAGCATCATGCCTGAGGGAGCGTGTGAATGCACCCAAAAAAGGGGGGGTAGGGGAGGGGGGGGGGAGAAGGAGGGGAATCCCACTGACTTTTCTTTGCACTTCGGATCAGGAAACCACCTCCCTCCCCCAGAAGGGGAAAGTCTGGAGGGGAATAATAACGGTAGCAATTAAAAAAAGCCGGCGGAGGGAAAAGCGCTTTCGGCCACCCCCGCTTCCGAAAAGGCGGAGGGGAGAAGGGCAGAAGCGGGGGAACAAACCCCCGGCGGGGGTGTGTGGGGGGGTGTGCGCCGGGCGGGGAGGATGCTCTCGGGAAGCCGGCGAAGTTGTGCAAAAGCGGCGCACAGGTTTTAGCAGCTGCCGCTGCCGCGCCGAGGCGCCGAGGCTCGGGGCGGGCCGGGCAGCGGGCGGCGGCGGCGGCAGCACCAGCCCTTCACTTGCCGTCGTCCCATAGGAAGGGTGTCCCCGAGGTGGGACGGCGGCGGCGGCGGCAGCCGGGCCGGTGGATGCCCGCTCCGCTGCTGCCGGCGGCGGCTGGGGCTCGCTCGGGCTCTCATGTTTCGCTCCCTCTTTTCTTCTTCTTTTTAAGCCGCGCGCGGGGAGGTGCTGCCACCGCGCGCCCTGCACGTCACCCGCCGCCACCGGCCGCGCGCGCCGGACCCGGCGGGAAGCGGCGGCGACGCGCCCGGCCTCGCCCCCCAACCCCCCCCTCCCCGCCTCCCCTCAGCGGCGCGGGCGGGAGGCAGGGACCCTGGAGCGCTCCCCTCGGCGGCGGCACCGGGGGTCGCCCCCCCCTCTCCCCGAGTCCCCCGGCCCTGGAAAGGCGCCTTCTCCCCCCACCACCCCGCCTTGTCTCGGCGGGAACCGGTGGAGCCGCGTCCGTGCCCGGCAGAAGGCGAGCGCTGTAGGTGGGTCCCGCCGCCCTGAGGGCTGAGGTGGCCGCCCCGCGGGCCCGGCGGCAGAACCCCCCCCCTCCAACCTTGGCCGGCCTGACAGAGGAGCTGCATCCGGGCGTGACGGGCCGTGCCCGCCGCGGGCACCCCCGACTCATCCCCCGGGCGCCAGGGAAGGTTCCAGAGGCGCGGGGAAGGCGTCGAGGGGTGCAGGGGAGAGCGGCGAGGTCACCGCCAGCTCCCGGTGGGTTTTTAGCCGAGCTCCAGTGTCTGTCAGCGCAGCGACGCTGGCACCTTTGCCCTGACTGTGCCAGCCGAGTTCCAAGTATGGCCAGTTGGTCACTGGTGGCAGTCAACATGGCGGCCGTTGGTAATGGTAGGAGGGAGCAGGGTGTGGAGGGGGCGAGTGTCCTCCTGGTGAGCTGAGGGTGGGAGACCTGTGTGTGGGAAGAGTGGGACCAACCGAGCGTCAAGCACTTGGGTGACAGGAGCCACCCAGAATGGGAAAGGGTGACCCGGTGAAGTGAATTTGTGGAGAAGGATGCGAGCCCAGAGGACACCAGCCCAGGGAGAGGCCGAGGACCCTGGGGAGGAGGTTGTACAGAGCCCCGCAGGTGGGAGGAAGGAGTTAGAGCATAGCCAGGAGGTGCTGGCTTCTTCCCGTGGGGAAGAGGAAGGTGCAGAAGTCCTTAGAGGCAGCTGTAGTGCGGGTGCAGCCACAGCCGCTGACCTGGGGGTAAAGGGCAGCTGGACAAATAGAGCCCCGAGGTCTGTTTACCAGGGACTTGCTTCTGATCCCTGAAATAGAGGAAAAAATGGCTTGCACCCAAAGAGCCTCCTTAGGAGGGAGACTGGAAAAGTAGCATTGCATGGAGCTCCTGGTGCATGGTAGTGTTGTTTCTAAAGCAAACAGGGCCTCTTACTGTTCTCACGTGTATTTTTAACCAAAAAAAATGAGTCTCTTCAGATTTACGTTTGAACTCTTATCCTTAAACAGTCCGCACTGAACTAAATAGGAATTTGGACAAATAGTACATCAGATAAATCATTGAGTAGGCATGAAGGCTGTTTCCTCTCCCTTTAAGTGCATTTCTTGAAGGCTAGTGGTTCCTAAACTCATGACCACCACTTGTCTTACCACCAGTCTCGTTTGGCTGAAAATGTTCCCAACCAAGGCTTGAGCTACGTCAGCGTGAATGAGGGGGGCCTCTGGCACAGCCTGGGTCCCGGCACTCGTGTTGATGAGTGAAATAAGGATGGCACCCTTAGGATATCAACAGCACCGGTGATACAGCGTTCTTGCTTTGTAGTTTTAGAAAAAAGTACTGCTTTGCAATACGTGAACTTGTTCCATGAGCAAGCTGACTGGCAGAACTGTAGCAATGTAGTTGTACTGCAACAGTGATGCCATTTTTATTACTCTTATTATTACCTAGATTATTCTGAAATAGAAGCAATTCTGGTATAAAGCAGAGTTACGGTATCAGAATAAAGTCACTTCTGTTCCTCAGCAGACTCCTTACAGAGGGTTACGCTGGCAGAATTGCAGTGGCAAAAGGACACAGCTGGAGGTCTGTGTGTCCCGTTCCCTGTGAAGGCAGGTGCTCATACTTTTCAAGTAGATTGCATACTTCTGCCCTGCATCTCCCTTACTGGAGTGGGAAATGGGAACTCGGTGGAAAGAAGTGACTGTGGGGCAGATACCCTCTTGAAAAAACAAATAGTGAGAATTTCTGTTAAGCAGTTGTGGCCTGCTGCTCACAGTTCCTGTCTCACTGAAGGAGTGAGGAAGTGAGGAATATAAATCTATATGATCAAAGTAATACAGCTATTAGTAAATAACCTTTCTTCCTCCTTCAAGTGCTGCCTGCATAAATATCCGTTTCTATGTATACCTGTAGTAGTTCTCAGAGGAGGTGAGTGTGAGGTGTATTAATTAAATAGAGAATGATTTCCCGAAATGGGATTTAGATCAAGTTGCCAAACTAAGAAAGAGCTGACAGTTTGTGAAGGTCAGTTTCTACACAGAAATTTTACAGAGATCTATGATGGAGACATTTCCCAGAAATTCTGTGGAATGTACTGTTGACCTTTTATAATATAAAGTGCTCAAAACTTCAAGCTCTGTAGTGATAGAGTGATATAAAGATGTATAAGCAAAACTTGGAGAAGGTTGAACGTTCTTTAAAACCTCTGAATAGAAATTGCTGATTCTTCAGGTTTTGTGCAAGACCTGATTTAATCTTATGTTCCTTTCCACACTTTAAAAGTACATGAGGACTTCTTTAATAAATAATTCTTTTTTTTCAAGCTGATCGATACAGGATTTTATTTATAAACCTTTTTAATAATGCAAAGTTAAGGTCAGTATTGGTATATGCCAGTTCAGAGTGTCAACTTCATCTGACTTCCAGTCTCTGATAAACAGAGATAAGGGAACACTTACGAAGTAAAAACATATACGTAGGAAATATGGTTAACAAAAACATCGGGTTTTTAAGGCAATGTGGATTCTGCCATATGAAGCTCATTACGAGAAAAGATTAAATATAGTAATGCTGTAAGTGGGCTGAATAAATTCTGTAATTTGTTCAGAGTATGTAGGATGTAGATGGAAATCTTTGGGTTACAATGCAATTATGTGTGAAAGGGTTAGAAAGTTTTTTAAAAGGAAGCTATTGCTGCTACGGTGTTTGAGTGTAGCTAGATTTTCTTCTAGTTTTGCCTAGGACATAAGTACACTGTGCTTATTTATGCTATTACCATCATTATCTCTATTATTATCTATATCATGATATGTCATGGTATCTGTATTGTGTGAATTTAATGTGTCAGAATACCCTTCAAGGAGCGTAAGGCTGATTGTGGCATGTGCTTGAGCTTATTTCTCAGATTATTTTATGTTCTCAGACAGTCATACATCTTTTACAAGGGAATTTAAATGCACCAAGAAACTTGCTTTAAGGTTTAAAGTTACTGATTTCCTCAGTAGTTTGAACAGAAGAGGAAATGTGTAGTTATATGTAGCAGTTAGTGTCAGTTTTGGGAAATGCAGTTATCGTATGAGCTTGCAGATAGGAGCAGAAGCTGGGCAAAGTGATCTCATGGCATCGGGTTTGATGGAAGCAAACAGAGGCATGGAATGATTCCTGAACTACCAACAGGTGTTGTCTTTACATATTCTTGTGATTCACAGAACAACTTCACATGCGGTCACCTCACTTTTGCAGCTAAGCCCATGCCGTATGAGATGTGTCTTACCAGCAGTGATATCAGGGCTAAATTCCTTCCTTCCACACTGCTGGCAAATACTTGGCATGCCACGAGGAGGAATATTGCTGTGTTGGACCAGGCTAGGAGAGAAATCAACACTCCCCTTGGGCTGCGTCTGAGAAATTACGGTATTTAAGATACCAGTACAGGAAGGTCACCCCTCTCTATCAGGGACACTTCACTAGGTGAAGCAGGTGGACTTCAGTTCTCGGAGAGTGGCTCTGCTTTTGTTTTAGCTGGCATTTGAGTGGAACCTCTCAAACACGCTTTTGTCTTGCCATTTATTTTGTGAAGACAAAAAAGTTTTTTTTTCAGAACCACTTCATTGTCAAATTAAACGAGGATGGAATCTCTCCATATCTCATCACCATTACACTTTTCACTGAATCCATTGTAACATTATACTTGTTATTTCAAGCACTCTCCCTAAACTGTGGGATGTGCTGTGAAGCCAATTATTCTACTTCGTTTCTTAGTTCTAAGTAGTCCTGTGAGAAGCAGGGAGTTGGACTCAATGATCCTTATGGGTCCCTTCCCACTTGAGATATTCCATGATTCTGTGTTCTTTTTTGGATCATTCTGTGTCATAGACCAGCAAGAAATACTCAGTCATGGATTCTCCACTGTGGATGCTCAAAATTAGAATTTCATTTCCAGATTCAATTCTGACAGAAAGCCTTTAATTTTGAATTTTGTATGTTTCATTTAGAAAGGAAAGTAGAAAAATCTTTCTAAAGTAGTCAGATAGCTCATTTTAATTGCTTTGAAACAAAATCGAGCTTGAGAGTCTGAACTCTGAAGCTTCTGCCTCAGCTGTGGCTCCTGAAAGTTAAAGGGTCCCATCTCCCTGTTTTCTGTCAGCTAGATGGACAGAGACCCAGAAATCTGGAAATTTGGAATAAGGACTTGGGCAGGAATCTCAAGGTTTGGCAGTCTGAGCTCCTGTGCTTCTGGCTTTTATTGGGTGAAAGCCCAACTGTCCTGAGAGTCCCATTAGAAGTGAAGTTGGAGTTTTTTCTGGCTCTCTGCTGCATCACTGGGGCTAGGGTTCCTGTGGCTTCAAGGCAGAGAACTGGAATATCAGGAAACCCTGACTCTGGGACAGTCTTTATGGCAGGAGTTCCCCACAGCTGTGAACTCTGCAAGTCCATTTGCTCTAGCAGCTCCTCTGGTAATGAAGAAGGAAAACTGCTGGAATGGTTTCATAAAAGCATCTTGTGGTTAGTCAGAAGTTTGTAAAACCATTATATTTTTGCTTATATTTCTGTTTGTGATGTAACAGAATTTTTCAGTTTGGTCAGAACATTTCTGGTTGGTTCTATCCACCATATACTATAGCCCACATCATTTCATGGGGTTGAGAATAACATGTTGCTTGTCTTTGCATACCACAAATACGAGGTGTGAAAGCTGGTATAACATGAATGAACAGGACTTGTTAGGATATTTTTTATGGGAAAATAGGTGCCCAGACAGTCACAGACAGGTTTTTTGGGTATGTCTTTACCACAGAGTTCCCCATGGCTCTTAGAAATCCTCTAAACCAGCTGAAGCCACCTGGACCATTTGGGACTGTAAACTAATGCGTCTACTCTCTAAACATGACTTCAAAAAAACCTGAGTCCCGTCTGGGTACAAAAGCAGTATTGGGCTGATGTTAACTCCGCTTGATTGGCCCATCAGGGAATATGAACTACAGATTATTTTAGCACATCACGTCACCTGCTAACACAAACCTTCAATTACGTGTGTTCAATTTTGCAACATAGGCTAGGCTAACTAGAAGGCAGATAAAGCAAACCATTTTATGAGGGAATGAAGACTCAAGAGGCCCTCTTGCCTATGGTCTGCGTGCTTTCACTACCTGCTGTAATTCACCTCAACAGTGTGTCTCTATTTATGTATGTTACAAAGAGACAAAGGAAGCTGCTGTGGGAAAATCTTTCTTACCAGGGCCTGTAGTGATCCCACTGCCTGCTGCAGTTTACCAGCCACATGTACGCTATCCCTTGCTCCAGTGTTTGAAGTATCCCTAACTTGCTGTACGAACAATTTGTATGAGGTGCCACCGAGGAAACTCTGCAATGCTTGTAATAATTATCAAAGGAATAAAAGTCTTTCTGAATAGTGATATTGTGCATGCTAGAACTAAATAATGGGACTAAATATTTGTGCCTCGTGTTCTTTGTTGCCTGCTGTGTGTGGGGATGGAAATTATGGCCTGGCAGTATTAGAACTAAGCAGTCCTGAAGCTCTGCTCTGAGCCGATCAATGACTGGGATGTCAGATAGGGTTCCACAGATTTTCACTGTGGAAAATGTGCAGTGCATGTACATTTCACTCTGTTGCAGAAATCAGTGTGAGTCGATTCATATTTGATATAGGGGCTTCAGGAAATTCTTCACAGTAGCTTTCATATAATATTTGCTAAGGCACCATGTACAGCATTGCTGCATGTAGAGAGTGTGTACTATATTAACTGTGCTATTTGAGGCTACTTTCCAAACAGTAGAAAAACTTTTCTCCCACAGGTGGAAAATAACAATGGAGTTAGCAACCATTGTCATATATTTTCCTAGAACAGCATGTGTCTAATTCATCTGTGTAATACAGCTTTCAGAAAGCTGTATCTGATTCAGTAGCAGAACTTCTCTTTCAGAAAGTCGGGAGTTCATCTCAAATACATGCACTCCTCGACACATCGTTCTCAGAACTACCAAGTGCCGTGGCCTATGGAGGAAAGTACCAGTGTACCTAACAATCATTCTCAGACACATGCTAACAGCATGCTCAAAATCAGTCGTTTTGGCCTGTAGTAAACGATTTCAGAACGGTGCCGAAAGCTGCCTCACATTTCTGGCATCGCATATGCTTCTGCAGTATCATGTGCACTTCTAGGCTGTCTTCTCTGTGCCGGTGTAATGTGTACATACTGCATCTTTTTGAAGTGCCTGTTTAGCCTGCACTGACCTGCAGTTACAAACTCTACCCTTAGTAACTTTCTCTGTCTTGCATCCCTGAAGGGGCGTTGGGAGCGTTGTGTTAGCAGCCTAAATCCTGACCGAATGAGATCAGTCTGGAGAGGATTAAAGCTACAGTCTGAGTCTCAGTCATGCAAAGAAAAAGTTGGAAGAAGCAGGTGATTTTGTAAACAGCTAGTTCTTACGGAGACTGTTTTTTGGGAACCCATCATTGAAGTGACTGAGTTTGGCCTGCTCGCCCTCCCTCACACTCCCATGATGCACAGCAAATTTCAAGCATGTGGATCTTAGATTATTTACAATAGTCAACCTTTAACTAAAAAGTGGTGCTCAATTTCACTATAATTAAAATGGAATGCAGACACCGGTTTGGCTAGGAGTTTAGGATGTGGTCATAAAGCTGCTTTATCCACATGGAGCACTATCTAACTGTTAGGTTTTGGGACTCCCTGGTTCTGCAGGCTGATACTATTTTGCCAGGAATGTGGTTTTCAAAGACAGATTGGACCATATACATTCTTCTAAACCTTGAGATGAAGAGTCCATTAACTTTGTGTGAAATAAATCAAAGTAGCTGGTAGGTTCACATCCAGGTGGCAATGTGTGAATCATTTCGTTCATTTGACTGTAAGATGTATGAACAAAGAAGATCCTTGGATAAAGATGTAAACTGATGTAGATGCCAGATGAACTTTGACTGAACTTAAGGCCGAACCATATTTAAAAAAATAAATAAATAACCCAGGATAAGGAGACACAATAGCAGATGCTGGAACCATCTGTTCCTGGACAACTCTAATAGAAAACTTTGTGTAGTCTATTGTATGTTTCCCTATTAGGTAGTAGTGTTCTCTGTATGAATGTGGTCTGCCTGTGGTGAGGTATTTTGTTCAAATTACCTTATTGTCCAAATAACAGACCTGATCTCCAGGTGAGTTGTCCTCAATCCCAGAACTTTTATATGCAGCCAGGTTTCTACAGGATTTGAAATTCTGTGTATAATCAAGTGATTGAGTTAAGCACTCCATGCTAACCTTAAGGCATGTATTACAATCACTATCAAATGAACTTTAAGGATGAGCTGTACTGCTCCACGTAATTTGTTACAGATGTGAGGGAATCCCTAATTTCCCAAGGAATGGTCACTGCAGACTAGATGTTGTTTGAATGAGGTAAACAGACTGCACTTAACCCTTACTGCAGAGGTTCGGTTCTGATTCTGGCAAAAACATGATATAAAGTGGTCGTTATTCCAGAATTTTAACCTTTCCTACTCCCCATATAATTTTTTAGAGTAGGGCCTAAATGGTTATTTAGGGGTGGTACATTCCACCCCTAAATGTACCACCCATTCCAGGGGTTGTACAAAGTTACACCCTTCTTCCTATGTGTGGGACAAGATTAGTAGGTGTAGGTCACCACTCAGATATGATATAGCAACCAACGTATTAAATGTTGACTTCCATAAAGGGTGATAATCAGGATCGATTTTTCAAATCCAGCCGCTGGAATAATGATATTTAATGGTTTTTAATATGAAAATACACTGTTTGCAGGACAATGTGTATATCATGGACTAGTTGTTGAATTTTGCTAGCAAATCAGTCAAGTATGGGTGGGAGTCAAATGAGTTTCTGCTGCCATTCAACGTTTTTGGAAACTGAAGAGTCAGTTGGTTGTTCATGAGGGAATACTTTGTTCCAGCAGTCATTTTTGTCTAATGTAAAGTCTGAGATGCTAGCACTGTACTTGCAGTGGAACTGTTTGTGATAACCTTATCTAAATATATGTAATGGAGGAAGGCCCTGAAGACATTCGAATCTTGTGTCTCTGGCAGCTTGAAGGAGCAGAGGGATTGTGTGGGCTGTTCTCTCTGGACCGATGTTTTTTTTCTATAACCTCACACCGAATGTTCAGTTCTTCTGGGAGGCTTGTGTATTGCTCCACCAAGCATGGCTTTCCAAAGGGTTTGAACTTTAACATCAAGGGCACTTGCATGTCTCAGGAGTAGGTAATCTGTACAGACAAAACTTTAGGAAACACTTCTAAGTGACAGCTGTACGTTCCCTGAGAGTGCTGTTGTACCAAGAAATCAATGAACTAGTCTGGAAGTCTGCAGAATTAAATGGTTTTGACAGAGCTGAGGGGACAGGTAGCGATTCTAAAGTTTCCAGAAGTTTGGGGTAGGAGACAGAGTTTTTAAAAGTTTTAGTTGTAATTTTTAATATGATGTTAAAAATGTAATTTCAAGCAGATAACATAGTAATTATGAGTTAGTTATTTTTCTGTTTTCCTACAGGGAGGGGGTCATATAGGACACAACTAGGACACTTCTAGAAAAAGAACTTGATGAGGAAACAGTCCTGTGCTTCTCTTCTTCTTACTGATCCTTAATTTAGAGATTTCTCAAATAGGATTCCGCACTGTACCTTGAGATCCACCTACCTACAGCCATTAGGATGAGATGGAGTTCTGAAAAGATGTAACATTTAAATGTGTTCATTTTTATTTTCTTACATCCTTTCTCAATGTTGGCAGCCATTCACCCCTTGATGAGTAGAAGGAAAGATCCTTTTATTTGAAGAAAGGAAAATTAGTCTAGCACTAAAAAATAGGAAAAAAAAAGAATAACAATTAATGATAAAATAGAGAAGGAAAAGTGAATAATGAAATCAAGGTTCTTTCAGATATCCTCTCCGCTGTGGCTTGATCTAGATCCCATTGAACAGGTTCCCCTAAATTAATCAGTTCTCTCTTGATCGTCCTCTTAATATGTACATCCTTCTAGCCTGGGCCAGAACTTCCGCATTACAACACCTTGATACACTATTTCTTATGAGTGCAAAGTTGTTAGCTAGCCACATATACAATAGCTGTTTACGTACATACTTAGGTTTATTTTTATACTTATGTTATTAATATTACATTAATATGGAATATTTTCAGTCATGCATTGATAGGACAATAAAATTGGTTCATGTACCACTTAACTTCTGAAGAATCGAGGAAGCCACGGTTTCTGGATAGCTCTGAAACAGAAACCGTTGGATGTATTCTAATTCTTATTTGAGAAAACATTTATTGTTAAATCTCTCTTAGAGAAAGCTATCCATTTCAGTGACCTTACTTGTACAATGTGCACAATACTTACATGCTTATTTGAGGAGTATTGTGAAAATGCAAAGCACTTCATAAGTGCTAAGTACTGTTTATAATAGGAAATTTTTCTTACATTCCCAAACTAGCTAAGACCTTCTCAGTAAATTATTTAACGAAGCTGTGCTGGAGCTTTCTGTAGTGTTTAAATGAGAATAATGTTTCATTGCTTCGTTTGTCATGTAAGATACAGTCATTGTGTATGGCAGTCCACAAACTAGAAAAGAACTATAGCACTGCAGTTTATATTAAATTATTATATGTGATTAACATGGATTTTTCATGGGTATCAAGTGCTCTGAATAACTGTTTTAACATAAAGCAACAAAAATTGAGAGATCTTCTGCTTTGTCATATAGGTTTAATGCTTTATGAGTCTACATATTCATAAACATTGTGGAATATTTATTATTGACCTGATGGAAAAGAACTGAGGTTCTGTTGGATCAACGTGTGTCAGAAGTGCATGAATACTCAAATATTCCAGTTCAAGTGAATGATAAAAATTCCTTCTTTTTCATAGTTACATTTTTACATTTTAAAAAAATGTAAAGTACTCTGGAGTTGCAATTTCTTGAATTTTCTTTGCTCGTGGAAACGCAGCTTTGGTTGATACTATGGTTTTGTTTACATAGCTTTAAAAAGGAGACAATTGGAAATGATGATATCACTGTTTTACAGGTAGCCAACACCCTTGGCTGCGTGAAATTTGGCTGAGATGGTGAGGAGTGCTGCAACCCAAGTATGATTCCACCGCCAACTCCATCGACGTTTCATACTGAGAATGGGTAATTAGTTTTCACTAAAAAACTTTAGTTGACACTAAAAAATATGGGTATTGCTACAGAACGCTATTTGCAGGACTTATATTGAGTTTCTGGTACAATGTGCATCAAAATTAATTTTATTTTCACATGGGTCATGGGTAAAGGTGTCTGAATTACCTAGCTTTTGGAAATTCACTGACTACAGTGATGCTACTGGAATCAAGCACATAATGAAACAGAAAGCTGAATACAATTATGTTTAGAACCTTTATTATTTAAGTTGGTTTAATATTATCTCTCGTCTTTAGTTTTAAGCCCCTTGGAAGTTAATTTTCCATGTGTATTTTATATGTATTTATATGTTGCCTTGCACAGTGGCAATCTACATTTGATTTTGTCATCTAATTCATATTACAATAGACTATAGAGTAATATTAGAGTAAATTTTAAAGAATCTATGGAAGTATAGAGATTGTAGAGAGAACATTTATTAGAATGGTGGTGTATATGGAGAAGATGCATGCTTCTTTCTATTATTACATGAAATATCGGTAGGTAGGAGTTGAGACATGTTGAACTCTGGTGTGAACTCCGAGCTGTAGATAATACTCAGAATGGTGATTTCCTGGTTTTGTCCTATGAATAATTCTAAGTAAATGAGTAAAGATTGCATGTTATAAAAAAAAAAAGGGGGAAATGTTAAATTAATAGATTGATTCATTTACTTATTGGTTGTCTAGGTCTTAATGTAAATTTTAAATTTGGGAAAGGGAAACGTAGCCCATTACTTCTTTGTTACAGAAAAATTGAAAAATTCTAAGCTTTTGAAGTGTCCATGCTCTAACAATTAAAGAAGTAAAAATAGCTGAGTTTCATTAAAACCAGTAGCACATTTGCTAAAACCTGTAGCAGAGGCATATTTTTGTCCTTGATGTCTAGTGGCTTGGAAATTCTGACAGGACTTTCTGTGATCCCTTTCTGGACACATTCAAGACCCACTCATAAAAGAGGAGAGGAGGCTTATCAGCTGTTTGAAACTGTCATGTTGTCTCTGTTGATCATGTCTCTGTTGATCTCAGTTATGATAATTTCTGCTACCTAAGAATCTGCCCCAATCTGCCCCAAGGTCTTTCTGCAAATACCCTTCTGTGTTATTTTCTTTAAAAGGCAAAAAACCATACCCATGAAACAACAACAAAATGCCTTGTGCTCTATCTTACGCATTATTGTTTTAGAATATTAGTGTAGTGGCACTTTAGTAGCAAAAGAAAGGAACATGGCCTGCCAACTAAAGCAGGATGCAGTTTCTACCCACCGTCTTAGATGGTCTTATGATGTCCTCTTTGCTAACCAGCTTATCTGGTATTGAATTACTGTCTTCTTCTCATTACTTTAAATTCCAAATATAGAAATATTTTTACTACTAATAAGGCAGACCGAACCAGAAAAATACAGTATCATTTTCAGATTAGACTTGTAGCACTGAGACTTAAAAAAAAAAAGAAAAAAAGAAATCTAGTGCTGTTTCACCTGCAAACTTAAGAGCTTTGGTACCCAAGCACAATCACTGAGAGATCATTTCTATGGTGCCACATCAGAGACAACCACCTAAAAAAGTGCTGACTTAGAGATGCTATGGAAATACCTAATATTTTGCCTGCATTGCTGGCTTAACTGTAGGGAGGGTTCAGCAAATCCAAAGAACTCTGAAGTGATACTTCTGCAGTTTGCTGTCCTGGATGCTTCACATTCCATATGTCCTGCAGGAAAGGAATATCTTTTTGTTGTTGCTATTTTGTTGTTGTTGTTTCCCTCCCCTGCCTCTCCCTCCTTAGAACCAAGTGTTATTCAGTGGAATTCACCTTGCAGAACAGGAAGAAGACTTAAGACTCCCAGTCTTCTGCACAAACATGTGCTACATATGTTGTTTTGGTTAGCAGTTCAAGTATCCTAGCAAGTCCTACTTAATAATCTATCTAATAAGGCTTGATTGTGCTTCACTGTGTTTAAATCTTTGGGGGAGCTGTTTGGATAACAAAAGTGCTCCAGTGCCCGCATTTGTGTAAAACTCCAAAATTAGAAAACACAGCCTTTAGTGTCTCAAGGTCTCAGATGAGTGAAATACCAAAAGAAATTGCGTGTTGCAGTATTTTACTCAGTATCTCAGCATTAGCATACACGATACATTGTGTAAATACTGTGTGTTTATACTGTATTTTCTGTATTACATTTTGTTGGTGTGAGTGTTAAACGGAATGGTCAGAAAGCAGTTTCATAGCTCTTTGCAGTAACAGAACCTGCAGAAGGAAAAAGTCACTGTAGGTAGGTTTCATCTTGGCAATAAAGGATTGTGCCCTGTGTGTTTTGAGAGATTCTTCTGACTTTTCTAGCTTTAAACAGTACTATCAGATTGTAGGTGGTGCTATTTCTCATTGGCATTATGTTTCCATTAAATAATGTATATTGAAAATAACATGTCCTCACAGGCTGACAACATCTTATCTCCATCTGGAAAAAAAATCTGCATTAAATCTTAAGAACTGATCCTGGATAACTAGTAAAGTATTGTTGTTGTTATTATTATGCAGTATCTTTCTCCTATCTAATTTCTCATGCTTATGCAGTACAAATGATAGAATACAAACTTCCGTTATGTACTTGGCCTGAGTCTTAATATCTCAAAGCTATTACTTAAAGGAAAAATTTTTTCAAGCTACAGACCATAGCTGCTGTGACAAATAGGGAATTCTAAAGGTCGTTACAGGAACCTTGTTAAACTTAACATGTTTTGGACCTTCAAAATCCCATTCCTCTGGACACATTCCTTTACCTCACATCAAAGATATCCGTGTGTGGTTCTAGTGATCGCATTGTTGTAGCTGAGGTTGTTTAGGGTTTTTTTGTTTAGATATAACTCTTCCTTTCCCTTCTGCTCTGGCATTATTTTCACTATTCCCAGTGTTTTTACTTAAATTCATCATTTTGATAATTTTAACTGGACAATTCCATTTCATGTATTTATGGCACTTCATGTGAAACAGTTCTGCCTTCATTTCCTGTTTATTTTTAGTTGCTAATTTTCAGACTTTTTCCATCCCCTTGGGTTTTTTAAAATCCTGTTTGGTACAAACCAGGGTGGTCCAACTGGCAGCCCAAGGAACAGTTCCATCTGGCCTGCTGCATTTGCCAAGGAGGAGCTAGGAAATGCCTGTAAGGGCATGCACTGCCTTCACAAGCAAATGTTACCTATTGCTCAGATACATAACCATGTTTAAAGCCCAACTGTTGTGCCATGTCCACCTAGAAAAAAGAGATTGGCACTAGACATCCTTTTTCCTGAGCACAGCCAGGTGTCTAGAGGGGCTAGTTGTCTTTTCAAAACAATCCTCAAAGAGGAGCTACAAGTGGAAGCTAGCACCTGTCCCTAAAAAAAGCTAGGCCACTCTTGTTTTTCCTGGTTAGATTGATAAATTAATAGACAGAGTGACAGGAACACTGCTTAAGCCCTGGGACAGTTGGAGCTAATTAGAATTTTAATATCAACTTCAACAAAGCTGATGTTATTAATTCATGGTATCACTGCTGGTTTTGCATCTAACTTCCATAAGTGCCCTCTGTCAAATCACTGTATCTTTTTCCCTTACACAAGATGAGCATAATGATAATAACCAAGCACCATGCATTGAAAGCACCATAAGAACCAAGTATATTTTGTGAAGGTGACAATTTCATTTGGCTCTTTTGCACTTTTCTTTTTGTTGGAGAATATTCTACCTTCAGATGCACATGGGTGCCTCACTTGAAATCAGTGCATCTGCCAACATGCAATTCCTCATAAGAAGTTATCTCAAAAGCTGAATTTATCCCATGTACTCCATTATGTTGTACAATAATAGCCTTTCTGTAGCAAAATGAGCCCAACTAAGCATGAGGTCTAACCAGTGCCTCATAAACCAATAATATCGCATCTTTTGATGTGTATTCCATTTCCATTAAAAGTATTTATAACATTTAGCAGGAATGGGGTGGACTACAGCTTGCCAAAAGGCTGAAATAAGCAATCAGGAGCAATATGCCCAAGTGTACGTTTACTGTTACCGTATATCATTGTGTGAAGACAGCAGAGCTCTGCTAGTTTTAGTATCCTTCTTCAATATACTGTAGCACATAGATTTATCAAAGACCATATAGCAGAAAAAACCCCACCATAATACAACATCTTAGTTCTATGCTAATGCCATTTAGCATCCTGCTTACCTTTTAAATTGTAGAGAAACACCAGATTAATGTTCATAACTTATAACCCCTTTCCTGTTTAGAGTGTACAGCAGCACAACTGGTCTATTCATTCTGTGCTCATTTATTTTAAAATATTTCTTCTGTTTATTGTCCTGGGCCCTCTACACTGGTCTGTAGCGTTCCCCATTATACTGTGCATCTCCAATTTTGGTGAAAAACACCCCTTATTTCTGATACAGATCATCTCCCCAGGGCTTTTTTTTTGGTCTTGATTAATCTCCTTTGTTTTCTGTCTCCTCGTTGTCTGTTCTTTCTTATTGTCTACTCTTTTTGCTATCTATAGCTATGGTGTTTTCCCCAAGTCTTTCTTTCCTGTTCCTTTTTTTCCCCTTTCATGCTCAGCTCTTTTTTTCACACTGATTTGCCCCTTCTTCCTTTGGTGTTCCTCCCCCCCGCCCCAGTTTTCTCCCCATATCCTTCAGTCTGTCATTTCCCTTTTCTTTCTGCTCTGTTCACTTTACTGCACTATCCTCACCCCTCTTTGTTTTCCTTTCTGTTCCCTAATGTTGTCTTACAGAGATGACTGATGATGACAGAAAAGAGGAAGGGAAGACAACAGCTGAAGGAATTAAGACATAGGCTAATTCTCAGAGAAAACTTTTGTTCAGGAATAAATAATTGAATGGAAGCATCAAAGAGGAACAGCAAGAAAAAAGCCTGATTATTTATGGCTAGTTATTCATTAGTGAAACGGAATTCTACCTGAAAATTACAGTCAGCAATGTTGTAGAAGGACTATGTGACAGCATATGTAAAAATAGATAAAGCTTAAGTTACAGTTATTAAATACAGTTAGTAAACAAGGTTGTAGGGTGCGTGTCTCTGGAAATGTTCATGGGGAAAGAAATGGCACCGGAGGATAAGGAGAGGCTAGTGAAAGAAATAAATACAGAAATAAGATGAGGAAACTGTGCAGTCATATATGAAGTATGAAAAGATGGTGAATCAGAGGCAATAAAGACCTGCATCAAGTATTTGGAGCAGGTTGAAAAACAGAAAAAGTAGCACAGGACTGAGAACAAGCAGTGATTATTCTGGACGGAAAAAACAGGAGCAGTGAAAATGGCAGCAGAACCAGCTCACTGAGGGTACCAGACACACACTATTCATTAAAGTAATTTCAAGCAGGATGCAAAACTATCTGGGTAAGACAATGAAGTGCTAGGAAGCCAACGGGTTTGAAAGAGGATATGGTTCATACTGATTAAATTCTTCCTTGTTTGGATGGCAGAAAGTGCTCAACTAGAGGAATTTATGTCATAGTTTCCCATTGGACAGTGGTTTGTCAAAATTTTTGCATGTTACTGGTGATAGTGTCCAAAGTTTTTGTCTAGATTTTGCTACTTGTATTCATGTTTTCTAACAGAAATTTATTCTCAGAGTTATTACCCTGATTTAGTGAAATCACAGCCACAGGCAGAATCTAGCCAGTCACTGGCATAACTGGAGTAACAGTCCTATAAAAATGTCACAAGCTTTTCAAATGCAATATGTGCAAGGACTCAATTTCCAAAATAAAAGATCATTTTAGTAGCTTTGCTAGATTTCTAGACTGCTAGTTGCCCCTCATTGGCTATCCAAGATTATGATTAGGTGATGTGTATTATAACAGTATATTGCTTGCTGAAAACCTGACAGTAATACCAATGAATCCCAGCACAGTGAATAGGTGGATAGCATAACCTTTGTGGCCAGAACATTTTCCTGCTTGAAAAATCACATTTCCTGGAAGCTTATGGTAGGAAATCGTGTCACACACCTGAGTACCATGAATTGTGTTAAACTAAGGTGAAGGAAGCATATCCTTAACTAAAACATCAACGGTATCTTCACCAAGAGCAATTCTTCACCAAGGGCAAATTGTGCGTGACTAATTTCGTGGTCTTTAACGGTGGAGTAACTGCATCAGTGGACAAGGGAAGAATTATCAGTGTCATGTGTCTGGACTTCTGTAAGGCCTTTGATGTGGTCCCCCACAAGATTCTTGCCTCTGAATTAGAGAGATGTGGATTTGATGGATGGACTATTAGATGGATAAGGAATTGGCTGGCTGCATCCAGAGTCAATGGCTCAATGTCCAAATGTAAACCAGCAATGAGAAGTGTCACTCAAGGGTCTATACTGGGACCAATATTGTTTAATATCCTTCGTAATGACATAGATAGAGGGATTAAGTGCAGCCTCAGCAAGTTTGTGGATGACACCAAGCTGAGTGATGCAGTTGATAAGCTAGAGGGCAAGGATGCCCTCCAGAGGGACCTTGTTATACTTGAGGGCTGGGCCCACCTGAACCTCATGAAGTTCAACAAAACCAAGTGCAGGGTCCTGTGCCTGGGTTGGGGCAGTCCCCAGTATCAGTACAGACTGCATGGTGAAGTGATTGAGAGCAACCCTGCAGAGAAGGACTTGGATGAAAAATTAGATATGAGCCGGCAATGTGTGCTTGCAGCCCAGAAAGCCCATTGTATCCTGGGCAGAATACAAAGAAGCATGGCCAGTAGATCCAGGGAGGTGACCTTCTTCCTCTACTCCACTCTCTTGAGACCCCAGCTGGAGTACTGCATCCAGTTTTGGGGTCCCCAGCACAAAGGGGCCTACAGGAAAGATGGGGAGGGACTCTTTATCAGGGAGTGTAGTGATAGGATGAGGGGTAACTGTTTTAAACTGAAAGAGGGTAGGTTTAGATCAGACACAAGGAAGAAGTTATTTACAATGAGGGTGGTGAGGCACTGGAACGGGCTGCCCCGAGAAGTTGTGGCTGCCCCATCCCTGGAAGTATTCAAGGTTAGGTTGGTCAGGGCTTTGAGCAACTTTATCTAGTGGAAGGTGTCCCTGCCCATGGCAGGGGGATGGAATAGATGCTCTTTAAAAGGTCCCTTTGAACGCAAACCATTCTATGATTCTATGAAAACCCGACTTACAGACAAAGACAGACAGAAAGGAAGACAGCACAAAATGCTGTAGCCTATGCTCATTTTGTCCATGGGGTTTACACGTAAAGAATGAAGAATAAGGCATGTTTTATATGCTAATTGTTTTCAACTATTGTCTCAAGGAAGAGAAAAATTAAATAGATAACAATGTTTTCTTTATTAAAAAACAAAAGAAAATTTTATCAGGGAAAAGATTGCATATTAAAAGTTCATTACAGTAGTGTTATTTTAAGATGTGAATTATTAACTTTTATAGCAATTTAGAGACAATAAGTGAATAAGAACAGGCAGTACTGTACTTTGAATGGCTATGGACACTCAATCTCCAGTCTTGTTGGTTGCAGTAGACATAAATTGTCTCAGTATCTGATTGAACGATGCACGTATGTCCCCTATTACTATAATGTATATACCTGAACAATTTTCATGACAAGTTAATCTGTTCAAGTCAATAGCCACTTCTCAGAGGAGAAAAAAACCTTCCTTAGCTTCCAAGCCATAAAGTGATTTGGGCAAGTAGGACAGAGAATGGTTATAACTGCCCTTAGATTTCCATGCTATTCTGTCCCCTTCTTGCGGTGCATTAACTTTTCTTTGAGTGAAAATTACTCCAGCATGGCATTGCGGTCTTTTTTACACATATAAATGAAGACAGAGAAGATGAGCAAAATGTAGACTCATCCTTTAGGTTTGCCTTTCCTATTTATATTGCCTTTGTTACATAGTCATAGTTCTAGGAAAGAAATTAAGGGGATTCTCTCCCCCAAGTGAAGCAGATGTTTTACTGAGCCAAGTCTGAGATTTTGTTCTTTGTAAGGAAGCAGAGGGAATGCCTATTTATGGTATTTTGCAGCTGCACTGAAGGAAATATTCTCTTCAGATTATGTTGAGTGGCTCCATAGTACACAATGTTTGTGGTCCTTCAGTTGAGCCAAGATCCATGTAAGCAACTTTTACGCAGACTGGACCTTAAGAATCTGATCTTCAGACATGAAGACAGTCCTTCATAAGTTTAACATTCTGAAATTCAGGACTCTTTGCAATAAGCAGAATTTACTCCTGTCCAAGTAACATGGGTTACTAAATCAGTTGCTGGTTGTGCTTTTCAGGTGTAACTCCTGTGAGGAAATGACATGTAATTGCAGCTCTCCAAAAGAAACAGAATTGTAGTCTGTACCGCATCTCCAAAGTTATTCAAGGTGTAAGTAAAACATTTTGCAGTTTTATGTTCTGGTGTGGCAGATTATACTGGAGAGCAAAGAGTTAAGGGTTCATCAGGTTTCTGTCCAGCCTGCTCTGGGTGAACCTGCTTTGGCAGGGGGGTTGGCCTAGATGGTCTCTGAAGGTCCCGTCCAACCCCTACCATTCTGTGATTCTGTGATCTGCTTCACAACTAAATATGCAGAAAAGCGATAGTAGTTGACGATGCTGTTCTCTTGGCTGCTTCTGAACTGATAGTCCCAGCAATGGACATGGGAGCTGGGAATGTTTTAGACCTTTTGGGTTCCTCTAGCCCTACATCCTAGTTCCTAGCATGCACCTGTTATTTACAGGAATATCAATCCATTCTGGACAATAAGTTCATTTTAATTAATTCAGGAAGCTTTTATCTTCATAGCCCTATTGAGCAGTAGGGTGTTTTGGCCCAGAGGGAGCAGTGTCTGTCATTCAGGGCAAGCTTGTCTATCCGTATATGGTACTGTGTTGCTCCAGTTAAATATACCTCAATTGAGTTGACAACACAGCATAACTTCGTGGTTGCATAATCAATGTTTTCCCCTTTTGCTTTGTTTGTGACCTCTAGCCAAACCCTGCTTTGAGTAACTAATTTCCATGTGGGATTTTCTATACAATTATTGTTATATTAAATGAATTCCCTGCAAGCAAGAAATAATTTATTTTGTAAAATGAGCTGCTTTCTATGTCCGTCCCCCCGCCCCCCGAAATATCTGTGTACTTGAAACACTGAGACAGCAAATCCTGTTTTGTCAAAAATGTCTAAGCCTCAGAATGTAGACTTTTGGGTTGATTGCTCATATGGTTTGGAGCTGCTTATAGAGCTTGAAGTGTGAAAAAGAGAGCTCTTCTTGACTTATACTTATGTCATAAGAATTCAGGTCTTCTGGCAGACTTCAGAGGCAGAACACAGACAGAATAAAGCAGCCTTCCATTGCATTAGTGAGACCTCGCTTTTGCTTCCCTCACCTTTCTCTTGACACAGTCACTCCCTCAGTGGCTATAGTGCTCATCCTTCCCACTGGATATCCTCCTGTTCAGCTCAACACAGACTTTTAAATTCACATTCAGAAGAGAAACCAGTCTTTGATTTTGCTTGGTCCTTCCAGGGCAGTATCTGCTTTCTGGAGCAAATGAGGCAGTAGTCTAATGACAACATCCTTATTCAAAGCCTAAGCCTTAATCATTCCCTAAACACTGTACTTCCTGACTATTGACTGAAGCAGGGATCCAGGACAGAATATATTTGTGTAAAAAAAAAAAAAAAAAAAAAAAAAAAAAAAGAAATACAATCATGATGCATGCAGGAAGCAATTAAAGATTGCACAGGTGAACTTAATGCTGGTATGTTCTAAGTTTTGAATAAGACTTTGTAGCATGTATCATATTGTATACAGATTTTAATGTACCATCCTATCTTACAAGGTAGGATACAGTAAACAAAATAAGACCTTCCCAGAAGACAACTGTCATTAGGTGGAGCTACACAGACTACTGCATTGATATTAAATAGAGATTCTGCAGACCTGTAGCACAGACTCTTGCATGTCTCCAAATGAAATATTTGGCAACAACCATAAGCTATCGTCTCCTTTGTGGGTTGGCCAGAGCGTGGAGAAGATGCATGCAGTTTAGCCGTGACTTTCCCAACTGTATACCTACAGCACAGGAATGTTGAAAATTGAGAACTGTGTGTCCTCTTCCAGGTTCTTGTGGGAAGTAGTTGCACTTAGTAGTACTATGTTGTAATTAGGAATAGTAATTAAATTTTTGCAGTTTTCCCACCAGTTTGCCTCTTCTTCGCTTTTCCATTAGCATATCTCACACAGCCAGCAATATTTTCTGATAGTCCTTTTTCTCCTCTCAAGCCTTCCCATCCACTTTTCACTCACTTTTTTATGAGCACTGCGTCTTCCAACCCAAGTGATTCTTTCTCTGAGCTGTGTGTATAACAAGAGGAACATTGAGAACACAGGAAGGCTGTTTGCCTCTTCTCTGTTCCAGTGCCCAGTGCCATAATTGTTTCTGGCAGCCATGAGGAGCTGTTGCAAGGGAAAGCTCTGTTCAGTTCTGGAAGACAAAATGTGAAAACAGACTCCGTAAAGAATGTTGCCTGATACCCTCTAACAAGCTTTCATCAAGCACGTGCAAACTCTTGATTTTTGTCAGGAGTTTATAGCTTGTCCAAACAGGGTGAGACTGCATAGTGACAGTGAAAAGCATCCTGCCAAATTCTAAGTTCTTTCTTCAAAGAAGGAAGGTTGAAGACCCCCTCAGTGAAACAGTTACAAGAATTTTTTAACGCAAGCAGAAGTGTATAATTAAGCTTCTTTATTGGTTCTTCTACAGAAATGGGGTTAAATCCATATAATCAAAGTGTGTAGTCACGTGAAGATTTAGAAGACTCCTAGAGACAGCATTATTTACCTAACATTACAGAAAGTTCCAGATTCATCCGTAGAACAGGGATTTCTAGAAAAAAAACTATTTTCAGGGGAAAAAAAAGAAAAAAAAACAGTGGGAGTTTTTAACGTGTGTATCTGACTCTCTACATGAAATAAAGGTTCTTAGGCCAGCTCTCCATCTGGTGTAAAAGTAACATAGTTTTGCTAAATACTAGCTGGCACTTGGTCTCATTTCAAGAAAGACATTGAAAAGGAATGACTTACCCTGCTGTTCAATAAATACAACTGTAAGTTGATTCTTACATAGCAATGGGACCACTTTGCATTCCTTGAAAACTCTTTGGCTATTCACAGTGCGGTCAGCTTCAGTATCTGCGGAGAATGCATTAGATCTTGAGTGTAAAGCCCCTCTTTCCTCAAGAGAGCCGTGCAGCACTTAAATGATTTGTTAATCCCTTCCATGGTTGGTGACTGTTCTGAAAGCTATCTTTGATAGCTAGGTTTATTGAGGAATGGTCTGAAGGAATTTCAGAGAGAATAGGAGAGCAAGTCCCTGCCTATCTGATTAATAGCTGGGAAGAATGAAAGGACAAATTAATGATCTAACATCTTCTGCTGGCCGTTCTGAAATGACACTGTCATTCAAGAAGAGACAACAAACAAGACCCCTGCCTATCGCAGGCTGAAATGGCAAGACCGCTACCTCATCTTCTGTTTCTTCTTGGAACAGTACAGCATTACAGTAGCCCTAAAATGTATGGAGGGTGGGAAATGAAGATTACTGAACTCTTTGCCACAGTATGATCCTGTTTTTTCTCCTCGCTGCCATGTCAATTGCATCCAAATGTTTATTATTACCTCCTTTTGCTTGGACTCTTTCCTTTTCCCTATAGTGTCATAATCTTTGCTCTCTGGACTCCAGGTTCAATCAGCTCAGTGTGCAAGTGGTTCAGGAAGTCATATGAAAGCTATGTGCTCATTACTACCATGTAAATTAGCTCACAGTTCACTCTCCAGATAATTTGGCTAGTCAGGTACCTCCCTTTCTCAGGTCCTAAAGGAAAGATATCATTTTAGATTGTCCATCATTAATAAGATCATTTATTCTGTTGGATTTTGAGATGGTTTTAGTGAATTAAACACTTTTGATTTGAAGAGAAATTTTAACTGGATGGAATTAAAGCCAGATTCTGATGACTAGCAGCAGCAGCAGCAATCTGTGAATTACTGACGTATACGTTTAATATCTCCCTGGAGAGTAGGAAAGTTCTTCAAATGTTGAAACTGGCTTAAATAATTCAAATTCATATGAGTGGTGAAAATTCTTTGGCTAATAATGTTAGCTGGATTTCTTCACTTCCGATTTAATCTAGAATATTTGGAATAGTTGTTAATAGTATGTTGATTTATTTGAATATCTTATTCAACAGAATGGTTTGCATCCTTATACTCACACCTTAGAACTGATTAGATTAATATTATCAAGTTGATTAAAATAAATATATTTTTATTGAGCAAATGATTATGTTTCTTGACATACCTGTTTTTGCTTGGTGCAGTAAGAGCAAGCAAAATGCCGGCATACTTTTCCTTTTTGTTTCTATAAAAGCTGTAGGGAGTGATAAAGGGATTTTTTTTTTTGGCTGGAAATGATAATTCATGAGCACTTTTACTGGGAATGAAGAAGAAAGAAAAAAAGGAATGAAAAGTACGAAAAATGAAGGGGGCACTGTGACTGGGTTGCAGAAGGCTAAGTTTCAAATCCCTGCTCTGACTTTAAAATAAAGGCACTGACAATGATGCCTTTTTGCTGTTCTGAAGTATCTCACCCTTGCTTTTATGTGGAAAAACTTTGAAACTTCTGGGGTTAATTCTAATGTGGGGAAGAAATATTTTTGAGATTTCAAAGTTTCACGGGAAAGGAACTATTTACCACCCAGCTACAATGTCAAGAAATAACATGAAGCAAAACAATTGTCAGCAGCACTCATTCTAAGTCATTTCTTTTCCAGGTTTAAAATTCCAAGTTCTTACCCACAAAATACTCCGGTTATTAATAGGAGGGTCCTTCTAATTGCTTTACAGAAATGGAGCTATTTAGTCTAATGATAATGGGGTCTTTAGGAATAAGAAATGGAATTTAACATTAAAACTGTTAGGTCGTAGAGACAGCACATTAAACTTTCATCTCTTTTTTGCCTTAGACCCATCTGTTTTCTTTCTGCAGAATTTGGAGACCTAATATCTCTGTATTTCAATATGTGTCAAACATTGCTATCTACCTCCTTGCAGAGAGAAATAAGCAGCACTGTATCTCACAGCCATTTGATTCTGGTGGTTTATGTATATTTCAAGTTCTGCAACAGCTTGTTTTAGGACTTCACTTCAGCCTCTGCGTTACCTCTATCAGCCCGCCTTGACTTCCTTCATATTCTCCTCCTTTAGCCAAGCAGAGATCAGGTCGTCTTCTTCTATCATACAGTCAAGCCACATAGCTGCAAGTTTGCTTTAGGGTAAATATTGTAAGGAGGACTTCTACAGAGTCTCTTCTTCACCTGCTGTTTTCTTATGCAGCCAAAACCAACTTCTCCTTTCTTTACAAAGCAATTGTTCATCTTTCTTATGAAAACCATCATGTTTAATATTTAGCCTCATAAAATATTCTGAATTATACTTTTAGAGGGACAAAATAAAAGTCATGGCCTCACATTTTACAGTTCAAAGGAAGAGATGTGAGAAACCTTTCCCGATTTTAATAGTGTTAATCCAGTAATGCACTATTGTTAAGTACAGTAGGGGAAAAATAATGCTTAGTATGTTTATAAACCTTAATTGTGTATGTGATCCAGATATCAGGATTGCATACTAGGTATCTCCAAGGGAAAAAGGAATCCGCTTTCCAAGTTTGTAGTAGCAGCAACGTGGCAAGTGCTGCCAAATCAAGAAGTCTTGTTAAATTCAGGCAGGGCCAGAGATGTGTAGCTGTAGCCTGCACGTTCAGTGCAATGTAGATGTACCCAAATACCTGTATAAATAAGGAAGTTTAACCATTGAACAAAATCTTGTTGGGGAAACACCGAAGTTTTCTGAAGAAAATAAGCTGATATGTTCCTTCGTGGCCATACAGCAGGATGGCTTCTTGTAGCTGGCTTCAAGTGAGCTTGGACATCTCTGCACTCCAGTCTTCTGTACAGATTTTTATGTGATGTAAATTAGCAGTGATATACCAGTCTTAAATGTTACTTTATTGCTGTGCAAAAAGTAATGCATTACAAGATTACCTCCAGAAAAGGTATAGTAAATAAGTACTTCTAAACCAAAGCATAATTCATTGCATGTTTTGATCAGTAGTTGGGATCACTTTAAGAAACAGAGTTAATCAGAAACGCAGAAACTGTTAGATAAAACAATTCTCATGAGTCCCTCAAAAGGCATAGCTATCAGAAAGCCTCTAGCTTGCAAGATTCTATACCTTTTCAGTTATCAGAGAGGCAAAATCAAATTCAACTGCTGGAAAGGATGGCTTTTGACATTCAAAAGTTTTGAAGCTCCTGCCATGCAAGTCAATATTTTTCTCTTCATTTTGTGTTGCTAAAAATATTGTACGGTAGGGTCACTGTTTGGCGACTACTTTGTAGACCCATTTTTCATGTCTTATAATGTCATACGTGATTTATGTCACAGCCTTTAGTTAGCTACTTAAGGCTCCTTAGTACCAAAATGGCTTTTAATAAATATGACAGAGACTATCACCTTCTGACAGGCAGCATGTGTCATTGAAATAAAGGCAGTCATACAATAGCTTTGAAAGAGGAGTGCCACAGCTGAAAAAGCAGCTTTTATGTTCTTTTTTTGTTGGACCCCCTCCGGGAGTGGGGGGTAAGTTTAGTTTATTGCCTTAGTTTAGCTTTTGGTTTAGTGCTAAACTGAAATTTTCTGGCAGCAAGCTTGAATAGGATCTTAGTGGGATAATCTTCCAGAAAACACAATAGAACAAATGTAGTCAAACATGGCAACACACAAAACGTGGTAGACATAAATTGCTTTGTACACTCTCTTTGTTATAATGTTTTAGTATTCACGTACATGTACATATATGACTGCATGTATAAAACCTGATGTGTGTGTGGGCATTTATCTATATGAAAAGACAGCACTAATTTACTGCCAGATTAATAGGCATCAGAAATAACTTCACTGAAATCAAAATAGTTTTGCAGTGTAAAGCAGTGTGAGAAGAGAATCAAATCTCCGGTATGTCAAGGGCATAGATCACATAAGTCACATACAAACACAGGCACATACACACACAACCTGTGGTAAAAGAACACTGTTAGTGTTAAGTTCAGCAATCAAATAACAGGACTTAATATATTAGCAAGACCTGTGCAGCTCAATTTGAGCTTTTACGTATGCACCATGTTTAATTGCATGACCTCACGACGGTGCTCAGAACAGACAAACACATCCTAAGGCATGACTTCTGCTGTTTGTAGGCAAGCTGATAGTATTGCGTAGGACTGAAGTTGCTCAGTTCAGCCTATGACAAAATCAAGTTTTCAGTGATGTTCTTTAGATGTAATAACCTTGAACGGAACTCTTGCTTTGTACACATACGCTCCTGCACTGTTTTAAACTGGATTGGATCTAGGTCCAGTCACTGGAACAGATCAGGGAATCTGTTCTGCGTGTGCTGTTTGTTACCCCCATGGAAACATAGAGGAGGAGTTTTGTGGAATGTAGAGGGGAAAAAGGCAAACACATATAAATAAAAGGAAAAAGTGGGACAAGAGTAAGAGAGGGATGGACAGCGGGGATAACAGACCTGCAATAATAGATAGGGAGAAGGAAGGAGAAAAAGCCTGGGAGGTTTTGATGGAGTAAACTTGGTCCCTCATATGTTTACATTTAATTATGAGATTACACTATTTTTCCATAGAATTCCTACCTCACGCAGGATGCACTTAATGAGCAGCTATTAAATATATTGCTTTGCCCTTATCATGCATGGCCCCAAGCTCTACTTATTGCAGACATTTCCAATCCCTGTTCAAGGGCAGAATTTTTCATTTTTTCAGAGTTTTATTTGTCAATTCTGTCACTTGTAACGTTTTTAGTAGGGTTGCACGGCTTATTCCAGTATTTCCCAACTTTCCAGTGCTTGAAGTTGTAGTCTTAGTACTCTTTTAAACTTTTTTTGTGTATAATTATATGTATGTATTCATGTACATACAATATAGTGTATAAATTGATGTATAAGTGTTACTGAAGGACATAAAGCTGCTTAAAATTTTATTTTATAAGGACAGAAAGTTATGTGAGGGCATGAAGAACTCTAAAAATGACTGGCAATAAAAGAAAGCAAGATACTCCTTACTATTTTTAACCATTGTGTTACATCATGTAGTTCTGCGGCAGATTAGTCATCACATCAAAAGGTTGATGGAAATAATAGTGAAAAGGACTTGGCGGACTTTGAACATATATGAGGTAATTCAGTAAGTGTGACAAATGACTTCTGGCATTTTAAGGTGAAATGGAAAAACTACAGCCAGAATACCTCTTTTCTGGTTTGTTTTTGTGTTTTGGGGGTTTTTTTGGTTGGTTTTTTTTTTTGTTTTTTTTTTAATAATTCCTGATTGCAATATGCTGATATCAGTGCAAGTTTTTTGGGTCTCTACAGGAATTAGGTAGAGTAGAAGGATGTCAGTTAGAGTAAAGTTCTTTTGTGATTTTGAGTATTTTAGGTAGTGTGGTCTAGAGGGTCCATGGGATGAACAAAGTTCTTGCTGGAATAGCTAGGAAGATGATATTTTAGGGAAGGAAGCTGGTGATTTCTTAATCTTATCAATATATTGGGACAAACTTCTCCCTAGTAGTATCTAATAGCTGACAGTAGTCTTCAATATCCTTTGAGAAAACTCACTTTGATTTTTCAACAGAGCTCTGCAATAACATTTTGCAGTGCTGACTTAAAATTATTGACTGTCTAAAACTGGTGGTCCAGAGCTGAGCTGAGGGCCATGAACAACAGCCAGTAGTGAATCCCAGGAAATGCGCTCTGTGGCGAGCATCATATAGTTAAGGTGAAAGGGATAAAAAAAAGAGCTTGGAACTTTTTTTTTTTTTTCTTTTAGTAGCAAAATAGCTTTAACAGATATGAATAGTACATTTCTAGAAAATTACTGCCATGTATTCTAGTCAATTACATTACTTGATATGTTTTGTTTCACATATGAAACATCCATTTATGTTTACCTGTTAGGATCTTCAATGGAGCTAAAAATTATGGAAACAAATAAAGCAAAACATATGAACAGTGAGGATGTAGATGAAATGTGTTCATGAATATATGAATTATTATTGGACTGATCAAAACAATATGTATCCAATTTTTTTAAAAAGATATAGCCGGTATGTGTAGTAACACATAGTAACGGTCACAATTATTTTTGAAGGGATCAACTTGACATGAGGATAAAATTTAACATTTTCATTGTGTGATGAAAGGCCAGTCCTGGCATTTTTGTTAGGTAAGTATTAATAAGAAGGTATAAATATTAATGTTTGTGAAGCAGAAAAAATAGCTGAGGAGCAAAAATTTATCTAAAAGGTCCCTTTTTCAGTAACATCCTAACGTAAAGATGAATATAGAATAGTATGCATTTTAATAAGCAAGTGATATAGTGCTTCATAAAGAAGTCATATGTTAGTATCTGGTTTGTACAGATTTGCCCTGCAACATTTAGATAGGTGTTTGCTCCTGTTTTATTTGTTATCCCCTTTATTAAAGAAGGCGGTGATCAGTATGTTCAGTTAAGTTACATGTGATTTTAAGGCTGCAGCTTCACAATTGGTGTAAACCAGTTTAAATCTATTCTGCTACTGTCCCACCACTTTTCTGCTCCAGGCAATGGGTTATAATGCCTTTCTTCTGCTGGCACCAGCATTCATGCAGCTGTGTAATTGGTTGGATCAGAGAGCTGATCTGCCTGAAAACTAATTAATTAATTTTGGTAGTTTTCAGCTGAATAGAGTCAATCCATCTGATCCCAGCAATCCAGTGCTGGCACAAAGGAGGGGCCAAGGGCTTAAGGAAATAGGGAGAACTTTCCCTTTTGGTGGCAACGTGGACATGGATTGTGAAATAAACTAGTTATGAAACTGTGCCTGAATTGTGATGAACAGCATGCTCTAGAGAGGATGGAGAAATAAAAAATTAACTAACAAGTTGTAAATGGGTACTGCATAATCAGTGGAAGTGCTTGTAAGGAAACAGAAAATTCCGTTTTGAAGTTTATAAACTGTATCATGGAGTGAAGAGGGAATGTTTCTTCCCTGTGGGCCTAATTCACTTCTCTTACGAATCAATAGAAAAACTATCATGTTTTCAGTGTAAGATGGATCAATTCCTGCTTGACGCTAACACGATTCAAAGTGAATGGCTAAAAGAAAAATAGTAGTGAGAAGTTTGCCAGGGAAAGAAATCTTCACTGAATAACCATAAACCAGTGAAATGATCTTAAATATAGTTATTTGAAACTGAAACTATTAATAAAACATTTCATGAATATGGAGTATAATATGGCTTGCTCTTTGAAAAAATATTTTAAAAGTTTGTTTTACTTGGCTACTAAGAAAAATTATACAGTATTACTACTGTGCCCTGGTCAAATACATGCTGTAATTCTCTTCAATTCCAATTTCTGATGCAAATGCTTTATTTTGCGTTTCACTGATACTTAAGTTTAAAATTAGTTCCTTGGTCATAATGGAAGTACTTGCTGAGATGAATGCAATATGAATATTATCACAAATAGTTAATTTCTACATTGAATGTATCTTCATGGGTGTAGGGAGATCATAGTATTTATTTATCCCAGAAAAGTTCAGCTTACTTCTAAGCACCAGATTTCCAGAAACCTTGGAGAACGCAGTAAAGAGACCAGGCTACAGAAATGTTTTAAAAGATGTGATTATATATTTTCAATATAGCTGGGTGAGTAATTTGTTTTCCTGGCAAAGATCCTTGAAATTAATATTAGGATTCTCTTTCTCATTTAGCTAGTTAGGTGAAGGTCAACAGCTAAGTCTGCCTGTCCATGTCATCTACCTTCTTTTCTCTTTTCATTAATCCCACTTCCCAAGGATACACTACTCATCTAAGTCAGATAGCCATCCAGAATTAGATTTATAAAGTTCTCTGGCCTTCTAAGTTGCTTTTCTCACATTCATACGATTCTCTCCTGCCAACTTAGCCTTCTGTCCTCCACCCATCCCTGTTTTGATTCATTTCTCTCATGCCGCGTGCCTAAATATTGCCCAACCCATGTGGAAAGTCCTTAATTCTTGTCAAGACAGGGTCATGACTAGCCCACCCAGGAAGATCAGAACCAAGGCTCCCAAACTGGGAACAAGACTTGCCCACCAGTATAAAAGCCATTATTCCCTCATGCTCATCCAGGCCTTTGGGTTAGCAGACAGTTGGAGCAGAGGCACAGAAGGTATGTGTTAGGAGAGATGGGATAGACTGGGAAATAGCAACAGATTTATCAGGGACATGAGTGAGACCATGCAAGAGACAAGTGGGGTGGTAAGACTGGCTATGAGACTGGATACAAGAGCAACTAAACTGAGCATAGATGTACGGGGCAGGGAGGGTCAGTGGGTGAGCGGTGTAGGGGAAAGCAGACTTGGTAAGTTAGCCAGTATGTTTTTTCTTAGTTACGTCTGGACAGTTGGAGGAGCTGGGGAAACAAGCTTGGCAGAGGACCAGCAGGCCACCTACTCCAGCTTTCTCAGCCCCATGGGGGAGGCTTGAATTGAAAAGAATTACTGAGCGGACTGAGGCTATGCAGTGCTTAGTTGTGGAACGGGCCCACCCTCAGTTCTGTGATGCCTTTGGCCACCTCCGTCCAAGTCTTTGATGAGTATTGCCCTTGGTCCACTGGCTTCTTTAACTGCACAGCCTATCAGGCCATTGGCCAGTCCATGGCCTGTAGGATACTTGGAGAATTAAAAAAGCTAGTAAATAGTAAGAGGAACAAATCAAGTTCCTTGGGGATTTGGAAAACTGAAAACTAGCTGCACAAGAATTTTCAGGAAAGGAAACATTTTGAGGATGGTATGGATATATAAAAGGACCTGAATAAATATTAGAAAACTCCATTAATCCCAGCCGTGCCTTCATCAAATGACAGTGGACACACGGCATAACAATAATTACCATCTCTGACACCAACCTCTATTTTACATACCTGTGTCAACTTTCTGGGGTCTGTGTACAATCTGATTCCAGCCCAGCCTTGAGATGTGCTTGAGCCATGGGCAGTTCTCTAGTAGCTGACATCTTTGTTAGTGCTTTCAGCAGACATTTCCAACTATTTTGCTACCCTGTTTATCTGCTCTCAGGTAGCAAAAATGTGTTATGCATAGCGGTATAATTTCTTAGGCACATTTTACTAGACAGTAGCTTCTGTGGCTTATCCTGGACATAGTCTGAACTATTCTTCACAGTAAGCTGCTAAATGCCTACTTTTCTGGAAATGAATGGGAGGATGCAATGGTCGTGCTGGGGAAGCTGTCCTTATTTGTTAACTTAAATCTTTCAGATTACATAAAATAGCCAAACTATGTAGCTACCTACACCCATGCTGTTTTGCAGGTGTTTGTGTTGTTACCTGAGAGTAAACCATGGGAAACCCCCAGATCATAGCCTCAATCTTTTTCTTATGCAGTCTTCAGTGCTGTGGTGTGAAGAGTCCCATTTCTGGAGTGTAGTCATCACAGTGGGCAAATTTCTGGTTCAGAGGCCATTACCTCATTGCAGTCAGGCTACGCTATTATTTGCTCCTTTCTAGTGTCCTATGTCCTATGGCACCTGGCCAAGTAGCGTAAGTTCCTGTGACACCTTTTGAAGTCCTTGACCTTTCTGATGGTTGCCATACAGCGTGTAATTAACTGGACCAGCTGGCCCTAAATATTTGCCTCTTCAACATGACTTTTGTGACCTGGAGTAATCAACAAAGTGACTTATTTGGCTATGAAGTGACTAATCTCAGTTTGCTGTCATTGTTATTGGACAGACTCCTATATAGACCTTCATTTTGGTCATCTTACCAGTGGTGTTGTGGAGCATGTTCTTAGGAGTTTGTGTATTAGGAAGTTTATTTCAAGAAACCCTTTAGGAGAGTGGCTCCGTGTATAGCAAAGATCTGTTTGTTTCTTCTCAGAGCTCACTGTCTAATACCGCAGTTCATACAGAACTACTACAGGGAATGAACAGCAGGAACCAGAGCTAAACAAGGATGTATGTAAGAACTGTGCATTGTACAGATGTAAAGAAGGGCTATGGAGAAGAAAGAGTGTCCATGGCTCTGCTCAGAAGTAGTGGTGGGCTATGACTTTCTGAGTTGACTAGTGAAACAGTCTGGGAATCAGGCTCTGATGGTGATTCATCTTGGAACTGGAAGAGTGGGAAATAAATTGTGGGTGGAGGAAACAGGGCAGTTAAGAAATGGCCTACTGCCTCACCTTGAAAGGCTGTCTAAGAACATAAATCAGTATTCTGTTCAAATAATTGATTCAGATCATCTTGAATCCTTAAATCCTAGCTGTACAGATAGAATGCAGGATACTTTTCAGTTGTGGTATTTTAGGGACAGTGACTTAAGATGCAGGACAGCCCATTACCCCTCCTATATAACAACCATTTGTAACTATCCCTGCAGACAGGGATATTGATGAGGCAGATACTTTGGTGGAGTTCATAAGGTCAACACTCTTGTTCTAGTTTATACATGTGAAGTATAGTGAGAGGTGTATAGAGAGTTGTGCCTACCTCCTTCCCTAACAGCTAACACCCTAATCATCAAGAATCCTAATGTGGTTGCATTCAGTAGAATTTGCATGTTGTGCAAAGTAACTATCTTAAAACATGGACACGTATTTAGAGAAAATATGGCACTTTCAACAAAATTAACAATTAAACGTAAAGGTTAATTATAACACACAATGCCGTAATGATGAGCAGAATCTTAAGAAGAATGAACAGAAAATTAACATGACAATGTCTGATAGAACAGAATGCATGAAAGGTGAAGATATCAAGGAGAAAACAAAATCCTTCCTAGCAGCCTATAAAATAAATTTCCGTAGGAATTGGGAGAAATCCTGTTGCTTCAGTCTACTCATGACCGAGTATAAGTGAAAGGGAAGGAACAATTCAGAATGGACAAGGGCTGGATGAGGTGACCTTGTAACTCTGCCAATATCTCATAACACACAGTGCAGCAATGCTGGTGGGAAATGAAGTAAGAAGAAAGCTCACTGTGGCCATTCATGACTGGCTCATCCCTGTTAAATGTTGGAACAGAAACACTTGTAGAGTAAAAGCTAATGTGCTTGACCAATGTTTCTGGCACAATCTCTGACAGTACAAAAAGAATGGTGCTCTCCTTCACTGTTGTTATCTGTAGTACATTTGGTGGTTTTTCTGCCTCTGATGTATTTATCCTAGTATTGAACTTCCCATATGGTTTATTTGGAACTAGGGCATGAAAAATATTTTAAGTCATATTTTAGGCATCGTACTTCTCCCAGTTAAGCTGATGACTAGGAAAATTGACTTCAGTCCTATTAGGCTGGGCTCGGAGATGGGAACTAAGAACTGTAAAGGGCTTATTTTGTTCAGAATTCATTTTGAGACATGAATGTAATGTCTTCTGTTCTTTGGCGTATGCCTGGAGCTTCTCCGTTTATATCATAGGACACCCTGGTACTGTTCTAATTTTTATCTGGAAAATTCTTGTTTCTTTTGGCTGAAATTGAACTGATGGAAATTACTGCTTGTAATGTCATGCAGTTACTAATTACTGGTGTAGATGAAGAAACAACACTTCTCTAGTGTTCAGGAGTTTGATGTATAGTCATGTCAAACAGTAAGCCTGGTTCTGTATTCATGACTAGCAGATTTGAGTATTTTGAGTAAGACACTTGCTAAAGCAATAGCATTACAGCATCCAGGAGTTTTTCATCTTTTACTCTAAATCTTTGTGTTATGGTTTTTAAGTAAATTGAAGTAACAGAAAATGACTTACAATTTATGTTTCTTTCATTTCACTAGGAATGCTATTTTAGTGTGAACGTTAAAATCTTTAATGTTTGCTTTCAGAGAGAGTATTATATGGTAAGCCAAATTATTTAAGATAGTTGGAGACGCTATTTCAATTGACAAAAATTAAGATAAATGTTTATTTGGCTACATTATAAACAAATGGGCTTATTGGTCTACAAACTGTGACAAGACATAAACTGATAATACCATGTCTTTGACATCAGAAAATGCTGCAATTCTATTTTAGTCCTGTCCCTGAAAACTTGCTATTACTTTCTAGAACATTGGCATTTAAACACAAAGGACGTGATTTCTTTAAAATACGTGTACTTTTATCGATGACAAGTTGGAAGTAAAATCAATTGTTTCTGCGAATGATGACATGCAGCAGCTTAATTATCTGATTGTACTCAGACGATTTTAGTCTTTAGTCCAAATTAGGAGCATTTGTACCCAGGTGTTTCCACTATGCAAATGGTGCAAACTTCAACAAATTTAGTCTAAAAGTGTTAAGAAAAAAAGAGAAGAATTTGATCACCTTAACTTTGATCATGTTGTCAAACCTCCTACTGAAGCCAATACAATTGTTCAAAGGAAGCAGAATATTAAAGCTATAGAATTAAATCGCTTTATCAAAAAGAACAAAGGGATGTCATCACAGGAACAGAAATCGCCACTTTGCTTTGTTATGTTCTGTGACCTACATGGGAATCACTGTTACTTGTGAAAGTCACCTCTAGATGGATGCAGATGTAGTTATTATGCAGGAGACTGAAATTGCTTTCCCCCTTCCCCAGAGCATACAGTAATTGTGCCAGTAAGCATAGCATTAAGCTATGAATTGATAGCCAGAGACACAGCTGCCAAAAAGCAAACGTATTTTATGTCCAAAATAAGAATGTACATACACAATATATGCCTATGTATATCTTCAAACATATTTCTGCAACTCTGCTGAGTATTTTCTATGATCTGCTAAAGCTATGAACCAGCTATATATGGCCATAGGAATGGTTCTTTGTGTAAATTGTAATTTTGTATGCTATTGTCTTAGCCTCTTCGTATCTGCTAGCGTTTTGGAGCTGTCTATGAGGGAGCCAGGAATAGTTTTCTGCAAGTGCTGAACATCTTTAATTCACATTAGAAAAGTTGCACCAAAAGAATGTACAACCCCTGAGCTCAAATAGGAGTATACATGCAACTTCAAACATTCAAATAAAATTTATATACAGACCTACCAGGGTAGATGAAGGGTAGACTTCAGCAACACATGCTATCAAAACATGGAAGAAATCCAGTGGCAAGTTAGCATTCTCAGTTTTAGGGAAGAAGTGACTTGATTATTTCCTAAAGAAGGACAAATTTATATTTCAAGATGGATTTCCTGCACCAAATGGTTGCAGATGACAAGTGAGACTCATTTGCAAGTTTAATGGTTGAGATTTATTAAATATCTTTACTTGACATAAGAAGACATATTAGTATGTCTCAACTGTTATCAATACACTCGCAATGCAGTTGTGAATGGAGAGGCCAATCAAATGTAATTTTTATTGTATTAATGTTTTCCAGTGAGAGAAAAACATTCAACATATTTCTAAATATTGTACTGGAAGGAAGTGAGGAGTGTAACCTTTGATAAATATGAAGTAAATAAGGTTTTAGAAACATCACAACTCATGTGAAACGCATCACATTTGCTCAGAAACATTTTCATGAAATGTAATGTTGCATTTTAAGATAAGCTGGAAAAATCTTGTGATTTTCATTTGCGTTTAACCACTAAACTATATTTCCTGCATTCTGATGTTTTCTAGTTTGATTCCTTATGCTTGTTCTTTTCCTGGTGATTCCGGACTGAACAAGTTTTGTTGGTTAACTCTCATTGTATTTACATTAATGGTTTGAATGTTTTATAGTATCCTATAATAGCTTATTTTTGAAAAAAAAAAAAGTCATATTAGCTTAGAGGAAGTATCATTGAAAGAATTTATTTTAGAAGAAAAATTAAAGTATATGTCAGCTGTACTATTTCTTATAGCCACATTTAAAGATTTTTCATAGATTGTTGGAAATACAGTACTAAAATACATAAGCAATTAATAAAATGTGGAACATACCATGAACGCACACCAGTGAAACTCTGGAAAATGTTAGAATGAATTATTTTTGTGCAGCTTGGTGTGGCTTTTGCTTTGGAAATCAAGCATCAATTTTCTAGTTTTGACTGAAATAAGGACCACCCTGAAGCCAAGCTTAATTGAAATAAATCCCTTCGGAGGCTCTATTTATCACTTCTTTATAAATTTGGCAGCTAAAAAGACATAACAAAATATGAAAATTAGAGATGAAATAACTTTTACATTAAAACAAACACTTAATTTGGGGTATTGAATTTATCCCTGACAACTGATTCTTTGGGGAGACAGAAAATTACTTAAAAATAGCTCTGAAAAATTGTAGGTCTTAGCCAGGACACATGGTACTAAGAGATGCAGGGCTTTACTACACCAAATTTTACTTATTTTTTGATAATGAAACACTTCTGGAGAGACATAAATATAATTAGAAGCCTAAATCCATTAATATTTACCAATATGCATAACTCTTTTCATCTGTTTCCTTGTGTTGATAAAGGAGATACTCTATGAATAATTATCTTGTAAGAAAACTCTATGAATAATTATCTTGTAGGAAAAAAAATCATGATCTCAGTATGTTTAGTATCTGCTGTTACAAAGAGTTTTGAAATACTGAGCCAATCACTGTCAGGCAGTCTTTAGATTTGCAATTGATATGGAGTGTGTTGTTAATCTCTGTTGGAATGCCTTTATAATGAATAATTGGAGTTTGGAAATGAAGGAAAATGTTATTAAAAGTATGATATCACTCTTACTAAATATCAAGGCAATGTTGGTAATAAATTGTTCCAACTTCTGTATCAGTTTATCTAATGGATGACCACTGTAGAAAAATGGTTCTTGCTGATGTTGATACGTACACTGTGGTTTTTAGACGCAAGTTGTGAAAGCATTGAACATTAGTAGGAAAGTATTTTTAAAAGTGAAACTTTACATTTGGTTTCCTTGTGTCAGTACAGTTTGATAGATCTGAATATCTTTTACTGCACGTATATGCATTTTGTATTTGACTTTTGTCATGTCAAGGAGATGAAACAAGGTTTTCCAGCTCTTTCCTACTCACAAAGCAGTAATGTAACAGGTCACTTGAAAGAATACATGCAAATGAGGAAAAGCACACAGCTCACGTGCCCTGATCTTCTTGTTCTGATCCTCAGAAAGGTCCAGACGATGCAGAAATTCTTGTTCTTCATTGCTCAGTAGCAAGAGGAAACGCTACATCCATTCTGCTTTCAGCTTGCAATGTGGACTTATTGCAGTTTCTTCTTCCTTTCCTCACTCATCTTTCAAAAGTGTGTCACTGTTCATGACAGCATTCTTTCCTGTTATCTGACAGTTAATAGTTAGAATAATTTTCCATTGTTTCTCCACCAACCTCTTTTCAAAAACACGTGTGAGTCCAAGTATTTAAGGTAGGTATTTCAGAGTACTTTCAGTGTTTCTTGGATCTGGCTGGGCACTGTGTTTTTGTACTGCGTGCTTTGTTATATATTGTCATGTTTTGCACAAAACTGTTTTTAATAGCACATTTGCTTGCTTGCAAAGCACAAGTTTTGCTTATAGTTTTGATCTATCAACGACATGGTTACCAGATCCTGTACATGATTACTGCTACAAACTCTTAAAGGGAATTAGTAGCTCAAGAAGTAAGAACTAAAGTTGGAAGAAACAAAGAAGATTAGTTGTGTTTGCACGCTTACCACATACATAGCTGATATAAGTGCGTTATAAATATCATTTGATGAAATACCTTCTGTAATGCCAGACATGATAAGAATAGTCATAGGAACGTTCTGCTTCAACAGATACCGCAGAATCACAGAATGGTAGGGGTTGGAAGGGACCTCTGGAGATCATCTAGTCCAACCCCCCTGCCGGAGCAGGTTCACCTAGAGCAGGTGAATGGTCCTGGGTGTGAAGACTAACAGATAAGGTTCTAGGCCTACGAAGTGACAAGTTGCTGCGTGCTTGTCAGGGACAGACAAAAGTGGCCACCTTTACAATGTCCCTATGAGACATACATGGCACGGCTTAGGAGTTGATTTATAAAACTCCATTGAATTCTGTGATTAATACATTCAGTACGTGAACCTTTTGATGCAAACATTCCTATTTACTCTAGTGGCTTCACATTTAAGTACAGGACTATAGAATTCCGAATCACCTCACAGAAAGAAATAGCCAGACATCACTCTGGTGGAAGATGGGATAGTTGTACTGCTAGGGACAGGTTATTGTGAGTATTATGCATCTCCTGAGATGCGTGGTAATAGGATGGTGAGATGACAGGCACTTTATGGCCTACTTTTGCAACAGCTTGCAGTTGTAATTTTCGTGATATTTCATAGCCTTAATAAAATGGCAGGATTAAGCTCTTCTGTGCTTTTCAATTATTTCTGTATTTTAAAAGCAAAGTGCTACACAAAGTAATATGTTCACATTACTCACCCAAACAAAATCAGTTAAAATGTTGTGCAATGAAATAATAACCATAACTTGTCTATTTTTAATGTGTAAGTGCATGAGAACTGCTGATCATTTATTCTTATGTATAAAACTATGCTTGGAAAAAAAAGTTAGAATTGTACTACAGTGATTTTAAAATTGTTCCAAGGTTTATGTTCACTGAAATTACAGGAGCATTTTCAAGGAAGTCATTATTTTTTAGAATTTGCAGTCAGTTCATCCCTGGAGTACCCTGCATATATCACTTTTTATTCTAGTGGCAAAACATTATTTGATAGTTTATATCAGCAATAATTCAAGTTCCTATATAGTTGCATGGCATTACTGACAGCTGTTGTCCAGATAAACCAAGCAAAGGTATGAGGGTGGGCTCTACTCCTTAGTCATTTTAAAACAGGAAGTCAATTTATATTTGTAAACTTTGATCGTTATTTTCCATTCCTACAATTCCGTTAGAACTTTAGTTTATTAAAGTGCCGACTTAGAATGAATCCATTTGTTACCAGCTTCTTAAGGATGATCCTGATTCATTGCCAACAGCAAGATACTGGAACAACTTGCCCAGAGAAGCTGTGGATGCCCCATCCCTGGAGGTGTTCAAGGCCAGGCTGGATGGGGCTTTGAGCAGCCTGGTCTAGTGGGAGGTGTCCCTGCCCAGGGCAGGGGGGTTGGAACTAGAAATCTTTAGGTCCCTTCCAACTCTAACCATTCTGTGATTCTGTGATTAGTCAGATCAAACAAATCCTAAAATATCATCTTACTACAGTTCAGGTGAGTAAAAACTGCGGCTGAGGTAGACACAGATTCTCAGGGGAAGAAGGCAACTCAAAAAATAGTAGGGAAGCCTGAAGCGTTTCTGTATATTACACCATGTAGCATATAGTATTCTTCAACTCCAGATTCAGCTGAGCTTACTGAGTTTGCACTTGCACAATCATACCATCTGTATTTTACAGAGGTAGCACATAAAATCGAGTGGTTTATATAAATATATAATGAGAATTACTTGAAAAAATGTTCTATACCTCCATGCTTAGCCACCTGCACTTGTTACTCTGTGCAGCAGGAAGTTCCACAGTATATTGTTCATTTCATACTATTTTCAAACATCACCTTGATAGACTATGTTCATATTCTACTGTTTTTGATAAAGCAAATGGACTCACAGACTAAGAAATATTGATTTAGAAAAGCCGTAAAGTGTTGGATCCATGTCAGTTGGATCTGTGTTAACAGACTTGTATTTATTGGGATGCGATTACATGAACAATCCCATTATTTATTATTTCTGCATCTTTAAAATGCTGACTAGCCTGCAAGCTGCCTTCTTGGAAATCCTAATTATACAGTAATTCAGTCTGTTTATAACATGTTTTCAATTTTCACTACATATTCTACTGTCAGAAAATCCTTTGACATTTGGTTTTATGGAAATATTTAAATCGTAACAGCAAGCTACTGCACTGGAACTCTGGCTTTTGGAGGCAAGGATGGGCTGGTGAAATTGTTCTCTTGTAAGTGAAACATTCAAAAGAATTCCCAATTGATTTCCATAACAGATGAGTTAAGTCAATAAGGAGCGCATCTGAAATTCCATTGTATTTTAGCAGCATTTGTAAAATGGAAGCAACATATAAAAATGCTGATGAGCAGTGTTCAAATACTGATCTAAATTGATGTTTTGATTTATTTATTGAGAACTTAAATGTATCTTTATGACACAGAATTTATTAAACTATTCCTGACACTTTAACATAGCTGCTTTTCAAATACGTGTTATCAGATCAATCTTTGGTTCTATTTTTTGTATTTATATTTAGAAGGCTAATTTTTGCTTACACTAAGTTTCAGTGGAAACACAGAGAAATCCTTTTGCTTTATATTGCAAATGGATCTGTGTTTTATAATCGTGTATGGTTGCTTTCAAACTTCTTGATAGTTAATAAATAAGCATGTGTAGCAACAGCATGCAATATTGACAATGTAATTAAAATAAGGCCTTAAAAAAAAGGTACCTGTAGACAAGGGCCAGGTTGAGCACTACCGAAATACCATCTGCTACTGCCACTGTTGAAACCAGAACAGTGGGCTAAGTGGACTGTTCTCTGACCCACTAAGGCATTTATTTTCGTATGGTCTTATGGTGTTAGCAGCTCACTTTTGTTAACTAGATGTGAAGTTGCCTCTTGAATTTGTCCTTCTAAGATCTTCTGAGGATATATTCTGTTCAAGTCTACGGTTGCCTTAGTCTTGACTGTCCTAAATAAATAGCTACATTGGTCGTGCTAACATCCCGTCAGGATTCGTAAAAATGGCAGTGCTCTCTCTGTCCTGCCTGCAGGGCCTGAGAATTGACAGAGTCGTTGACATGGTAGGACTGGAATTGTCTCCTTGTTGAGCTGCCCATAGTCTCTAGAATTGTAGAAGCACTTTTTCTCACTTTAAGAAATACTTAGATGTTAACGCAAGGTGGAACAGCTTCAGTGCAAGAGAGCTGACAAACATTTAGACCTTAAAGGATGGTAATTAAAAAATCTTCTGGGATGTAGATGCATGGGGGAGGAAGGGGGAGGGGAGAGAGAGAGAGAGAGAGAGAAAGGACTGAAACTGGAATACTTTTGCTGCCTTTATCATATTTGTCAAAGTGTGTCTTTTGTTCCAAAGAGCTTCTGAATAAGAATGTTTATTCCTACCTTTGTATCTATAATCTAGAGCTACAGTCTCCAGTCTTTTCTTTTACTTCTTGGAAAGAGTTGAACATTGCTGACCTGGTATTATATGAGCAGTATGTTAGACATTTCTCAACAGCTGGTTGGGTGTATACTTCAGAAAGTCCCTGGAGAGTCTCACTAGGTCTCCTGAATGACTAGACTTTGACTCCCAGTATCAGAATAATTCATGTAGATAGCTTCCGCCTCATCTCTTTCTTTGTGATTTTTCAGTAACTTCCAAGGAGCAAGTACAAGCTAGCCATTGCATTTCCTGAGTGTCCCTTGGTCCCTGTTCCATTGCATGACTAGAAATATATCCAAAATAACACCGTGACTTAGGATCCTCCCTGGCCCATTGCCAAAAAGGGATACCAGGAATGAACTTTGTCCAACTGGACACTGTATAAGACCTGCAGGCAAAAGGTTGGGCATTCTGATCCATGGATAATAATATGAACTTGGCACATGGTGCTGTGCTGTGCAGGGTATTTTACTTCATACATAGGAAAATACAATTTTAATCCAAGATGCTGATTGAGTGGACTTGCAATATCAAAGGGGTTTGCATATGAAATGGCAGGAAGTGATTAATTAGCTTTACGTGACAAATAAGATACTTTCTTGAGTCTGTAAGTTTTTGTGTGCATTTTTCTGCTTCGTTAATTTTACTCACAAGCTTCACATACTCTTCCTGTGCATAATGATACTAACTCTATCAGTCTTCAGAAATTTCCAGTGAGATTCCTGTCTTAAATATACTATGGAAGCTAGACAACAAAACTCCTTTTTTAACTTAGGACATACTTTCTATCCTATGTTTATTGTTCAGCAATGCAAAATGCAAAATTGCTGTGATGTAAAGTATTACTGTTTGTTTAGCTATTCTGTAGCCAGGAAAATATGTGGTAGATTGTTGTTATACAACATTGTGAGACTCTAGCCAAAATTCTAAGAACCCGTACTTTACGGCTCTGACAATAATGATTTTCAATTAGAACATTAAGTCATTTCCTCATTAGTCTATGTAAAGAGCTCATAATCTCAACTGATAGTTATATGGGTGATGTAGCACTATTTCAGAAGCACAGTGGCCAATATTTGCTTTTTCATTTTTTACCTCAGATTTCTAGCGTTGGAGATCTTATGGTGCTAGGGACAGTGTAAATTCACGGACAGACAAGCAGACATCTCTATCTAAAACCCTGTTTTCATACTGTGCATTCTTAATCCACTCAGATTTTTTCTCTGACCTTTTACTCCTTTCAGTTAATCTCCCGGTGCTGAAGTCACTGCCACCAAAACCGCCCTCTGCCAGGCTTTACTTCCTGACACTGTTCAGATAAATATATTTAAAAGAGTTTGCCTATGTTAAAACAAACAAGAATGTTCAAGTTGTATATGTGTAGGAGCTCATTAGTCCCATTTTCATCTGATTTTCTAATAGCTATATATTTCCATAGCCATGCCCTGTTCTCTTAAAATCTCATAAAGCTTCAAAAATTTACTTTAGATCCATGATGTGACAGACCGTTGTTCAAAGTCTCACTGTTGCTTCACAGAGTATTTTGGTGTAGGGGTTTTCTTGCTCCAAATCATTTACATGATTAGGGCTTAAATCTGTGAACTTTCCATGGCTGAAACTTGTCCTTCTCTTGCAAAAACATCACACCCCAGTTTTTTCCATGTTAAAGATAATATTGATATGGAGAAATATAGGGACAGAGCTGAACTGAAGTTGCAATGAATACATAACACTGTAACACACTAAAATATTTTTAGAAATATTGTCTTCTTTCAAGAGATGTTTTAAGACTTTTCGCTAGTTTCTAACTTTTTCAAGTGATAAATAGGAATTACATCCACTGAAAAGAGACTTTTGCAATCAGTTCAATATAATGGTTTATAGCCAATTTCTTGTCATACTTTTTAGTACATTATCAGATTCATTCTCAGTAAAAGTTCTTGCTTTACAGAACATCTAAGAATCTCAGAAATCTGGAAATCAGGAAACTAGATGATTACGTGTGATCTCAGAAGAGCACAAGTTTTCAATGTCATAATTCTGATATTTAGAATTTTTTCAGTGTCAGGATTTAACCCATTTTTTAAACATTGTAGAAAGCTTACCCATAGTGAAAAATGCTAACAGGGCTATTATTTAAAAATAAATAATGCATTAGTTTGTTTAGAGTTTCAACTAACAAAAATCGTAGTATTAAAACAAAGCTGTTTGTAAGGTGGCATAACACAAAACAATACTAGGCCAGTTCAACTCTTTTGCGCACGTAAAACTAAACTTCTGGGTTTATTTCTAAGTTACGTATTTTCTATTCTAACAGTAAGTACTGTTAAAGTGCTGTCATTCTGGGGAGGGAGCATAAAGCTATTGCTTTCCCTTATAACTAAAGAATTTGAAGCCTGTTTGCAGTGCTAGAATTTAATGCAACTTGAATTCAGTTTCTAGTAATGCCTCAGTGAGGAAGATGTAGCCAAAGCAGTAGAGGAAGAGCACTTCCCCACTAATCCTGCACTTACCCCAAGATGTAAGCAGAATCTGTGCTCATGGTATCCAACAGGAAATTATTTGCTGTTAATACCACTGTCTTACCAGGGCAATGAAGAAATAGTACGTAATTTTCACACACAAAATCTATGTTTAAGGTGGAGATCCCCCCAGGCTGCCCTCATGAGCAGCAGTGCTAATTTCATGTCTCTCGTCTGAGTCACCAGCAAAGTCAGTCCCCCAATACAGGGCTTTTGCAATTAGAAGGCCACGTTCAGTTTCCACCTGAAAGCAGCTGGAATTGCATCCCTTTAGATAACAGCTGATTTGGATTTCATAAAACTGCACTGTAAACTGGTGGTGTTCATCATATGCAGTTATTAAACTGTGTCTACAAAAGCAGGGGGATTAATTGTGGCCAGGCTCCAGGTTTGATTCGCCTGTCTGCATCCCTTTTTTAGTTTCAGTTAAGTTTGGTTCTTTACTTTGCTTCTTGTCTAAACTTTAAAAGTGTTCCTGAAGCTAACCACTGTTTAACAATTGCCACATTTCCTCCCACAGGCAGTTACGCTTCACTTGTGGTTTAAGTAATCCATAACATGTTATTGGTTACTATGAGTTTGTCAAAGCATTAGTATTTCTTTGAGTTACTAATATCATTGAGAGACAATGAAAATTTCATTCATTTCCAAAACTGAGTACTACTGGCATAGAAACTCACTAAATGCTAGTAGTTTCTCTATGGCAAGGGACTATTAAAAGAGAAGGATAGAGAAAAAGAAATATTGTTCTGGAACGAGATCCCATACTGCGTCACTGCTCTGGTATACCATGAGAGAGAAACACAGCTAAAATACAAACAGAGACTGGGATTTTTTTGAGAACTTTTGGCCACAATAAATTTGGGTTTGGAACTAAAAAAAAGACATGGAAAGAGAAGACATGCATGCCTAATACTGAAGGAGAACTTGTTTGTATCTAACATATTGGAGAAATTGTTTGAGAACAGTTCATTCTAGTGAAAATATTACTTTTGTAACACTGCCAAGATCAGTGTTTTCTCATTCATGAATCAGACTTCTTTGCTCATTTGTGGTTGCTTTCTTCTCATCCTCTTTCTTTCCTACTGTCTTTTCACAGCAAAAAGCCATCAACAGTTGCCTAGCTAAGCACTTGCTCAAGTATCAGTTGTGAGGGGTCTGTGGAACAAGTTGGCTGGGCCTCATCAATTGCCACAAAAGCACTGATGTGCTCTTCTTATTTGGGCAATCCACGCAACTTTTTGATTTTGTGCGGACACACTAGGATTCTTTTGCAGTTATTTAGCTCTCCTGCAGAAGTTGTATGTCTTCTGGTAAGAAGTGTGAGAAAGGTGTTGAAAGGCTGTCCTTACTGCAGATGTGGGGGGTCCAGCACGAGCAAAAGCACAGTGTGGGCTTTAATTCCTGCCACCAACGGCAAGTTAAGTGTGAGTTCAAAGAGCAAATGAGCGTATACTTTAAGATCTGGAGGAACTGGGCAAAAGTAGGGAGGACTATACAGGTAACAGAGGTATAAGTGTCTCTCTCAGGAACAGCTGTGTAGTGACTAAAAGTCAGTATAGGTCTGTCGCTACAGGTATCCAGCGCTTCCTTTTCTGAGATGGATTTACTGGTTCTATCTAATTCTGTTCATATGAAACCTGGAGACTCCTGATAGTTACATAGCTGTGGATGTTCAACACAGAAGAATATTGGCCATTTCGTTACAACAAATCCAACTAAAACAAAATAATAATTGTGGAAGGAGGGAGGGAGGGAGAAAAGGGAAAGAAAGGCATTATTCCTTACCACAAAATGTTCCTCGCTTTCTCTTCATCCCCTAAGCAAATTAACAGAGTAGGTCCTTTATGCATGCAGGCCTGAGCAGGAAAGTTACTGAAGCACTGACACAGAAGGAAATCATACTAGATATTGTACCTGGCTCCAGTAAAAATTGAGTGTGTGGGTGGCAAGAAGCTTAGTTCCATGTGCTTTCCACCCCACAGGCAGCTCCACAACTTCCTGTTGTGGAGGTTTCTCCTCTTTCATATGTGGCTTTGTGCAGTAGGCTTGCCTTTCCCTTCGTTGACGTATTTGCAGCCTGTGTACAGTAAGTAGCCTTGTGCAGTTTGCTCATCCAAAAAGGCTGCATATAAATTTGACTTATGAACTCTGTAGGGTGGTGTTATGAAGAATTATCTCAACTAAATAATTTTTCATTAGTTAAACAGGAGATGACATAGTGCATGATTTTTTTTTCCAGACTTTTCAATATGTCCCATTCAGGAATCGGGACCAAAGACAATGTTATTTTAGTTCTTTTTGGAATATATTTACTCACTCCCAGTGTGTTCTGTCCTTCTTAAAATGACACATGTTTACTCAGAAAGGAGTACACCAATCACTATAGTTATATATTTTCTGCTTTAATATGAAGTGTTTTCTGGCAGCCTGAAATAAAATTCTGAGACTAAAATCTGAGCTCACAGTCAAAGTAGTGGGTCCAGGCTTTAATGATTTACAAGCAGAATTATATACCTACTCCCTTTGCTTGTGAGTTTTGGAAATAAGGGTCAACATGAGGGCAAGCTATATCTTGCCGAAACATAGACAAGTGTGACTGAACCATTAAATTAATTAATTTTTTTAATCCTCTTGATTTATTAAGGGAGAAGACAGCAGAATGAGTGAAAGTGTAGTTCAGAGACAAGATTTTCATCTTCATTGTGGATCAGATCTGGATAGCAAGGTAAATGTTTTGTGGTTGAATGGTTGTCAGCAAGTAGCTAGGGCGATTAAGTAGCTCAATGTAATGCCCATGTAAGTAATTCTTTTAATGATTGGAAGTCTGAATGTTTTGAAAAGTAAAATGAAGAGGTACAGAAGCCTGTTTGATGTCGTAGGACGTGGATAAAGAGGATGGTGGGCTTACAACATTTTATATTGGAAATATTTATCTTTCTCTGTCAGTCATCATCAACAGGCATTCAGATTCTGTTGACACAGCAGTATTAAAGTTGTTTCAGCTTCAGTAACATGAGTTTGTTTTACATTTCAAGGGATTTAGCTAAAAATTAGTAATGAAAACATAATACATATTTCCATTTAGCATTTTGGTTTGACGGGTGCAGGTCAAACAGCTTTGTACCTTATGGCCTAGAATGTATAGAATATACTATGGGTGGGATATTTCACAGTTAAGACAAACTAATGTTTTCCAAATCGAAGGCAATCACATTAATTTTTTATGATGTTAGTAGCATCAGTAAAGCTTGAATAGGCACAGATGTCAGTTGCTTCATATACCAGATAGTTTGTCCAGGGTACTCAAGTTAAATAACAGTTTGGCTAACTTTGAGAAAACTATTTCATAGGTCTGAAGAATAAGTATACAGTCGTTCTGGAGAAACTATTGATATGATTTGAATACGTTAAACAATATAGATTATATACTCTTTTACCATTTATTTTACTAGCAGAGTTTTCACTTGTTGTCTAACTGGAATTCAAATACAGAATACAAAAACCGTCAACCGCTGGTCTAATAGTGATACTAACTGTGTGCCACTAAGTCTATTTTTTTAGCCCATTAAGCCTTTATATAGTTCAAATAAGCCTTATACTAAATACTTTGGAAAGAATGAGAAAGTTTACAGATTTTGATCCTCCATGCAAATCTGTTAGAATATTTTATTTAGTCACAAAATAGAGTGTATATGGTGGGTCCAAGCACTAGGCACATGAGTCCCAACTGGCTAATTTGTGTGGGAGTGTGGGTCTTTCATCTACACACCTCATTCCAGGCCACTATTTTTTCTCTTTATCCAATCCTCAATGAGCAGCTGCATGCACATTAATTACCTTGACGCTTGGAGAGCAGACAAGTAGTCTTTTCTGTTTCTGCCATAAATGCCACTCAATGAACCAGCCACTAGGTCATGCTCAAGTGCAATGGAATCTTGTTTTTCCCTCCCAAACATCTAGCATCACCTCCACCGTGACTTCAGCTTCTGTCAATGAAGTTGTTTCAAAAATACGTTTATTGTGGTTGGTGTAAAGAAAATTTTTATGGCTGTAAATATATTAAATGTAAACATTTACAGGAGCAGGATCTAGCGGTAATTGTGGAATTTATCTTTTTTTCCCTAAAAATTCTCTCACATTTTAAGAATTGCTTATTTTGTCATGGTGGAATTAAACAATACTGTAAAAAGCCTCCTAAAATTCAACTGTTCTGAAACCACGTGGGGATTGTGTCACCATTGTTTTCATCCTCAATGACAAAAGCAATTGAAATAGAAGATTCTTTGTCTTTCCTTGTGCACTTTTATTAGCAGAGGTTATTAGTTATCTTCAAATTTTGCTTAACTAGATTTTTTTTTAGCAGTATACTTCAGAGAGAAAAATGAAATAATATTTCGTGAAGATTGTTGTCTCTGAAAACAGATTAAAATGTTCATTTTCATACTGTCAGTGTAAATATAAATTTTAATTGAAAAATTAAATTAAATTAATCAAGAAAATAAGTTATTAAAATGCTGCAAAACAAATAGCAGAAGCTGCAGGGAGATCTCTATGCAGAAGAAATTGTGGATTTTTTGGGAGCAGTTCCTGAGTCACCAGGATGAAGAGAGTCTTTTGTATGGAGAAGATCAACAGACATATCAGACTGAAACATAAATCCATTTACTTCATATGTGTTTTTGTAGCTTTTCTTACAGCCTTTCTGGAAATCAGTGAAGACATTTTCTTTTAAATAAGATTCTTTCTAATGGAAGACTATTAAATCAGAAAAATGATGGCTTAGCATTTTAAGCTTATTTGAAGTATGTTGCACATCTAAAATGACTGAGAACCATTGGCTTAAACAGACATTACCTAACCCTGAGAAGTCTGTGTTTGTGGAATTTGATGAATATATGGAGAAATACATTTAGTGCACCACTCTTTCCACTGGCTTAATCAGTCCTATGGACTTACCTCACCTTGATGATTCTTTCTCTAGCACCTTCCCTTTGAAAAATTTCCTTGCTTTTGGGCAGTAGATCAATTGTGACAGTACCAATCTCTTCCATTGATTACTGCCTCATTTTGTAGCTTGTACCACTCATTTGCGACCTGTTTACGCATTAGATGCAATCTTGGAAACATCAGAAAAGTTGAAAAGCCAGTTAAATCAGTGTTCTCTGTTTAAGGCATGGTACAGAACTTATGCTCTAGACAAATTGTGGAAGAGCAAGCCAAGAAACAAGGGCCGTCTAACAAATCAGGTATAAAGCTAGGATTAGAATGTAAGTATGCTGAATCATGATTTTAGGTTCTTTTCACCATATCATGCTTATTTTCTGAGTTCTGGCTAATCTTTATCAATCCTTGTTACTGATGTGCAGCTGCTTGGCCAATACATTGATGAGCATCTGGTAATTGAACGAATGTACATTAGAAAGCAAGACGAGAAAACTATTAGGTAAAGTGGTGAGTTAATCATATCTTTATATATAGGATTGTGGAAAATGAAACTTGGGGTTGCTACTTATCGTCAAAAGCTTCCATAAAGGCCCAGCTGGTTGCTGGGAATCACCGTGGAATGAATATTTGTCTGACTGCCAGCATTTGGTTGAGGAATAGCAGAACAGAGCGTTGCTACTCATGGGGAAATTCCACTGATGTGTATGGGAGGCTGTAGGAAAGGACTTTAAGAACACTTGAGGCTCATCCATTAAGGATGCTATACACAGGACTACTAAGATGGTGCTGAGGAAAAGATCAAAGACCATAAAACCTGGTAGCTTCTGAGGAGGAGGCTTAAACTCAGATCTGCAATAAAACTTTTCTCTGCCTGAGACGTTTAAAAGGAGTTCTGCTATGAAATTAATTTAGTCATTACTTCTTAGCTGTGAATAACAAGTAAAAGTTTATTAAATCACTCTAAAGGGGATCCACAATGACCAACTGTAACTGGAGACTGTGTCTTGAAATAAGGTACAGAATAACTTAAAAACACTTAAAACCAGCAAATATTCTGCAGGCATTCTTTCTATTCTCAGTTACACTGATTTCATTCTGCGTTCAGTTGGGGTCAGACCTTTGTAGATTGACGCAAAATTTTACCTGTGTTTTAAGTTTAATCACAGCCTTATCTAAGATCTCAAATTGAGGTGGCATAAATCATCCTTTGTAAGTGCCTGTCTCTCTGAATCTACTAGAAATGGAGTTCAGCTTGTAAATTTAGTCTAGATGCAGTTATTAGAGTTAGGTGAGATGAATGCCATTCATAATGTAATAACACATTTTAAATGTGTATCATCAGAGGTTTATTGGTATCACTTACTGGATTGCAGTAGAGCAGATCATATTCTGCTGATCTGAGACCTTAGAGGCGGGATTTTTTGTATTTTGCTGTACACTCGGTACTGAATATATACGCGGTATTTGATAAATACTGTCTGAGTTTGATACCTCACATTGTGTAATAGTTTAGGTGTTTTCAAATCACCCATGAGTAAAATCAGGCAAATGCATTTCATAATTGATAGAGCAGTTTGAGAAGTGAGAGTGACATGAAATTAGTTGAAAATTACTGGAACTAACTGTGCACACCCATAACTTGTTTCATGATAAAACAAAGTGGTCTTGCATACTCTATCTTCAGTGCTTTTTCATCAGTTCATAACTTTAGCATGCAATGATCCTTCCAGTGAGAAACTATGATATTGTTACTGTGTTTTACTGATGAGTTGTAATGGTTGGGTTTTATTTTCTTCAGGTAGTGGGACTTGTGGAGTAAATTGCTACTGTGTTACTAAGGCCTTCAGATTTTAGCCCAAACAGATTTGGGTTGGAAAAAACACATACTTTATTTGCTCTTTCTACACCATTTCCTTGAGCCAATTACTGCAAACATTTCAAACTCAGTATTTAATTACTAATTCCATTATTTTACATGCCTTGCTTAATATGCTTTTTTGCATTATAGCAGCATCAAGGTTAATTATATTAATTTTTGCATTCAGTGCTCTGAAGCAACATGCAATAGGTTCTCTAGAAACAACAGATGCGTAAAGATAATTCTTTTCACCACCCACATTATGTTGTGAGTACAACAGGGCACTCTAAATGCTTTGGCAATGAATGTGGAAAAAAAAAAAAAAAGCTGATCCTGAAAATGCCATTAACATTATTTATTTTGAAATTGACACTGATCAATTTTCAGGCTAACACCCAGATTTATCTGTGTATCTCAGATAATCCAACACATACACAAATCAGCCCAAAATGTCTTTTCCTTCACCTCTGTTCTATCCATTTAATTTTTGGAAAAGGTGAAGAAAACATAGATCGAGAAAAAGAAATCAACTAAGGAATTTTGTTTATTATGATTGGACAGCTGCAGTTGGTCCACTAAGGATCACTTTATGTTTTATTTTGATTTTGGAGATACCAGTCTGCCAACCATAATTTGTACAATGCTGCTATTGCAGTTGAAAATAGGTGACCTTTTGCAGCTGACAGTGGTACTAATTACAGTGTCGTTGCTTGGCAAAATTTTCCATCCGTGACATAATCAGTGGTGGGGTTTTTGTTTTTATTTCTGCATATTGATATGTTGTCAATTTAACCAGTTGGCCTTTGTTGAGAATCGTCATGTCCCCTGTTAACTTGCATGAGTTTTAATTCTAATCTTCTTTTATTAAGTTAATCACATATTTAGTAAGTGTTGCTGAATAACTTGCACACATGTTCAAAGTTAACAATTTTGCTGAGTCATGATTATTTAATTTTTCACAACCAAATCTTAGTTGGAGAATGAATATTTGTCCAAACAATAGTTTTTTAAACTTTCTTAGGAAAATAAAGGTGCGCTTTTTTTTCAAATTTCTGTCTTCATATTCTTGGATCTGCAGTCTTTGCCCATGTGGGCGTGCACCTTTTCTAGCCTTTGTACTATCTTTTCATCCTGGAGGATGAAAAGCCACCCCATTGGTCTTCAGTTTATTTCTCATTTCATGCCCGTTTTTCCATCTCAGAAGGCAGATACGGAACAAATTATACTGCCTGGTCTGAATCATAGCTACTGAACCCAGTGATCACCTTTTTCTTTGCCTGTAGCTCTACCACTGATTTTAAGTATAAAAGAGAAAAGCAGAATGCCATTCTACAGCTATCACATAGATGATGTCATATGTCTGGATTATGCAAATTTATTTTATACTGGGGAATGATTTAACTCAAACTAATGCCCATGCATCTATTTAATTTAAGAAAAAAAGCAAGCAATACACCATTGGGTTTCAAAGAAAGTAATATACTGCTTTCGGTTTATAAAGGCCATGTTTGCCATTCCAGCACCTCTTATCTTTTGCCGATTTGCTCCAAATAACAGGAGCATGTGAGATAGAAGCGTTTCAATGTCCATTTGTTTTTCATCAAACAAGTCTCAGAGATGAAAAAGGAGCCGGATCTAGCCTTTCGTGAAGGAGAAACAGTTAGCAACTCGAAGGATTCTGGTTCTGGAATTTGCCCAGGTGGGGTTCAGATTTATTAATTTCTTGGTCATGCTCCAAAAGCCATTTAAACATACGTTACGCATATGAAAAGTAAATGTTTTGGGGAAAAAAAGGACAGTAGGATATGACAGGCATGGTGTAAGATACTCTCTAATTGACAGCTCTAAGTTAATATTCTGTTACTGTAAAACAATTAGTTGGAAAAGGCTATAAAACATTTACAGAACAGTAGTATAGCATTGTTGCAATTCTGTATTCAGGCCAATTGAGAGATAAAGCAAAAATACTCTCAGAAATCAGAAGTTCCTGGATTGCTGCACTACCCTATAGTGTTTCTCTAGGAAAATATATTTTAAAATATCAATTTTTAAGGTGTTAGTAAAGCCTACTCATCTAATTTTTACTCCACTAATGAATTTAATGGAAATTGTGCTTGTTTTTACAGGATTTAGACTTTACTGTTTCATCAATAATTATTTTTTAACTAAATCTCGAGGTACTTTTCCATTTGTTTATTTTTTGAATTCCTGACTCTAGCAAAATTCACACTAAGAACTGTGAGTTTTGTATCACTGAATACTTAGCAAAATAGCAAGATTTCAGATTATTATTATTATTTTAAAGAATTACAGCATGCACTTCTGCTTCTTTGTGTAGGATGCTAATTTTTTTCAAAGTACTAGACATATTCTTTACCTGAAATATTTACAATCAAATATAAAACAAGGATGCGTGCTTTGGAGAATGAAACAGGAAAGAAATACATGACTTAAAAATGCCATAATACTTTTATTTCTAGTATTTCATCCATCAGGCACTGGACTATATGGATTTCAACACTGAAAAGTAATAAAAGATTGAAGACCTAGAGGATTACCTCCTCTTCCTTGCAGTATGCAGCCTCTGCCTTTCCTGTGACTCTGTCAAATAGTTGTATTTCAACCAAAGGTATCAAAGTTCAGAATTAAAACTACCAGCTTTAATAATTCCTGGAGAAATACCCGAGGTTCTCTCTTCAGCACTGGCCAAGACCATTTAATGAGGCTTGTACTTAAGGGTGGCATTAGCTGCACTAATGTCACTAAAATCAAGACTATGTGTACTTGCTTAACAGGACAGGCTTCTAAGGTAATGCTGATGTATTTAGATTTGAAATTTGGACAGTTTAGATTTAGCCTGGTTTTGAGGTATTTCTGCTGTGATACTGTGAAACAGCCTATTTCAACACAGCTATTTAAAATGTATAGCTTGTACACATGGCTCACCTCTGTATCCCAGTTTTAAAGATAAAGGTTCCATTCCAGAAATGGAACCACTGTCTCTCACTATTGTCTGTGCAGAATTGCAATCTATTGTAAATAATTTTACAATGAAAAATATTGATATGAGGAATTCTGTTTTTATTGGCCACGTGCTTATAATTCTTCAAGTGCTAGGATAACATATCTTGCATCTCATGTGCTTCTTTTGAGAGATTATTTGCTATGATGCAAAAAATAGAGCTGACACAACAATTTAAAATCTGTGACGTGCCAACAGTTTAACAACACACTGGGTCTAGGGTTGCCAAAAAAGCACAAAAAAGAAATTCCACACAGCGGTGAGATTTTCAGAGAGGCAAAGGCATCTGTAGCTGGAAGCTTGCCAGAATGCTTTCTTCAAAGGACTGCATGTGTCCTTGCATAGACTGTTCTTAGTTGCAGCATGTTGCAGGGAGCATGACTGACTCAGTAATCTATTTTCAGTCTACTGTCACATTTGTGCAGGCCATCGGTTTTCAAAAGTTGCTATGATTAAACAGGAGCGAGACCAGGCCCTATAGAATCATAGAATCATAGAACCATAGGGTTGGAAGGGACCTCTGGAGATCATCTAGTCCAACCCCCCTGCCAGAGCAGGGTCACCCAGAGCAGGTTGCACAGGAACGTGTCCAGGCGGGTTTTGAATGTCTCCAGAGACGGAGACTCCACCACCTCTCTGGGCAGCCTGTGCCAGGGCTCTGCCACCCTCAAAGTAAAGAAGTTCCTCCTCATGTTTAGGTGGAACTTCCTATGCTCAAGTTTGTGCCCATTACCTCTTGTCCTGTTGCCAGGCACCACTGAAAAGAGCCTGGCCCCATCCTCCTGACACCCATCCTTTAAGTATTTATAAGTGTTGATAAGATCCCTCCTCAGCTGTCTTTTTTCCAGACTGAGGAGACCCAAATCCCTCAGCCTTTCTTCATAAGAGAGGTGTTCCAGTCCCCTAATCATCTTGGTAGCTCTCTGCTGCACCCTCTCCAGCAGTTCCCTGTCCTTCTTGAACCGGGGAGCCCAGAACTGGACACAATACTCCAGATGCAGCCTCACCAGGGCAGAGTAGAGGGGGAGGATGACCTCCCTCGACCTGCTGGCCACACTCTTCTTGATGCCCCCCAGGATGCCATTGGCCTTCTTGGCCACAAGGGCACATTGCTGGCTCATGGTCATCCTGTTGTCCACCAGGACTCCCAGGTCTCTTTCAGCTGAGCTGCTCTCCAGCAGGTCAGCCCCCAACCTGTACTGGTGCAGGGGGTTATTCCTCCCCAGGTGCAGCACCCTACACTTGCCCTTATTGAATTTCATAAGGTTTGTCTCTGCCCAAATCTCCAACACGTCTAGATCTCTCTGTATGGCGTCTAGATCTCTCTGTGTCAGCCTTCTGGTGTGTCAGCCACCCCTCCCAGCTTTATGTCATCAGCGAACTTGCTGAGGGTGCACTCTATCCCCTCGTCCAGGTCATTGATGAATATATTGAAGAGGACTGGACCCAGTACTGACCCCTGGGGAACACCACTCATCACTGACCTCCAACTAGACTCCGTGCCCCTAATTACAACCCTCTGAGCTCTGTCTTTCAACCAGTTACCTATTGACCTTACTGTCCATTCATCAAGCTCACTCTTCCTAAGCTTCCCTATGAGGATGCTGTGGGAGACTGTGTCGAACACCTTGCTTAAGTCAAGGTAGACCACATCTACTGCCCTCCCCTCATCTATCCATCCAGTCATGCCATCACAGAAGGCTATCAGATTAGTCAGACATGATTTCCCCTTGGTGAATCCATGTTGAGTACTTCTGATAGCTTTCTTTTCCTCCACATGCCTTGAGATGACGCCCAGAATGAGCTGTTCCATCATCTTTCCAGGAATGAAGGTGAGGCTGACTGGCCTGTAGTTCCCCGGCTCCTCCTTCGTGCCCTTTTTGAAGACTGGAGTGACGTTAGCTTTCCTCCAGTCCTCAGGCACCTCACTTGTTCTCCAGGGCCTTTCAAAGATGATGGAGAGCAGCCCAGCAATGACTTCTGCCAGCTATGTCTGTCTTTATATGTTTATTCTGTTCGTTGCAACTAATTCCTGTAGATTTTTATGCAAGACCTGTGACATAACAGGAAAACTATTCAATTATGATCTTCCTTGTTTTTACTGAGGAACGTGCTGATTTCCTCCAATTGTATTAATTTTTGCTGAAAATATTTTGTAGTCTTGACTTATGCATCAAACTACTGGGGAAAAAAAGGAGATGTCCGGATCTGTGTCTCAGCAATCTAAAAGAATTATTTCATGCCATCACTGAATTCAGTCTTTAGCACTTAAAGAAATCTGCAATAATGACTGGTTTGGCCAAGAACTCTGAATTTTATTTTCATGATTTTGAAGAGGGATCTGGTCAAAAATAGCACTTATGAAAGAGGCAGGTTAGCTGTGATTGAGAGGACAATGAGAATGAAATGACATATCAATAGGGTATTCTTTACAGAAAATAATGGGTTATATACTGCACTGTTTCTGTGTGGGGAAAAAAATACCATGAGATTGACCATAATCGTAGCTCATACTTTTGGCTGGAGACAAGGGGTTAAATTATCCATTAGCAAGAGATTGATGGATTGGTTTTGCTTTCAAGCATCAACATGGTGATCTTTTCCTTTTCCTCTCTAATTATACCAATGTACCTCTTAAATGTTGATTCTGTGATGGCTGGATGCTGTCGCAGGTCATGCAGGTGAAAAGCCATGGTGTCTCATGACAATTTATGTCTTCATTGTGGATGGTAGATGTTGTCGACATACAGATTATTTTCCTCCATATGGAGTAAAAATGATTGCCACCAAGACGTTGCATAGAAATTGTGAAAAATAAGTTAGATTCAGTGAGACAACTCAGAAAGAATAAAAAAGAGGCTAATGATATCTAGAGCCAACCAAATGTATGTTCTGGATTTGATGATCTTTAGTGAACAGAAACAATCCCCCATGATGTACTTCTGCTGTTCTGGGAGTACCTTTCGTCATCTCTATGACTGACCACCCCAACAGCACTATGCACTTCCCCTTTTGGGACCACATCTCTCAGCCAGCAGAACACTGAGAACAACAGTGCTTGGTGGTGGTCAGAAAAAAAGAAAAGAATTTTTTTAATGGACCCCTACCAACAACCCAAAGCAATGTACACACTGAAAGTATCTACACTTATAAAACCTCAAGTATGAGGAAAACCTAGGAGTGAAGAGAGTGCTCCAGCTAGTTCCCGATTGCCATTAGATCTATTATCACTCCTTATTGCCCACCCAGTTTTCACTGTGCACTTGACAATTTCTCATTAGTATTCATAGAACTACATGCAAGAGTCAAGACCACAGATCACTGGGATATTTATTAGGAAATGAGACTCTTGAATAAGAAATGTGACTCAAACAATCTTCTAGCAATTTATTATCTTGACCTCTGCCTATGCTTTTGCCAATTTTATGACAGAGCAACGTTAAATTGAGTGGGTGGTGTAAGCTAGGAAGGATTATATGGGCCAGAGGGAACAGATCCTGTTACTGCTGTGTTCCAGATATTTCTAATTTAAGGGTTTTCATAGGACAATAGTTTTGGAATAGTACACACAGTACTTGTTTACAGGAATTACTGGACGTCACTGAAACATGTTCAACTTTCCCTCTTTTTTAATAAAGATTTTTTGTTTCTTCATCCCAGTTTCTGTAAAAAGGCCCTAGATCTGTGAAGTGAGTTACGCATAGGTTATGTGGGAAGACCCACATAGGGTGGGTGGCAATTCCTCCATCTGAGGCCTTTCAAAGCAGGTTCTTGCACAGGAGAAGTGTGGTGGGTTGTGGGAACAGAGAATGGTGAAAGGGAGCTGGCAGACATATATTCATATGGAATATATTAAGCACATTCCAGTCTCTCCTCTGGGTTTCCCCAATAGCTTGAACCTCTGCATCTGACTCGCTTGGTTTTATGACCTCTTATTGCCCCTCCTTTTGTGCTCTTGATGTTTCTTTTCCTTCATCATGTCTTTGTCTGCCCACACAATTTGTTTCTGTAATGTGCTTCATCTTTTGAGTAGTTGAAAGCAACGTGCTTTCCATCCACTGTTCCTATACCCTTAGTCCTTTCCCCTTGCTTTCTGCTGTTCCTCTGCAGAATTTCAGCATGTTCATATGTTAATGGATAGCTATGCAGTGCTTTTATATTAAATGCCTTACCACACATGTGCCAGCTGATTCTTGAATTATCTTAAAGTGTCATTGTAAGTATTAGAAACTGTAATGGGCTTCCCTTTCGCATTCTGAGTTGAACTCAGATTCCCAGATTCCTTCCCTGCGTTTCTGTTGCTAGTCTTTTCTAAGAATACTGAATAAACTAGTAATCCTGCTCCACATCAAAACTGCGAGATGCATTTCAGAATACCATTTGTTATTACGTTTGTCATTCCGCAACATTTGGCATGCTGCTGCTGGTGGCCTACTTGATGACAAGTAACAGATTTTGTGACAGGCCACACAATATACCATAAAATACTAAGTATCAACACTGGGCAATCAATCAAACTGGCTTAATAATACAGAGAGATTATTATTTGAGGAATACTAAGTATTCTTAGGACCCTACCCAGAGATGAAGGTGGTTTTGCTAACTCTTGCTGCCGTTAGACCAACTAGGCCCACTGTTTTAATATAGGAGTTTAAAAGAACGTCTGTGTTTCTGCCTTGTCAAGGTAGATAGGGGGAACCCTAAATATGGGGACAAGGGACGAAAGTGTCTGGTCCAGCAATGAAAAAACACATTGAGCAGCCAAGTTCAGAAGAGAACTTGCACTTTGATTTATGCTTTCTAGCCACTGCTGTGTGTTTGCAAAAAAGACAGGGCCCAGGGAGGGAAATGTTTGGACTATATTCACTGGATGTAGAAGCAGTGTGGGAACTAAGCACTTCTTTTGTTAAACCATTATTAAAGCAGGATAGAAATTAGTTGCAGTCTCTTAGCTAAGCTTCCATACAACTAATGTAGCCCCAAAAGATATAATTTTTCAGACAGTTAGCTGAGTTGAGAGCCAGCAAGACATGCATTTTAATCAAAACTTTATTTTCAAAGATTTTGTATTTTATAATAATTATGTGCTAAGAACAGCTTCTTGTGCTATGAAAGTTCACATGGCTGCTCTGAATAGAATGTTTGACAAACTTGAATATGATGCTATACTTGGAGTTATGTCTAAATTAACCTGCATTGATTCCTTGACTGCCATTTTTGGAGTGCCATCTGTTATCGCACTAGCTTGTTGTAAGGTAAGCTCAGCCTATCTGCAATGCAGTCAGTAGCCTTTTTGTAAGATGGCATATGATTTTTGCCAGTAAGTATTCAAGAAAAAGTTTTAACCTGAAAGTTGATTGAATAAAACCACAACCCCCACAAAAAAATGGTAGAAGGCACACGAATTTTAAGTTTGTGGATAAGGAGGATGAATAATTAATTCTGTAGTCATCTCTGTGGAGGGAAGAGAAGCATTAACTATGGAAGAAGATAACCATTAAAAAATGGTGTCTGTCATTTAGTCTGAACTGCAAATGTCCACAAAGTTTTCATTTTGGATCGTACTCTGACTCACGAAAATGGAGAGAAATGTACACACTGATGGGGAACTAGTCCAAATTCTGCTCTTAGCAGCAGCATGGAAATAACCAACGCCTAATTGGCATCGTTAGCTGCCTTGCCTTATTTTCCAAAGATTATTAAGCAAGATCAACAGCTCTGAAGAAAAAAGTTGGTCTTTGCTCATGGTACCATGAAGACCTACTAAGTCATAGTAGGCGCAGCCAAGCCTTCCCGTTGACCAAGAGGCAATTGCGTTCTTCAGCTTTGGTGAAAGCAACTGTGTCTTTCAGGGGAAACTAGAGGAAAAAAGACCACTGCTTATGGCAGCTGGAACAGAAGTAAAGAATGTCAGAGGTCAATGACTGAGAGAGAGAATGAAATGATTAAAGACTGGCAGGGAGCAATGCTTCAGGGCATGATGGCCTAGGTGGTTTTTACCTAGGTACCTGTAACAGTTATCTGTGGCAATGTAGACAAGTTCAGCCTCATAGACTGCACTTCCTTTGCAGCTAGACCACTGCCTCCAGTGGTATTGGATTCCATGAAGGTAGCCCTAGGAATCTTTACTACTGATGCTAGTTTTGGTGAAATGGCCTAGTGTGCTAGGGGAACATGAAACAGACTGTGAGAACACGTACAGTATTTGAGATACCAGTGCCCAGGTGACCAACCATTGCATTTTTCATTTTTCCTCTAACAATCCAAAAGGCGTGTGACCACTTTGTAGAATCTAGAAACTTTGTTAAAGAGCCTGTGAGAGTTACTCTTGTTTAGCCAGGGATGTGTGACAGTTTCCAGAAGGAGGATGTGCATATTGGGTCCAATGCAAATTGCTGCCCACTAATGTTGCTGTCTATGGCAGTCTGGCCAAGGATGAAGAGGCCCAAGTTCTCATTACACAGCAGTCTTTTATGTACCCCATCGTATTGTCCACACAAGACCCCAGTGATCTACTAGAGCCTTTATTCTGATATAGCAGAGTCCCTTTCATTAATAGCATTATAGCCTTTTGGGAAATGATAGACATATATAGGCACAAAGGTGTTACAGACAGGTGGTAAACCCAAATGGAGCTGTGCTCCATGTTTAGGTAGCTGATACTATAGACAAATAAAGCCTAATGATATGGAAACTGTTGGTTCAAGACAGTAAATATGAGCCTGAATTCTGACACAGCTACTACAAGAAATAGAACTGTAGCCAAGACAACCCTTTAATGACTCCATTTAGACTCAGTCATAAACTTTGAACATAAAACAATTTCCTAGGTTTTTTTCTTCCTAATTCTCTTTAACAGTATTCAAATAGAAGTTTTGGAGAATTGGTACCTTATGTTGGTAGCTGTCAAGCTTAAGATTTATGGCTCAAACCAAGCCCAGATAAATAATTGTCAGTGGTAGTTTCTGTCTGACAGTGTTTTAATTTTAGATTCATTTAGAGGTGACCAAGAAAGAGGACATTTGTACTAGAGGAAATTTGAATAGTTGAACATCTTTGTTCCAAATTTGATGGAAAAATGAAGCACCAAGAATACATTTTTCGTTCTGTGCTTAACTACAATGAATTAGAGCTCTCAGTGAGAAGACCTTTATGAAATCTCAATTTTTAGAAAAATACTATGTGTTAAATGATTTGAAAACTCAGCTTCTTAATTTAAAAGATCCCTTTCTTATACTGAAATTAAGCAAAATGACATATCCTCATGGAATTTGTGCTACAGTTTTCAATTAAGTTAAAACAATATCTCCTAAGGGGGAAAACAAGGTCTGACTCATTTATGGGTACTTGCATGCTAGCCAAAAAGTTAGGGTGTTACAAAACGTTAGGGTGTTACAGAATTTTCAAAGAATATTATTTATTTTATATTTTTAAAAATAATTTTTATGCCAGTACGAACCTGACTTAATAAATGTTTGGCAGTTGGCATGGAAAAAAGTCTGGTCTATTGCAACTACATTCACTCAATATTATTAATATGTGCTAGCTTTGAATAAAAGTACTCCTCGTTTTTTTAAAGAAAGAGTTCTAAAAGTATTTACTGGGATGCCAGCACTGTGAGGCAGGTGTGTGCTTACTGTGACCTTGATGACACGTACATTTTAGAAAGCCTAAAATTGGGCTATTAAAATATTGCTACTAGACCATGAGTTTTTTAGTAAGTGTCTTAGATTCTCATCTCATTTACAAATTAGCACTGGAGGCCCTGTTACGCTAGTGTCATGGTGTTTACCTTTTCCTCAACTGCTGTGGAAAGTGGAACTGTATTTGTCCTCATCATTTCACAAGGCAGTCATCTGTTAATAGAGAAAACAGAGGTCACCTCTGGGAAGGAACATAATAAAAGCCTGTAACAAGGACAAATTTGGAGGTTAGTGATGATGAAAGATAATTCTTTTAACTATACATTTGCATTTACATTGAAGCTTTATAAAACAGAGCAGCTAATGCAGGTTTCTTCCTTTTGTTTGATCTCAGGCTATAGGATTACTTTGTTTCTTAAAAGGTCAAATTTTAGAACTTCTCCTTCATCAGCCGATGAAGGGATTTACTTGTAAATATCCAGAAAACAGGCTCTCAAATAATAAGTGCTATCATTTTATTAAGCGTTTCTTAAGCAGCAAAGTGTTTACTTTAAGAACAGAAATCAAATCAGCACTACCGTAATCTCGATAATTAAGGTATAGTTTTTCTAGCCTGACTCTTGAAGGTTTGCACTTACTTCTGTAAATGGCACAAATAAAACCAATGCATGTCTGGCAACAAAAATTACAAATCTGAATAAGTCACAGTAGGAGATTTAATGTTTTTGTTGGCAAATCATGTAATTAAAAGCCATCTTTCTAGACTCCTTAAAGTCATTGCCTCTTGATGTTAGTAGAGGTCTATTAACAAAGATTAGAAAGTATATTGGAGAAGAAGAGACTGTCAAAGCTAAAAGAAAGTTTCATGAAGATCCCCCATGAGAGGCCAGTGGGAAATTGGTTGTCATTTTGTGTCACTATTTCCCCACTTTGTTTTTCCTTCATTATGAACCAGTTGCAAAGATTGTTTTCTTTAATAGGCATAGGAGTTACCACTGCTTTTTCTGGTAGACAGGTTCAGCAGTCCAATATTAAAATTATCCAAAATCATTGTTATTAATAATTTCAAAGATTTGGGAGGTTTTTCATAGTATGTAACAGAAACAAGAGCTCTCAGTATGTATTGTGAATGAGCTCAGGAGACTGAGCCATACCAAACCAGTTATTGACTAGGCCTCTGACTTGATAGACACTCAAGTTTGAGTCATTTTATCATTGAAAACATGGTCATCAGTTTGGGGTTCTTTCAGCCAAAGAGAGCTCCCATGCTACTTGACCATAGAGTTTGTTTCTTTTTTCTGTGTCCTAATGAGTATTTGCTTTTTCCCAAAAAAGTGAAATAATTTTGTCAGGAAGGACTGATTCAGTGTCCCAGTAGTTAGGATGTTCTTCTGGGAAATCTAAGTTATGTTCTTGCTTGTGTGTGTCTCACATCCTGTCTTAGTGCCATAACCTCCAGGATAGGTGCAAATTCAAGGTTTCTGACCTTAGATTTGACTGGAAATTTCTGTCTGGCCAGGATAGAAACTCAGTATGTTTCCATGAGCAATTGTTGTTTAGGTGCATGGATATTCTGAAAATAATATCAGCTCTTGTTTCTGTTACATACTATGAAAAACCTCCCAAATCTTTGAAATTATTAATAACAATGATTTTGGATAATTTTAATATTGGACTGCTGAACCTGTCTACCAGAAGAAGCAGTGGTAACTCCTATGCCTATTAAAGAAAACAATCTTTGCAACTGGTTCATAATGAAGGAAACAGAAACCCAAAATTTATGGGAGGTGAGGAGAAAGGAGAGGAGGGAAAAAAGAAATCTTGACGGGTTCTATGCAGTGTGATTATTTAGGGCATTTGCCCTAGTGAACATGCTGCATTCTTCCTTGTGGCGACTCACTAGTCCTCATAGGAGATTGCACCCCATCTTGTGTGGCACTTCCAGGCGTGATGACTCAGAGAACATAACTTGGCCTGACTACAGGAGTGGAGGAAAGAAATTTTAAAATATGCAAATCTCTAGTTTTATTTAAAAATCTGAACCTCGCTGGCATGACTAAATGATTCCTGAAAAATACTAGTGGTGATAGTGGGGAAGAAGGTAGCAGTTCAGGTTTTCAGGGCAACCTGGATTTATACCTTGAAATAGCTACCAAGACTTGGCAGTAACATTTGACATTTCAGTTAAATTACTACTGAATTCTCATCTTAGTGCCAAAAATTCTAGAGTGCTTTCCCAAATGGAGATGAGGAAATTTACAGACTACTGTTCTTGAGACTTTTTTTCTCCTTTAAGATTATAGGACAGGCTCTCATCGCTTGTGGCCTCTTGATTAAAGGTAATCGGACTTTGGCAATTTTACTTTTCCTCTTTCTTGGACTGCTGGGTGTTTTGCATGCTTGCACGGGTTATCCGCTGGAGGTTAGCACAGTAGGTTATTTTGTTGCCTGATGCCTGTACACCAGGGGTGGCCAAACTTTTTTGACATGTTGGCTGCACAGTGATTTACAGATTAAGGCTCTGGTCTGCACCAGTGCCAGCAAGGCTGCTGTTCTCTCTCGCTGACACATTGCACTGCTTTAAGCCGCAAACTCTTTGCTTACCCTTTCAGGCTTATTATAGTTCTTATCCCACATTTCCTTTTGGCGCAAAACGCTCCATTATTTCTGCTTTGTGCCGGGCTCTACTTCTATCTCTGTCTCAAGTAACTGGTGAAAATGACAGAACAAAGAGAAGCAGCTGGCTGTGCCCCACCTGTCTTGCAAAGAGGCCACAGAAGAGACCTTTCCTGCTACAGTACGGAGTACAGAACTGGGCCAGATGTTGTCCTTAGGTTAGAGTGTGGCCATCCAGGAGGAGTCGTGTTTAAAACAGGTAGTCTTAAAGGAATACATCTGTGTTTTTCTCTCAAAGATTGCGTTGGTAGATGGGCTTACATTTAGTGTACAAAAAAAAATAAATGTAAAAACCACGAATATGTGGAAGTACTGGCATGGCTGTGGGTGTATCTTTGAGCTTCTTGAAGGAAGATCTGACATTATAAGACAACCTGAAATGAGAGGGGAAGTATCTAACCATTTCTTCCCCTAGTTTTACTCAGTAAGTAGCCAGAACAGTTTTACCAATTCAGAGCAAAGGATCCATCTTGTCTAGTATTCTGCTTTCAACACAAACAATTTTTTCAATAGTATTTCATTTTTGTCAGCCATAAGATAGTGACTGGGGAAGAGTAGGAGCAGGAACAGTAGGAACATGTGTGATCCCTCTAATACTTTTTTCAGCCACCAATAATTTTCGGCTCATGGGATTTTGTGACCCTGATGTGACTTGTCTTTTTAGTTACCTGCCACAGCACTTTCTCTCCAGGTCTTACCCAGTCTTCCTTTGAGTCCATGAAAACATTTTGCCTTCACATCCTTTGGCAAGGAGTTGTATAGAATTACTACTCCCAGCATTAAAAATAATCTCTTTTTGGTTTTTTTGTTTGGTTGGTTTTTTTCAACCTGGGTCCTACTAACTTTTTTCCTAACAACTTACGTATCTGACATTTGTGATTAAATATAAGATGGCTTTTAATTTACTTTATTTTGATTGTGTTAAAGGCCGAGAAGGACTGTGGGCTATGCTCATTATTACCATCATTTCTCTTGGTAGTTTTACTTAACTTATCTTTAACCTTTCAGAATGAATCTAAATGAATCTGCAATGAAGGCAGAGCTATCGCAGGGGTTTATAGGAATTAATTAATGGATTTTTTAAAGTTTGATGATGCACATGGGGAAGAATTTATTATTAAATCACTTCACCTCTTGCTGAAGGTGAATAGCAAGAATAAGGAATTTTTGCTGGTTCCAGGTACCATTTTCTGTTCTGAATGAAAAATGGGCAAAGTGCATGAGTATTGGCCCAGAAGAGACTGGTGAGGGCCATTAAGACTGACTGGTGCACTCAGAGCCCTGCCGTATCGCATGCACAGTACAGCTGATATACAGAACACTTTTGCAGAGGTAGCCCTCCAAAGACATTTTTGTCTTAAGTGAATTAGGAAAGGGTGAACCGATTTAGAAAAACAAACAAACCCAGTCTGTTGTTTTAAAATGTTTACAGACTAATTCCAAGCCTTTTTCAAATGTTTGCATTGATTCAGAATTGTTTCTTTATTTTATTTTGCTCTGTCCCTTCTGTTTGGGTCTGTTGTACTGCTCCGGTGGTCTTATGTTGGTGGTAAGAAACAGTATAATATCTGCCACCGTGTCTGTCAGCCTACCTCTGCTTCTTCAGTGTTCCTGCTGAGCTCCTGGGCTCTTTTAAGTTACTGCAGGAACTGCAGTAAAGTTACTTAAATGATTTAAACTTTATTAGCAGGACGCACAGGATTTAGGGAGCCTCTTCCACCCCGTCTGAATAGTCAAATTCAACCTAAACTTTCTACTAGCTTGAAGCGTGTGTGGTTACAACCAAGAACAGGAATGCTTCCTCCAGCAAGCAAAAGGAAAATCCCTTCAAAATATTATCAATGGCTCATTAGAAAGAAGGTGGTGGCAGCAATTAGACAACTGAAGGCACCAACCTACAAAGAGTTCTGCTTATCATTAGGTATTGAAGTTGAAGAATGGTTTATATTTTTTAATTTTCTCTTGTGCGTCCATCTGGTTGCATTAAGGTCTAGGACTGCCACAGAGTTCTCTACAGACCCTTAAGGCACAACAAACATAGAGACTTCAAATAAAGGCTTAAACCCTTTTGTAGGGTGAAGTTTGCTCAATATTCTCTCTATCCCCATTAAAAAAGGGTCCCTGGCTTTAGCTTATCATGTGGCCAAAACCGCAAAGAATCTGCGGATAAGTAGTAACTTTTGAGCACATTACAAAGGATCGTTCTCATCTTAAAAATGACTATCATGTAATTATATTTGTTTGGAAATCCTATTTTATGAATAGTAACAAAAGAATTTGTTTTCAGTAGCATCATTTAAAGATGTATCCACTGCATCTAATGTGCAGAGGTGTCTGAAATTCATCCAGGAGAACATGTGAGTGAATCAAATATCTGGAACGCTAATAAAGACTCCAGGAGGTCCTGAAATTTAAAAGAAATACCAGAAGGACTGTAAACAATAAGTGCTTAACAAGTGCTGACTTAAAGCTACTGAAGATATAATAGGTTTAAATTTACTGTTAGGAATGATAAAGTGTAGAAGGTCTGGCTTTGATGTATGGCCAGAACCACCAGTATGATAATTCCTGCCACTTTGATGTGGGTACCTGGACTACCGATTTTGGAATTCTGTGTGGTGTTAGTCAACCCGGTTTCTGACAGGGCCAAAACTGGAGGGGAAATGTGCTATCCATAAAAGTCAACCACAGAAAAAGTCAACCACAGGAAAAGTAGTCAAATAACATAAAGAGTCTCAATTGAACCCATGAATGTCAATACACGTAGCATGAAATTACGTCCTTGACATGATTTGTTGGGCCTAAGTGTAGTACCCTAGTGTGATTTGTAGCAAGTTTTTTTGAGTGCAACAAAAAATGATGGCCTCTGACATGGTGCTTGGTTTGGTCTTGCTGAGCTAAGGGTATCTGGAGCAACCATCTTAATGGAGGCTGCTACGGACTTGATAGGAGGAAAACAGTGGTTATGGTTGCGGTCATTTCTCTTTGATTATTGTTTCTTTGGAGCTATGGGGGACCACAAGAAGTAATGCAAGGGAAAAAAAAAGATCATTACAAAAATGTGTTCTTTGCAGCATTGTTATTTGCAAGTTTCTGCAGAGGTTATTTTTGAAACGTACATCGCACTAAGAAAGTTGTCATAGGCTTTCTTACACAAGTGAGTGATCATGGGTACTAGTCAGAGGAATTCTGAGTCTTGAGTAACTGTATCATTTAAAATGCAATATGGCAAATTAAAGATCATTCAATAATGCTTACATGAAGCTGCATTAGAACTGACAGTTACATGTAAAGAAAGAGAATCCATTGTCATAATCACCATTTCTGAAATCACCATCTCAGTGTGCAGCAGCAGCCAAAAAAACCTGATAAATTGCTGGCGTTATCAGGAAGGGTACTGAGGACAGGACAGAGAGAGAGCCTAATTATTTAAAACCCTGATGTGCCCACATGCTGAGTACTGTGTGTACTTCTGATTTCTGCATTTCAAGAGGAGATAGTGGAGGTAAACAGGATTCATAGGAGGGCAACTTAAATGATAATGGGGATGGAACATCTGCCTTATGAAGGGCAAATGAAACAGCTAGGACTGTTCAGTTTGAAAGAGAGAAGGCTGGAAAGAATTACCATCAAGGTTTACAAAGACATGAAGGTGGTAGATAAGGTGAATGCAAAATGCTAATTAGCTGCTAGTCACTCCCATTTCATCCACATGCCACTTTTAGCTGCATTTTTTTTATTATTATGGTTATATTACTCTTAAGTACAGAGGAGAAGAATGCTCACAGAATAATAGACTGGTTTTGGTTGTTCTTGTAATTCCAAAGTTGGAGGGGAAAAAAATGTTTGCTTATTTGAACTCCTAACCTTTTGCTCTGGAATTCTTGCATCAGGCTGTTCCTTGAGTATTCTGGCTTCAGACATGTCAGAAATATCACTGAGATAGTCTCTCTTGCAGATATTTGATACTTCCACTTCCAACTGAGATCAGAAAGTGTGGAGAAGTGTGATTTTTCGCTTGTTTGTTTCAGCTAACCAAACTCTTTGAAATTTTGGAAACAAAACCTGGTTTACACTTAGCTTTGTGGCATTAGAATAATAGGCATTATACACATTTTAAAGTCCCAGTCCAGGTAATGCTAGGGTTTTAACATTTTTCTTTTATCCAAACTAGCTTGTTAGTCTTCAGTAATGAAGACCTACAATAGCCTTATGTGATGTACTAAGTAGCAGAAAAACACATCTGCTGGCTTTTATATTTGTAAATAGTTTGTGGAATTTCTGTAAGAGAACAATTTGAAAGATGTTTTTACAATTCAGCCAGTAATTGCCAGCATAACATCTTGGTCTTTTGGAAGGAACTTCTTTGACTTCATGGGTTTTGCATTGGAATTAAAATAAGCAAAGTCTATTTTGATTGATAATGACTAGCTAACTTCACCTGCAAGCGTTCCATAGAAAGCTTATGGACTAAATATCACAGACAGAGTTTGAGGATAGTAGAATATGGGCATGATGATATTATCCAATCATTATTGCCCAATATCTTGTGAATATCTTTCTAAAAGTTATGCACTGTCATATGAATATCTTTTCAAAAAATATGTGCTGTGGAAATAATGAAATTGAATACTGCCATTGCTCATACTGCATGTTGCCTTACGGCACTGCTTGCCTTACAGTACTGCTGGTATTCTCTGATCATGATGTGTGAAAGCCTCACTTGACTTCATTACTAGAGTGCAGATATTTTTAGTGTTGAGCTTCATCGTCCTATCTTCTAATTTATTGAGGTCTTTATTCATGAGAAGCAAAAGAGACAAGATGAACAGTAAGAAGTGCAAGAGCCATTTCGGTCGGTCCAGTTGCTGGCTCTGCAGATTTTGTAGGGAACTATAGGAACTCTCCACTATATGCAAGAAATAAGTTTCTAATTTAAAGCACTTTGGTATGTAAATTTTCAGCTTGAGGTTTCTGTCAGAGAAGTAGTTCCCAACAAGAAGTGAGTTAGCTTTGCTCCTGTGCTAATTTCAAAAAAAGAGAGTTGGGGCAGGGCATTTGTGCGAAGAAATAATTTGAAAGCATTAAAAGAAGAGTAGTTATTTAGTAGCATTAAAATAATTAAAAGCCATATGATTTAAAAGAAGCTGTTTTCCTTTTTCCCCCAATTACAAGAATTTTTGATGTCCTTCTCATGGAGCATGGCATTAAATTACCCGTTAAAACGTGGGGTTTGATCACAACCTTTTCACGCATTGGCACAGAACACAGAATTTGTTTTACATGGTACTTTGACAAGCCAGTGTTTAAAATATTTTTATTTGGTTTGTATACAAAGATCATTTTCAAAGAAAGTTGGTGAGTTTTGTGTCTCGGCTGGACTATCATCCACAAGTTTTTCCCCTTTTTCTAGTACTCCAACAGAGTGCTGATCTTCCTGGAGGTTATCCAGTACATGCCTGAAAGAGATTAAGGTAGTCTGCAGGGGTGGGAGATATTTCATCAGAATTTATTACTGTTCAAAGCCACCCTAATGGTTTCCGCTTAAGTTTTAGTGTTAAAACCCATGAAAATTGCTAATACCGTGACAAGTTAGAAATGTTGTAGGTGTTTTTCATGCAGTATTCCAAGAGAGACTACAAAGAACCGGCAGCTGAAAACTCAGCTAACTCGCCTTAATCTTTTGCCATGTTGAAGCCAGGTCATTATTTGTGTTGCGCAAGGCAGAGATAAACTATGGGTCTACATACCTTCTGCGGTTGTCAGTTAGCATAGCTTAATTTAATTGAGTGGACTTTCTCAGTTCTCCACCTAAGGGCATGGCTCAATATAAGACATCAAGGAGCTCAAGAAAGCAACCCACTTATAAGATTCTGAGCAATGAAAGTTTTTGTGGTGTTTTTTTAGAGAAAAAAACCCCAAACATTAGAAAACAACATTTAAACCAAAACAAACACATTAGAAAGAAATGGGATCTACTTGACACAGATAGCTGTTACATTCATCTCGCCACTAAATATTTGTACTTTACTTTTAGGAGTGTGGTCCAGCTTCTTTGACTGCTTCCTCAGCATAGTAACCAGATGAAAAAGGTATTTCAGCTTTTATTAAGCAGTACAGTAAAAAACTCTGGAAAGGCCACAGTAGTGCTGAATTCTTTTTGACGTAAGCACCTTAGTTCCTCTCACTTCCAAAGGGAGCAGTCCATGGTAACTATGTAAAGTACGCTTTTGTTTAATGCAGTTGTACTCAGAACCAATGTAGTGTTCCTTGGCTGCTCCCGGCAAACTAGTTATTGAGGTTATTCCCCATTTCCAGCTTTCAATACTACATGAAAGAGTGTGGCCTCTGTCTCCAAAGCTACGAGGAAATTTATATTTTTATTCTTGCTGCCAGCTCTCCCCCCACTGGAAGTTGGTAATGCTAAAATATATTGCTTTGAATACTCAACAGATGAAGAGTCTGGCTTCAGGCTAAGGAATAGATTTGTCCAGGTGGTCACTGTAAGCTTGTATTGCTGAGCACTAACCTAAAAAAGAGACAGCTGTTAGAGATTGAGGATGATGTTGCTGGGTTGCTTTCTTTCTAAAAAAGGGATTGTTACAGATAGCAGTGAGTGACTGAGTTATACAAGATCTATGAGTGAGCAATTGTCTCTTCAAAGATACAATGAAAGTATCACTTCAAGGTAAAGGAATGTAGATATTTGTAATTAACCATAAGTGAGGGGAGCTTTGAGCACTCTTACCTAAGTAAACACTAGGGCTTGATGGGAAATGGTTTCCTGTCATATAAAATGTTGAGAATATTGCATAAAAAAATGTCCTCTTCTGTATCTTTGGCAGGGTCAAACAGCTGAGGTTTGTGCTTGCAAATCGAGATTGTTACTATTACTCAAATAGCTTCTTTTAGTTAGCCTGAGTGTTTTTATATTGTAGTGCACTTATTAAGAGTTTGTTGTGAAAAGAGAAATTAAGGAATGCTGCTAGGGAATGAATTGATATGTCAGATTTTAATGAAGAAAATCTCTGTTTGAGGATTTTGCTGTTCTGCCTGGTGCCTGTAAGGGTCTCTGCTGGCTGAATACTGTAATCTCCCATCATGAATCAGGAGCTAGCAAGTAAATTGTCGATATTGTAGCAGTAAATAATGGGGGCATAAGACACATACCTTCAGGCTGCCAGGTTGCTGGGAAACTTCTCTGCAGTGTGCATCCTACTGGTTCAAATTCTTACGAGAACTTTGATGTTTTACATGCTAGGCAAAAGCCTTAGCCACCAGGGTATTGTATATTTTGATGAAGATATATTTTTCTTCTTCTCCAGTTTTGGTCAGAAATTCTATTCACGGGCTGAGATGCCTTCTGCCTGTTTTATCAAAACCAATATATGGTGACTGTAACATGATTTTCAGTATCACTGCTTCATTAGCCTACAGACTAGCCTTATTTTTATGTCTATAATTTTCTCTCCCGTTTCTATTGCAAAGTTGCAGATAAGGTATGAGGTGTCCTACAGATTAATAAATAGGCCATTTCTATTTTGGCCACTGTTTTTAAAAGATTCTGTAATGCCAGGTTGCAAGTTCCAGTGTGAGCGTGGAGTTGTTTAGTTAAAAGGCAGTATACTAATGATTCCTAGAATGAAGAAGTAAGTACACACTCACACACACCACAGACATGCTGGTTTGCGGGTGTTTTTTAATGAACAAGCTAATATTCATTCAACAAGTTTATCAGGAAAGAAAAAGACCTTTTAAAAGATTCACAGCAACAGGAGTCACTACTGCCATGCCATGTATCACATTAGCTATTGTTCGTATTTGTCTCTACTTGTGTGTTTTGCTTTTCCTGGTTAACTCAAATAATGCTGAAGTCAGTGGGACTTAACCATTGCCACAAAGACTGCATCTTTTTAGACTTTGCTTCAGGATGCATCCTGATGTTGCTGTGCAAAATAGCAGTAAGACTCCGGCTTCAGCAACAGTAGCAAGATTCCACCTCTGACTGTCATGTGGGGAAAGGTACAAGAGAGCAATCAGCAATCACTTAGAATGCTGACTGCTGATTCTAATTTAGAGGGTTTTGTCATCTCATCTGCTCAATCTCCATCAGTCTGCTCTGCAGTTTTGAATGAGGGTAGTTGTTTTCTGTGTACCAGCTGTGAACCAAAGGGAATGCTGGCACATATTTATTTGATTCAAACCAGTCAGAGAGCCCAAACATTCAATACGCATTTCATTTTTTTGATAGAGTGTTAATGATCTTGTCATGGGTATTTTTCTGGGATTTTTGCTGGTCGTTAATTTTAGAGAAAATATTTTCCATATAAATTATGATAAACACAGTCATTTATAGTGATACAGTAACAAATCTTAGGCTGTCTTCTAGTGTGTCATCTTCAAGGAATTGACTATTTGCAACTGGTCTTTTTCATTCCTGTCTGTTGTTGGCAGTTTCAAAAATACGAACTCATCGAAACCTATTTTAGGAACAGGTGCAGAAACCTGTGAAAATCGAGCCACTTTCAATTATCTTCTAAACAGGGATGTAGCAAATGAGGAACTCGGGTTGGTGTTGAAAATAACAATCCTGTTTTTTTGCAGTTGGTTACATATCTGAATACATCTTTCTCTGAAGATCATGTAACAGTTATTCTCTATATCAGGCAGCAGCTAACTTGGGGTGTGCTCAGATGGAAAGCGAGTGAAATTGTGAGGGCAAGCTGTGTGTCCTTTATATTATCATCTTTAAGATGTGAATCAGATGTTTGAGTCTCCTGACTGAGCCAAAGGATTCTCTTCTCAGCTATGCTGGAAGGAAACATTAAGTCTGTCTCAACTGAAAGTCAGTCTGGAAGACCAGTGAAGGATGGTGATACTATAATTTACCATTTTTATCATTAATGATTTCCTACAGGATAACCAAAATATTTGAAAATCATTTAGTAAAATCTCTGTTCTTTCTCAGACATAGATGACTGGAAGAATCTTCTCATAAACAAGGAATTGCTGTCTGTTTCTTCATCCTAAAATGATACTTAGTGATGAATATCTTCTTTTTCCTGGCTTAAGTCTTCTCCAAATCTGAATTAACTCCCATCTGTTTTTACTGGATTCTGTATATTGTAATGAATTCTCCGAGTGCCACAAAACCAGGCTTTAATGGACAAATATTTTGAACCTGCTAATAACTAGGCTTATGCCTTATACATTTTCAGTGCTTAATCACTATAAAGAAAAACAATAACTGAGTATATTCAATGTTAGTTTGGCTAAGAATAGTTTTATAATACTTAAGACATTCTATTGCAATGTAGGCTGTAATAAAGGCAATGAATCCAAAATATTCATATGTTTTTTAAAAAGAGATTTTTACATTAGGTTCCACCTACCTTACTGTTTTTTCCTTGAATTAATCAAATTGCATAGTTGTGGTGTACAATTTAAAAAAGTTTGAGTGTCTTCCTTTCCATAAGACATAAGAAAGCTATTAGTCTTTATAGGTCAATTGAAAATGATTAGCAGTGGAGCAGTCTCCCACACTACCTTTTCCGTGTAAGTACCTGAAGGAGTGACTTTCACAGCTTGGGAAGTACCCCCTTTAGACAGGTTTTCAGGAAAGATGGTGCACGGCTGCATCTATCTCCAGGACCATTGTAACTCTAGAAGGTAGTATGAGTACAGTATCACTGTCATGCCCTTCTGTTTCGAGCCCCCTCCACAAGAGTACTAAGTAACCTGCTGTACTAGGTATGACACTTTCTGAAATACTTTAAGATCTCCACATTGAATTTGAGCCAAACGATCAGTAAATCTATATGTATGTGGTGATATTACCCAAACACATGTGTATTTATGTTTTTCAGCAGCGGCATGAATCTCACAAAAATAATACAAATTTTGCTCAGGAGAGAGATCCTCTTATTTGTATTTTACATACAGTCTTTCAGAGACTGAACCATTACAATGAACTGTTGATGTGAAATCGAATTAATAGTTCTGTGCAATATCCTGCTTCAATCTAAATGAAGTTTTGCCTTTATGACTCATGTTCTTTAAATTCATACGCTCTTGTCAAGACTAAAATAATTTGTGATTATATGCATATTTTTATGAACCTATTTTATAAGCGTACACAGAGATTTAAAGCAGAATCTTTGTGAAGGTCCTTAAAGAGCCCATGGGACATCTTTCAAAGATAACTCCAACTTCTGCATGCCTTGCTCAGACAAATGACATTTGCATCAAAAAGATGACTGAGTCAAGTGAACAAACTTTGAGGCTATGACATTTACAAACTTAGGAAATCTTAATTTTATTGCCAAGTCTATGACAAAATTCTGATCATTTTAGTGGTCCCAGATTTCATCCTCTTATGCTTCCTCGAGGAGCTGGGCAAACCATTTCTTTTAGGACATTGACAAAATAAGCCCCTCTTAAATTCAGGGTGTTAAAAGCTTAGGTATTTTAAGTTTGGCTCTGGACCCAGCTTTTGCACAAGTTCAGAGGGGTGTCTCTGAAGTTCTAATTTAAGGTCATATCTGCTTACAATTTAACCATATAGCAATAACTGTAATACCTTAAAGGACACTTTAAGGGGCTTAGGAAAGAGGTTTGTCTTTTATGATAGTTAACAATGCTGAAACAGTTTAATCACTGGTAAATAATAGTGAAGAATATTATGCTGAATCAGTTAAAATGGGGTTGGTTTGGTGGGCTGTGGGGTGGTTTTGGCCAATAAAATTTTCTTGAGATGTGTACATCAAAATGTAATATCAATGTGTATGTATATAGGATCATAGAGTATTTTAGGTCTGAATGTCATCTGGTCCAGACCCCTGCTCTCAGCGGGGCCAACTCCTGTGTTGTATCAGGTTGCTCCATGCCTTGCCTAGTAAAGCTTTGAATACCTTCAAGGGTGAACATTTCACAGCCTCTCTAAGCAGCTTGTTGCCTGCATAGCTACTTTCTTTTCAAAGTTATTTGACTTACATGCAATCAGAATTTCATGGTCTTTTCTTTAACTCTACATTTCTGAAAAGAGCCTGACTGTCTTCCAGGTAGTTGTCCACCACATAGCTGAACAATAGAAACCCTAAGACTTGTCTTCTCGGACTTAGCTCTCAGCCTCTTCTCTTATGTCATGTGCTCCAGACCAGTTTAGTTCAGCTCCTCTGGACTCACTCCAGTTTGTCAGTCTCTCTTTTACTGGGGGCTGTAGACTGCATGTGGAGTCTCTATAACTATTCAGTAAAAAAATATGCTTTCTGTATTAATAGCCTTTGAAATAGGACTTTTCATCTTTAAATCATTATATAAAAGAGAAGCTGTGAAATTTCCTCTATGAGATTATTTTTTTATTCCCACTTGAGAAATAACTAAACTGAAGTAAATAACTATATAAAGGTCGCTAATCAGGATAACAGCAGATCTGAAATTAAGTCAGAAGTCCTGCTGCTTATTTTCCCATCCAACAACTGAGTAAAATCTTTTATTTTCTTTTTTGGTCCTTGAAAAACTGTCTCGGTGTCCTTATCTTTATATTTAGGGAAATTCAAAGGCATTTATATAAATTCTAGTTTTTTACATCTATGTTATTTTCTAGGTTTCTTTTGCCATTTTACTTCTTTTCTCTTAGTACAACTAAAAAGAGGCTAACTTTTACTTCTTTCATGGCATTCGGCTTATTCTCATTTAGCTGCACCTACTCCTTACTTTGGAAAACTTTGCTCTTTCTGATTCACTTTCCTGTGTACAGTATTTAAGATGTGCTGCACTCCCAAGCAGTCTTACAGTGAAGCACAGAATTTGGGGAATTAAGACTACTCAGGTGTAAAGCCTACATAAATAATTTTTCAAGTCCTCTCCTTCACTGCAGTCCCAAAGAGGTAAGATGCCATGTTAAAGATGACCCCAGGACTACTTGTTGGCTTTAGAAGGTTCATTTCAATAGGGGTTGGCTGTATTAAAGAGCCATTTACGCTTTGTTGTCAAGGAGAACTTGCCAGGCGACCTAAAGGGTCATTAGCCTCCACATGGCACCATACAGTGGAGCAGATGCTTCATGACATGTGACAAGGAAAGGCTTTAATGGTGTCAAGAAATACCAGCCTCATCACTTTATTTTTTACTAATCTGTTGCTGTCTAGCAATAAGTTGCCATTTGATTTATAGGTGGGCTTTTACTTACATGTGCCTATGGTGACAGTAGGAGGAAATAAAAGAAGCATTGCCAGTGACATTGCATGTTTTACTCCTGCTTTTAGTAACTCCTCCTTCCAGGTAGAGTGAATTGGTCCTCAGACAAGAATTAAACCCAGAAATGTGAATTCCTTGAGCTTTTAAAATTCCACTTGGCTTGATAATTGTGAGTACAGATAAGCCAGCCATTTATTTTAGAAAATACCCAGGAGTTTCAAGGAGCAATGTAATTATCAACTTCCTTTGTGCACTACAGTTACTGAATTGTTATCTTCCACAAGTATCAGATATGACCTACAGGCAGTTTTAGGACCCTTCCTCAAAGACAACATACATGACGTCTCAGGAACAGAAGGATACAGAATAGCACATGGGGTACTTGTTACAGAGAATGTTCCTTTGCAGTTGTAATCTTCTGTGATTCCTTATGTTTGAAATATACATAGCATGTGATCTGAGGAAAGACAAACTACCAGCACAGATTGCCTGAAGAGACTGTAGGTAAAGTTTTAAAACCACCCAAAACCACAAGAGAAAAGAAGATCTTAGAACAAGATTCGCTGGGTAGACAGTATGTGACTATCTCAGGTTTTACTTGGTAAACAGGACAATTTTGTAAGAGAATTTGTTTGAATTTAGCCACTCTTTTAACCATCATGGTGGCCCTACAATGTGATTTTCCTTCTCTCTCTTATTTAAACAACTGTGTCTTCAGTGCTATATAAATCATCTGAGTTAATCTGAGAAGTGAAGGTTTCCAAGTAAGAGTGGCCACACCCTGAAGGCATGGCATGTGAGACAGAATGCCTTCTATTTTAGGAATTCTTCCTTTCTTCCAAAGAAAATCTCTCAGAAAGTCATGCCTAGCCATCAGGGCCCCCTGGATAAATGGAAATTTATTATGTCATTTTGACACTAAAAAATACTAATACCCATTCTAAACGTGATCACAAAGTGGCTAGTGGTACTTTGTGATCAGGGTGGACAAATGGATTTCACTACCACCCAATAGCTAAGGAAATCCTTTATCCGAGGAAGAACATCTATGCCTATTTCTTATTTGCTCCATTTGAAATAGCGAAGTTTAATAGTATTTACACTGTGAAAGAATGGAAACCTCTGAAATTGCTCAGAGGAAAAAAAGGAGCAACAAAGTAAACTACGATTAAAATTCCCACTGAGGGAACACTTTTTTTTTTTTTTTTTTTAGGAACTCTGGGATTTTACTAAACAAGATTTTTCAAGATTACTGATACATCTGTCTGTTTCTGAAGAGAAATCTTTGCATAGGCATCAGGTAGTGCATGTGCGGAGAGCCCAACAGGGCCAATTTGTATTGGATCAGCTGCAAACAGGGTCTACAGCTAAGGCTTCCTTTCTCTTCTGGCCATCTGCAAATCTCTGACGAATCATCAGAGTCCACTTTGTCTGCCCAGGCAAAATTTACAGCTGGAAAAAGGATGTCATGGCTGGGAGAACTAAAACATACAGTATCTCAGCTTTAGTTTCAACCTAGGAAAATAAAATAGAAATCAGCACCAATCTTTTGCAGACACTAGAGTGGCCGTTTTACCACAAAACCGTGATCTAATGGAAAGTCGTTCAGTTTTTCTTTGAAAAGATCTGTTTCTTTCAAACTCTTTATTTACAAAATCTAATCTAGCCTGCCTGAAAGTACTTAGAATTCATGGTACATTCTTCCTACCTCAAGGTCCCCAATCGTTTTTAGTGTGGATCACGTCAAAAGATAGAGATTGTCCTACATAATACTTCTTTACATGCTTGCAGTCACACAAGGTATGTTTCATCCGATTCATGATCACAGTGGGACCCTCCAGTTTGCATCTGCGCAGGCAGGATCTTCTGTTTTAAGAGCATTTAACTGTGGTTTGGTAGATAGAAAAGATGAGGCGGTAGAGCTATGTTACTTGTGACCTGTGAAATAAAGATGTGCAAATTAACAGTGCTCCTGAGCCAAATTTTGGAATCTATCAGGATAGTTCTATCAGGGTTGTATTTTTTCATAGTCTTTTTTTGAGGACATGAGGACACTTCTTAACTTCAAAACAAATTGTCTAAAATGAGGCCCACAGAAGACTGAAACAGAGTGCTTCTTTAACAATGTATTACTCATTTAAGAGCTGCATTGTATTCCCATTAATTTTGACATATGTATATTTAAGTATCTCAAAATCTGAAGTGTATGAATATATAAAGTATCTTTGGATGTATCAAAGGGAGGTTTCCTAACATCTGATTTCAAAGTAATGTACCTTTATGAAGTAGAGTAATTTTAAAGGCAATTATATCTTTCTCATAGAAAGGATCACTAAAGTTACTCACGTCACTGCCTGTTTATTCTTGTCTCAATTTGGTTTCTTTTTAAAAATAGGCAAAAACAAAATAAAAAGAACAGTGGATCATTACCCGTTATTGAAATATACAGCTACTCATAATCTCACTGAAAGGTCCATTATGTATTATTTTAGGAATGGGACGTGAAATAGACGTACCATTTGAAGAATTCGAACTTTTAGGACATATTTGCAAGTTTTGTCACGTAAATATATCTCAATCCCATCCTCGCCCTGTTTTTATTCCAGTTCTGGAGTGAAATTCTGGCCTGGGTAAATAAGTATTTTTACCACTTAATTCTCTTGTGTCAAGACTCAGCTGTTGTTGCTCGAACCAAGACTGTCTTTCTCTAGAGCTGTTTTGTGATGGAAGCAAGTGTTCACAATGAAGTAGGACAGATCCAGTGATTTATTACAAGGTTTTTAGGGAGGACAGCAGCTTCTTGCAAATACAGATACTTTTTAGTAAAAAGAAACGCTATATGTGAAAGAAATGAAGGAGCCATTCTCATTATAGGAATCTGTAACATAGAAGGAAGAAAATCTGCTCTGTAAAGAAGCAGCAACAAAGACAGGAAAAATCAATAAATCAAAAGGTAATGAGATCTGAACAGGCTACAGAGTCATATCTAACAACTGCCAGCAGTGGAATGTTTGAGAATAATATTGTAGCTGTTACCTGGTAAATTGTAAGAAATCTGAGAAATGAAAAGATTGAAATGTAGCAGCTCGGAGCAATACCAAGCGCCATACTGCGTGTATCTGCCTAAACAAGGAAAATGTAGAACGCTAATCCATTAAAAGCTCCCATAATGATAATAACCTAAATTAGAGCAATGATTTCCGAACTTTGGCATAAACCCTGGAGCCTCGTAGATCTCAGAGTATGAGAATGGGCTTGAGCTGCAAACTGAGCATCCAGGCTTTGAACATGTGATTTTTCTGGACCACCTCCATTTCAGCTATTGGAGTAACATGCAGGAAGCAGAGAATAGATCCCCTTAGAATAACACTCACTAGTGAAGCAAAAGCAAAGTCAAAGTAGATGTATTCTGTATTTTCCTCCGCTGAGGCCTCCCACAGTAGAAGAAAACAGGGAGAAGGCATGGCTGGTACTCCATCCAGCTGACAGAAAGTCCCCAGGGTGTGTCATCAGATGACATATGTTTTCTTATTACCTAGGGTTTTAGCTTTTGTTTGGGTTTGATGATTTTTTTATTTGTTTGCTTTTTGCTCCGGAATGCACAAGTAATTTTAAAACTGTTTTAAAGAAGAGGGGGGAGTACAGTTTGAATTATCTGGATTTTTCTTTTCTCTTTGCAAGGAAGCCTATGGAATTTGGCATCTTAGCCTGGCCTTGCCTGATGTGATCGCAAACACAGTCAATTTTTTATTAAAATGTTTTGAATCTTTCAAACATGATATTGATAACTGAAATGGAGCAAAGAGACAGTAGCATCTGGTTTTAATGAATGTGGTCTGCTTATACTTGAAAGCAAAAACATGCAGGAAAAGACTGGAAATTCTTGTTCAGAGAATCAAAGTGCAATAGTGTTTTTCAATACCTGACATCTGTATGCTTAGAATGACCTGGGTGACTTCACTCAAGCAATTGTTCATATTTTTTAGATTAAAATGCCATATTTGGATCTGAAATATATTTGGTGCTTTTTCTTTTCTTTTTTTTTTTTATTTTTATTTGGCCTGTTGTGTACTTCTTTCCACTCCTACAGTCTTAACAAAGCTCTTTGCTTTGGGCTCTATCATACCTTTTGAACTTGGCAACCTTCTTCAAGTGTATATCAAAGTATTTTTATGTAGAATTGTGTGTGTTCCCATTACTATATTTCAGTCTAGACAAATAGGGCAACCCTTTGTGGAGATGTTTTTCTCCTACATATATTAACATCTGAAAGAACGAAATTACCTGAAACAACCGCCTGAACTGCAGGCCCATATAAAAGCCAATTTAAGACCTACTCTGTCTTTCAGGGGAATAAAGAGAGGCCATTGTCAAACCGGATTCTGCAAGAGGCCTCCCTGCCCCACTACCTTCAGCTCATGTTTATTAGCATCATTTTGGCCCAGGCTGCTCATGGACATGCTGCACACCGTAAGAGTTTGAATACCTTCTAGCAGAGTAGTAGTAATAGAATATACTAACACAGCTTCCTGCATCTTTTCTGGGAACTCATATTGCTGATGTGAAGTGGATAAACTTGTTTGGAAATGCAGCCTAGATATCTCTTTAGGTTTTGTACTTTGAGTTCTGCCCGGTCAAGATGATGATGATGAAGAATTTTTATTACCCAACATCCTTCTGTGTCGCTGACTTCACAGCCTAATTCTCTCTCTCTCTCTCTTGGATTCGGAGAAACAGTCACAGAGGTGCCTAGCACAAGTATGTAAGGCTGTGAATAATCACAGGAAAGATGTAGTGGACACTTTTCATACCATAGAGGAGTTTCATGCATAGTAAACACATCTAACTGTGAAGAATACACCAGGTACTTGAAAATGGTGATTTAAATTCTGTTTATTCCACTTATTCCATTCCACTTATTCCAGCATACTATTGTCCTTATACTAGTATTTGAAATAAGAGTAAAGCTTTGGAAGAGAATACATGCTTTTGACCATAAGCACATACCTATTGTCTATATTTTGAAGTTTTAACTCAGTTTTTCACATGAAAGGCAGAGGATAAGTGCCCCACTTAGTTAGCAGTATCTACATTCCTAAAGTTTTCAGCTTTTAAAGCTGTAGTAAAAGTGGCTTTCAGTTACCACTAATAGCTTCTTTGAATCCTTTTGTTATAATCTCAAAGCTGAGAAATCAATGATGTTGGCCGGTTTGATTAAATAGTTTTCTTAAGTCAAACTATTGTAAAGTTAGCCTTTAAAAACAAATATGCTGCATTGCCTTTGACCATTTACAGTTTTTCTTTGGCTCCACCAAGCATGTGGATGTCTAATCAGGGGATTATCAAGTAGACTAGAGAAATATAACAAAGTTCTGTGCTCTAGTAAATATTTGTATAGCACAAGCCTGGAGAAAGTCCATGTTATATTTTACTGTTGATAATTTAATAACTCTATGGCACGCCTGAAACTGTACAGTAAATGTCAGGATGTGTCAAATGAGGTATCCTGTAAAATTTAATAACCTCATACTTAAGATGAGGTGTGTGCATGGGTGGGTAACACTGTCATTGGAAAATGCATTTTGCAGATAATGTTTAGGGCATTTATTTGAATTTTGCCAGGAAATAAAGCGAGCAATGGCCATCCAGCTTATAGTTAATAATAATGACAAAGTAAGCGACAAACAGAATAACTCATGCAGAAATAGTCCAGTCTATCAAATGATCATGAGACCAACCAACAGGTTTCGTAGAACAGTCAAAATATCCGTGATTTCCTCTTGCTACAGAAAATAGACCATAGTGTAAACAATTGATTAAATTAGCTGAATCTGTGTTGCTTGTGTTTAAGGGATAGCATACAGCATGCTGTCTGCCACAGTAGTTTGTTTGCACTGAAATTAAGCAATAATGATTGAGGCACAGAGCATTTCCTGGGGATTAATGACCGGCTGAGAGGAGTTGATGGCCCAAAGAACAGCTCCTGGCCATTAACCCCAGCCAGTCATTAATCCAAAGGAAATGCCCTGCCCCGAGGTCTTTATTACTCTTAGAAAATGAAAATGAAGAAAAACAAACCCATAAGGACCTAGGTATTTGTTCTGGGTGGTGAAGTTTCAAATCATTTTGTGTGTGCAGATTTTGATAAAACAAATACCTTACCAGCTATTCAGCTGCAGTGCTTGGTTCTCTCTAAAGCATCTTGATATCATCTAGAGATGGCAAGAGGCTAACTGGAGAAACATGATCTTGTTTTCACCTTTATTAATCTTTTCCTCAGTATGGAATGCAACTTATGTATAATTCTAACATGATTTAAGTAAGGTGACTGTGTACTTTAAATAAGTATCTTTAAGTATTCTGTATTGTGTTAAGTATTTAGAATAAGCACTGGCAGTGCACCAAACAGACCTAGACACTGTTCTTGTTGTATTTAAACCCTTCTTTTCCTAATTCTGGAAGCAATGGACCATCTATACCTTTACAAGTAAAAATAGTTGTAAATGTGAAAAGTACTCAATAAATTATAACGTAACAAGTACATGTATTGGATTTCTTGAGGTAAATTGCAGTCCAAGTTCTTGAATGTTTGTTGTTTCCTCTGTATTTTCCCAAGCTGAAGAGCGCTTCAGAAAATTGAAAAAAAAAAAAAGATGGCTGTTCTTCAAATATAGATTTACTCTCTTCTCTACTGTGAAGCAGGATAATCTCTGCTTTACAGCCTTTAGGAAGTCTGTAAAACTTTTGTTCAGAAAACATACAAACTATTGATACGTATACTACAGCGATACGTATTCATTAAGGAAATTGATCCAACGTTAACATCAAACGTGAACTTACTTTATTCATTTACAGACAGAAATTTTGCTTTCTAGACTATGCTATCATTAAGATCAGATTTTTCAGTTTATTCTTCATGCTTGTAGCATTGGTGGATCTGTGGAACTTCTATCAGTTGGGACTGACCAGACTTACTGGTCTACCTCTGGCCACCTCTAAAGGGAGGAGCGAGGCTGGGACAGAAGTTGCAATGAGGCAGCTTAGTTTCTTGTCATATACTAACCTATATAGGCCAGAGATATCCTAAACAACTTTCGATTTTTTATGGAGATAGGCTGTAGCACAACTGAATACTGGAAGATTTTTTTCTTATTTTATTAAAAGGCAGATTTATGTAGTCCATATAGTTAATAACAAATAGTTAATTTACAAATGAAAATCTCTGTATAGGTGAATGTTAGGAGTTTGGCAATGATTTAAGGAAAAGAAACTGATGAAGGTGAAGGTCCACAGAGAAGTTGAGGTAAGATGCCTTTGTTTTTATTCCCTTGTAACTTCAGTACAATCCAAATTAATTTGTTGTAAAGATACATTGCTCTTTACGTACGTCATGAATTTTATAACAAAGTAATATGTTTGATGCATTATTTTCAAAAGTGAATGTAAAACTATACTTAGTTTATAGTTGTGGGAGGATGTCCTGGGGGACTATAGTGACAGTGGCTTATTGCCAATCAGATGGAAAACGGAAATTCTGTTCTTGCATTTTCATCCATATAAGTATGTATATGTGAAAAGAAGTCTTCTAATAAAGAGCTGTTCATTCTAGCAGACAGTTAGAAGTCAGTGCAACTGATACCTTAGCTAGAAAAATTTTGACTTCAACTAAGGTGTTATTTTGAGGAGAGAAGGTAATTAACCTTTGGAATACTGCATGAACAGAACAGTTGTGATAGATTATCTGTCACTGAACATTTTTAAATAATACTTTTATTTCTTACTTCTATCCATTTATTTCTAGAAGATATGCTTTATTTTAAACAAGGTAAACTTTGGAGAGTCCTTGACTGGTGTTATTCATGAGATCAGACAGGACAATTGCAATGGTTTGCTGTGGCCTAATAACCTGCTCCTACCTTGTTGTGCAAGACTAAGAAAATTGGTTTGTCCCTATTCTTTATTGTCTCCATTTCTAAAATAATATCTTATAAATACTTGTATTTTATTTGGAATTTTTCAAAGGAAAACAGCCATATAATGTAGGAATATTATGATAAAATAACCCTTGTTGTATACGTCACTGATAGAAGAATTTAGCCATTAGTCAAACAGTGCTAAGAAAATGTTGACTCATAAACCTCAGTGATTATAGTGCTGAAGCTATGGAAAAAGGTCTTCGCATAAATGTATTTTTCAGGTTAGTAGAACTTGCAGTGACTTTACTGGTTCCAGCAATAAGTGTTTACAATGTTTTACCTGAATATTCTTGTCATCTTCTGTTAACGTGGTAAAGAACATTCAAATCACTGTAAAGATATTAGGACTTGATTCAAAACCTACTGAATTTGCCCTGTTTGGTGGGGGGGTCTTTCTCACTGTGATTCGGATCAAGATCCTATTTTGGAATATGTAGTCTTGGATGCGTTTTAGAGGCACTCCCAAAGTAGTACAGATTACTGCAGAATTCTTCTTTTCCCTGCTTCATACCGACTACAAAAGGAATTACTTCTGTCTGGATACTTGACATCCCCATTACTCCCTTTAGAACAAGAGCTACTGTAGATGTAGAAAGCTATGTAAATCGGGTTTGTAAAAAATATAGTTTAAATCAGCACGTTCTGTAGTACAACATTGAACAAATAGTATAATCTTTTTAGCAAAAATTAAAAAAAAAAGATGAAAGCAGCAAAATTTAAAAAAAAAAAAAAAAGAAAATGGCTTACTGATAAATTTGAAGAGGAACGAACTAGCTTCACTTTAAGCTTTTCTTCCTCTCCTATTCAGGATACTACTCATTAGGAAAAAAAGACCTTCAAGTAATGCTAAAACCAGGAAATATATAGTGAATGATAGCTTGGCACTTACGAATCTAGACAGGATGTGCTATGTTCCGAAAAAAACACAGATACTAAGGTACAAGCAATGTCATTCCACACAAAAGACCAGTTCTAAAAAAGGGCCAGAGCTCACTACTCCATACTACCATTCTGATGTTTAATTTTATATATGTGGCCAGTACGGTAGGATTAAAACAGTAATATTACGTATAGGGAGAGAAAGGCCTTGGAAGGCACCAGAGCCACTCAGTTATTCAGTAGGGAGTGGTGAAGGCAGAGGTGAATGTTCAATCCTGCCTTAAGGTGGTTGAGAAGTAACCACTTTTTTCTGTTAGAACTTTGCAGCAGAGGTCTCTCTCCCAATATAACTTCCGAAGTCTTCACAGAATAAAGTTATGTTCAGTAGGTTTTTTGATTTTTGTTTTTAAATCTTCCAGTTGCCATGACCACCTCTAAAACAATAAAGTGTCTATTATTAGTGCTCACACACTGTGCACGGAAAGTACAGAGTCCTCCTTCTACTTTAGAGGACTCAAACCTGTCCTCTGCTATGAATTAATATAGGCCGTACTTGGCTCGGAGGGATAAAGGGACACTAACTTTCCTTTTGAATCTTAGCTACTATAGCTGAATTGCTTGAAACAAGTATGAACACAGTTTTCAGACTTGGTGTTGAAGCCTTCAGTGAAGCAGCAGGAGACCTAGGATCTTACCAGTGCTAGAATCATCTGTTTATGGACTCCTTAATATTTTTTTCCATGTAAATTATATACACTGTTCTTGAAGCATGAGTCAAAACTCCAGTTCCTCACCTTTTCCTGTTGTGTTCTAGTCTTAGGACAGAAACCTTGAAACCTTAAGTTTTCAAGAACAGCTTCAGCACAATGATTCTTGGTGCTCTCCACATATAGACATGCCTTTCTTTTCTGCCCTGCAATGGTAACTTCCCTTGCAAGTAAGCAATCAGGATTTGAATCCTTTTAGGCAGAGGATGGAGCTGAAACTCTACCACCTTCGTATATGGAGGATACTGTAAGGGCTGAACTGTTCATACAAAGAAGTGGTAGCCTAACCCTTTATCATAGCTCAAAAAAAAAAAAAAAAAAAAAAAGAAGCTGTAGTTACTATTGCATTGGTTTTGGAACTTGATCTAGAATGTCTGCAAAATGTCAGAGATCCTCGGGATGGTAGTGGTTAGGCAGGAGCTAAGGTCCGAGCCGCTCCGCTCTGTGATAACTGGGGTCTTTAAAGGCAGGCATGAAGGCACTCAGGACTCTTAAAAATGAAAACCAAGGTGCTTTTAGAGTTTGATTCTATTTGGTGGTAGCTGAATAGCCTTTTCATGATTGCCTAAATTCTACCTAAATTTCAGTTGTATTTCTGCATCTTTTTTTTGCATCTAACCATGGTTGTTCACTGAATAAAGATCAAAATCACACCTTGCACAGTTACCATACATGGCCAAAACCTACTGCTTTTGATTTTCCTTTTAACATCAAAGCACTAGAAAGAGCATCTTCACTGAGTTCACTGACGTTCTTTAACAGGGTGGTCTGTAAATAGTCTAAAGGTTTGCCTACTAAGGCTTGCATCACATGCATACAATCTATTTATTTTTCTTAATCAAGAAGTCCAACGCATTTTGGGAAAAGAAAGGAAATTTAATTTACCAGGTAATAATTTTTGTCTCAGAATGAAAAGCAGTGAGCCTGAACTGTGCCTGTCCGTACAGAACATACAGACCTTCTTAAAGGTCTTTTCCAGCCTAAGTGATGCTGTGATTCTATGTCCTGAAACAGTTTGTCACTTCGTCTTCAAAGTAACAGAAGAGATTTTAAACCCATATTGCTGTTTTCAAAATAGGTCTCACTTATGTCAGTCGTGCAGACAAGGGAACCGTAAAGCAGAACAAAAAGAGACCAAACCAGCGTAAAAAACTCATGTTCTGCATACACAAAGGAAACGAAGTGTAGCCTTTGGAATAAGAGATTTCACTACGTGTATAAGGAAAATCTGGGACAGTGTGAGGAAACAGCAACTCACACACTGAACTTTTTGCACCCTGAGAAAAAGATGCACTGTGTTAATTTTAGGTTAGTGAGATAAAGACTCAAAAATACAGATAGATTCTATCAAAATATGTTCTGAGTATTTATCAGGGCTAGAATAGTTGTAAAATCCTGCTAGAATTTTCTCTCAAGTAAACTCACTCTCTCATCAAATAAAACATTCACAGGGACCAAACTTGTAGCTATAAATGTGCTCCTGTGTTCAAACACAGCTACCCTTTAGAAGCATCTCAAGATACTTCTATCTAAACCCCCATCTTCAAATTGTGATAGGTGTTAGGAACACGAGGCGCTCTCTTTCTATATATATTAATTCATGTAACATAATTCTGCAAGATAGCACACATTTACTCATGGGTTAAGATTATAATTGCATTTCAAAGCAGTTCTCTTGAAACATTCTAAAACAGATTATGTTCTTAAAAACTCTGTTCTTTACTTTGCATGTTTTAGTACTACATCCCATTAACGCTGTGTTTGAAGTTACTAGGATTTGTTAAAAATTTGATAATGCCTAAGCAGATAAGAGATTATATGCTTTATGTATATATTTGAAGGATTTGTTCCAGCTTGGATACAGTGTATTAATTGGCCACCTACAGTGAACAGCAGTGTTTAATATTTAGAACCCTTTTCCTCATTGTTTTCTAGGCAGAAGAGCATATAAGTATTCTTTTAACTAAATTTGCTAACTTTCTGGAACACATTTAAACAATGTGTGCTACTTGTGTCATATTACATTAACTTCACTTCTACAGACAGGTTGTATACATATGTAATAAATAGCCCCTCAGGGATCAGATCTAGATTAACTGAGA